>NC_046299.1:62194039-62794039 GCF_004115265.2 Rhinolophus ferrumequinum
AGCTTTTAAGTTTATGTCTGTGATCTATCCCTGACTTTTCTTATCATATGCATATGTTACATTTAATATTTAAAAAGTAACTAGTTAAAGAAAAACATGAAGGAGTCAGTAGAAACAGCACAGGCCTCGAAGCCCAACGTGTAATCTGGTTGTGTCCAGCCAGGTGACCTTGGGCAAGTCACTCCTCAAGGAACAAAGTGAGCCAAGGAAGTGCAGCAGTGACCCACTGAGGGTCAGTACAGGTGTTTTTGAAACCTAATTGGAGAAACGTGCTGTTCAGCGACGAGGACACAGGGCACTCCTGAAAGCTGGTGTATAAGACAACACGGTGGTGATGAGGGCCGGGGCTTCCCCTCCACAGCCCCTCAGCCCTCTCTGCCTGGGCAGTGGGTGTCAACCTCACTGACATTTAACCCACGTAGCGTTTCTGCTGTTTGGGGTTGGCCACAAGAGGGCGTTGTGAGAGCAGCTTTCTCAGCCCCTTGGCGCTGCCTGCTGTATGAATGTGGCTTTGGGCTTTGACTGGCTGGGGAAGGATGGATTGGGTCTCTGAGGGCAGGGGGAAGCTTTATAGGTCAAGTATGGTCACGTGGGGGACAGAGGAGGACAGAGTAGTGACTTCACCCAAGATGTGGAAGGGTCCCCCCTAGCGGGTGTGTTCCCTTGGAACACAGACTGGGAATGGAGCTGTCAGGGGAATAAAGGCAGCTTAGGAAGGGGAGAAGGAACTGAAATGAAGGGCACTCTGGAGCAACGGGTCCCCGTCAGCTTGGCATACTGAGACATGGGGAACATGGCAGAATCTGGCGTCTGTGTTGGGTCAGTCCACTCTAGACTAGCAGGGTGATGTCCCATATCCCACCAGGCCAAGCGCAGAGCTTAGATGACCGATTCCTGTTTCAATTAGGATCAATTTCTGACACAATGCGGTGGATGTGGGGGTTGGGGAACTTAACTGTGAGGGGCTACAGACAGAAGACACAGTGGTAATGGGAAGTCATGGTTTACCTGTGGCCAACCTAATTGTCCCCGCAGTAAGGCATTCTGGGAGTAGGAAAGATGCTGAGTTCTGGAGGGTAAGACTTGGCTCCAGAGCTGTGGCTCTGGGAGGAGCTGACTGGCCCAGACAGGTAAGGTGAGCATGTCCAGTCAAGGCTGAATCTCAGGGACTCCAGGGTTTGGGCCTGGGAGACACTGAAGGGAGGCCAGCTCCAGGGCATCCAGAGATGGTGCCAGCCCTAATCTCCAAGCTGGTGGCCCCAGAAGTCCATCAGAGCACAGAGCCAGGAGTGGGCTGGCTGGGGAACAAAAGTGGTGACAGGCCACTGGGGCATCAGCCAGGCCCCATTTTGGGCCCAGCCCCTTGAGGACACTTGGATACCTTCATGGAGCCACGGAAAGCCTGGGAACCTCATGCTCAGGCCTTGGGCTCACAGAGCTATTGCAGCTCTTTATGGGCTGAGGGTGGGAGCTGTGGAAATTAGCATCTACTCCTCACTACAGGGACAGACACAGTGGCCTGGGCTACATCACAACTATGTACAAAGACTCCCCAAGGACCAGGACAGGAAGTGGCCATGGCCAGCCTCCTCCTAGGGAATCAGCCCCAGACCACAAAATACTACGCTGGGAGGTAGAGAGAATTGCTGTCACAGTTGCGACAGCTTCAGTGCTGAGCTTCTTGCCTCCAGACTCACGCAGGCACACTCATCTTCCGGAATGTTGCCAGAACTCTTGCTAAGCTCCATCCCAGACGCTCCCCTGCCTGACCCCTTACGGCTCCTCCCAGCCTGACAGCTCGGGCCCTCCCTGCCTTGGCCCTGGACAACATATTTATCTTTTGACTCTCCCGCCTCCTGTGGCATGAACATACCTACCATTCCTATAGTCTGGCAGAGACCAGACTCCTTGCTACTATTTGCATTCCTTCTTCTGCCTGGAATATTCTTCCCAGCCCTGTCCACCTGATAAGCATTGAGTCATTTTCCTAGACTGTTCAAGCTTCGCTTTCCTTGTGAAGTCAACCAATCTGGTTGCAGGTAGAACGCTTGTCCATGGTAATAAACCACGTTAGGTGTTAACCACAGATATATATTCCCTTCTTCACTTCTTGCCAAGAGAAACCTGATTTTACCGAAATATTCAACTCTCAGCAAGGTGACCCTTCCCCTGCTCAAGGATAAATCCTAAAGAGGCCACGACCAACATGCTAGCCCTATCCCCCTGGTAGCATGAAAACAACACTGGTGGGCATGCGCCCAGTTCTGGCTATTGCCTGCATGCCTCACTGGTAGTCAGGGTGGCGAGCTCTTCCAAAGGGGCTCAAACCGGGCCAATTCTGTGGGACTTAAATTATACCTGAAAGGGCCTGGTGCCAAGTAGGTGCCAAAGGGTTGAGAGAAACTGCCTTCCCCGTTATATCCTTTTCAGGACTGTTTTCATTAGGGTTGGCCAAATAGGTTTACCTCCCCCGGGGAGTCCAAGAAACCCAGGATGTTTTCTCAGAATCAGAGATGAGGAGGGATTGGCTTAGGTTCACCTGTCGCATCTTCTATTTCCAAAGTTTGTACTCTTGTTTGTTGTTCATTCAAAAATATTCATCAAATGCCTGCTAGTACATGCTGGGTATCAGATGTTCACAGTGAGTAAATGAATGAAACCAAGGGACTGCCATCAAGCGACTCTCAGCTTTTTTGGGGGGAGACACGTGAACAGATTTTTATCCTCCAATGCCTTACAGCAGTGACTATGTAATAGAGAGACTTCTTAGTTCTTAATAAGAACATCCACTCTGGGTGGTTTAAGCAGGAAAGGAATTTATGGAAGGCCTCTAGGTCGCCCACAGAATCCTGTGCGAAACGAAAACTATGTCTCAAATCACGATGTAGGACAGACTCTGAACTCAGTTTAGTAGATCATGTCCTGCCCTCCCAACCGGCCAGCATCACAAAGGAAGAAAACGAATTTAGCTGCAGAGAACGAGAACCCTCAGAGCTGAGGATAGAGAGGGAGTACATGAATACATAACCTCCTGTAGAGCTACAGAACAAAACAAAACGAAACAATACTGTCATTATAGAACGATGACAAGGCCACAAGCAGGGGATATGTAGCTTCTCATCCTACTCCTTTCCTGAAATCAAACTAACCAGACCCCCAGTTATCTTTAAAAAAATAAAATAAAAAAAAATCCCAAAGAGCAATTGCAAAAGGACCTGAGAAATGTGTCTTTTTTTCAGAAGTGCCCAAAAGGTTATTTCAGCAAAAAATGATTTGGAGGTGCAGAGGATGTCACGGGTCCAAAGTCCATGCCCAATGCTCCAAAATGCCCAAACTCCAAATGTCAGGGTTTGGAGTAAGGAAAGGTTAATTGATTAAGAAAGTGCTGTTCGAGAAGATGGGGGTTCTAATCCTCAAATTCTTTTTAAGAAAGTACAGAGTTCACTTCTTTTATGTCAAGAGAAGGAGAAACAGAAGGGGTTGTTTTTTGTGAAACTCAAGCCCCAGGTAGAATTCCTGTAATGATTAGCATGTCTAAAGCAGGAGCTATTAGCCTGAAGGCCATGGGAACCGTGCAGGTTTGAACGAGATGGAGTCAGAGAGACCTAACACTTCATTCTGTTAGGAAACAACTAGTGTCTTGGCCCAGTCCTTTTGCAAGCCAATGTCCCCTTCCCCAGCTGTCATGAGAGTCACCTGGTAACACCCAGCTGGCCTCTTCTCTGGAGAATGTCCTCAGCTAAAACAAAGCCACCTCACAGGGTGGCCATAAGAACCCCTATGCTGCTCTAGTTATGACCCCAGGGGGAGACAGCATCTCTCTAATCTGAGGAGACCTCCTGTTTCCAACCTGCAGGGATCGGGGAGCTGCATTCTTCTTCATCAGAAGTGGTGGATGAACAGCATGGTTCTGCTAAGACAAGTGTCCTTGCTGGACAGGTACTTGGACGTGAAGGTGTTTCCTGGACATGTTTCTGTCTCCTTGGTTGCAGCTTTTCTCAAGGCTCCTGCTTGGCACTTCAGGCTGGTTTTGGGTGGGTCTCAAGAGAATCCTAGAGATTCTCTAGGTGTCTAGAGAACCAGCATTACAAAGGGATTGCAGGGTGGAGGAACCCTCTAAGTCCTTTCTAAAGGGCTTCGGCAGAAAGTGACTCAGTGAATTAACACGAAAGAAAGTCCAGGGCAGGTCTTGAATTAAAAAAAAAAAAAAAAAAGGAATCCCCACTAGCCAGGAGTCTTACCTGGGGCCCCACAGACAGCCCCAAGCCCAGGGTAAGGATTGCCGGATTGCCACCTGGCACTGTAGGGGGCCTCTTGGACTGGCCCCAGCCCCACAGACAGCAGCCATTCACATGGGACATTTGTGGTGCATAAGTTGTTCAGTATATTAAACTACTTGTTGGGGATTTAAGAAAATGATCCCCAAATTCTTTGATACTCCTCCCATTGACAGATGGGGCCTGTGTCTCCTTCCCTTGAAGCTGGGCTGGCTTGTGACGTCTTTGACCACTAGGGAATGGCAGAAGTGGTCTGCATGACTGCTGAGGTTAAGTCACAGAAGGCAATGCAGCCCTGAGTCCCCCTACTTGGAGGCCCCATGCTGGAGACACCACATGGATGTGCACTGGGGGACTGTCCTAGCTGAGCCCAGTCTTCCGGCCATCTCACCTAGGCACTCAGCATGTGGGTAAAAGAAGCCTCCAGATGATTCCAGTGCCCTGTCCTAGAGTTCCCCCAAACTTCAGCTCTTCCCGACAGAACGTCAGCCTTGTTGGAGCAGAGGCAAGTTATCGGCACTGTGCCCCAGCTGAAATCCTGACCCACAGAACCCATGGGCATCATAAAATGATGGTCTTACACCACTAGCTTTGGGGTGGTCTGAAATGCAGCGATTGTGTAACTGGGACCCACTCCCGCATTTAAAGGTAAGGAAACTGAGGGGGGGGGGAGAGAGAGAGAGAGAGAGAGAGAGAGAGAGAGAGAGAGAGAGAGAGAGAGAGAGAGATTAGGTCAAAGTCATGGAGCCAGCATAGGGCATAGATCTACCTCCCATCTGTGAGCTCACAGCCCACCTGTTGCTGTCTCACCGATCTGCTTCACTCCTTGATCCTGGGTATGCTCTGGCTTCTCTGGGTAGCACTCTAAGAGGGAGTTTGCAAACTAGAGCATTTTCGGAAAATGTGGCTTCACACTGGGCTCCACGAGGGAAGGTTGAATGGACTGGGGATGTTTAGCTTCGACAGAAGAAGTCTTGGTGGAAGACATGGGCCATCTTCAAATATCAGAAATGTTAACGGGAAAGTATAAATGTTTGGCCCTGGATGGCAGCGCTGAGAGCAACAGGCTCCGTGGGGCACAGTTTGGCTCATTTAAAGGAAGACCTCTACTAATGACACCTGTTGGAAAAGGACAGGGCTGTCCAGGGAGGTTGTGGGTTCCTATCACTGGAGGCAGCCAAGGATGGCTAGATCCCTCTGGGCAGGTGCCATGAAGGGAGGCAAGCAACAGGCTGGAACAGGATCACATAGCTTTAAAACCTCTCCAACTCTCAGATGTCAGAATTTAGGCTATAAATCGGGAGGCGAATGGAAATTATCCTCATTTACAAGAGTTGTCCACAGGGTGATGGAGGGCACAGTTCACTTAGACGCTCCCACAGGAAAATGCCCACCTGTGTGCTCAGGTTGTTCTCCACCCCCCAAAGTTTTTCAAAATTGCATTTCTTTTATGTCTACTGACAAATTGGTTCTACTTTGGTCATTGCTAAAAATCCAAAGGCACTTCGATTGGAATGTACAAACCTTTATTATCCTGAAATGCAAAATGCAGATCAGGGAACGGAGGCTCACAGTAGTGTGCCCATTGACAAGTGGAGGTGTGGTGGCAGAGAGCCTCTTCTCTCTTTGGGCCCACCTGGACCATGGTTCCATTGCTCACCGACCCTGTGGCTGAAGCAAGTCCCTTCATTACTCTGAGACTCGTCCAAAATGATGTTGATGATCTGAACCTTGTTGAGATGTGGCGTGGCGTCAGTAGCTGGAGAAAGGTGAGCTCGCCTGCACAGCAGCTGACTTGCATAAGGGTCAAGCAGCATTCATCTCCCAGTAGGAGAGACCCCACTGGTCCAATGGCCGAACCCCATTTCTGTGGTCTCCCAGCCCCCTTAGCTATTACACAGGTTCTGATAGGCCTGACTAGGCAAGGATCTGCCTACAGAGACAGGTCACAGAAGAGGGTATATCGTCGAACACCCTTTTGCTATGGTTGAGGGAAATGGGACTAAGAGAGGATACTAGATTTATCCAAGGCCACTCACGGAGTAAGTAGCAGGGCTGGGGGCTAGTTCCACTTTCCTATGTTCTGTAGCAGTTTATATCTAATGGGAATGATCTGTTACTTAACTGTTTAGTCAAATTTGCTTGTAAATCATTTGGGCCTGAAATTTTCTTGTAGATTTTAAACCACATTTTAGCCTTCTTCTTTTTTTATTTTATTTTATTATTATTTTTTTAATTTACTACTTAACAATTCAGTTTTGGTAATATAAGTATATATTTTAAAGAAAACTATTCTTTTTGTCTACCTTTTCAAATGTATATGTATAAAGTTATACATGGGTTTTTATACGTTTTTCTATAAATTTCTATGCAGGAGTTTTTAATGCTGGTATCACTGTTAGATCATTTTTGATGACATCTATAGCGAGTAGTCTAAACTAAAAAGAAAGTATTTGGCCAACTTCTCACGATTTCAACTGAATATTCTTAAGTGACAACTTCAGGTGAAATCTATGAGGGTGGGCTTCATGTATGTCTAGATAAGGGGCTATAATATTAATTATGCACTAATGAGCCTGTCAAGTCTCTCTTTGTCACGAGGTCGATATCTTTGATGGACAAAGTGATCATTTTCACTCAACAGTGCTTTTGTTCTTCTAAAGTCTGATGGCGGCTCCATGTAACTGGAATGGTGAAAAGGAATAGAAATTTCCCTTGTGCCACAGAAACTATGTATGGTTAAAGGAATTCACAACGCTAAGCTGGGACTGTGTGTTGGCAAAACCATCCTGTGGGTGACACAACAGTAGCTGGTTTGTGCCTAGTTCCCGTGTTCCTTGACAAGACTGCTTGGAAGGCCTAAAACAAAACAAAAAATAATTCCATCCTCCCCCACCCTTGCCTACCTACTGCCCCATTTGGAAATATCTTAAAACAGAAATGTCTTTTTTAACATATTGTAAACTACATGTTTATTTGAAAGTGTAGTTAACAATAGACATTTGTAGAATAACTGGAGACTTGACTTAATAACTACTGAAGACTAGGGATATATTTTTCATGATTTGACTTCTGTTAATGAAATTGTCAAAGCCTCCATTTGCATGAATGTCTAGAAGAGCTATTTCTCTCAAAGTTAATGTGATAGTCCCTGTGCGTTTTCTTAGCTCCAGAACTTTCAGTAACTGGAATCTGGTTAGGCACCCACTGGAGCCCACCTGATTTATCTCCTTAAAATTTTGCTGCCAAGACTACTTAAATCTGGATTTGAATGCTACACCTCGATTCCTACTAAACTATTTACTTTCACTGACTCTTCAGATACGGTTCCTTCTGCAAGGATTTAGCGTGTCATTTTCAAAGGGGGCAACAATTGAAATGCAAAGCCAACTTTCTGGGTGCACCGTACAGGGGCCTCCATCGTGTGCTCTCCGCTTGCCTCCCCGTGCCCCTCTAGGCCGTAGCCACATTGACCTCCTTCCTGATCCCTCCACATCCCATGGCAATGAATGCAAGAGTGTGATGCCCTCTGGGAAGGAAGGGATGGACACATGTGACTTAGGACGTTGGCCACGGCATCCAGGCATCCCCGTAATATCTCTGTTTCAAACTAGTGTGAGAGTTGGGAACGCATGGCTTCCCACGATCATGCCACACATGAGGGGCTTGCCACACATCTCCTGGGACTGACACTTGATAGGACTTCAGTCAATCTCACTCCTGGAAACGATGTTTCTTATCAGGGTCCCACTATGCCTCCCTGCTCCCTGGATGAGACTAGCAATCAAGGATCACTTCTTATCTTTCTGGTCCATTTCTGATGGACAAATCTGTGCTGTTGGGTCCAGGGGGCATTCACAGGGGATGGAGAGGCAGGAATGAGCCTGTTTCAGTGGGTGAAGCACTAAGAGGGATGCTTTAGTAGCTTAGGGTTTCCATTCTCTCAATCTCTTCTCCCTCACTGCTCATGTCTCCTCCCTTATTAGAAGCCGAATGCCCTAATTTGCAGTATTTGACTTGCCATATCAGATTCCAGACACAAAACACTCACTGCTCCAGATATGAGACTTCTTAGGACAGCAACATTATGAAATCCGGCGTAACTTGCCAGTTCACAAGCGGCACCTTTCATCCTTGGCTAGTCTCGTGTCAGACGGAGGCACATGCACAAGGGAATCCCATGGCCTCTCTCACTTCCTGGCCAGAGATCTTGGGGTTCTGACTCAGGTGGTGTCAGCAGTCATGAGCCAGAGAAGGTGGCCACTGACTCTAGTCTTGGGGAATTAATTTGACTGTCTTGTCTCCCAGATACCAGAAGCTTCCTCTGAGATGAGTGGCTGGGACATCCTTGGCTCGTCAGCCTATTGGAAGACAGGCAAATCCAGGTTGGCACCCCAGCACATGCAGGAAAATTGAGTCACTGTGTGTCAATCTCCCTCTGAATTTGTCCATTCAGAGGGGGCCGTGACTTCCTGACAATGCCAGCCGATGGCCTCCAGTAGCAAACCCTGCTCCCTCAAGGAGGGCTACATGGTGGGATAAAAGGACGACTGGACTGGCTTGGGCTCAAATTAAGTCTCTGACTCTTACCAGCTGTGTGACCTTGATCACAGGCCGTAGTTCCACCATCTCTAGGATGACACTGACAGCTCAGGCTTCACAGGATTGTTGCTAAATTCAGTGCAAGGAACACCTGTGAAAGCACCTGCTCAAATGCAGTCTTCAGGAGATAGGCCTTCCCTCCCCCACACTTGATTTGTCCTCTGAGAACTAAAGCTGTATGATCACAAGATATGGGGATAAGAGAACCGATGTTTTTTCTTAAAAGACAGTGATGGCTCTGAGCAACTTGGCTTTAGGGTTGGTGCCACATAGGGCTGAGAGTAAGGGGGCAGAAGACAGAGCCGTCATCGTCATGGCATAGTAAAGATGTTGTGCAAAGTAGCTGTGAGGGTTCTGGGTGCATTTCACCGGAAACAGGAAAGCTCTGTTACAGCTCTAGGTGGCAGGCAGCATTGTGTGCACATTAATTTATGTCTTACCTTAGGTCTTAATGGTTAATGATGTGCAAGCCTTGGCCTATTTATTTGTGCCTTCCTAGTTTCAAAAGGAGAGGCTCTGTGTCAGGCAGGGTGGGACAGGGACGGAAGCCTGGGGCACTGGGCGCAGGTCCGAAGCCCCAGAGCAGGCAGGTGAAAAGGTGAAGTATGAAATGCTCTGAGGCCCACGAGGCTGGTCCATCAGAGCATAGTTCCACCCAGGGCAGCCCCTGGGCTCTCATACTCCAGAGACAGCACTGCTACTCAGCTCCAAGGAGGAGCCATAGTTAGAGTGACCACTGGTCTCAGAAACCCACTTTACATGTCACCAGCAAGGCCCCTGCCTTTGAATTTCCATGTGACAAGTGGGGCTACCTCCTTAAAGAGCCTATCTCCAAATAGTCACATTCTGATACACTAGAGATTAGGGCTTCAAGACATGAATTTGGGGAGGACACAATTTGACCCATAATAATCACTTATCAGCTGACACCATCAGGAGTCCCTTGTCAAGTGGTACATTCTGGGGAAGAGTGGGGTCCTGCAAAAATACTCCTACAAGCTTTGGAGACAAAAAATCTACAGTTCCTGCTAAACTCCATCATTACAGACAAGTTGAATGACTATAGGCAGATCACCCTAACCTCTGTAGAGACCACAGCTATGTGAAGATTGAATGTCCTCATGTACATGCCTTCTCTCTCTCTCTCTCTCTCTTTCTCTCTCTCTCTCTCTCTCTCACACACACACACACACACACACACACACACACACACGGTATTGGAGGAGGGAGACTCCTAAGAGGCAGCTCCTGATACAATTCCTTGTCACTGGAAATCCTGAACCTTCATTTCTTATTTCCCTGCTACCCATGGGTTGTGGCCATCACAGGGAAGCAAAATCTGTCTCAGAGAGCAGATGGCCGGCCATGGAGGTGTTCCTCATGGAGTCAGGAGGCCATGAAGAGCAGGCCGGCCAGGGCAGGTGCTGTCTTACAGATGAGCTGGAGCTAAATCAGAAGTCCAACCCAGGAGCCCAGGGGGCAGAAGGCACAGGGGCTGATGGGCATCTCCTGCAGTACCCCCAGGGGACCTGCCCCCTTGTAACCTCGGTGTTAGGTGGCCAGTTCCCTCCTTTAGGACAGGGATGATGACCGGAAGACTTGCTGGCACTGTGTGACTCATTATTTCACCTCCCTGCCTGCACTGTCTGTCCCCATGTGTGAAGCCAATGATGTGAGTCTTCACTGAGAAATGAATAGGAAGTACCCAGGACAGGAGGGCACAGCACAGCTTCCCTTTTCCCTGGGAATCAGGCGGTTGTTCAAACTGGATCCCGGGGCTGACTTGGGTGTTGAGATTGGAGTGGGGGCCATGTGTAGGTGCTCTGACATAGACTGGATTTTATCACAACATTCAAAGCCTGCTGGGGAGTCTCAGATGTCCAAGTCCACCCCTAGACACCCAAACACATCGCAGAGCTCCTCTGGCTGCCCCACCTAATGGGGACAGCCCGGTGTAGAGCTGAGTGCCTTAGCCCTGGGACCCTGAAGTTGGCTCCATTGTGGGAGGGAGGATGGGAAAAGACCCTCTGCCTCTGGGCCTCTCTCTTTCCTCTACAACAACTCCTGTTACTGTGATCTCAGCTCTGGACCTCAAAATGTGCTCTGGAATAGGTCCTCCTAAATGGACCTGACCTCATGTTTTGGGAAGGTCCTCAGTGCTTCCCAGAGTCAGACCATCGGGCACTCAGTTTGGACTCCAACTACACATCATCATTTTTCCAACTGAGGCAGACACCAGGCACTTGGCTGAGGTCCAGATAGGTCTCTTTTTTCAGGGCTTCCAGTCAAAACCAGTATGTTCCCTGTGTGGCTGCTGAAGGTGAGCACAGGCCCTGGTTCTGGCATAATCCTTGCAACTGTGTGCCCATGCACACACATTCACACACTCACACTGTCACACACACACTCACATACACAGCACGGGGAGCAATGTGGGCAGCATAGAGAACAATGGCTGGCAGGACATAGCACACCAGAGACACTGGAGGTACGATAGTTCCTGAGCTAAAGGGTACATGATGAAAGCATGGACTGGAGGGTGAGGGCGTCCCTCGAAGGTGCATGTATGGACCCAGGTGCTTGCTATGGCCACTCGGGGCACTGCCCCACTGCTGAGCCCCGCGGCCTGCGGACACATGTGTCTAAGGACGAAGCTCCGTGTCTTACCCACTGTGAGCATGGCTTCCTCCAGCAAGCCATGGACCTCACTCTTGATGCTGTCCTCAGTGCTCTTTTCTCATAGTCCTCAAACACTGTGGAGAGAGGGTTTCCTTTATGGGATGTGTGGATCTCAGTGTGACGCTCCTAGGCTCTCGGATCAGACTGCACATTAGTGTGCCACCCCCGACCTCCACTTGGACCAGGGATTCTTGGCTCTCTCCATAACTCCAGGACTTGACAAGGCCACACACTTGATATTTGGCATGAAGGGAGAGACCCTGTGGCCAGGGCACCCCTTTGTGGCCCCAACACTCCCTCCTGCCCTTCCTGGTACCTCTTATCAGGTGTGTGGCACTGCACATGTACAAATTGGTGATAAATTTCATTTCATCAGTCCCACGAATCTTCTCACCTGCTGCATAGAGATCCCGGTATTGAGACACCCACAACAAGCCAGTGAACGAGAGCAAGGAGATGAGGGACTGGCCCCATCCACCCTCCAGGTCTGCATTCTCTGCCTTATCCTCTCTTTGATGTTCACTATCCCTGAGAGGTTAAATTCAATAACCAGGCCAGAAGCTGCTCTAAGAAGTCCTTCTAACCAGGGGATTTGCTCTGCTTGTGGGCGTCTCCAAGCAGTCTGCCAGCAGGTAGACCTATAGAGAGCTGAATACATATATTTGACCCTTGAGGCCCAGGTTTGTGGTTTGTTCTTGTCAGCACAGAGCTTTAGTAGACCCCACCCAAATCACTCTTTTCCCTGTTTCTGAGGCTCTCCAACGCTCTCACTTTCCTCCTTAGATATCAGAGGGTAAAAGCTTGCAGAGAGCTGAGCTGGGTCCCAGCTTAGCTTCAAAGAAGACCCTCATGGCAGAGGGGCTAGGTGAGAATGCCAGGCACCACTCCCTAGAGTCTAGATGGCAGAGGGTGGGACCAGACAGCTCGCAGGGCGGAAGCCTCACCTGTGGATCTTGGAGGGCCAGTCTTGGGTCCACAAACCTGGTCATATCATCCCTGCTGCCCTAGGAACAGAAGAGGTGGCCCTGTGAGGCCAGCTGGCTGACCAGAGAAGCTGGGGCAGAGGGGTGAGCCGAGCAGGAAGGCAGATCGGTAAGTTGTGTGGTTGGGGATGACGTGGCTTGGGATGTGGTCAAGGGGAGGGAGATGGCTTGCAGTGCAGGGAGTGGCGGACAAGGATCGTGTGACCATTGTGTTGGACGGCTCATCCCGTGGATGTTGAGGTTTTCTGGGATAATAACAGGCCTTGGACTGTAGGGCAGTGTCAGCCACGTGCCCAAGTCTGCAGTGAATGAGAAGTAAATGGCAAAGCAGAGTCGGCAGGGCTTTTCCAAGAGTTCCTGACAGCACATGAAGCCCATACACTTGGGAACACTGGTCTCTGGCACAGACCTGGCCACCACAGCTTTGAGTCTGCTGTTCAAAACAGAAGGCTGCATGTTTGGTGGGAGGCCTGTGGTTTGGAAAAGTGTGTGCTGAGGGCTTAGGGCAGTGCAGGGTCCTCCCCACCCCCTGCCAAGTACTCTCCCATCTCTTCAGTTTTAAAAAAAAAATCTCAGAGAGAGATCCAAGATAGCAGAGTAAATAAACACTGTGCCTGTTTCCTTCTGTGAACACATTAAAATTACAACTAAATTGTAGAACAACCAACCTGGAGAATCATCTGAAGTCTAGCTGAATAGAAGTTTTATCACTAAGGATATAAAGAAGAAGCCACATCAAGACTGGTAGGAGGGGCAGAGATGCAAAACGAGCTGGTCCCAAACCTCTGTGTGGCAGTTGAGAATCAGGAGAGACATATCAGCTGTGGAGGTTCTCCCCAGAGGAGTGAAGGACCCCAGCCCTACGCCAGCCCCCAGCCCAGATGCTAATGCCAGGAAGAGGAGCCCCCACAACACCTGGCTGTAAAAACCAGTGGGGTTTCTGACCATCCAAGTGGGATAGAAGGCTATGGGAAACCAGACATTGTCTTAAAGCAAAGACTCACTCACTTGCAGGCATTCACCCTGGGCTCCAGCAGATGTGCTGAGGGCAGACTGAAGTGTATGGCTTCAGGGTGAGTGTTGGAGGACAGTCGCCATTTTCCGTGTGAGGTCCTGCTCCTGTGGGGCCAGCAGGTGGGCCCATTTTTCCTATTTTGAGCCCTCCCCCATGCCCATGGACAAATCTGATTATGAATTGGTCTGGTGAGCTCTGCTGGAACCCCACCCTACACAAATCCCCCAGTGCTGGAGGCACTTTCTCAGTGAGCAGCCAGCCCTGCCAACATTGCACTCTTTCTTGGAAAACTTTTGAGTCTGCGGGCCCCAGGTAGGTGGTGACTGACCTCAGTGTGCTGAGACTTTTGCTGAGTAGGTCCAGGCTCAGCACTGTCACCAAATCAGAATCTACATTAATCTGGTAAACACAACTCTTCCAACCTTAGTGACTCCCTGAGATCCTGCCTCACCCAACTTGCGTCCTGCACGAGTCTTTATCAGTGACTGAAACTTAAGGGAGACAGCAGGTGGCAGCGGGCCCAAAACACTACTTTGAGGACATGTGCATCCATGTGTTCATTGTTGTATTGTTTACAATAGCCAAGATGTGGAGGCAGCCTGGGTGTCTGTTGATGGAAGAATGGATAAAGAAGAGGTGGTACATATGTACAGTGGAAGATTGTTCAGCCATGGAAGGGAATATGTTCTTGCCATCTGCAGTGGCATGGATGGACCTGGAGGGAATTGTGCTGAGTGGAGTATGTCAGACAGAAAAAGATGGATGCAATGTGATTTTGCTTATATGTGGAGTCTAAAGAACAAAATAAACAAACAAAACAGAAACAAACTCATAGAAACAGAAAATGTTTTCATGGTTGCCAGATGGGAGAGGAAATTGGGGTGGTGGGTGAAAAAGAGGAAAGGATTAAGAAATACAAATTGGTTGTTACAAAGTAGTTAGGGGGGTGTAGGATATAGCATAAGTAATATAGTCAAAAATATTGAAATAACTATGTATGGTGTCAGATGGGCACTAGATTTGTTGGAGTGATAGATGCCAGGAGGCTGGGGGGGAAGGATGAAAAAGGTAAAGGGATTAAGAAGTTCAGGCTGGTTGTTACAAAATAGTCATGAGAGTGTAAAGTAAAGCACAGGGAATATAGTCAATAATATGGTAACAATCCTGTTTAGTGCCAGGTGGATACTAGACGAGTCAGGGGAATCACTTCTTAAATTATATAAATATCTAATCACTACGTTGTATATCTGAAAACAATATAAAATAATATTGAATGTCAACTGTAATTGAAAAATTTAAAAAAGGTGGAAAAGGTAAACGGGAATAAAAGGTCCAAATCTCCAGGTATAAAACAAATAAGTCTTGGGGATATAACGTGCAGCATAGGGAATATAGTCAATATTGTTGTGATACCTTGGTAAAATGTCAGGTGGTTGCTGGATTTATCATGGTGATCACTTCTTCAGGTATATAAATGTTGAATAATTATGTTGTCCCTGAAACTAATATAATATTGTATGTTAGCTATATTTTTAATAAAAATCTTTTTTTTAAAAAAAGCCAAATAAAATAATATTTCATGAAAAAAATATCTCAAGGCTCCAGAAAGGGGAAAATAGCTCTCACCATTTAAAATGTGGTAGAAGCTGACACATAATGGGTGTGTAATCAACTAAGCAGTGAAACAGAAATCTTGGTCATATTTGTCCCATAACTCTGCTAGCACTGTGTTTTAAAATAGATTTCTAAATTGGGCTAATAAACAAATGTAAGCTGTGAGTGCCATCTCCTGGAACAATTGACGACATCACACTGGTTTCTTGGTCATCATCCCTGTCCTAAAGGAGGGAACTGGACACCTAACACTGAGGATACAAGGGGGCAGGTCCCCTGGGGGCACTGCAGGAGATGCCCATCAGCCCCTGTGCCTTCTGCCCCTTGGGCTCCTGGGTTTGACTTCTGCTGATTTAGCTCCAGCTCATCTGTAAGACAGCGCCTGCCCCTGGTCGGCCTGCTCTTCATGGCCGGCTGACTCCATGAGGAACCCCTCTATGGCTGGCCATCTGCTCTCTGAGACAGATTTTGCTTCCCCGTGATGGCCACAACCCATGGGTAGCAGGGAAATAAGAAATGAAGGTTCAGGATTTCCAGTGACAAGGAATTGTGTCTTTGGGTTTGAGAATCCTAGCTTACCTTTGGGCTTATAGGATACAACGCTGGGCATTCTGGACATTGTTGTAGCCCCAGAACCTCCACAAATACCGTGAGCATGGAGCTGTGACACGCTTGACCTCAGCTTATTTTTCAAAGGAGATAGTGAGTCTTCAAGGTCCCTTCGCGATTTTGCAGCCTGAACAATTGGGTTCTGACCCAGCATTGCCTCAAGTTCTCAGGAACCCATCATTCAGGAGCTGCCTCTTAGGAGTCTCCCTCCTCCCATACAGTGTGTGTGCGTGTGTGTGTGTGTGACACAGAAAGAGAGAGCGAGAATGCATGTACATGAGAACATTCAATCTTCACATAGCTGTGGTCTCTACAGAGGTTAGGGTGATCTGGCTATAGTCATTCAACTTGTCTGTAATGATGGAGTTTAGCAGGAACTGTAGACTTTTTGTCTCCAAAGCTTGTAGGAGTATTTTTGCAGGACCCCACTCTTCCCCAGAATGTACCACTTGACAAGGGACTCCTGATGGTGTCAGCTGATAACTGATTATTATGGGTCAAATTGTGTCCTCCCCAAATTCATGTCTCGAAGCCCTAATCTCCAGTGTATCAGAATGTGACTATTTGGAGATAGGCTCTTTAAGGAGGTAGTTAAATTTAAATGAGGTCATTAGAGTGGGCTGTAATTCAATATGACTGGTGTCCTTATGAGAAGAGGAAGTTAGGACACAGACACACACAGAGGGAAGATCATGTGACGACACAGGGAGAAGACAGCCTTCTATAAGCCAAAGAGAGGGATCAGAAGAAACCAATCCTGCAGGCACCTTGACCTGGATGAAAGAGAGGTTGACTTCAGGCCACTTGTTTCTCACTGCAAACAGCCAGGCAGTACCAAAGCCCTGGCTACCTGCTTGGGAGATGGGATAGAAACCAGAGAGTCAGCGGCACTGAGTGGACATCTCAGCAGGTTACTTTACCACGTGTGCAGATTGCACAGCACAGCGCAGGGGGCAACGTTGGGCAGTGCTTGAGTAATGGAGTTCCCTTCTGCACCCTGATCTCCTCTACACCCTGAGCCTACTCTGGGGGTCCTGGTGCACAGAGAAGGGGGTGGGGGAAGTTGTTGTTAAGGCCACAGCTTGTTAGATATGCATTCTCCCACAGGGGGTGCACTTACGAGCCTGTGGAGAAAGCCTGCGCTGACTCCGGTGGTGTCTGAGGGAGGTACCTGCCAAGCTCTGGCCCAGGTTTGGAGGTGCATTCTGAGTCTATAGTGGCTGCTCATATTACATCAAGAGGCACTCAGAAAGTGTGCATTTTTATTGTCCTTATGTAAATTAAGAAATCAGCTTTGCCAAGTATATCCTCCTTTGTTCTCTTTAAGCACCTACAGTTGTTCTTGGAATGAGTCTCTGAATGGGGCCGTCTTCTATTTCCTCCATTTCAAGTTGGCTTATTTCTCTGAAATGCCTTGTGCCTGGCATTTTGTGCCAGAGAAAGACTTTTTATAATCAGCTGGGGAGATGGACATGCTGGCAGAGATGGAATAGGTCTACGAGGGAGTGGGAGAGGCTCTCTCTCACGGCTCTGTCCTGGCTGTTGGCAGGACAGAGATCTGGGGTCCAAGCTGTGACAGGACAGAGAACTAGGAGAGGGGTCAACAAGAAAGAACAACTCCAGGTAAAAGGGCTTTGAATGTTAAAAGTCATGTGACCTAGGGTAATCCTGCAAATAAGGCCTCCATGCATATATACAAGTCATTCTAGCAAAACATTGTTTTTAACCATAGGAAAAATTATGGTCATCACTTACCCATCCACTTCACTTAATACAGATTAAAAACTCAAACCTGATATATTTTTTACTTATAGTTGTCTTACAGAAATTCAACTGAAAGGCATAAATATAACATTCAAGGAGATGGCGGTGAGGGTAGAGAGTAGTTTAATATACTAACTGTCAACATGCAATAGGGACAACTGGTTATGGTCGCCTGTGGGGGACCCCTCCCGAAGTGCTCAGGGGTCCCGGTCAGGCTCTGTGGGCTTTGTGCACCGCACTTGGGGACCACGGGCACACGCTAGGTTGTAGGACACTGTATGCTGTCAGGACCATGGTATCTTCTATGGTGTCAAATGACAAGTAGGGGAGGCTTGCCTTCTCTAGGGAAATGAAAAGCATCCCCTAAAATTCTCCTGGGCTTAGGAACAGTTTGGGTATCTGGAAATAGAAGTTGTACTTCCAGAGGGTGAAATTTAGAGGGTATCGTCTCTTTCTGTGACACCTTTGGAATGTGGACAGCCAAAAATGGAAACCAGTAACATGGAGTAAAGGAGGTAAGAAATTCAACTTCTCCTCTCTGTATAAAAATAGGGAAGTAAGACACAGGATCATATTCTTATTTCAAAGATGTTTGGGGCTTTTTTCAAAGAGCAGAATTTGGTTACAACCCTATGTGTCCCAGCCGTTAATGACAGATGACCGGGCTGTCAAGAATTGGAATCATCTGTGTCTACAGGCCACCAGGGTGCTTTGTCCTGCAGGAGCAGTACAGGCACATCTCATGCAGAGGAACAATGCTTACCAGGCAACAAACTCTCATGCTAATCAGCCAAAAAATCCAACTCCTTTTGACTTTAAACCACGTCTCAATATATATGTCCAATTAGTACAAAAAGGTACTTATTTATCTTGGGATTTTGGTACTTTATAGGTTGGTCTATGGGGGTGGGAGTGACAAGGTAGCTCTGCAGAGTGCTCGGGCAGTGGGAGGGATCAGTGGCAGCATCCTGGATGGAGGCTGGGGGCATAGGGATGGGGTTTGATGGCACCAAGAGCAGCAGCTGTTGAGGGGGAAGCACTCCTGGCTGGGTCCAAGGCAGGTCTTTGTGCTACAGGGCAACTGCCTGAGGTAGGGCTTCATCAGTGCGAAGTTGATGCACCTCCTCTGTAAGGAAGAGAAGAGAGGTCGCTGAGAAGCCATTTAAATTGGGACTGAAGGCTGTGGTTCCCTTCGCTCAAGTGGGATCAAGACCCATTGGGACCACAGGGTGGGCCTTTGTGATGCCTTTCGCTCCCTGGGTGCCAGCCTCCTCCAGCCTGGGCTCCTTGGAGACTCGGTTCTGGAGCTGGAAGCCTTCCCGAGGCAGCCCGAGTGTCCTGACTCTAATCTCCCTTTGTTGTGATGTGGAATTTGTGTTCTCTTCCCTCAACTGGGAGCCTGGGAAGCAAGGACAAGTCCTGAATGCCCCTGCAGCCCCAGCATTGCCAGTCTTTCTAGGTGAGAGAGTGCTGAAGGGATGAGCGCTCTCCACAGTACTTAGGCCTGGTTCTGGGTCCCCAGGCCGAGGGCTGTTGGGGCACCCTCAGATGGGTGACAGGCTGTGGAGGCTGCAGCATGCAGGGCCTCTTAAAAAGGGACAAGAATGGTACAGCCCAGAGCTTCTAAATGCCCACCTATCCATCTACCGAGAGCCAGTGCTCCCTGAAAGGCCAATGCACCCCTCACTACAATCCCTGGGGAGGACAGCATCATCCAGGCACACTGGCCCAGTCTGTGCAAAGGGTCTGAGCAGGGAAAAGCCCAGGCAGATGATTCCCGGATGAGCCAGGAGCACCACTCTCCTTGGGACCTGGAGCCTGAGTAGGGCAGTCTTCCGGTGGTTTGGGGGTAACCATCATGAGATCAGGAGTGCTGACCCACAAGGGGCCAGGACAATGAGAAGAGTAGAGCCAAGCCTCAGGGTTCAGGTCCAGCTCTGCCACTCCCAGACACAGTGACCAGGGACACGTCGCTCAGCCTCTCTGTCATCAGTCCCCTACATGGTAAAACTAGGATAACAGTAGTGTCTACTTGCAGTTACTGGCAGGATTCAAAGAGTAAAAACATGTGAAGTTCTTAGGCTAGTAACTGGCCCATGGGGAGGACCGAATAAAAATTAGCTGCCATTATTATTAAATTCCAGGGAGGACAATGTAACAATTTGGCTTCTCCCCTAATCACAGTTAATGACATAAAAGAGAGACTCTTCACTACCTTGTAAAACCAGAGTGTTGGTCAGACAACATTGGGGCGGGGTGGCACCATGCCCACCACCACCCTGGTACCTGAGTGACCAGCCCAGGAGAGGTTCAGTGGATGGTATAGTGCCAATAGACCCACAGGGTTGGGTGGTCAGTGGGGAGGGACGAAGGACTCGGAGCCCAGTAGAACTCGCTGACCTACATTCCTCTCCAGCTCTCATTACTTAAGTTGGAAAGTGCGGGGTAATGCTCTAGATAAGAGTTTCCTGACACTTGAGACCACAGTGCAAGAGAAGTGCAGGGGTGCCAAATCTAGCATCGGCCTGGGAGGCTCCTGACCACCATTTCACCATATCTTGAGCATCTCTCTTGGCGGATGCCTGGACAAGGCTCTCCAACCCACAATCCCAGAGAACAAGTGTCAAGGGCAAAAAGCACGACCCCTAGCCCATGGGGAGCATCCCTGTGCCCCTGCTTACCTTGTCCCTGGGGTGACAACACATCGGTGGCACCTGGTTGTAGCTTTGAGCAAAGTCATACAAAGTATCCAGTTTGCCCTGAAAAGCAGATGTGTCTGTGAGGAAGCTCTAGGCACAGATGCTGCCTGCAGGGTAGAGGCCCTCTGGCTTGCGGTGCTTCACGAGCTTTCCATCCCCAGGAACTCACTGAGACACCACTGCAGTCTCCACCTGGGGCAGGGGCCAGGCAGCTTATATGTTTGGTGGTGACCGTGGGTCGCAGATTGTTTGGGATGTGGAATAAATCACTAGTTTTGGTGTAGGAGGAGAAGTGACTTTTAGAGGAAAAGGAAAACTTTTAGAGGAAAAGTTCCAAGATAGGAGACATACAGTGGTCAAGGAGAGGTCCTCAAGGGGAAATAGGTGGGCACTGGGGACCTGGGCAGGAGCTCAAAGAGGGGGAAAGAGAGCCTGCGTTTGGTGGGCGGATAAGGGGAAGGCAGGGAAGAGGACCCACTCCCTGCTCAGGTGCAGGTTCCTGATCCTGGGGTGTGGGGAGCCGAGGAGGGCAGAGAATGGATCCTGTAGTTCAGGCCCTTTTGGGCCCTGGAGGCTGTGGGTGTGGGTTGGGCCCTGTGAGCAGGAACAAGCCCCTGGCAAGTGGCTTCCGCCCTCTCTGGAAAGTGCGTTCTGGCTTCTCTGTGCTCTCACACTGACTATCAGGGATGAGGCAGGGTTGGCTGTCCAGCTGCCATCTGAACCTCGAGGGGGAAGCCCCAGATCTGACAGGAAAAGAGACCGGACTGAAGGGAAGAAGGGCAAAGCCGGGCAGAGATTGTGAGGTTCGTTTGTCCTCAAACCACCCCCTTGGGTCCTCTCCACCCCGGTCACCTCATGTCCCCCTGCCAGGCTGTTCTCCCTCACCAGGGTGGGCCACCACACTTCCTGGGGAAAGGACAGTTCTTTCAGGCCCCTTCCACCGTGCAGCTCTTGTTGCCCCATTGCAGTGCTCTTTAGGACAATGTAGTGAGCTTTTGCCTCACTTTGCTGAGGGGACTTCTGTACGGATAGCAGGCTCTACAGCCATTTCTGGATAGCTTTAATGATGGATAAGAACTCGTCTCAGAACTTTTTTTCCTGACCTGTGCAAGCTTATTTTGTGATTCATCTTTGTTGTTGTTGTTTGTTTTTTTAACGCATCCACCTACTAGCCAGTGAAACCCAAGCCACTGGTGGAGCTGACGACACCCCCTGTGAGAAGCAGGGGCTGGCCAGCTGTAAGCCGGCCACCAACCAGACGTGTTCCAAGGGGGAGACTCTGCGGTGGGGACCCAAGGGCTCTAAATCCAGAACCCGTCAAGCTCATCTCAAACAAGCCACAGCTTTGGGGCCCAGGCCTGTGTGGCATGAGGCAGTCGCCCCTATCCTCCCACACCCCAGCCTGTGGGAGGCTGTCACAGCTCCCTCTCTAAGGACCCGTCTCACCTCCATCCTTCTTATCCTGCCTACTTGGCACCCACAACAAGGGACAATCACCGTGGGACATGTCTGAATGTAACATGTCTCTGGCTCCTAGAAAGAGAAAACACCGTCTGCCTCCTTGTCTCGCAGCTCCTGCCATCTTTTGCTCCCACACATGTCAGGTTTTGGCCACTCACTACATGTTTGTTGGAGAAGTCAAGGACAAATGAGTAGCACCCTGTACTGTAACAGTGTCGTCCATGGGAAATACAGGCAAACACCTTTGGTTTGCATATATGCTCTTTCCAGAAAGGCCAGAAAATTTTCTGTGCCCTTGGTATCCCCGAGGCCACCCTCATTGGAGAAGCCTGGTCTTGGGCTGTGATGTGATCGAGGGCTGTCAGGGGTGCGAGCATTAGCAGGTGACTGGGCTGTTTTCACCTGACTCCTGCAGATCCAGCCTCCTCCGGCCACACTGCAACCAGCACAGAGGCTGCCCGGGACAGTGAGGCCTGTCCGGGCCCAGATCCCCCGTTTCTGGGACCTTGTGCCTCAGGTACAACTACTTCTTATGGGACCTGGTTTGTGTCCTTTGCTGGGTGAGCCACGAGATTCTCACCTGACCCTCGGTCCCTATGCTCACCTGGGCTGGGCCTCCCTCACAGCTCAGTGGCAGGAGAGACTCACTCCAGCCTCCTCAGCACAGCAGTCCAAACAGGCAACCCCCTGCCAAGCTCCTCACCGTGACAGGAGACAGGAAGGAGACCAAGGAAATGGAGCCCAATATACACCAGAGCCCAAAGGCGGGACTAGGTCCCTGACCTGAGGCTCCTTTCCCAAAAGCTCACCTCATCCTGGGCAAGGACCATCGTACAGACAGTTCTTTGGGAATTGACAGAAATATCCCTTTTATTTGAGTAGGGATCCTAGCAGTTGCTGAAACAGGCTTCCCCAAGCTTCTAATGCAGTGACAAGGGCCCTGGATCAGGCTATGTTGGGAGCACAGGAAAGGTGTTGCCTGGGTGACATTTTGTGAGTCTCAAGTCCCCCTTGGTGCTCCTCCCTGCCCCTCTGTCACCTCTTCTTTCTCCCTGCTCTCTCTGCCCTGGTAGGTGGAGCTGGTGGGGCAGGAAGTGGAAATGGTCCCATAGGCTGCAGGGGGCCTCACTATCAAGGTCAGTGTGCACATCAGGTCTGCTGACAACACCAGGGCGAAACCACAACTTACCTTTTCTGGTTTTTGCACTGGTGGTCGCTCCTTGAAGGTCTAGAATGTTAAAGACACATAAGTGCAGCTGGGAGGGGTGTGGCGGGTACTGGCTTGGCCATACAGACAGGGGGGAGTCTGCTGTGTAGCAGCAGGACAGGCTTGAATTTTGGGGTGTCAATCTGGGCATCTGCTCCATGGGTGTCTGTGGCCAACAGGCTCCACCTCTTTGAGCCTCAGGCTCCTCATTATCAAAGGAGACTCAGCAGCTCACTGTGCATGTCATGGGGAGACCACCAGACTAAGGAGCCTGGTCCCTGGTAGAGGTGCTGCACGTGGTAGTTTTCCTCAGCTGCTCAGCATCATATGAAGACAGGGCACAGGGCCCACTCCACTTCCTGTCTCCCTACCTCTCCATCCCCTGCAACCCTCTGGCCTCCCAGGACTCAGGGATGACAGTCTCCTCCACCTGTGGGCTTTCTCTCTTCCTTTCTTTCCACTTAACAGAAATTTGACCTGTTTGCATCTTGCTGGTTTGCTTTGTCCATTCAAATCTCTGCTTTTCCTCTTTCTTCATCCAGCTCTCTGGCCTGTGTCCTTGCAAATCCAGCTAATCAGTGCCCTTGCCTCCCTCCCTTCCTCCCTGGGGCCAGTCTCTGTCCCTTGCTGTTGCTCTGCTTACATAGGTCACCTTCACACCATATAAAGTTGATATTTCCCCCTCAATATCCCCCAGTACCAACAGCAGACCAGATACCAGACTCTGAGCTGTGGAAAACAAGGATGATAGCAACTTCACTTCCAGCCCTCTGTGCCCAGCATGGGGCCCAGCATATCCTGGTGTTTAGCAATGACTGAAGAAGAAATGACAGAAGGCAGTAGGGATGTGCAGAGCCCCACGTTTGTGTTCAAAGGCACAGAGGTTATGAATCCTCCTGGCCAGCATCATCCTCCATCTGGGGCTGCTCATGCCTCCTGTGGGTCAACTTCTTCCCTCAACAGTAGAGGCCTCCTCCAGGCCTGTTTACCTGAATCCTCCAGATGTCTAGTTGCTGTGAGTCAGCCCTGTTCTCCGGGGGCTGGGGTTCTCTTCTCCCCAGGGGCCAGGGCGGCCCATATGCCACCTCCCTGAGGCAAGCACGAGGCAGGAGGACCCTCAGAAGCTCAGGCTATGTCTGCACCCGGGAACGGAGGACAGAGTCACCTCTGTTAATTAGATGACTTTGGAGGTAATGGGAACCTGACGACACGCAGGTTAATGGAGCAGTTAGGCTCCTGGTTCCTTTGGGAGTTCAGTGGGGACCTTGGGAAAAGGGCTGTGTGGGCAGAAGTCACTCACCCTCTTGTAGCACCAGATGCAACAGAACAGCAATGGGAACATAAACAGAGCCGGGATGAGTGTAAGGAAGTATAGAGGGTTGATGACGGCTGTGAAATGTGAGGGAGTTGATGGGGCAGGTTTCGGGGCAGGTGTTGTGTCAGGTGGTGTGTCAGGTGGCGTGTCAGGTGGCGGGTGAGGTGGCGGTGCAGCTGGGGGTTGAGCTTGCTTCTCAACCTGCAGAAAGGACACATGCCAAAGGCCTGGGATGGGCCTGGGTTATGTCTTCCCAGGCTACCACCACCAGGTACCACCCACCAATAGCCTTGTCTGACTATGTCCTTTCTCCTCAGTTAACCCCATTTGCAGGGACCACAGCGGGCTTAGGTGGCTGGGGCTGGAACCACAGCCAATCTGGAGCCATGCCCCGTATGCCCCACCACTGGCCTGGAAAAGCAGCTCTGCTCCAGAGCCCTGACAGGAAGTCTGGAGTCTTCCTGGGCGTGACAAGCCAGCCATCACTGCATGCCTGGCTGACAGGACAGGGGTTTGGTGAGGATCACAAAATCTAGATACTCAGATGGGTGAGGGAGGGCTGCTGGGGCCCACTGAGAAATGGGGGTGCAGGAGCAGAGGCGGGAGACCTGGCTCTATCTCCCCATCGCCTCTCTCCCCACCTCCTGCATCTGCTGTTTTGGGCAAAGCTCCTCACTCTCTCTGAGTCTCTGTTTCCCCATCCGTAAAGAGGAAATGACAGGCACTTGTGAGGTTTAGAGAGAGTTTGTAGGAAGTCCTAGCACAGCACTGGCCCGCATGGGGGTTTAAGGAATGGAATCTATTGTCTCGTTGTCATTCATACCCAAGGGCAAGTGAGCTGCATCTGTGGACCGGTGTGCTGCACAGCCCTTCCTTAACCCGGAGATGTGCTGTCCTGTCAGAGAAGCCTGAGAGGGGAGTGGAGAGCCTGTGTCTGGAGACACTGCAGCTGCGAGGAGAAGTGCAGTCAGGGTGGATACTGCTGCTGCTGTGCTGGGCCTACAGCCACAGGCTGCTCCTCAATTTTCCTCTAAAGGTGCCTGTCCACAGGTGGGACTCCTGATGGGCCAATGTGTCAGTTCAATCTGCTGCTCTGTGAGTGGAAGTCCAGGGACAAACGAAGACAGACAGAGGACTGAACGCTTACAAGTGGGTACTGGATAGAATGGTGACAATTAGGAACAGGAAGCCCTCCTCCCAGGCACACCTCTACTCCTTCCTAACTCTCTCTGTCACTCACATCATGCTCCTGGGTTAAGGTGCCCAGATAATGTGGAACACTGAAAAGCAGGCACCTGGGGAGCAGTACCTCATTCATAGGTGGCTGTCCCTGGGCTGAATTCCCGGCCCCTCTCACAGCCCTCACGCTTCCCCACCAACAGAGGAGACAACCTTCCTGTGGAGGTCAGAGGGAGTTAGCAGAGGAACAGCTGAGGAGCAGGAGAAAGGAGAAGCTGAAGGGTGACTGACGACATCTGCATAATGACAGCTGGTTCCCAAGCAGGCTTGGGGGCCATGTCACGGTCATGAGTGGGTTCAGAGCCTTTTAACAGCTGCATCAATGCAAAGGGCGCACACCCTGACCGAGCAGGGCAACAGCCTGTCCCGCCCTCCAGAGCCCCTGTACCTGTACCCAGATTTGTAGGGCCTGGGGGTCCAGAGATCATGAACCCTGGTCCCTAGCACACAGCCTCCCAGCCTCTCCCATTGCCCCAGCTGCAATCTAGATGGACCCTGAATGCCCCAACACTAGATCTGGGCCAGGGGAGGTTGCAGGTTGACCAACAGTATGCAGAACTTCAGCACTGTTTCTGGAGTCTCTTAGAGCTCCAGTTGGTTCTTCCATGTTCCACAATGACTCTTGGTTCACAGAAAGAATAGAGTTCTGCGAGGCCAGGACAGCTGGCTGCACCCAGGAGTCTTGTACATGCACTCACAGTGTGCTTTCCATGCCTCAGTGGGGGGACAGGTCCCTGATTAAGGGCTAAAAGTAAGAGCTGGCTGTTAGGCGCTACATGAGGTGGCTGCTACGAGGTGAATGCTACACAAGTTACTTGCTGGACCTTTCTCGGGTAATTTCCCCCTCTCCTGCCTCCACAGGGTGTCTCTCCCTCCAGTACAGGGAAACTGTATAGCCCAGGATGGAAGTTGCAGCCCCACCTGACACTCACACAGTCCTTACTGGTGATGCTAAGATTTTCCTTGCTGAAGCTGATGCCGTTGTCCAGGCTAACTTCAACGAAGACCTCCCTAAACACAGAAAGGGCAGACAGTGACCACCAGCTCAGATTGACACAGTTCTTGTATTTGGCTCAAACCATAGCCCACAGCTTCATCATTGTAATGACTTTGAACATCAGGCATTAAGACAACTAGAGAGCAGACAGCATGGGTAAGGAGAGCACATCCCCAAGCAACATGAGGTCAACTTCTGCAAGGAAGGCTGACCAGATAGTGAGGAGCCCTGCATGGGCTCAGGTGCCATCGTGGTCATGGACTAAGTGACCAGGGATGGCTGCTTGGTGTCACCATTCCCATTCTTTTGTATTCATAGAATATGCTGGCTTAGCTCTGAAAGGCTGCGAGGAGCAAAGGTACCATCCTGGGTCATATCTTCTCCTGCATTCTACCTTCCTCAGCACAGCCAGGACACAGCAGATCCCCAAGCACCTTGGAGGACCACCAACAAGTGTGGTTGCAGAGGAATCCCAGAACCCTCCTGGAGAAAGACAGGTGCTACCCCAACAGAGGTGACATCTCACATTCTGGACACTTCATGGTGGGCAACAACTGCCTACCAAACCCCCGAGCTGGACACTTACTGGTCTGGCTTGTCTACATTCATGCCTGGGCACTTTATGGTGGTATCTTCCACAGATGTGGCTTTTTTATCTGAAAATAAAAATCACATAAAAATGTCATCGGATATAGAACAACCATCACTGAGAACCATGTGAAGACTAGCTGAACAGAATTCCTATAACTAAAGATATAAAAAAGAAGCCACAGTGAAGATGTGGAATGGGTGGATCCCATACCCAGTGTGGTGAACAAGAAATGGGAGACATCAAAAAATAAACAATTCATTTTAAAAAAGGCAGAGGACCTGAATAAACAGTTCTCCAAAAAGGACATATAGAGGGTGGGGGGAAAATAAAGACACATAGCCAAAAGACATGAAAACATGCTCAACATCACTAATCATCAGGGAAATGCAAATTAAAACAACAATGACATATCACCTCATATCTGTCAGAATGGCCATCATCAATAAACCAACTAACAAGTGTTGGTGAGGATGTGGAGGAAAGGGAACCCTCATGCATTGTTGGTAGGATTGTAAATTGGTGCAGCCACTATGGAAAGTAGTACGGAGGTTCCTCAAAATATTAAAAATAGAACTATTTTATAACCCAGCAGTTCCACTTCTGGGTATTTATCTAAAGAAATCCAAAACACTAATTTGAAAAGATATGTGCACCCAAAGTTCATTGCAACATTATTTACAGTGGCCAAGATATGGTAGTAACCTAAGTGCCCAATGATAAATAAGTGGATAAAGATGATGTGGTACATATATACAATGGAATCTTATTCTGCCATAAAAAGAATGAAATCTTATAATTTGTGAAAACATGCATGGACCTACAGGGTATTATGCTAAGTGACATACGTCAGACAGAGAAAGACAAATATAGTATGATTTCATTTATACGTGGAATCTAAAAAACAAAATAAACGAAAAAACAAAACAGAAACAAACTCATAGATGTAGAGAACAAATTGATGATTGTCAGGAAGGAGGAATGGTTGAAAAAATGAGAAGCATTAAAAAGTACAAATTCCCAGTTATAAAAATAGTCATGGAGATGTAAAATACAGCATAGGGAATATCATTGATAACATTGTAATAACTGAGTATGGTGTCAGGTCAGTGCTAGACTTGCGGGGGTAATCATTTTGTAAGGTACATAAATGTCTAATCACTATGTTGTGCACCTGAAATTCGTATAATATTGTATGTCAATTGTAATTGAAAAATAAAATTAAAATAAACATTAAAAAAAAGAATGTCGATGTACCTGTCCATCCATCTATCGTCCCTTTTGCCTGCCCTTGGCAAGCAGACCTAACAATTTGGCAGATGCCAGTTTCTCTTCTCTGACTTCTTCTGAACACATACTATGCCCCAGGCACACTTCAATGCTCTGTTGTTTAATGGGAACAACACGGGCAGAGTCTCTGATCTCAAGAGCCTTGCATTTCAGGGATTTGAAAGGGAGACAAAAATGAAATAACAATAAAGAAAGTAAATGTCAGTGAGTGAAAAAATTCTGTGACATTAATAAACAAGGGAAAGTATAGAGAATGAAGGAGAAGGAATACGGCTTAGCAATGGGTGATATGTCCTATTTTTAAGGATTCAATTTGTCTTTTAGAGAAACTAACATATTTATAAAAGAAATACTTTGATGTCTGGGATTTGCTTCAAAATAATCAATGGTGAGGATATCAACAAACAGATTATCCAGGGTTGGTAATCATTGAAATTAGTTGATGTATGCTTCAAGCTCATTATACAATTCTTTTTATTTATATATTGTTGAAAATTCCTTATAAAAGTAATGTCTCTCAGAGGAGAGGCCCATGATGGTGGTGGTGTAAGATGATGCTTAACTCACACCCTCCCATGAGCACATTGAAATATATACCCAGGTATAAAGCAGTTACACCTGAGAGACAAGTGACAGATGATTAAAAACTTCTGAACAACAAAGAAGAAAGAGACTGGATAGAGAAATCTGGGATACTGCAGGACATCTTCAGGACCTGTAGAAACTCTTCAGGATTAGAGCCACCAGTGAGTGCCACTGTTTACGTCCCCTCTACTTTAATAGTGGAGGTGGGACTTCTATCTAGGTGCTTTGGCCTACCTGTAAGATTGTCTCAGTGCATTCCCAGTTACACTGCCTGGAGCCCATTTCAGCTCTGAATAAAGAGGGCAAGAAGAATCAACAGGGAATCAGCAAACACACCTGGCCTCAGTGCTTGGACCTGGTACAGGCCAGCAGACTAGTACCCCAGCCACAATAAGTGCCCACCCAACCCCAACTGGCCTGCAAACTACCTGCACATGCAGCCTACAAAGTGGTTGCTTTTACACAAAATCATATTCTGTACACCATATGAGAAAAATACCATATAAAGAAGACTAGGGAGCTATGAGAACATTAGGAATTCTCTTGGGTCAAAAGTGCCAGTGGGAGCCATTGTATATACTACCCCCTCCATCTGGATAGGGTGGATGGGTGTTTTATGCAGGTGCTCTGCCCTACCAGCTAATTTGTCACAGCATGTTTCTGGATACATTGTCCTAGCCCATTTAGGCTCTAAGCAAAGGGAGCAAGCAGGATCAACAGGGCATTACTGCACACATCTGGCCTCCCTGCTTGGAGCTGCTCCAGTTTTATAGGCCAGCCTCCTGGCTGCTGTAGTCTTCAGCTCAGCTCCAGTTGAACTACCCAAACATCTGGAACACACAGCCTACACAGAGGTTGTTTACACAAGGCCACTTTTTCAAGACTGGGGGAGATAGCTGTTTTGTTGAATTCATGTAAACAAACATAGAAAGTCAAACAAAATGAAAAGATAGAAAAATATCTACTAAATGAAGGAACAACAAAAAAAGTCCTAATAAAAAGCCTAATGAAATGGAAGAAGTAATTTGCCTGGTAAAGAATTTAAAGAAATGGTCATAAGAATGCTCACCAAACTTGACAATGGAATAGAGAACCTTAGGGAGAACTTCAACAGAGAGTTAGAAAGCCTAATAAAGAACAAAGCAGAGCTGAAATATACAAATGACATGAAAAATATATGAGAAGGAATCAAGAGCAGATTATCTAATACAGAAGAATGAATCAGTGACCTGGAAAACAGACTAGTGGAAGTAAACCAAACTCAGCAGCAAAAATTAAAAACAATTTTGTTTTGTTAAACGAAGATAGTTTACCTCTGAGGCAAAATTAAGCAGGCAAACTTTCACATTATAGAGATTCCAGAGGTAGAAAAAAGAGAGAAAGGAACAGAAACTGGAAAGGAAACAGATATCCAAGTTTGGGAAGCATGAAGAGTTCCAAACGAGATGAACATAAAGAGACCCACACCCAGACATATTGTAATTAAAATGGAAAAATGTAAAGATAGAGATAATTTTGAAAGTAGCAAAAGGAAAACAACTAGTTACACGCAAAGCAAACCCCATGAGGTTATCAGCTGATTTCTCAACAGCAACTTTACAAGCCAGAAGGAAGTTGCAGGACATCTTTAAAGTGCCAAAAGAAAGGAAAATACAACCTAGCATAATTTATCTGGCAAAGTTATCACTCAGAATTGAAGGAGAGGTAAAGATTTTCCCAGACAAGCAAAAAATAAAGGAGTTCATCACAATTAAACCAGCTTTACAAGAAATGTTAAAGGGTCATCTTTAATCAGAAAAGGAAATGCAATAACCAGAGGTAAGAAAATACGAGTAAGGAAAAAAAATATCACAGGTAAATCCAATTATTTGATAAATATAGTTAAGTCAGACAATCAAAGAGCTACTACAAAGATCAAAACAAATGTACTAAACTCAACTCCAAATATAACAAGTAGTTAGGAGATACACAAAACCAAAAGATATAAAATCAAAACATCAAAAACATAATGTGTGGAGAGGGGAGTAAAAATATCATCCTTTTAGAATATATTTGAGCTTAAATGCCTATCAGCTTAAAACAGACTGCTATAGGTAAAGAATGATATGCATAAATCTCATGGTAACCACAAACAACAAAAAACTACAAAAGATACACAAAGAATAAAGAGAATGGAACCCTAACAAAACACTAAAGGAAACCAGTAAACAAGAGAAGAAGAAAGAAACAGAGAACTACAAAAACAACTAAAAATAATTAACAAAATGGCTATAAGTAATATTGTTAATAATTACTTTAAATGTAAATGGTTTAAATGCTCCAATAAAAAGACATAGGGTGGCTAAATGGATTAAAAAACACGACACATCTAGCTGCTGTTTACAAGAGACTCACTACTAATTGAAAGAGGCATATAGGTGAACGTGAAGGGATAGAAAAAGATGTTACATACAAATAAAAATGAAAAGAAAGCTGGGCTAGAAAAAATAGACTTTAAAACACAGAATGTGAAAAAAGACAAAGAAGACATTATATTCATAAAGGGGTCAATCCATGAAGAGGATATATCAATTGTAAATATCTACATACTCAACATAGGAACACCTAAATATATAAAGCAAATATTAATGTACAGAATGTCACAGTAATACAATAATAGTGGGATATTTTAATAACTCACATCAATGGGTAGACAGAAAATCAATAAGGAAATAATGGCCTTAAATGCCACATTAGATCTGTTGGACTTACTAGAAATTTATAAACATTTAATACAAAATCTGCAGAATACACATTTTTTCCAAGTGATCATGCAAAAATTCACCAGAATACACCACATATTAGGCCACAAAACAAACCTCAATGAATTCAGTAAGATTGAAATCATTTCAAGTATCTTTTCCAAATCCAATGGCATAAAACTAGAAATCAACTACAGAAAGAAAACTGGGGAAAAAACACAAATATATGGAGAATAAACATCATGCTATTAAATAGCTTGATCAAAGAGGAAATAAAAAACTGCCTTGGGACAAATGAAAATGAAAACACAAGTTTTCAAAATTTATAAGATGCAGCAAATGCAGTTCTAAGAGGGACGTTCATAGCTCAAGGTCTACATCAAGAAACAAGAAAAATCCCAAATGAACAATATAACTATATACCTAAGGGAACTAGAAAAAGAAGAACAAATAAAATCCAAAGTAAAAAGAAGGAAGGAAATAATATCAGAGTGGAAATCAATTAAACAGAAATTTAAAAATCAATAGAAAAGATCAATAACAGTAAACATAGAAAAACATTGACCTCTGGTCAAGAAGGTTGAATAGGTAAACACTGTGCTCAGCTTCTCCCATGACCACGTTAAACTTATAACTATAGAACGACCCTTGAGAATCATGTGGAGACTAGCTGAATAGAACCCTTATGACTAAGAATATATAGAAGAAGCCACATTGAGACTAGTAGATTGGTGGAGATGAGAAACAAGCTGGTTCTATGTGTGGTGGTTCAAAATCACGAGGGATATCTTGGCTACAGAGGTCCCCTCTGAGGAGTGAGCAGTCCTAGCCTCACACCTGACTCCCCAGCTCAAGGCTCCAGTGCCAGAGGAGGAGTCCACACAACAGCTGGCTGTGTAAATCAGCAGAGACTCAGTCTGAGTGAGACAGAAGGCAGCTGTGGACACAGATGTCCTCTTAAAAGGCAGGTGCATGGACTTACTTGTAAACACAGCAACTGGAAAAATGCCAGGGACATATGGAAAGAAATTGAATTGTCTGGCTTCAGAGCAAGGGCTGCAGGGACCACTCTCTTGGGGACAGAAGTGCTGGCAGGAGATGTTGTTCCTTTGTTGATCCTTCCCTTCACAGAGCCAGAAGGCAGGCACCCCAGTTCCTTTTCTGAGGTCTCCCCCTAGCCTACCTAGCCTGTAGGCAAAGGAGGGGGCCAAATCTGAGTCCCCATCAATGTGGCTAACACTAGTTTTGCCCCACCGTGGTGATTCCCTAAGAAACTGCCCCACTCAATTCACTTACTGGCTGAACCTCTTTCAGTGACTCTTTCTCACAAGAGTTCAGTCTGGGCTCATGCTGCCTACTTTTCTAAAATTACTCAAAGTTTCACAAACTGAAAACAAGCAGCAGCTGGCCTTGGCATGCCATGTATCTCTTACTAAGTGGCCCCAAGACTAGCACTAGTGGTAGTTGGGCACGGTTCACAACATAACCTCTGCTAGGTACCTCCAAGCCCAGCACAGGCAGCTACCAACTGCAGATCACTTTGTAACTCCTACCAGGTGGCTCCAGGCTAGACACAGGCAGTAGTTGACCTTGGCCTGCACCAGAGTGCCTCTCAAGAGGTCCCAGAACCAACACACCTGGTGGCTGGCTTCAGACCAAACCAGAGCATCACCCAGTTAGCATCACAAGTGACACACCCAAAGGGACCAGAGCCCCAATAAAGCAAATCTTTCTCCTTGAGGTCAGCGCTGCACAACAGCTTGTCTGCTGTAATCATGGCCAGTCCTCACAGCCAGTCAGTCTAAGGGTCAATCCTACCCATGGTCAATTCTATCCTTGATATGCTGACAGCAATTAAGGCACAACTACAACAGAAGAGCACACACAACACACAAAAGGGGATACCCATGGAGTACCTGGCTTAGGTAAACAGGGAGACTGCACCACTGGGCCCCACAAGACACTTACTACATAAGGCCACTCTTCCAAGATTGGGAGATGTAGCAGATCTATCTAAAACATAGAAACAAACACAGGAGGCAGCCAAAGTGAGGAGACAAAGAAATATGTCCCAAATGAAAGAACAGGACAAAACTCCAGAAAAAAGAACTAAACAAAATGGAGGCAAGTAATCTACTAGATGCAAAGTTCAAAACACTGGTTATAAGAATCTCAAAGAATGTAGAGGAAGAATAGATACTCTCAGTGAAAACTTAAAAAAGAGACAGGAAACATGAAAAAGGACCAGTCAGAATGAAGTACACAATAACTGAAATGAAGAATACATAAATGGAACCAACAGCAGAATAGATGAAAAAAAGGATCAAATCAGTGATTTGGAAGACAAGCTAGCAGAAAACACCCAATAGGAACAGCAAAAAGAAAAAGAATTTTTAAAAATTAGGATAGTTTAAGGGATGTCTGAGACATCATCAAGGATAACAACATTCACATCTTAAGGTACCAGAAGGAGAAGAGAGAGTGCAAGGGAATTAAAACCTATTTGAAGAAATAATGACTGAAAACTTCACTAACTTGGTGAAGGAACTAGACATACAAGTCCAGGAAGTACAGAGTCCTAAACAAGATGGACCCAAACAGGCCCACACCAAGACACATAATTAAAACGCCAAGGGTTAAAGACAAAGAGAATCTTAAAAGCAGCAAGAGAAAAGCACTTTGTTAGCTACAAGAAGTTCCCATAAGACTGTCAGCTGATTTCTCAACAGAAACCTTGCAGGCCAAAAGAGATTGGCACAAAATATTCAAAGTGATGATAAGCTAGTACCTACAACCAAGATTACTCTACCTAGAAAGGCTATCATTTAGAATTGAAGGAAAGATAAAGAGTTTCCCAGACAAGAAAAAGCTGAAGGAGCTCATGTCCACCAAACCAGTATTACAAGAAATGTTAAAGGGACTTCTTTAAGAAAAAGAAGAAAAAAAATATGAATAAGAAAATATCAGAAAGAAAAAAATTCTTACTGAGAAATGTAAACAATAAAAGCAGTGGATCAACCAACACTAAAGCTAGTACAAAGATTAAAAGGCAAAAGTAGGAAGGTAATGTGCAATTACAACAGTAAATTAAGGGATACACACAAACACACACACACACACAGAAGAAGTAAATACTTATGAAAAAAACATAAACGTGGAGGAGGTAATAAAAATGGCAGTGATTTTAGAATGTGTTCGAACTTAAAAGACCACCGAACTTAAAATAGACTGCTATAAAATAGTTTGTTATATAGGAATCACATAGTAACCACAAACCAAAAATCTGTAAGAGCTATACAAGGAATGAAGAGAAAGGACTCCAAATAGACCACTACAGAAATTCATTAACATATAAGAGAAGAGAGCAAGAGAATAAGAGAGAAGAACTACAAAAATGGTCAGAGAACAAATAATAAACTAGCAATAACTATATACCTATCAATAATAACTTCAAATGTAAATGGATTAAATACTCCAATCAAAGGATGAATGGATAAAGAAGTTGTAGTACATATATACAATGGAAAATTACTTGCCCATATAAAAGAATGACATCTTACCATTTGCGACAACATGGGGAATCTAAAGAACAAAATAAAGAAACAAAACAGAAACAAACTCAGATACAGTGAACAAGTTGATGGTTGCCAGATGCGATGGGGCTTGGAGATGGGGTGAAAAAGGTGAAAAGATTAAGAAATACAAATTAGCAGTTACAGAATAGTCACAGGGATGTCAAGTACAGCTTAGGGAATACAGTCAATAATTTGTAATTACTATATAGTATCCGGTGGGTGCAAGACTTAGCTGGGGGATCACTTTGTAAGTTACAGAAATGTGTAATCACTATGTTGAACACCTGAAAGTAATATAATATTGGATGTCAACTATAATTGAAAAAAAAAATTGAATAAAGAAGCATTAACATCTGTCCTTAAACTATTTCAAAAAATTAGAGAGGAAGAAAAACTTCCAAACTTATTGTACAAAGCGAGCATTACCCTGAAAACAAAACCAGGGAAAGATATTGTAAGAAAAGTACATCAGACGCCAATATCCTTGATGAATACAGGTGCAAAAAAAAGTTTTTTAAACATTTTTTTAAATTAGTTTCAGGTGTACAAAACAATGTAATAGTTAAACATTTATAATTTATATCCCTCACACAGTGATAACCCCCTCCCCCCATCTACTACCCCTCTGACATCGCATACAGCCATTACATTTCCACTGCCTGTATTCCTAAGGCTGTACTCCACTTCTTGTGTGTGTATATATATATATATATATATATATATATATATATATTACATATATATACACACATATATATATACATATTACATATATATACACACATATATATATACATATATAAAATTATATTTGATATTCATTATTGTTCAGCTTCAGCTTCAGGTATACAGTGCAGTGATCAGCAGATGCAAAAATTTTTGACAAACTTAAACTGGATTCAGCAATAGAGTAAAAAAAATATACATTATGACCAAGTTGGATTAATCCAGGCATGCAAGGATGGTTCAGTATCCATAAATCAATCAACATGACACATTACATTAACAAAATGAAGGGTCAAAAATCATATGATCATCTCAATAGATGCTGAAAAAGCATTTGACAAAATTCAACATCAGTTTAAGATAAAAAAGCTCAATATAGTCAGTGTAGGAGGAAAACACTTCAATATAATAAAGGCCATATATGACAAACCTACAGCTAATATCACACTCAATGTTGAAAAGCTGAAAGCTTTTCCTCTACGATCATGAACAGGACAAGGTTGCCCACTATCACCACTTTTATTTAACATAATATTGGAAGCCCTAGCCACAGCAATCAGAGAAGAAAAAAATTAAAGGCATCCAAGTCTGAAAGGAAGAAGTAAAACTCACTATTTGCAGGTGACATGATACTATACGTATATAAATAAAACCCTAAAGACTCCACCAAAAAACCTATGAAAACTAATAAATGAATTCAGCAGCCCTCTGATGTTGGTCTTAGTAATACATTTTTGATATGTCTCTTCTGGCAAGGGAAACAAAAATAAAAATAAACAAATGGACTACATCAAACTCAAAAGATTTTACACAGTGAAGGAAACCATCAACAAAACAAAAAAACAAATGATACATCTGAAAAAGGGTTAATATTCAAAATATATAAGGAAGTCATACAACACAACACCCAAAACCCCCAAACAATTCAATTAAAAAATTGGCAGAACATAAGTAGGCATTTTTCCAAGGAGGACATACAGATGGCCAATAGACATCTGAAAAGATGCTCAACATCACTAATCATTAGAGAAATGCAAATCAAAACCACTATGAGATACCTTCTCAGACCTGTCAGAATGGCTATCATCAAAAAGTCAACAAATGACAAGTGCTGGCAAGGGTGTGGAGATAATTGAACTCTCATGCAGTGTTGGTGGGATTGTTAATTGGTGCAGTCACAATGGAAAACAGTATGGAGATTCCTCAAAAAATTAAAAATAGAGTTGCTATATGATCTAACAATTCCACTTGTGGGTATTTATCCAAAAAGAGAAAAAACACGAATTCAAGAAGATATATACACCTTTATGTTCATTGCAGCATAATAGCCAAGATATGGAAGCAACCTAGGTGTCTACCAATAGATGAATGGATAAATAAAAAGTGATATATATGTACTGTGTTTCCCGAAAATAAGACGTAGTGGGACAATCAGCTCTAATGCGTCTTTTGGAGCAAAAATTAATATAAGACCCGGTCTTATGATATAATATAATATAATATAATATAATATAATATAATATAATATAATATAATATAATATAATATAAATAATATAATATAATATATATAATATAAAATATAATATAATACTGGGTCTTATATTAATTTTCGCTCCAAAAGACGTATTAGAGCTGATTGTGTGGCTAGGTCTTATTTTCGGAGAAATACGATATACATACGTATGTATCTATATGGTGCTATAAAAAGCTATTAAAATTGTAATACTCAATATATACCGATAACAAAAGATGAATACAAGTCACGTTTGACTTCTGCAATTGCAAGAGGTGCTCAAAGTGGTTACCATCAGTGTAATTTTAATACAGATTTTTTCCTTTCTTAAAATGTGTATACATTTTTTTGGCACCCTCTGTATGTGTGTGTGTGTGTGTGTGTGTGTGTGTGTGTGTATGTGTGTGTGTGTGTGTAATGCAATACTACTCAACAATAAAAAGGAATGACATCTTCTTGCCATTTGCAACAACATAGATGGAACTACAGGGTATTATGCTAAGTGAAATAAGTCAGAGAGAGAAAGACAAATACTATATGATCTCACTTATAAGTGGAATCTACAAAAGTAAAACAAATGAATAAAATAAGCAAAGCAGAACAGACCCATAGATATAGAGAACAAACTGATGCCATAGGGGAGAGGGTAGGGATATAGGTGAAGTAAAAATAATAAATAAAATACTGAAATAAATTTCTAATTTATGCATAATATTTATTGTATCAGACGGGATATTTCAATTCTTTTCTCCAAAGATTAGAAAAATTTACCATTGTCATAGACTTACAAAAATGCTTAAAGCTTGTATTAGCTCATAAAAATGTTTTTCCAGGCCCCTTGAATAAAAACTACTGAGAGGAAAGAGATCATTTCATTCTCAGCATAAATATTACTTACCTCAAGCTAATATTTAACTAATTATAAAAACAATAAAACTGGAGTTGAACAATAACGTCTAAAGTAGATACTTATTAGAAAAAATAAGCACCTTCTTTCAGATTGCTTTCCTTGTTTATTGCTTATAAATATGCTTGGGTTTCATTTTCATAATTGAAAATACTGTAGTTTTTATTTTTATGTGAATATACTTCTAATAGACTGTATCACTGGCCTCAATTCTATCTCCTCCTGTTACACTTCCCCCCCAAAAAAAGTCTCTGTGAGGTGGTGATCCTGGGACTGAAACCAGATGAGGGGAAAGGCAGGGAAAGATCCAAGGGAAGAGTGTCTGGGCCGTGGGAGGGCATGTGCCAAGGCCCTGAGGCATAACTAGATGAGTTTGTTGAGCAGGAAAGAAGTGAGTGAGGAGAGGTGGGTAGAGCCTTGTGGTCCCTGGGAAGGGGTTCAGGTTTTACTGTAACTACTACGCATGAGCGTCTGGCCAGATACAATGTGTATTGGACACAGGGGTGACAGGATTTGCCGGTGAACTGGATGAGGGGATGAAAGCAGAGAGGAATCCAGGATGGCACGTAGGTGTTTGACCAGAGCAACTGGGTGGATGGTGGAGCCATTCACTGAGATAGGGAAGTCTGAGGATAGATTCGGGGCTTTCTTTGATTTTACTTTCTATTATTTTGTGGGGTCTTGGGAGGTGGCATTCATGTAGTTCAGAACATTTCCATAACTTGTATCTGGGGCATCTTTGCACTCTGAGCCCAGACTCTTTTTACATCCCTGAACCGTGGCAAAGAGGGGAACTCCCAGCTGCATTTGTGTGGTGGCTTGGCTCCAGCTCAAGCTTCCCGGGGTCCCAGACTTCCCCTCTGGAAGTTGGGATCCATGGTCCCAGGAGGCTGGGTGGTTCTGACATCTGTGAATCTGCAGCACAGTCTTTCTCCTGATCTTATTGACCCAGGTTTCCCAAAGCCCTAGGAGCTAGCGCCTCTGCCTGCCGGAGACTGGAACCACAGCTCTGCACCTGGTGACTCGTGTGGACAGATGTGGCCTGCATTTCCCCTGTGTAGGAGGAAGGCCAGCTCTCTCCCAGACCTGCAGCCCCAGGGCTGTCATCGTGCAGTGGGAAGGAAGCTTTGCAGGAGAGGTCATGCTCAGGGGCAGGCCAAGTCTCCAAGGACACTCTTAGGAGAGCTCTTCCTAAAAATGGACATAGGTTTTGTTCTTCAACAAAATTTAAAAAATAGTCTTATTGTCTGTTTAGAAATATCGTCTAATTTTTATAAGACAGGCATCCAGGTGTCCGTAAATAGACACTTAAACTTTAAAAGCACACAAATCAAAGTCAAACAAAAGATTCTCCACTTATAGCCTTAAAATCTCTTAACATTTTTATAGCCTCCTTCCAACTTTGAAAGCATCTTTTAGAAACTAAAATGTCTCCTGAAGAAAGATTTGTGTGATGCTCAACAGTTTCTTTAATTCCACTTGAGCTGTTTTTTCCCATCATTCAAGGAAAATGAGGTTTACTAAGATGCATACGAGAGTGTTGCAGGTATTCACGTGTGGTGGGAACTAGGGGTGTTGTTTTTTATTCTTTATTTCCCTGCTTTCTGTCGATGTCCAGGCTGGGAACCTGGATACCCAAACACCACAGAGGTAGCATCTGAACACATTTCCTGGGGGATAGGTGGTGTCCCGCCTCTCTGAAGACCTGTCATCTCAGTGAGGTTGGAGGCCCAGACTGGGCAATGAGATCACTATGTCTGCTTCCATCTCTTTCTGCACCAGCTGCTGGCTGTGCGCACACTCTTTAAGCACTCGTAGCTCTCGTTGCAGATCCATACGAAGGAGTAACGATAAGTCTCCTTTGAGAATTGTGATAATATATGTAAGGCACTGAGTATGTTATGTGATGTAGTAAGTGCTCAATATACGTTAGCTCTCCATGCAAAGAAGATACTCAGTCCTGAGCCTCTCCTGAGCAAGGACAGACCAAGGGACACCTAATTTTCCATGGCCATCTACACCCTGTATGGTGTAGGTACACGGCAATGACAGTCCTCTGCCCCACTCTGTGCACCGTGGAAAGGAGGAGAGATAGCTTAGACGTGTGCTAGGGGGAAAGGAGTCACTCAGGACTTACTAGATGCCCTAGAATAAGAAGTCATTGAATGTATTATAATCATAGCAAATGAATGCATCAAGGGCTAAGCGGAAAAGCTGAGGACGACGCAGAAAGTCCAACTGTACCCCAACACTCTGTGGGGAAGACCACACTTACCCCAGTGCTGAGGGTACATTATCTACCTGCTCCAACTGTGTGCTTCCTCAGGCCCCTCACCCAGCATGGATGTCCACCTGATGCCTGAGTATTTCCAATTAGTGTGTGTGTTTTTATTTTAAAATGAAGCCCTTCCATACATTACTGTTCTACCTATGTGATAGCACTTAGTGCAACTACCTTACTGGCCCCATTTTACAGAAGAGAAAAGAGAAGTTGACAGTAGAAGACTCATTTGGTTAAGGTCACACATGAGATGTGTGCCTGTGCCAAATTCCAGGGCCCCGGCCTGGCAGGTGGCATCCTCTCTCATTCCAAGGTGAACACACATTCCTGGCCCAGACTCGGAGCCCAGAGCAGCCTCCGTTTCCCACCAGCAGACTCGTGGGATTGAGGTACTCATCTCTCAAGGAAGTGAGAGGTGGGGAAAGAGGGGGGCAGTGTAGCTGTGAGGCAGACCCAGAACACAAACCCGTCCTTGGCAGGGTCAGCGCTGCTCCAAGATGCTGCTGTGGTGCTAAGAGATTATTTCCTTACTTTACTTTGCATGTGAAGAAAGAGGTGGCCAGGCTTCCCGGCCAGGCCCCTCCTTCCACTTGTCCACGCTGCCTCTATCCTCACAGTGTCCACAGAATATGGGCAGCAAAGGTTGAAGCCTGGCTGTGGGGAATGAATGCAGTGTGGTGAGTGTGGTGGGGGGATTTGTCACATGGACAAACCAAGGGTACTACTTACCGAAGAATTTATTTTCGCTGAATTTGAATCTACAAATAACTTCATCCTTTTTCTTTGTGCTGTTAAAGCCTCTTCCGGAAATCACTAATTCATAGTTTTCTGCAAAGGCAACATGCAAATGTCTGTGTGAGGAGGGCCTGAGTGCTATCTTCTCTCTGATCTCATAGTGATGGCCGGTCATCCCAAAATGGAAATCCCAGGGGAATGCAACGAGGAAACAGCTCTGTCTGAACCCAGATCTGTGCATCCCTGGGCCAGATCCTCACCTGGCATCACTGAGGGTCCCTTGTGAGGAGCCTGGGCTGGGCCGTGAACACTTGGGGGTCTTCTCCCCATGGCCCCTGACATGGAGCACATTAAAGGCACCCCGCGTCATAGCCTCCACAGGGACAAACCCAGCGATGGGTTTCTGACCCTGAAGTCCCAGGCAAATGCTGTCCCTCAGGCTCCATCCCTCACATAAATGAGAGACAAGGGGAGACAATGCACTTGAAGCCATCCCTGCCTCATGTCTGAACTGAGCACCCAAGCCTGGGTGCCTTTGGTACTTTCTGACACTCAGAGATCTATTCTTCCTCCCTGTCATTTTTGTGCCCCTGCACAAGAGACGCCACCATGGAAGGAATAATCCTGTCTTAGTTGCGGAAGTCTGCAGATGACTGCTCTCCCCTTGCTTCTTCCTGACTCTCCATGGACCTCACCCACGAACCCTGGATTCACCAAGCACTTCCTTCTGTCAGTATGGAGACATTGGTCTGCTAAGGTGCAGTTCTGAGCCCTAGCTCTTCCACAGGATGCTGGGCCCCTGTCAGTTCCCAAAGTAAATGCCAAGGAATACAATGAGGGAGGGCAGCTAGTGGGCCCAGCCCCTGGGGAGTTGAAAAGTCGGCACATTTTCCCTAATAATCCAGATGTCTAACTTATTTTGGAAAATGGGAACACGTGGCGTCAGTGGATTTATTCTGGCCTGTCAACCATGAGCGGGCCAGGGGCCACTGCCCTCCTTAGACGGAGGAGCGCCCCCCATGGCCCAGCGCCTGCCTGACTCCAGTAGCCCTCACACTACAGCCAATCACCCTTGGCTTGGGCTGGGCCACTCTTCTTGCTCACTGTACTTGCCTGGTGTGAGGGCGCCTGATAGCAGTGACCGTGACCCAGGAAGAGCCTGAGCCCCGTGGAAGCCTGGGGAGAGCTAACGCTTTGAGAGAGAGTGGGAAAGGCCAGCTGATGGCCCTGTGCTAAGAAATCAGGCAGGTGGCCCACCCAGGACAGGCTTGATGTCCCCAAGCGATGTGCCTTCTCCCGTGCATGGTGGCCAACAGGGCAATGCAGCTCCTGAACCCAGTTCTGCCAGGATGCATGCTCACTGCTCATTCTTCATAAGAGCCCTGCCCACCACCACACAGGGCTCTGTATTTTCCTGGAAGGACCAGTAGGTCCTGTCTCCTACATAGCCCCTTTTGCTGGCCCAACACGGGCCACCTGAGCAGGGCTGCTGCACCTCAGTCTCACAGAAGGTCATTTGCAATTTATATTCCAAGATTATTTATTGCAAAGAAGCATTTCTTTGCAAGGCAGGGCCCTAAATTAATAAGCCATATTATAAATTAGATACAATCGGAGAAATAAAGTTCTGCAGCCTAAATATGGAGAGATGAGGCTATAAATGAGGCAAAAAGAAGCAGCCTAGCTATCCCGGTACAACAAAAGGCCAGAAGGAACCAGAAATGTGCAAATCTGCATTAGGCCAAGGCATGGAACTCCTGCGTTCATACAAGGGACATTCTCTGCTAACTGAGCATCTACTAGGTATCATTCTTTAACTTTCTCCCTTAAACCTCCCAACCCCATGAGCTAAGCATTAGTACCCCAGTTTTACAGAGAGAGAAACTGAGACATTGAGATGGCAAGTGGTTCCCCTGATCCCTGGCGTGTGCAGGGCCAGGATCTGACCTCAAGTGCCAGCTCCAGGACCCACTTGCACCACCGCTGCTCTTGTGTTAATTCTGAGTAGCTATCACATGGCTCCTCCAGGGACAGGCCCTCTCTGATACGTGGTCTGTGGTTGTCAGCTTCAACAGGCTGTGAGTGTGGAGCCAGAATGGCCTGAGAGGGGATGTGAGCAGTCACAGCCTCGTGGTCAATGACGGGCCCAGCCTCCTCCTTCATGTATATGATGGGGAGGGCGGGCGGCCACTGAGGGCAGGGCCACCTGACAGCCCAGAGCATAGCCTGGACCTGCAGTGCTCAGGAACCGTGCAAGCTGCCCGTTTGCCCAGACGCTCTCCGTTCTTCCCTTGTGCTCCCTGCTACTACCCCTCAGGTCGCACTTGGTTGCCACGTCACCTTTGCAGCAGAGGCCCCTCTGTCCCTAGCTCCCAAAGAGGGTCTAGTTAACTCTGCAAATCGGGAAGTAGGAGGCAGGGTGAGGGTTCCAGATTTCCAACAGGAGAGACCTCGAGTTAAATGATTTTGCTTTGTCCACAAAGCTGTTCCTTCTTTTCACAGTACACACAATACCAATTCCTCCCACGGTAATAGCCACAGGAAGAAAAGCCACAGGAAGGACTAAAATCAGCTTCTACAGAGCAGTGTTTCCCACATGCGGTTTTATGCCCATACCCAGCAAACACACTCCACTGTGCGGAGCGCAGCAGGCAGATGGCCACGTGAGCCTGCTGAGGACATGTTTTAACGCAGCAAACTGGAGGGAAAGTCACAAGAGTAGCTGCCTTAGGGGACAGGGGCAGGGGTACCAGGAAAGGGGCCTGAGGGGACTTTCTGGGGGCAACTGTAATGTTCTGTGTCTTCATGGAGTTGAGTTACACAGGCTTTGTCTGTATTTGTTAAAACTCATGCAATGATACACTTAAGATTTGTGCATTTCAAATAGAGAACTGTTAACAGGAATTGGTCCTCATTAAAGATATGCAGAATGAAGGGTTTGGGGTGACTCAGTCTCACGACTATAATTTACTTTGAAGTGCATCACAAAATAAGTGGATTGATGGGGACAGATCGAGAGAGAGAGAGAGAAGTGGTAATGAAAATATGATCATGTATTAATTGTAAGTTTAAAATCCCGTAGTGGACATAGGGGTGTTCATTGTAAATTAGCTGTAGCTGTGAAAATTTCCATAAAAGGTTGGAAGATAAACAAAGAAATGAATGATAAAAATAAAGCTGTGAACACAGCCAATCAGAAGTCATGGTACCTACGGGGTGACAAATAAGTAATGAGAAGGACAGACCAGGGGCTGCAGGGAGCCCGAGGGGCCATTCTATCAGGAAAGGCTTTGACGGTGGGTGCCCCGTGAGAAGCCCTCATAGAATGGATGGTGTGGGGACAGAGCCCCAGAGAGCAGTTTCCAGGCTCTCGGCCTCACGTGGAAAGGTGCTGGCTGGGGTAGTAGATGGCCGTCAGCTGTGACTAGTTGGCCATCAGCTGTTACCGGTTAGCCATTAGCCACTGATATAACTGCTGTGGCTAAGCTAGCAAGTGCGGAGTGCAGTTAGCAAGTTGGTTGGCAGGTTGTGGATCGTGTGGATCCTACTTCGTGTGTTTCATGAGGGCCGCCAGCGAGACTGGGGTGCAGGAAGACCCCTTGTTGGGGTACTGGCGGATGTTTGCTCCCTGTGTCTAACCCAGCCGCCAGTGAGAATATAGTGGTATAGTGGCTCTGTTGGTGTTCCTTTTTGGCCTCACCATATCCTGCGTTCTTATGTGAGGAGCAGGACTAGAGACCCTGCGTGACAGATGGGCTGGACCCTGTAAAGCTGAAGAAGGGCTTGCAGAAAGTCTAGGTCCCATCCCCACTCCAGTCTCTGCAGCAGGAGAGGCCTAGAGCAGAGGTGGACTTTGGACGGCTCAGTTGTCCTGTGAGAAAGTCTGAGACTCCATTGCCAGGCTGGGTTAGGGAAATGACCTTCTCGGCACCCAGGACCCTAAGTGCAGGATGAGCTAGAGCGCAGAACTAGGGGCAGGGAGGACAGCAGAGGCTTCTGCTCCCCTGAGCAATCCTGAGAGGCTGAAGGGGCTGCGCCTCATGCTCCCTGCCTGCATCCTCAGGCACCCCCGCCCCCACCTACCACTGACTTATTCAGAGTGACAGCCTGACAAAAGGGCTCCTTCCATTTCATTTGGGGTCCAGGTTTCTGCCTTGAGTTTTCCCTTTAAGAGACTGTCACACTGTGTGGCAGCTTTCCACAAGACAGCAACAGATTTAAAGGACAGAGCGGAGACTGCTGGGCCACCCTGGGCTGGCAGGGGATGTGTGGCGGGCACCTGTCACCTCAGCGAGGCGCCATGGGGGAGGAAGGACCACTGGCATCCTCACTGCAGTTTCACAAGCTGCTCAGACCCCATGGTCTGTGTATGTCCAGGGGGCATAGGCAGATAAATGCAGCTGTCAGGCCGTCTGCATGGCTGGGTGCTTTCAACCAGCAGAAGCAGGTCAAGACCCTACATGTGGAGGTGGTCTCATGCCTGCCTCTCCAGGTGTCAGGTTCAGAATATAGGAGGAGTCAGACAACTGTCACCAACAGCTGGCTCAGCTGGAGAGGCTGTCATCCTGCAGGTTGTTTGACACTCCCCCTCCCAGCCTGGCCTCAGCATGGGGGCGGGGTGAGCCAGTGCTCAGTGGGGGGAATATTAGTACCATCCAGTGTTGGTTAGGGCCTCCCGACTTCTAGTCCTGTGGCAGTCATTGCAAAATGCACCTGCCTTTCCTCTCACAACAGATCTGGTGGGGGGGGGGATTGTTCTTTTTACTTCCTGACACAAAAGTGGAGCCTGCAGATGTGGCATTTGCTGCAGGTTTCCTGTCCATCAGTAAGGGCTCAAATATGCGCACAGTGTGTCAGACCCCATGGCTATTGCACTATAGCCTTACATAGATTACCCAGAGGCCAGAGCCAGCTGCCTGGGTGTGGATCCAGCTGGATGTAGCTGTGAGCTGTTATCAGTGCAGTAATGCTCTTATCCACCCACCTCAGTGCCTCGTATCCCTGTGACGTGGACCCTGGAGTCTGCACATCCAGAGCTCATTACAGATGGGGGCTTCTATCAGGAAGGTAATGCACAGGAAGTCCTCAGTGCACTGACGGGGCATCCCTGTCAAATTCCAGATCTCACGAAGGGCATTCCCCATTTAACCACTGGGTGTGATGTTTGCCGAGTATTAGTGTGGATGGATGGCTTTTGTCTAGCTGGATGCCTAGTATGATGCTGGATGTTGAACCGTGTCCAAATATTTTTATTCATCCATTGAGATAATTATGCTTTCTTCTCCATTTTGCTGATGTGGTAGTTAATTACATGGATATTTCAAATATGGTATCGGATTTGCATTTCTGGGATGACTCCTAATTCGTCTTGCTGTATTGCCCTTTATATATGTTGCATTTTCTTTGCTAGTGTTTTGTTGCAAGTTTTAAATATATTTTTTCTTATTTTTAATTTAAACTTTTGTGATTTTCAAAAGTAATTACACTAAACTTATGTGATAATCATTTCACAATATGTGCGTGTCAAGTCATTATGTAGGACACCTTAATTTGTACAGAGCTGTATGTCAATTATATCTCAATCAAACTGGAAAAAAGTAACTACACACATTTTCCCACACTACAACCCCTAATATATATATACACACCCCACACAAACATGCACTTAATTAAATATGCAGCACACACTCTCATCCAAGCACCCCAGGTACACACAGCACACATCCACACATACACCATACATACTCAGACCACTCACGTTACACTTACACTGCAGATACAACACACTCACACCCACTGCACACACAGCACAGACTCACAATACAAACAAACACACACTCCTGTGTATACAAAGGCAACTTCACATCTTACCTTTTAAACAGGTCCTGGAAGCCTTTGCACCTGTAACTTCAATACAGGCTTTATCGGCGAGCTGCCGTAGAAAGAGGGGTGGCAGGGTCAGAACGAGTGAGTAACAGGTCCTGGTGGGAAGCCACCCCACCCACTCTCACATCCCCGCTCACTGCATCAGCAATAGTTGGTAGTTCCTCAAATCCCCCGTTCACTGAAAACACGTGATTCTCGCTGTCTGCGATGCTCATTAGCTGCAAGGGAGAGGTGACTGCATGAGCCGCAGCCAGGAGTTGAGGACACAGTAGGTGCCTCTCCCAGGAGCCAGTCTCTGGTCTCAGGCCATGTTGGACTCCAAGGGCCGGACCCTGGTGTTGGCCAGCAGTTCAGTTTTAGGGAGTGGAAAGCCCTTCCACCCGCACCTCTGGTATGTAGGCTGTACACAACACTTGTTATTCATTTCTGCAGTAGCTATCTGTTATCCAAACACTTGGACTGGGTTAGAGAACCGTTCTCTGGTGGGTCCTGGGAAAGCCACCTTTGAAAATGTTCCTCAAAGGGGCTCAGGTTTGGCTCTGGATACTTGTTTAGAATTACCTGCTCTTTCTTATAGGCAAGTACACCCACGCCGAAAACAGTAGCCCCCAGATTGCGAGCCTTGTCAGCCTATAGAAAGAAGTTGTTGAATATAAATCACCAAATATGAGAGCAAAATGCTGGTAACGATGGATTGGACTCACTTGTTTCTTCGTCTCATGAAATATCTCTCTTATCAGTGTTCCGTCAGTCTGAGCGATAATTATGGAGGGAACCCTTTTTCCTGCAGAGAAATCAGGGAGTGACCTGGTTAATAAAGGCACCTGGAGTGACCTGCCACAGGCAGCCAGGGCTATAGCACTGCTCCCTACACCTTCTTTTCCTGGGGAAAGGCTGCCCAGACCCACACACCCACCATCCAGAGCTCCTGGAGGGCTTTGCAGCCAACTCCAGAGGGAGAAGGGGCTTTACCCCAAACGCTTTTTGCAGATGGGAACACTGAGTCCAGCTCAGGGCTCTTCCTACTGAACTGTCACTACAACCAGAAGGTTCAGCCTTTGCCCTGAAAGGTAACTCCAAGTATTTCACTGGACAAGCATAATCCTTTCAGATGAGCAAAGGAAGGAGCAGCCAGTCCCCACTGTAAGGTGTCCTCGGGCTGAGTGGAAGGCCAGAATCCCACTCCAGACAATGCCTGTGGGCACTCCTGCTGGCATCTGTGGGCCCAGGGGTTCCGAACTCAAGGTCAGAGGCACTTGGGCAGCAGATCCTGCACCCAACTCAACGCCTTTCTCCACCAGGCCCCCTCATCTTCCCTGACCAGAGCTGCTACCCTATAGTCCACGTGAAGGCCATTCTGGGCTGAGCACAGCCTTTTCCACTCTCGGAGACACTGGCACAGGACGAGAGTCAACTAAAGGGAAGAAGCTGAAGGGAACAGGAGTCAGAGCCAGACTGTGCCGGAGACAGAAGTGCGGTCAGCAAGGGACATCCAACTCTCCGTTCTGGAAGCTGAATCCTGTTTGCTCTGGGTCTCCTGGCTTTTCTCTTTTCATGCAGCCCAACTGTAGGTCAAGCACTTCATATTTAATAAGAACCAAGAGTGCACCCACATGATCTCATGTAGTTCTGAGAAATATCCCTAGGGTGGGTTTTATTCTCACTGCACAGGAGAGGAGCCTGCAGCACACAGAGGGCAAGCACCTTGCTCCAATGTCAGCACTAGGAAGGGGCGGAGGTGGGTCTGCACCCAGACCTCACAGAGGTCCTGACTGGCTCTTCCCTGGACCCGACCATAGTGAGGTCACCAGGCAGCTTACCGCCAGAGTTCACTTTTTCAATCTGCTCAATTGCCTGCAACAAAATGAAGAAATATTGGGCGAGGGCAGTAACGACCCCAAAATACTCTAAAAACTTGACAAAGCAGAGTTAATATTCAGAACGCTAGCAGTCTATACCCTTTTAAGTCCTTCGTGCATGTTTGTGGTTCCTGAAGGCACTATACTCCGAAGACTGTTAAGACCGTTCTGTATTTTTTTTCTGAAAAAGCAGTAAAAGAGGGTTGCAGTAGAATGAGGAGTTGACCATTACAAACAGCCCTGAGATGTCCTGACGCCATTTTGCAGACCTGCCTGGATGGGAGCGGACCAGGCAAGCAGCCGTGTCATGGCCCTTTGGCCCTGTGTCTTTGATATGGACAAGCCTTGTCCAGGCCCACCCTCTTCTCCATTTGGTGAGCACTGGATGAGGCAGGGAGAGACTGCTCTGCTGGTCCCAAGGTTATGGCCTGGCTTCCTGTGCCCTCATTCCTGTGTCAGGCACACAGACCTCAGGGGTCCTCACCAAGGGCCCTGTCTTGACCATTCCTGGTCAGAGTGGGGAGCATCCATGGGTGTGCAGTGTGAACCCCAACCTACAACGTGACTGGTAGCATGTGAAGCTCCTAAGAGCTCATGTGGACACACTCCTCCAACAGATAAGGCTGAGTTTGGGAAAGGTCATCCTGCCCTGTCCTCTCCTCCCCTGCCACAGACTCTGACGTTGACTCGGTCTCCAGAAGCCCCTCTCCCTTCTGGATCAGTGCTACAGGAAGTAGCCATGCTGCTTAATTCCAGAGCTCCGGAAGTCCAAAAGCTGGGAAAGTGGCCCTGAGGGCTGTTCATGCAGGCGGAAGAGCAGCGAACCACAGGCTGCCTCGGGTATGTGGCCTGTCAGCTGCTGTTAAAGCAGACAGCGAGGGCTGGAACTGGGACACGTAAAAGGTGGGGGCTATGTTCCGGCTAATCCAATGTGACGGGGCTTAGCTTGCACAGCAAGGTGAAGCTGAGCTTGGACTCTAAAGGCTGGCTTCTTGCCATGGGCAAAAGTGTTGTTGCCCTGGGATTTGACCAGAGAGGCCCAGGTCCAGCCCTATCGGGCGCAGCTGAGGGGGCGAGGAGGAATGGGACCCATGGCCAATGGAGACCAAGCCAGGCCCTACCCAGCCCAGCATAAACACCCTCCCCCCCTCTTACCACACTTCGGATGATTTGTGTTTTGTCAACAGCAACTCAAAATATGCTTGAATTGTCAGCCCTCCCCAGTGCTGACCCAGAAGCCAGCTTGCCAGGCTTTGCTCCTTTTGGTGGCTCTTCATGGTGCCGCTGGTCGAGTTCTCCTCCCAGTTTTGCTCCTGGAAAGGACACCAGGCTCCTGGTGCCCTCAGCAAGCACTCTTCCTCTTAAAATATCACCCTCTCACACACATGATTTCATATCTCTCCACTCCTGACACCCTCCCTCATCTAAGATGGCCCCACTTTCATGCTTTGGAGAGGACCTGGGAGGCTCTCCACCAGCCTCCCCATGGCTTGTCCTGGTTGGCCCTGAGCCCCCTGCCTCAGAGGAGGCAGTGGTCTTCCTGTTGCCCAGGAGTCGCATTTCCACTAGAGGCACACATCCAGCCCCCTCTGCCTTTCTCTCTGACACCTCTCCATTCCACCTCAAACCCACTCAGGTCTCTCTCTCATAAACAAACCACAAGCTCACAAAAAACTACGCCTTTCCATTGTTGAGAGAGCAGTCAGTCCCCTCCCTGATTCTCCTCGGAGCTAGAACTGGGGGTGCTGTTCCCATGCACTGACACCACAATACCCTCTCCGTGCAGCCTGGCTGTTCCTGTTTCACTCTACGGCTCCTGATTCTCTCCAAAGTCCTGAACAGCAACTTTGTTGGAACCCTTCTGTCTTACCCGTAAGTGTCCTTTAACCTCTCTTAGGTGCTTCACTCATTCTGAATTGGGTTCCAGTCTTTTGCGTCCATGAGAATCTTAACTTCCCAGGTACTCAGAAGCTCCATAACCTCTCACCATCTGGCCTTAGACATACCACTGGGCCTACCTATGGCCCACCTAGGATGCAGGCTTGCCATGCCTTCCTTAAGCACCCAGGCTAGCCTTGTGTTGAGGACCCCACTCATGGACTCTCCTGTCATAGACACACCAGGGGACCTAGCTCCCTTCCTTTGAAACCATCTATCCCTTCCACCCTGCTTCTGTTATCTCTAGGACTCTGTTACCTCCAAAGCCCACAGGCCCAGAGCAGACAGTGACACACCACAGTAGGTGCCGAATACAGGCCAGCAATCACAAAGGATGCAAAGATCTATTCTACCAGACTCCAGGAGTCCTCATAGCCAGCGTGTTCTAAGAAAATGGAAGAATGCCAAGGGAAAGGCTCAGGACAGGTAGAAGGCTGGGGAGCCAGGAATGGGGAATCAAGGTGGGTGCTGAGGGGGATCCAGGCCAGCCCAGCCTGCACACCAGAGGGCCCCCCACTGAGCTCTCAGAGAACCTCTTACTCCCTGGCTCTCCCTGCAGCCTGGCCCACCAGCCCACCTTGGAAGGTCACAGCAGCACTTACCTGTCTGAGGTGAGTTTCATGAGGGTGTCACCCTGTGAGGAGTAGATGATGAAGGATATCCGCATATTCGGGCTGGGGAGGAAGCACTGCTCGTGACACGCCATAATTACAGGTTCAGTATAACACCAATGAGCAACCAGAGAGGTGTGTGGGGGGTCATGACAACTTCCCTGTTGCTCATCCCAACTCTTCCATTTTGGGCCCATTTCCCAAACCCCAGAAGTTCCCATAACTTTAGTGAAGGATTCTGAAACATTTGCAGATGATGGTCCTTCCTGGAAGAGAGTGCCAGGATGGGATTCTGCTCCATTCCTATACTCCCAACATCCCCAAAGTCTTACACACTCAGGTGTGCACATGCGCAAATAAAGACACACACACAAACAAGCATGTGCCCACACTCAGTGCATGCATAAGGAGAGAGACACAGCTGGGCATCCTGTATGAAGGCCTCCCAAATGGTCTCTTCTACTGTAAAATTCTTTTGACCTCACTACCCTTCCCTTTTTGCCTGCCTTCCTTGCCTCATCTTACCTTAAATTATTCTCACTCTTGACAACTCTCTCTTATTTCGGCTCTCAGCATCATTTAACCAAGTGTTGAGTCACCGTGTTACTGGTTTGCCTGTTTTCTATTCTGTGTGGCCCTCAATGGCAGTTTGTGTTCTGTGTACTATGACCTGACTCCTAGTGAAGAGCCAAACAAAGCTGCTGAGACCCAACGGAGCCCGTGTGATCTGTCCTTCCTCCCTGCTTCAGAACACCACCCAGGGTTCTGTGCCCCTGACCCGATAGACTCTAATGCCTACTGAGTGTAAACAGCTGTTTACTCTTCCTGGAATAGGAAAACACCCTCCAACGCGAAGAAGCCATACTTGTCAAACTTCTGTACCACGCCCTCCACAAGATTGTAAACATGCATCCAGTTGTTGTTCACACTGCCCGACCTGAAAATGAAGACTGTGTCAGAGGGATGAGGCGCCTCCATCACGTGGGCATGTTTCTGTCTTCCCCATTCCAGCAGGCCCTTGATCAAGCTCCTCCCCACTGCTAGTAGTTGAAGGCTGCCACGCACCCTCAGTGACTTCAGTGGGGCACCTGCTGGTGACTTACGTCACTGTGAGTCGTGGGAAGGTTGACCAACCAGACCTGTGTGCTTGGGACTGAGGGCCTTTCAGGGATGAGGGACACAAACCAGGATGGTTGGTCATGCTAGGTGGGCCTGTTAGACAAGAAATGAGGTAAGATGCATTGGTTGGAAAAGCCTCTCGTGATTCTGATATGTTGGATCTCCTGGTCCCACTTCCTTTTGGAAATAAACATTCCCAGCTGTCTACTCCTCTCCTACCCCTTGAAGGTGTGTATGGGTGGGTGGGGTGCAGGACTCTTGGCTCCACATTGCAGCAAAAATCTCCTGGGTTTTTCTATCATTCCTTCTGCCTCATCTTTTAAAAGTGTCAACAGATTGTGAGGAAACTAATGATAGATAATTCTAATAATTTAAAGGTTAACATTTATTGAACACATATGTACCAGGTAGTTTACATACAGGATTTCAATTCCAGAGCAACCCTATGATATCAGCCTTATTTCCATTTTACATATGAGAAAACTGAGGCTCTCACAGGTCATTGAATTTGCCACAATTTCCATACCTAGCATGGATCTGAACCCAGTTCCAGCCTCAAAACCCATGGATACCTATTACACTAAGCAGATGGGGGTGGCACTGATGAGTCAGACAATTTCTGGATAGCAAAGCACTATACATTCACAATCCACCAACAATACAAATTTTGTCTTGGAAGATCCCATGCCAAAGTTCAAGGCAACTGTTATCCTAACTAATGTTGGCACTTTCCACTTCCCTTCTTATTACTTCTCTCTACTGTTTTCCCTGAGTGAAAAAGGTCTTCCAAAAAAGATTTACAAAAAACAAGTCTTCAACTCATCCACCTATTCTGGGAAAGTTTCAGTTTGTGATGATTTTGAAGGAAGGTCTAGATTCTAGAACACAGTTCTAGAACACGAGTTCTCATGGGCAATGGAAAATACCACAGAGACCTACTCGTCCCTGTGGAGGGATGGAGGAAGGAGGCTCTGTGGGAGAGAGCAACCACATGGAGCACCAGTCATGTTTTAGTGCTCTGCTCTTAAATGAGAATGCAGGATCACCAGACATTTGAGGACATCTCTAATTTAAAACTTGAGGCCAAAACATCCTAGTGATATACTATGCTAGACGAATGGAAATGATGGGAAGAAAATTATGAGGGGAGCTGTGCTATAAGAAAGCTAAGTTCTCTTCCCCACAGTAAGAAGTTAATAGAGAATGTTCAACCTCAAACAGCAAGAAACAGCAGTTAGTACAAGTCTGGTATTAAAATCATTGTCATAATACCAGGAGAAATGTGTAGAAGATTTGTAAGTGGCTGTTCTGGGGAGTGGGATTAGAAGTGTGGAAGAGTGAGGCAGGAACCTTGAATTTTTTGTTGTGAACTTTGTAATAGTGTTTGATCTTGAATTTATGCTCAAGCATTTCCTTGATAAATGTAAAAATAAAATTACAAAAAAAACTTGTAGCATAAAGTGATGTCAGCAAAATGGCAGACTCAGAAGCTCCAAGCCCTGTTTTCCCAACAGCATCATTCAACAAACAGAGGCTGAAAGTGGACAGAGCATACCACCATGGAACACCGATCTACAAAAGTAGGCAGAAACAGAGAGAAAGGAAACAATAAAAACACAAAAAAATAAGAAAGCAATCAATAAGATGACAGTAGCAAGTCCTCACATATCAGCAATTATTGTAAATATAAATAGATTAAATTTACCAACCAAAATGCACAGTCACTTGATGGGAAAAAAACAAAACAAGACCCACTATAGGCTGCCTACAACAAATTCATCTTTAAAGACACATGTAGTTTCAAAGGGAAGGAATGAAAGGAGATATTCCATGCAACAGAAAACCAAAAGATATCGGATAGCCATACTTATATAGATATCAGATAGCCATACTTTACTTAAAATAAAATTTAAGTAAAAATGTAACAAGAGTCAAAGAAGGTCATTATAGAATCATAAAGGGGTCAATACATCAAGAAGATCCAACGATTATAAATATGTATTTACCCAACATCTGAGAACCTAAATATATTAAGCAAATATAAACAGATCAGAAAGGAGAAAAGGCAATAATAGTAAGGGCTTCAATACCCCATTTTCAGCAATGACTTGGTCATTCAGACAAAACATCAACAAGGAAACCTTGGAATTGAACCATCCTATGACCAAATAGACTTAATAGACATATTACAGCATTCCATCCAACTGCAGCAGAATGCACATTCTGCACAGTCCTCACAGATTACTCTCCAAGATAGATCATAAGATAGGACAGAAAACAAATCTTAGCAAATTTAAGAATATTGAAATCATACCAGCTTTCTTTTCCAACTAATGGTATAAAACTAGAAAGCAACAAGAGGAAAGCTGGAAAATCTACATAGGTGTGGAAATTAAACAACACACTTTTGAACAACCACTGAGTAAAGGAAGAATAAATGGGAAATAAAAGCATCTTGAAACTGAAAATGGAAACACAACATGCCAAAACCTATGGTATCCTGCAAAAGCAATTCTGAGAGAAAAATTTATAGTGATAAGTGCATATATTAAGAAATTAATACACCTAACTACACCTCAAGGAATTAAAAACACTATCAGAATAAAACCAAAGTTAGCAGAAGGAGAAAATAATGAAGATTAGAGTGGAAATAAATGAAATAAAGAACAGTAAAATAATAGAAAGGATCAATAAAAATGAGAGCTGCTTCTTTTTTTTAAAAAAATAAACAAATTGAAAAATACAATTAAAAATAAGAAAGGAATCAAATAAATACAATTAGAAATAAAAGAGGAAACATTACAACTGATACCCCAGAAATACATTGGATCATAAGAAACTACTCTGAAAAATTATATGCCAATGAATTACATAACCTACAAGAAATGGATAAATTCCTAGGAACACAAAACCTAGCAAGACTGAGTTAGAAAGAAACAGAAAATCTGAATAAACCAATAATGAGTAAAGAGGTTGAATCAGTAATCAAAAACTTCCCAATGCAGAAAACTCTGAACTAGGTGGCTTCATGGGTGAATACACCAAACATTGAAAGAGGAATTAAAGCCAACCCTTCTCAACCTCTTTCAATAAATTGAAAAAGAGGGAACACTTGCATACTTATTCAAGAAGGCAGCATTACCCTGATACCAAAACCAGATGAGGATACTTCAAGAAAAGAAAACTATAGACAAATCTCTGATGAATATAGATGCAAAAAGTCTCAACAAATTATTGGGAAACTGAATTCAAGAAAACATTAAAGGGATTATACACCATGACAAAGTGAGGTTTATCCCTGACATGCAAGAATATTTCAACATATGCCAATCAATAATTAGGATACAGTACATTAATAGAATGAAAGATAAAAAATTATATGATCATCTCAATAGATGCAGAAAAAGCATTTGACAAAATACAATAACCTTTCATGAAAAAAACCCAAACAGATTGGATAAAGAAGGAATGTACTAGAACATAATTAAGGCCATATACAACAAACCATTTATACTCAATAGTGAAAAATTGAAAGCTTTTCCTTTATGATCAGGCACAAGACAAGATGTCTACTCTCACCACTCTTAATCAATATAGTACTGAAAGTCACAGCTAGAGCAATTAGCGAAGACAAAGAAATAAGAGTTATCCAAATCAGAAAGAAAGAAGTAAACTTGTCATTATTTGCAAATGATATGACTTTATATATAGAAAATCCCAAAGACTCAACCAAAAATATGTTGGAACTAATTAACAAATCCAATAAAGATGCAGGATATAAAATCAATACATAGAAATCAGTTGCATGTGAGACATCTGAAAGTGAAATGAAGAAAACCATCACATTCACAATAGCGTCAAAATCAATCAAATACCTTGGTATAAATTTAACCAAGGAATTAAAAGGTCTGTAAAATGAGAACTGTAAGAAACAAACAAATAAAAGATATCTCATATCCTCAGATCAGAAGAATTAATATTGTTAAAATGTCTATACTACTCAAAGCCATCTATAGATGCAATACAATTCCTATCAAAATTCCAACAGCATTTACAGATAGAGAAAAAAATAACCCTAAAATTTGTATGAAACCACAAGGGATCCCAAAATACCTAAAGCAATCGGGAGAAAGAAGAAGAAGGCAGGAGTCATCACACTTCCTGATATCAAAGTATACTACAAAGCAATAGTAATTAAAACAGTATGGTACTGGCATAAAAACAAACACACAGGCAAATGGAACAGAACAGAGAGCCCACAACACCCAACAGGGAAAGAATAGTGTCTTCAATGTATTATGCTGGGAAAAGTGAATAAATACATGCAGAAAAATAAAAATGGACCCATCTTACACCACTCTCTAAAATTAATGTCAAATGGATCAAAGAGTTAAACATAAGACTTCATATCATATAATTCCTAGAAAATAAATGTAGTAAAGAAGCTCCTTAAAATTGATCTTGGCAGTAATGACATAAAAAAGCACAAAGAACAAAAGCAAAAATCAATAAGTAGGACTACATCAAACTTAAAAGTTTCTGCACAGCAAAAGCAGCAGTCAACAAAATGAAAAGTCAAACTAGAATGGGAGAAAATATTTGCAAGCCATATATCAGATAAGGGGTTAATATCCAAAATTTATAAAGAACTTGTATAACTCAATATATAAAAAACAAAACAATCTGATTAAAAAAAATGGGCCGAGGACCTAAATCAACATTTCTCCAAAGAGGACAAACAAATGGCCAACAGACATATGAAAAAATGCTCAACACCACTAATCATCAGAGAAATGCAAATCAAAACCACAATGATATATCACATCACAACTGTTAGAATGGCTATCATCAAGAAGACAAGAGATAACAAGTGTTGGTGAGGATGTGGAGAAAAGAGAACCTTTGTACACTGTTGGTGGGAATGTAAATTGGTTTAGCCATCCAGCTGCCCAGCAATATAATTGATTGAAGAAACCATACTACATGATCATTTCAACTGATGTGGAAAAAGCATTTGATAAAATTCAAAACTTTTTTTATACAAACACTCATCTTAGAATAGAGAAAAGTTCTATGATAATAATGATAAAATCCACATATGAAAAACCCACAGCGAACATCGCAGTGGTGAAAAACTAAAAGCTTTTCCCCTAAGATCAAAAGTAATACAAAGATGCCCACTTACATCACTTTTATTCAATATGGTATTGGAAGTTCTAGCCAGAGCAACTAAGCAATAAAATGAAATAAAGGCATTTAATCGAAAAGGAAGATGCAAAATTATCTCTGTTCTTAGGTGATATGATATGTAGAAAACCCCAAATATTTCACGAAATAACTATTTGAGCTAATACAGAAATTCAGCAAAGTTGATGGATACAAAATTGACATAAAAATCAACTGCATTTCTATATAGTACAATGAATTTTCCAAAAGGGAAATTAATAAAACAATGCTATGACAATATCATAAAACAGAACAAAATGTTATGAATAAATTTAACCAAGAAGGCAAAAGACCGGTACACTGAAAACTACAATACATTGGTGAAAGAAGTTTAAAAAAAGCATGAATCATTGGAAAGATATTACATATTCATGGATTAGAAGAACTAGCAATACTAGCCAAGGCTATCTAGAGATTCAGTGCAATCTCTATAAAAATCTCAACCGCATTGTTTTTGCAGAAATTGATCAATATGCCCTAAAATTCATATGGAATCTCAAGGGATTTCAAATAGCTTTAAACATGATGAGTAACAACAAAGTTGGCAGACTCAAATTTTCTGATTTCAAAATTTATTACAAAGCTACAATAACAAACCAAGTGTGGTACTGACATAAGGACAGACATATAGACCAATGGAGTTATATGGGGAGCCCAGAAATCAACTGTAGCATTCAATTAATTTTCAACAAGGGTGCCAAGACCACTCAATGTAGGAAAGGACAGATTTTTCAACAAACAGTGCTAGGAAAACTAGATGTCCACATGCAACAGAATGCAGTTGGACTCTTTCTTACATTACACCATATATAAAAATTAACTTAAAATGAATTAAAGACCTAAGTGTAAGATCTAAAACTATTAAACTCTTAGAGAAAACACAGGGGAAAAGCTTTATGACATTGGATTTGATAATGGTTTGGGACATGACACCAAAACCACAGTCAATAAAATTTAAAAAATGAATGAAACACACTTCATCAAAATTTTAAAAAATTTGTGTGAAAGATATTGTTAACAAAGTGAAAAGATAACCCCCCAAAAATGAGAGAGAATATTTGCAATCATATATCTGATAAGGAAATGATCTCCAAAATATATAAAGAACTCCTACACTCAGTAACAAAAACAAACAATCCAATTAAAAAATGGATGAAAGACAAATAGACATTTCTGAAAAAACAAAGGCAACAAGCACCTAAAGATGATCAACAGCACCAGTCTTCAGGGAAATAAACATCAAAACCACAATAAGATAGCACTTTACATCCACTGGGTAGCTATTATCAAAAACAAAACGAAACAAAACAAAACAAAACACTTGGAAAATAACAAATGTTGGAGAGAATGTAGAGAAATTGGAACTCTTGTGCATTGCTTATGGGAATGTGAAAAGGTGCAGCCACTGTGGAAATAGCATGGCATAGTTAACATAGTTGAACACAGAATTACCGTATGATCCAGCAATTCCACTCCTAGGCATATGCCCAGAGACTCAAGCAGGGACTCAAACAGATAAAGATACAACAATGTTCACAGCAGCATTGTTCACAAATAGCTCCAAAGTGGATACAACCCAAGCTCTCATTGACAGATGAATGGGTACAGAAAATGTGGTATACAATGGAATATACAGCCATAAAAAGAAATAAAATTCTGAGAAATGCTACAACATGAGTAGACCTCAAAAACATTTTGCTAAGTGAAAGAACCATACACAAATGGCCAACTATTATTGTATAATTCAGTTTATATGAAGTACTAGCATAGGCAAATTCATAGATACACAAAATATAATAGAGATTACCAGCGGTTAGGGAGGAATGAATGGTGAGTTATTGTTTATTATGTACAGGTTTCAATGCCCACTGCACCCGCCAAAGCACATAAACCATGGGCACCTGTGAAAGTTTGGGACTGGTCCTGAGAAGGAGAAAACAAGAGACATTGGGATGACCCTCCAAAAAGGGACCACAGATCAACAGCCTGGCCTGCACAACCCGGTTCTTCGCTTCATCCAGGCTTGAGTGGCCATTATGAAGGACACATACATGCTGAGTCCAGATGCTCTTTTGAAGATGCCCCTTCAGCTGTCAGCCCCTTTGAGAACCCCTAACTGGAAGACTTGCCTTGCCCAAGACCACACCTTTTCCGGGGCAGCCACCTGGCTCAATGACTTAGCCCGAATTTGGAGAGCTTTGAGAGCACCTGTAAGCTCCAAAGCTCCACACTTGTTAGCTGAAGCTGTCAGGCCTTCATCAAGGCTCCTCTGAATCCGATTTTTGCCCATCCTCTTGCATAGGTGTGGATGACAAAGCACTCTCTAATGAGCCTCCTGCACAGGTTGTGTCCCTGGTCAGGATGGATCATGAAGCTCTGCTTCCCTCCTCTGCCAGCCCCTCTTCCTCCTCCTCTGCAGCTCATGTGGATGCCCCCTGGGTTTGGTCTCATTCTGCTCTCATTGGGCAAACCTACCTGGGCTCCCACCTGCCTTTCCCTGGCCATTCAGGCCCCAACCCTACCCCTTTTTACTCCAGCTGTACTTCCGTTAGTCCCCCTTCCAGTCCATCAACCCTAAGGCAGCCAAGAGGCTTTTTCTAAAACACGGATCTGATCCATCTCTCTGCTGATAAAAGCCTTTCTTTCAGTGACCCGCAAATGCCTTAGAGGTGAAGAACACACCTCCTACATGGGCCCAGGGCCCCCACATTGGTCTGTGCCTCACCCTCTTTCTTTAACTTTCTCCCTCTCCCTCCTCACACTCAGATCAGCCTGGGGGTCCCTGCCCTCAAAGGCCACTCACCAATACTCAGGGCACATGGGAGGATGCATTCATTTTCACTCAATTCAATGCTACGAATGAACAAACAAATAAGGAATCTAATAAATGACCTGGGTTCAAACCATTCAAGACCTTTCTGCAGGTGACACATTGGTTTTGCCCCCAGCCACCACAGGGATTCTCAGGGACCCACACAGCCTCAGAGTTTTTGGAATTAGCTTGAGCATCAGAAATTCCAATTTCATTGCTGGATTGATTTTCCTATCCGAGGATTTGGGTGGGTCAACCTCCAGCTCTGAGAGGTCTCCTTCCCTAATCTGTAAACTAACAGTGATAATGTTCATTCACAATTCTGAGGAAAGGCAGTAATGAAGCTGCTTCCTCCCCTCCCCTTACCCCCAGCGAGGGCCACACCTGGTATCCCCCCCACAAATCTATGGGCAATCTTATGGCCTGGACCTGTACCCAAGATCCACTCTACTCACTTATAATCTCTACTCTTACCCTACAGGTCCATACCCCAGCTTCTCCTCTCTGGATCCCTGCACCAGCCCCCTCACTGGTCTCCCCACAGGCTCTGCCTTTGTACCCTTCAACTGTGGTCCTTTGAGAACAAGATCCAATCAAACACCTCCTCTGCTTAAAAAGCACCCAGCGCCTCACCCCCTTACCTTCCAGGGTGAGCAGGGGAGTGCCCTGACCACCCCGAGAACAAACCCTCCATTAGCACTGCCCATCCTCTTGCCCTGATTTCCCCCCTGGCACTTATCCCTACGTAACACACTGCTTTCTTTCCTCTTTTATCTATTTCCGGTCTCTCCACTTAAATGGGAGCTCCAAGAGGGCAAAGACTTTGCCGAGTTTTGTTTGCTGCCAAATATCCCCATTGCCCAAAATAGTGGCTGACGAATAGCAGTTGCTCAGTAATTATTTGTGAGTGGATAAATTATTAAGGGAACAAAGGAATGATCAGGACTTCTCACCACATGGGTGAAAGGCCCCAGAGAACTGTGGAGTGCTACCAGCCGAAGCATCTGACTAGAACCCCTCCTCACCCCCAGAGGGCCCATGAGAAGAAAGTCAGAGAGTCAGGGCTGGATCAGTGGCTCCTGCAGTACAGGGGAGTTCCCAGAGTGTCTGGCTCTGCCTTACCTGGCGGCTCATTTCATACTCATCCTCCATGATTGCATCTTTCGCTGTGCTGGACAAACTACCTACAAACGCCCCTTCATCCTCATCACAACCTGGTGAGATGGGGGTGAAGGCCCACCTGTAGAGATGGGACATCGGGCACTAGAGATGAGGTGACTTGCGTAAGGCTGCCTGACTGCTGAGGGGAGTTTGCCTGGTGCAAAGATGCGGCTGCCTCCTCAGTGGTCATTATTCCCTTCCCCCAGAGCATCAGGGAGCAGCCGCAGGAGGGGGTAAGTCCCACTCTCCAAGAACTTCTCACCACGCTGGGCCTCCAGGGCAGCAAGGCCTTCAGTGATGGGTGGGCACAGGTCCAGGGAGATGGTGTTATTTCCCTGAGCCGAGGGGTGTGCTGTAGTGTCACACAGCCTTGCCAGGCCTGCTGTGCCACATTTTCAGCGTATGCTTCACTGATGGCCTAAGGCTGAGAAATGGAAGTGTAAGGGCGCTTTCTGGGACCCCCTCAGCACCTCCTCCCCTTTGTAGAATCACCAGGATTCCGTCCTGCCAGGTGAATGGCAAGTGTCAAGAATGACAGTGAGAGACGGTGGCGGCGGCGGCAGCGGCGGCAGCAGCGTCGGCGAAAACCGCGGTGGCACCCCGCGGTTCCAAAGAAGCACGGGATCCCAGGGCGGTACAGAGAACACAAAACCCAGGAGGGCCCAGCTTAAGAGGCACAAGATTCAACATTTCCAGAGGCCAACTCCAGACCAAACCAGAGTACTACCGGGTTTGACCTACAAGTCACACACCCAGAGGGAATTCTCTGCAGGCACAAGAGCCCATAGAGGCCAAACCACATTTAAATGGTCAACCCTCACGCAGCAGAACGCCCTGCGGTGGGCAGAGCCAAGTCTCACAACGAGTCAGGCTAGGAGTTAACCCCACCTACTCACAAGCAAAAAGCAATTAAAGATCTTCTTGAACAGGACAATATACACAGCACAAGAGTCACCTTTGGAGCACACGGAGAGGAGAAGAACGAAGTAGTGCAAGTCAAATATAAAGGACACACACTACATAAGATAACCTAGCAAGAACTAAGAACTCTAGGGGATCTACCTAATACATCAAAGCAAACACAGAGAGTCAGCCAGAATGGGGAAACAAAGATACACGTCCCAAATAACAGAACGGAAGAAACCTCCACAACTGGAACCAAATGAAGCAGATGTAACCAACCTTTCAGAGACAGAGTTCAGAACACTGGTGATAAGAATGTTTAAGGAGCTTAGAGAAGACATAAAGAAGGATGTAGAAATCATAACGAACAACCAGTTAGAACTAAAGAACACAAATACCGAAATAAAGAACTCACTTGAAGGAATTACCAGCAGGTTAGATGAAGCAGAGGATCGAATCAGCGACTTAGAAGACAAGGTAGCAGAGATCACCCAAACGAAACAACAGAAAGAAAAAAGAATAAAAAACAATGAGGATGGTTTAAGAGACCTCTGGGATAACATCAAGCGCAACAACATGCGCATCATAGGAATACCAGAAGGTGAAGAGAGGAAGCAAGCGATTGAGAACATAGTTGAAGTAATAATGTCCGAAAACTTCCCCAACCTGATGAAGGAAACCAACATACAAGCCCAGGAAATGCAGAGAGTTCCAACCAGGATAAACCCAAACAGGTCCACACCAAGACACATTATAGTTAAAATGGCAAAGCTTAAAGACAAAGAGAGAATACTAAAAGCAGCAAGAGAAAGACTGAGGGTTACATACAAGGGAACTCCCATAAGACTTTCAAATGACTTTTCTACAGAAACATTGAAGGCCAGGGGGGAATGGCAGGGGATACTCAAAGTGATGGAAAACAAAGGCCTACAACCTAGATTGCTTTATCCAGCAAGGCTATCATTTAAAGTTGATGGAGAGATAAAGAGCTTTCCAGAAAAGAATAAGGTAAAGGAATTTATTACCACCAAGCCAGCATTGCAAGAAATACTAAAAGGACTTCTGTAAATAGAAGAAAGATGAAAACAATCTAACTGCAAATTTAAAAATGGCAATAACTATGTACCTATCAATAATCACTTTAAATGTAAATGGATTAAATGCTCCAATCAAGAGACATAGGGTGGCTGAGTGGATAAGAAAGCAAGACCCTTGTATATGCTGTATACAAGAGACTCACCTCAGAACAAAAGACACACACAGGCTGAAAGTGAAGGGTTGGAGTAAGATATTTCATGCAAATGGAAATGAGAAAAAAGCTGGAGTTGCAATACTTATATCTGACAAAATAGACTTTAAAATGAAGAACATATTAAAAGATAAAGATGGGCACTATATAATAATAAAGGGATCGATCCGACAAGAGGACATAACCCTAGTACACATCTATGCACCCAATATAGGAGCACCTAAATATATAAAACAGGTACTGACTGACATAAAGACAGAGATCAACAGTAACACTATCATAGTAGGGGACTTCAACACACCTCTGACAACAAGGGACAGGTCTTCCAGACAGAAAATCAATATGGAAACAGCAGTCTTAAATGATACATTGGACCACTTGGATTTAATCGATATTTTCAGAGCATTTCACCCCAATGCTGCAAAATACACGTTTTTCTCAAGCGCACATGGAACATTTTCCAAGATAGACCATATGTTAAGCCACAAAACAAGTCTTGATAAATTTAAGAAAATTGAAATCATACCAATTGTCTTCTCTGATCACAGTGCTATGAAATTGGAAATGAACTGCAGGAAAAAAACTGGAAGACACACCAATTCATGGAGGCCGAATAACTTATTACTAAATAATGAATGGGTCAAGCAGGAGATCAAGGAAGAAATCAAAAGATACCTTGAGACAAACGAAAATGAAAACACGATGACCCAAAATCTATGGGATGGCGCGAAAGCAGTCCTAAGAGGGAAATTCGTAGCATTGCAGGCCTACCTAAAGAAACAAGAAACATCACTAATCAACAGTTTATCTTCACACTTACGGGATCTGGAAAAAGAACAGCAAAATAAGCCCAAAGGGAGCACAAGGAAGGAAATAATAAAGATCAGAGAAGAAATAAATGAAATAGAAACCAAAAAAACAATACAAAAGATCAATGAATCCAAGAGTTGGTTCTTAGAGAAGGTAAACAAAATCGACAAACCTTTAGCCAGACTCATTTAAAAAAAGAGAGGACCCAAATTAATAAAATCAGAAATGAAAGAGGAGAAGTGACAACAGACACTGCAGAAATACAAAAAAATTTAAGAAATTACTATGAGCAACTATATGCCAACAAATTTGACAATCTGGAAGAAATGGACAATTTTCTAGAGGCATACAACCTTCCAAGGCTAACTCAAGAAGAAACAGAAAACCTGAATAGACTGATTACCACCAGAGAAATTGAATCAGTAATCAACAATCTCCCAACAAACAAAAGCCCTGGACCAGATGGCTTTACAGGTGGATTTTACAAAACATTCAAAAAAGAATTATCACCTATTCTCCTCAAGCTCTTCCAAAAAATCCAGAAAGAGGGAAGGCTCTCAAACACTTTTTATGAAGCCACTATCACCCTGATCCCCAAATCAGACAAAGACACCACAAAAAAAGAAAACTACAGGCCGATATCTCTAATGAACATAGATGCAAAAATCCTCAATAAAATATTAGCGAACAGAATTCAGCAATACATTAAAAAGATCATATACCATGATCAAGTGGGATTCATCCCTGGTATGGAAGGGTGGTTCAACATTCGCAAATCAATTAATGTGATACATCACATAAACAAAATGAAAAATAAAAATCACATGATCATATCAATAGATGCAGAAAAAGCATTTGATAAAATCCAACAGCCATTTATGATAAAAACCCTTAAGAAAGTGGGCATAGAGGCATCATACCTCAACATAATAAAGGCCATATATGACAAACCCACAGCTAACATCATACTCAATGGGGAAAAGCTAAAACCATTCCCCCTAAGATCAGGAACAAGGCAAGGTTGCCCACTATCTCCACTTCTATTCAACATAGTGCTGGGAGTTCTAGCCACAGCAATCAGACAAGAAAAAGAAATAAAAGGCATCCAAATTGGTAAGGAGGAAGTAAAATTATCATTGTATGCAGATGATATGATACTATATATAGAGAACCCTAAAGACTCCACCAAGAAGCTATTAGAGCTGGTAGATGAATTTAGTAAAGTAGCTGGATACAAAATTAATATTCAGAAATCAGTTGCATTTGTATATACCAATAATAAAACATCAGAAGGAGAAATAAAAAAACAATCCCATTTACAATTGCTCCAAAGACTATAAAATACCTGGGAATAAACTTAACCAAAGAAGTAAAAGATCTGTACTCAGAAAATTATAAGACACCAAAGAAAGAAATGAAAGAAGATATAAATAGATGGAAACACATATCATGTTCATGGATAGGAAGAATTAATATAGTCAAAATGTCCATACTGCCTAAGGCAATATATATATTCAATGCAATGCCTATCAAACTACCAATGACGTTTTTCACAGAAATAGAACACATAATCCTAAAATTTATATGGGACCATGAAAGAACCTGGATAACCTCAGCAATCTTGAGAAATAAGAACAAAGTGGGAGGTATAAAAATACCTGACGTCAAATTATACTACAAGGTTACAATAATCAAAACAGCATGGTACAGGCATAAAAACAGACACATAGATCAATGGAACAGAATAGAGAGTCCAGAAATAAATCCATGCCTATATGGCCATTTAATCTACGACAATGGAAGCAAGAATGTACGATGGGGTAAAGACAGTCTATTCAATAAATGGTGCTGGGAAACCTGGACAGACACATGCAAAAAAATGAAGCTGGACCACCTCCTTATACCATATACAAAAATAAATTCAAAATGGCTTAAAGACTTAAATGTAAGATCTGAAACCATAAAATACCTAGAAGAAAATGTAGGAAGAAACTTCACAGACATTACCCGGAGTAAGATTTTTACTGCTATATCCCCTCACGCGAGGGAAGTAAGAGAAAAAATAAACATGTGGGATTACATCAAACTAAAAAGTTTTTTCACAGCAAGGAAACCATCAATAAAACAAAAAGGGATCCTACTGAATGGGAAAAGATATTTGCCAATGATATATCTGATAAGGGATTAATATCACAAATCTATAAAAAACTCACTCAATTCAACTCCAAAAAAACAAACGACCCAATTAAAAAATGGGCAGAGGACTTGAAGAAACATTTTTCTAAAAAGGACATACAGATGGCAAACAGAAATATGAAGAAATGCTCAACCTCACTAACCATCAGAGAATTGCAAATAAAAACCACAATGAGATACCACCTCACCCCAGTCAAAATGGCTATCATCAATAAATCAACAAACAACAAGTGCTGGCGCGGATGTGGAGAAAAGGGAACGCTTGTGCACTGTTGGTGGGATTGCAGATTGGTGTAGCCACTATGGAAAACAATATGGCGATATCTCAAAAATCTGAAAATGGAACTACCCTATGATCCAGTAATTCCACTCCTAGGTATCTATCCAGAGAAATCCAAAACTCCAATTCAAAAATCATTATGCACTCCTATGTTTATTGCAGCACTATACACAATAGCTAAGACATGGAAACAACCGAAATGCCCATTGGTAGATGACTGGATTAAGAAAATGTGGTACATTTATACAATGGAGTATTACGCAGCCATAAAGAAGAAAGAAATCTTACCATGTGCAACAACATGGATGGACCTAGAGAACATTATGTTAAGTGAAATAAGTCAGACAGAGAAAGATAAGTACCATATGATCTCACTTATATGTGGAAACTAAAGAAAAGAATAAGTGAATGAACTAATCAGAAACAGTTTTGGAGACAAAGAGGAAAAACTGAGGGTTGCTAGATGGGTGGGGGGTGGGGGTAAGGGGAAAGGTGAGGGGATAAGAAAACAGTAACCACAAGATGGCCACGGGGTTTTGAAAATTAATCTGGGGAACGTAATCAATAATGTGAAGATTTTGTAGGGCATCCGATGGACCCGTGTCCCATTTGGGAGACCACCTCAGGGAAGATGTAGATGCCTGATCACTGCACTGTACACCTGAAGCTGAACAATAATGAATGCCAACTATAATATTATATATATATATATATGTATATATATGTATGTATACACTTACAAGAGGCGGAGTACAGCATTGGGAGTGGAGACAGTGGAAATGGGATGGCTCGGTGCGATGTCAGAGAAATAGTGGATGGGGGGCGGGGGGTGCACAGTGTGAGGGATATAAATGATAAACGTCTAAGTATTACTTTGTCTTGTGCACCTGAAACTAATTAAAAAAAACCCAAAAAACCTCATAGACAAAGACTATAGTTTAGTGGTTACCGGAGCGTAAGGGGGTGGGGGGTGGTAGATGAGGGTAAGGGGGATCAAATATATGGTGACAGAAGGAGAACTGACTCTGGGTGGTGAACACACAATGGGATTTACAGATGATGTGATACAGAATTGTACACCTGAAATCTATGTAATTTTACTAACAATTGTCACCCCAATAAATTAAAAATAAATTAAAAGAAAAATGACACTGAGTAGAGGTCCATGCAACAGCCTCAGTCCTGGAGCCTGACTGGTTACAAGGGACTCAAGTGGCTCCCCTTCCTCCCCTGTCCTCCCAGCCTTCAGGGCAAGGCCCATGCCCTTCACGTGGAGCTATAGCTGCAGTCATCTGTGGCCTGGGGGACCTGTGCTGCGCCAGCATTTAAGAAGCCAAAGGGGCAAGAGGTGGGGGAGGGGAGATGAGAGCGGTGGGAAGAGAGGATGCTCTGGCTCAGGAAACCATTTCTATGGTGACTTTCTAGGCCCCACCCCTCACTCCCTCCTTGGGAGAATGAATAGGGGAGCATTCTCCCACTACCTAACGTTGTGCAGTAACTTAGCTTGGATTCACATCGAGCAAATCACTAGCCCCTTCCTGCCTCACTTTCATCAACCTAAAACAGGGAGATACAATCTACTCCCTCAAGATCTTGGGAGGCTCCAGTGGTCAGCACATTGCCTGGCACATAGTAAGTGTTCAATTCATATAATATCCATGACCCTCCTGCACCCACAGTCCTTCCCCACCATCCCAGGGCTAGGCTATGCCCACACTGGTCCTAACAGCAGAGATGAGAGGCATGGGCAGTGGAACCACTGTAAGAGGACGGCAGCTGAGAGGACCCTTTGAGTCATTATTACTCTGTGGAAAGGCTGACCCAAGAGGCGGTGAGCCCCCACTATGCCCCTCCATCACCAACCCCAATAGCCAAGAAGGGAATCACCACCCCCTTTGGTAAGGCTCAACCTTGAAGACTTGCCCAGGGCATCTCAGAATTCCCTCCATGGACAGTGAGGAAGGACGTGTGTTGGGCTGGGCAAAATGTCTCCCAGCTCTGCTGACTTTGCTCAGCAGCTGGTGGGCTATGTACCAGGTGGGAGTCATCAGCCTCCAGGAGAATCAGAGGAGTCAGAGGCAGTACAACCTGGGATGCTGGAATGAGGGCAGCACAGGAAGCCTGAGTTCTGTCACCACCGCCACCCTCTGGGCTACTTCATCCGACCTCTAGGAGCTGCCTCCTTTCCAGGAGATTGTATACGCAAACACCTTACTCTACATCCCAGTATTTTGAGGATAACAGGAGTGCAGTGAAAGGCCATTGGGAATTGTGAAGTGATTCAATGATACTATTGCCCGATGCACGGTCCTGCCTCCCAGGGACATAACCAGACAGAACAGACTGTTCTGAAAGCACACACAAACTGTAATGTGGGTCTCCAGGATGTCAACAAAAGCAAAAACACTTCGCAGTAGCAAAGCAAAAGACGTTCTAAGCAGTAACACTATGGGTGGGAATGCCTCGTAGAAGCACACAGCAATCTCTCTGGAGTCTAGTAAAAATGAAGTCCTCTGGGTGAAAAACACCACCAAACGACAAAACCCAAAACCCACCTGAGCTCGTAACAGCTGCTGAGAGGAAGCTCCTAGCAATCACCTGCCCATCCCGTTGTTTAAGGGGCATGTGGGTAACAGATCCTGGCCAAGGTGAGGGAGGACTGAGAGCCATCCAGAAACCCGTGTCCTTTTTTCCCTTTCTAAATGAAAAAGCCCCCGGGAACAAATGCCTGGGGTATGCCTTCTGCCTCAGGAACAAGGAGGCCACAGAGGTCTGTTTCTTGGGTCTGACGAAGACTAAGCTTGCTTTCCCTCTCTCAGAGGCTGGGGTCCCCTCTAACCATGTCCTGCCATATTGTCCTTAGGGACAGCAGCACCCTAAGGGTCACTCGGGAGGGCCACTCACCTGTCCATGATGAAGTAGAGGTCATATGAGCTATGGCAGGATTTCTTGTTCTTTGCGCCTTTGTCTTGCTGCCAGACACCTGGGCTGCGGCGGTGGTAAAGGGCTCCCCTGCCCTGGCTGAGGTGGCTATGGAGGCTTCCCCAGCTTGGGCCAAGGTAGTGGAAATCTCTGGATCCTGGGACGTTGTACAGGAAACTCCCTTTGCTCATTAGAAAAGGTGGCAGCGCCAGGAGGAGGAACAATGCAGGGCCTGGCGCTCGGGGGCCACCGGTTCCCATTGTCCTGGCTGCTTCTGCCGCCACACTGAATGCCAGGCCACCTTAGGCCACCACAGATTTCCTTCTGCGCTGCCTCTGCCCATGCCCAGGGGCCTCGGCCCTTCAGCCCTTTCACCAAGGCACTGCGAGCCTCCACCTGGTACCTGTCCTGTGGGTGGAAGAGGCAAGTGGCTGGCTCTGGGGCGAGGCCCCCACTACCTGCACGGCCCTTCCCCCACCCTGCAGAGGGAGAATGCCCTGTTGTTATGATGAACAGGAAGGTTGGCATGGTGACTTTGTGACCTGCAGTGTCCTGCCTTTTGACAACTCCAGAGGAGCGTCATAACATCTGGAGGGGCGGAAAGAGGAGGCCTCCATTTGTCTCTGATCTCAAACCCTCACAGGTGACCATTAAAATCTTGGAGAAAACTTACCCTTTTGTAAACTGCAAGAGGTGAATGAGATAAGGACATCACTGTGGGTGAGGACGCCAATAACTAGAGACTTCAGGGTTGTAATGGTCATTTGTGTGGACACTGTCACACTTGGGATGGAAGTGTCCAGAAGGAGAAGAAGGGCATGCAAGGGGGCCAAGTCCTTTGTGCATGAGGGACAGTCCAGTTGTCTATTGTTGTGAAACATTCCCAAACCTAGTGACATAAAACAAGAACCATATTATTATGCTCACAAGTTCTGTGGAGAGGGCTGAGTGCGGATGGCTTGTCTCTGCTCCATGGAAATACGTGGGCATAGAAACTCTGAGTCAAAAGTGATTCAAAAACTCAGATTGGGACTGTAAAAAGTTTTTAACAGTATCTTAACCAATTTATTTTCCTTGTTTTTGTAAGCACAAAAGAAGAGTGATATATGCTAAAAACTCTTCTCTAATAAGCATAAAACAGGTTTTTCAATATGTATAACTAAAATTACAAGTGATAAAAACATTGCGTTGGCGGTGGTTATTGTTGTTTTTGGAGTATATAAAATAATGGACTATCTTAAATAAATGACATTTTAGAATTGATGAAATTTGGTATACTTCTCCCAACGGCATAATAGGTTTCCCTTGTTTGACATCCTTCATGACACTTAGTATTGTTATATTTTATATATTTACATATTAATTAGACATCTCATTGTGGCCTTATTTGCATTCCCCTAATTACTGTTCAAGAGATTTGGAGTTATTCATTTTTCTTGTCTGTGAAGTACCTGTTCCTGCCTGTATCCATTCTCTGATTCCAGTGTTCATCATTATCATATTGATTCTTTATCATTCCTTATATATTTGGGATATTAATCCTTTAACAACTGTTGCAAATATCTTCTTCCAGTTCATGGCTTGTTTTATTTGCTCTGTTTATTGCCTTTTAATAAGACAGAAGGTTTTAATTTTTTAGTTTTTGGTTTTAATTTTAACATAGTTGAATTTGTCACTTTTTAAAACTTTTAAGATTTGCAGTTTATAACTTAAAAAATTCTTGCCTGATAAAGGTTTAGGACATCATATCTGAAAAGTTTTAAAGATTTGCCTTTCCCATTCAGTATTTAATCCATTTGGAATTAATTTACAAGTGTGATTTGTGTCAGGGATACAAAATATGATTTCATATTTTGCCATATATAAATTGTCCCAGCATCATTTGTTGACTGCTCCATCTTTTTCTCCGTGATTTGCATGTCACCTCTGATGTGTTTTAACTTCCATAGGTGTGGGTCTGTTCCGTGCTCTCTGTTCCATTCCCTTTATCTGCCTACTGGTTTATATTGATAGTATCAATTGCACAGTACCTTAATTGTTATAGGGTGGACCGTTGAATTACTGTTCCTCACTGTCCCTTCCTCTTCAGGGAAGCGTTGTGCTTCTGTGCCACATACATGGCAGGCTTGGACTTGATGCCACCAATGAAATGTCAATAGAAGTTACATATGCCACTTTTGGACAGCATCTTTAAGAATCTAGGTATGATTCAGGTGAACCCAACAGTCTGGTACCTGAGCAACTATGATATGCAGGGCACTTTTGGAAACCTGAAATAAATTGTACATATGGAACAGTGAGATATATGAGTGGGAAATAAAGTTTGTGTTTTTAACTGATCAGATGTGGGGGCTTTTGTTACCATCAGAAAACCCAGCGGAATCTGATACACACAGGGTATCAATTACCTAACTTAACATACATAGACTTCTACAGCAACCCTTGATAGAATAGGCTAAATCACTCACCTTCTTTTTCTTATGGTAATTGTTGGCCATGTGCTCTTTAAGTAATTTTTTTTCTTTCATTTTTTTTTTAAATTAAAATTTATTGGGGTGACAATGGTTAGTAAAGTTACATAGATTTCAAGGGTACAATTTTGTAATATATATCACATTGTGTGTTTCCCACCCAGAGTCAGTTCTCCTTTCATCACCATATATTTTATCCCGTTTACCCTCATCTACCACCCCCCACCCTCCTTATCCTCTGGTAACCACTGAACTATTGTCTGTGTCTATGAGTTTTTATTTCTTTACTTGCTTGTCTTATTCCTTTGTTGCTTTCAGTTTTATATCCCATATATCAGTGAAATCATATGGTTCTCAACTTTTTCTGTCTGACTTATTTCACTTAGCATAATAATCTCAAGATCCATCCACGTTGTTGCCAATGGCACTATTTCACCTTTTCTTATGGCAGAATAGTTTTCCACTGTGTATATATACCACATCTTCTTTATCCAATCATCTATCAAAGGACACTTTGGTTGTTTCCATGTCTTGGCCACCGTAAATAAAGCTGCAGTGAACATTGGAGCACATATATCTTTATGGATAAATGTTTTCAGATTTTTTGGGTAGATACCCAGGAGCTTTGAGAATCAGCTTATCAAGTCTCCACTCCCCCAAAACCTTTATTTATTTATTTATCTATTTTTTATTAGTTTCAGGTGTGCAAAACAACATGATGATTAGACATTTATATACCTCACAAAGTGATAACCCCAATAAGTCTGTTACCCATCTGACACTGTTACATAGTTATTACAATATTATTGACTGTATTCCTATGCTGAACTATATAACTCTGTGACTATTTTTTTAGTTACAATTTACATTTAATATTATTTTATATTAGCTTCAGGTGTACAGTGCAATGGTTAGACATTTAAGTAATTTATGAAATGATCCCCCCTGATAAGTACCCATCTGGCACTATCGGTAGTTTTTACAATATTGTTGACTATATTCCCCATGCTGTACTTTATTGTCCCCATGACACTTTTGTAACTACCAATGTGTACTTGTTAATCCATTCACCTTTCTGACCGGATCCCCTAACCCCTTCCCATCTAGTAACCATCAGTTTGTTCTCTGTATCTATGGGTCTGCCTCCCTTTTGTTTGTTCATTTATTTTGTTCTTTAGATTCCACATGTAAGTGAGATCATATGATATTTGTCTTTCTCAGTCTGACTTATTTCATTTACCATAATACCCTCTAGGTCCATCCATGTTGTTGCAAATGGTAAGATTTCATTCTTTTGCATGGCTGAGCAATATTCCATTTTATATATGTACTATAATTTCTTTATCCAATCACCTATTGATGGACATTTCGGTTGCTTCCATATCTTGGCTATTGTAAATAGTGCTGAAGTGAACATAGGGGTAAATATATCTTTTTGAATTAGTGTTTTGGATTTTTTTCAGATAAATACCCAGGAGTGGAATTGCTGGGTCTAAAGGTATTTGTATTTTTGATTTTTTGAGGAACCTCTATACTGTTTTCCATAGTAGCTGCTCCAATTTGCAATCCCAGCAACAGTGCACAACGGTGCACAAGGGTTCCCTTTTCTCCACATCCTTGCCCGCACTGGTTGTTTATTGATTTATTGATGATGGGCATTCTGACAGGTGTGAAGTCATATCTCAGTGGTTTTTATTTGCATTTTTCTGATGATTAGTGATGTTGAACATCTTTTCATAGCTCTTTTGGCCATCTTTATGTCCTCACTAGAGAATGTCTATTCAGGTTCTCTGCCCATTTGTTAATTGGATTGTTTGTGTTTTTGGTGCGGAGTTGTATGAGGTTTTTTTTTTTTTAATAGATTTTGGATATTAACCCGTTATCAGCTATATCATATATCTTCTCTCATTCAGTAGGAGGTTTTCTGTTTTCTTGCTGGTTTTCTTTGCTGCACAAAAGGTTTTTAGGTTGACGTAGTTCTATTTGTTTATTTTCTCTTTTTTTCTTTTATTTCCCTTGCCCAAGGAGATAATCAGTAAAAATATTGCTAAAGGTAATGTCTAAGAGTTTACTGCCTATGTTTTCTTCTAGGAGTTTTATGGTTTCACGTCTCACCTTTAAGTTTTTAATCCATTTTAAGTTTATTCTTGTATATGGAGTAAGAAGGTGGTCCAGTTTCATTTTCTTTGGATATATCTGTCCATTTTTCCCAGCACCATTTATTGACTAGAGTGTCTTTACTCCAACGTATATTCTTGCTTCCTTTGTCATAGATTAAATGACCATTTAGGCATGGACTTTTTTCTAGGTTGTCTGTTCTGTTCCATTGATCTATGAGTCTGTTTTTATGCCAATACCATGCTGTTTTGATTACTATGGCCTTATAGTACAGTTTGATATCAGGTAGCATGATACCTCCGGCTTTGTTCTTTCTCAAAATTGTCGTGGCTATTCTGTTTTTTTTTTCTTTTTTTCTTTTTTTTGGTTCCATATAAATTTTAGGATTATTTGTTCTAGTTCTGTGAAAAATGTCATTGGTATTTTGATAGGGATTGCATTGAATTTATACATTGTTTTGGTGTAGTAAGGAAATTTTAAGTATATTAATTCTTCTTATCCATGAGCATGGTATATGCTTTCATTTATTTGTATCTTCTTTCTTTTTTTTTAAAATTAAAATTTACTGGGGTGACAATTTTTAGTAAAGTTACATAGATTTCAGGTGTACAATTCTGTAATACATCATCTACATATCACATTGTGTGTTTACCACCCAGAGTCAGTTCTCCTTCCATCACCATATATTGGATCCTGTTTACCCTCGTCTACCACTCCCTTCCCCGCTTACCCTCTGGTAACCACTAAACTATTGTCTGTGTCTTTGAGTTTTTGTTTCTTCATTTGTTTGTCTTGTTCTTTTGTTGTTTTCAGTTTTACACATATCAATGAAATCATATGGTTATCTACTTTTTCTGTCTGACTTATTTCGCTTAGCATAATAATCTCAAGATCCATCCATGTTATTACAAATGGTATTATTTCATCTTTTCATATGACAGAATAATATTCCATTGTGTATATTATACCACAACTTCTTTATCCAATCACCTATCAAAGGACACTTTGGTTGTTTCCATGCCTTGGCCACCATAAATAAAGCTGCAATAAACATTGGAGCACACCTGTCTTTATGGATAAATGTTTTCAGATTTTTTTGGTAGATACTCAGGAGAGGGATTGCTGGGTCACTTGGTAATTCCATTCGTAATTTTCTGAGGAACCTCCACACTGCCTTCCATAGCGGCTGCACCAATCTGCGTTCCCACCAACAGTGTATGAGGGTTCCTTTTTCTCCACAGCCTGTCCAACACTTGTTACTATTTGTCTTGTTGATGATAGCCATTCTAACTAGGGTGAGGTGATATCTCATTGTGGTTTTTATTTGCATTTCTCTGATAACTAGTGATGTTGAGCATTTTTTCATATGTCCATTGGCCATTTGTATTTTTTCTTTGGAGAAATGTCTATTTATGTCCTCCGCCCATTTTCAAATTGGATTGTTTTTCTGTTGTTGTTGAGTTGTATGAGTTCCTCATATATTTTGGATATTAGCCCCTTATCAGAGGCATTGTTTGCAAAAATCTTCTCCCATTCAGTTGGTTGCCTCTTTATTTTGTCAATGGTTTCTTTTGTTGTGCAGAAGCTTTTTAGTTTGATATAATTCTTCTTTAATTTCTCTCTTCAATGTCCTATAATTTTCTAAGTACAGGTCTTTTACTTCCTTGGTTAAATTTATTCCTAGGTATATTTTTTATGCAATTGTAAAAGGGATTATTTTCTAAATTTCTCTTTCTGACAGTTTGTTATTCGTGTATAAATATGCAACTGATTTCTGAATATTAATATTATATTCTACTACTTTACTGAATTCATTTATCAGTTCTAATAGGCTTTTTTTTAAGTGGAATCTTTGGGGTTCTCTCCATATAGTATCATGTCATTTGCAAATAATGACAATTTTGCTTTTATTTCTTTTACTTGTCTGATTGCTATGGCTAGGACTTCCAGTATTATGTTGAATAAAAGTGGTGAAAGTGGACATCCATTTCTTGTTCCTGATCTTTAAGAGAAGGCTTTTAGCTTTTCCCCACTGAGTAGAATGTTAGCTGTGGGTTTGCCATATATGGCCTTTATTATGTTGCGGTATGTTCCCTCTATTCCCACTTTGCTGAGACTTTTTTATGGTAAATGGATGCTGGATTTTGTCAAATGCTTTTTCTGCATCTATTGATATGATCATATGATTTTTATTTTTTGTTTTTTTTATGTGGTATGTCACATCAATTGATTTGCAGATGTTGAACCAATCTTGCATCCCAAGAATAAATCCCATTTGATTGTAGTACCAGATCTTTTTAATGTATTGCTGAATTTGGTTTGCTAATATTTTGTTGAAGATTTTAGCATCTATGTTCATCAGGGATATCGGTTTATATAATGTCTTTGGTTTTGGTTTTGGAATCAGGTAATGGTGGTCTTGTAGAATGAGCTTGAATATTTTGGAATAGTTTGAGAAGAATAGGTGTTACTTTTTTTGAATGTTTGGTAAAATTCAAAGTCATTTAGTCATCTAGTCCAAGACTTTTGCTTGTTGGGGGCTTGCTGATTACTGATTTGATTTAATTAGCAATTGGCTGGTTCAGATTTTCTGTTTCTTCTTAATTCAGCCTTGGAAGATTGTACGCTTCTAGTAATTTATCAATTTCTTCCAGATTGTCAAATTTGTTGGCATATAAGAGCCGGCAGTTTTTTTCTTAATTTTTTTAAATATTTCTGTGGCATCCATTGTCACTTCTCTTGTTTTATTTCTGATTTTAAGTTTTTGGGTCCTCTTTTTTTGAGCTTCATTTGCTGTTGTTCTTCCAGTTCCCTTAGGTGTAAAGTTAGACTGTTTATTTGAAATTTTTCTTGTTTCTTTATGTAGGCCTGCATTGCTTTGAATTTCCCTCTTAGGACTGCTTTCTCTGTGTCCCATAGATTTGGGGTTGTTGTGTTTTCATTTTTGTTTTCCTCAAGGTATCTTTTGATTTCTTCCTTAATCTCATTGTTAACCCATTCATTGTTTAGTAGCATGTTATTTAGCCTCCATGTGTTTGTGTGTTTTCTATTTTTTTTAAATTGATTTCCACTTTCATACCATTGTAGTCAGAGAAGATGCTTTTATGATTTCAATTTCTTCAATTTATTGAGACTTGTTTTGTTGTCTAACATGTGGTGTAGCTTGGAATATGTTCCATGTGCACTTGAAAAGAATGCATGTTCTGCTGCTTTTTGGTTTAAATGCTCTGAAAATATCAATTAAATCCATCCAGTCTAGTGTGTCATTTAAGGCTATGGTTTCCTTGTTGATTTTCTGTCTGGAAAATCTGTCCATTGGTGTCAGTGGGGAGGTAAGGTCTTTTACTATGATTGTGTTACTGTTAATCTCTGTTTTTATGTTGGTCAATTTTTGTTTTATATTTTAGATGCTCCTATGTTGGGTGAATAAATATTTACTAGCATTATGTTCTCTTGTTGGATTGATCCCTTTATGTGATGTCTTTCTTTGTCTCTTTTTATAGTCTTCGTGTTAAAGTTTATTTTGTCTGATATAAGTATTGCTCTTCCAGCTTTTTTTTTTCCATTTGCCTGAAATATCTTTTCCTATCCCTTTACTTTCAGTCTATATGTATCTTTTGATCTGAGGTGTGGGTCTCTTTTAGACAGCACATGTATTTGGTGTTGTTTTCTTATCCATTCAGCTACCCTATGTCTTTCGATTAGAGAATTTAATTTATTTACATTTAAAGTGATTATTGATAGGTAGGTAGTTATTGCCATTTTATTATTCATAGTTTTGATTGTCTTTTGTCCCCCATCCCTTTTTCTTCTTAAAAAAGTCCCTTTAACATTTCTTGTAATAGTGGTTTGGTGATAATAAATTCCTTTAGCTTTTTCTTGTCTGGGAAGCTCTTTATCTCTCAATTCTAAATGAGAGAAGGCTTTGCTGGGTAGAGTAGTCTTTGTTGTAGGCCCTAGTTTTACATCACTTTGAATATTTCTGGCCTGCAACGTTTCTCCTGAAAAATCAGCTGACAGTTTTATGCGTGCTCCCTTGTAAGTAACTAGTTGCTTTTCTCTTGCTGCTTTTAGGATTCTCTTTGTCTTTAACTTTTGACATTTTAATTATAATGATTCTTGGTGTGGGCCTGTTTGGGTTCATCTTGTTTAGGACTTTTTGTGGTTCCTGGGCTTGTCTATTTCTATCATTAGGTTAGAAAAGTTTTCAGTCATCATTTCTTCAGATAGGTCCTCGATCCCTTGCTCTTTCTCTCCTACTTCTGGTACTCCTATGATATGAATGTTGTTATGCTTGATCTTGTCCCAAAGGTCCCTTAAATATCTTTGTTTTTTAAAATTCTTTTTTCTTTTTTTTGTTCTTATTGGGTGTTTTCTGCTATCTTGTCTTCTAAATCGCTGATTTGATCCTCTGCTTCATCTAATCTGCTGTTGATTCCTTCTAGTGTATTCTTTATTTCAGTTATTATATTCTTTAGTTCTTACTGGGTTTTTTTTAATGGCTTCTATGTCCTTCTTTATGCTTACTATCTCTTTGTTGAAATTCTCACTAAGTTCCTTAAGCATTCTTATAACCATTCTTGGTTTGCTACAAATCATAAATCAGTGTTGCATTTATTAAAAAAATTTGAAGGCATATTTTGTGTTGAATACGTATTTTTCTCCATTAATGTATTAATATGGTTAATTACATTAATGCATGTAAAACCAATTTTAACATTGTATAAATGAACCCAGCTTGGCTACAATAATTTTTAAAATACTGCTGGATTGAATTCACTATTAATTTACATTTTTCCCTCTGATCATAAGAGAGGCTGGCTGATAATACTCTATTTTTGCACTGTCCTTATGTGGTGTTGATATAATGTAATGCTAGTCTTATAAAATATACTAGGGAGTGTTTTTTACCTTCTTTCTCCTTGGAAAGACTTTGAACATAATCCTAATAATCCTCTCTTTGCATGTTCGTTATGAGGTCATCTGTGCCTGACATATTTTTCATGGGAAGTCTCTAAACTACCGATTTTTTTTTTAAGTATTTACTGAATGTTATGGACGGAGTTGTGTCTCATATTTCCCATTTCACATTTTGAAGCCCTCATCTCTAATGTGACTGTATATGGAGATAGGGCCTTTCAGGAAGTGATTAAGGTGAAATGAAGCCATAACGGTAGGGCTGTAATCCTGTAGGACTGGTGTCATTACAAGAAGAGACTTCAGAGTTCTCTTTCCACCCACAACAGAGAAAAAGCCACTTGAGGACACTGCAAGGAGGCAGCTCTCTGCAATCCAGGAAAAGAGGCCTCATCAGAAACCACCCCTGCTGGCATTTTGATCTTGTACTTCTAGCCTCTAGAATGGTGAGAAAATAAAGTTCTGTAGTTTAAGCCTTCCAGCCTGTGCTTCTTTGTTATGGCAGCCTGAGAAAATGAACACTCTGGAATATTTAGGGCTTCCATTTCTTTTATAAGTCAGTTTTGATAGGAAATTGAACATTTATTCAGAAATATTGGTATAAAGTTGTTCAGATTATGTTTATTTTTATATTTCTTCTCTATGTGTAGTTATATTAACTTTAAAATTTTTATTATTACTTACTTGTGTATTTTGTTATTCTATGCATTCACCACAGGGAGAATATTGCCCCAAGAAGTGAAAGTTAGTCTAAGTATGAACACAGTATATAGAGAGATATATAGTATATCTGTGGTATTAAAATTTCATGAGGGGCTATAAGAAAAAACTGTTTAATAAAGCTCCTGGGAGGTTAAAATAAAAAGGGAAGCACCACCTTGTTTTATGATCAATTTCATTAGAGAATTATTAATATCTAGATAAGTTAAATTTTTAAATAACTTTTGGCTTTGTGATTACTGTATTGAATTTTGGTTTTCTATTTAATTTATTTGTGCTTTCTTTCAAATCTTGTGTTTCACGTGTTTATTTTACTTTTTTTTTTTTTTTACTAATATTTTAAGGTCAATTATTAGCTCATTTATGTTCATCCTTTCTTTTCTGTAACATAAATCTTAGGGCCACAAATGTCCTCTAAGTTTCTCTTTCACTGTATCTGAGAAGTTTTTGGATGTCATATTTTATTATTTGATTTTTTTTTTTTCTCTTGTCTTTTTTTTTTTTTCTTTTATAGTTAGTATTTTTTTTTTTTTTTAATTTATTGGGGTTTTTAAGAATATTTTAATTTAGGTTTTGATTTGTTTTTTGACCCATAATTATTTTAACATATGATTAAAAATTTTTAATTATGTGTTTTTTACAAATTCTTTTTGTTATTTCAATCTGTTTGCATTGTGATCTGAGAGCATGGTCTGTATGATATGGTTTCTTTGAATTTTATTGAAATTTGTTTCAATATGATTGGGTGGAGGATTATTTATTAGCCCATTAAACCATGTTTGTTGTGTTGGTCAAATCTTCTATATTTTAAGTAATATTTTCTTTTCTTGACAGATAAGTAACAAAATTTCTCACTGTAATAGTAGTTTGATAATTTCTCATTTTTATCAATTTACTTTATTAGATATGTGTCAGTTTAACATTTTGTAGTTTCATGGAAAATGAAACTCTATCATTATGAACTTAACCTCTTTAATCTTATTTTCTCTATGTTGATGATTACAGCCTTCTTTTGGTTGGCCCAGCATTTCTGGCGTATTTTTTCCCCATTCTTTTACAGTCACCTTTTTCATAGATGTGTCTCCTTTAAAAAGTACATAGCAAGATAAAAAAATAACAAACTTGACCAACTCTTTCTTTAACTGGTAAGAGAAGTCCATTTACATTGTGGGGACCATGAAATTGTACCACTTAGATTTCTGACAGTAGGGAGTATAACTAGGAGGAGAATTTCTCTGGGAACCCACCGCCACATCCCACCCCACATTTACACAAAGACAATATATCTGCTGCCAGCCAATGACGGAAACCAACAGGGACACTGATGAAGGACCATGCCTAGGAGAGCTCAGGTTCTCTATTCTTTTTAAAAAATTCTCTGAATTGGTGATTGTCCCAAGATTTTCAGTACATAGGTATTCCCAGTAGTATGTTTTTTTTTTTTTTCAGCTCCTTTGCTCACCATTGATTCTTGAAACCCTCTCCTTCCGTCTGAGTTCAGTTTCCTTCATTCTGAAGCACACTCTTTAGTAGTTCTTCCACCAAGTTTGTGTAAGTGATAACCTTAGGCTTTGTACGTCCGAAAGTATCTGTCTTGTGCTCTCTCTTGAATTATAGTTCAGTTAGATACAGAATTCTAAGTGCACAGATTACTTTTGAGGTTGTCCTAGATGTTCTTTAATTTCACTAAGGCTGTGTAAACTCTCACATTTGGGATTTGATGCCTTATTTCCATCTTCATCAATGTTTTCTCTTCAATAAAAGAAAAGTTATGCTTTGGGGATTGTCATGCAGGGTGCCATGTGGTGTCTCTGGTCCCGCTCCCCACATAAGAACACAGGACATGGTGAGGCCAAACAGGAACGCCCACGGAGCCATAGATAGAGGAGTCATAGCACTATAATCTCGCTGGCGGCTGGGTTGGAGACACAGGAAGCAGGAGCCACACGATCCGCAATCCACACTCCGCCCTTGCCAGCCACCATCTGCTTGCTTCCCCACTTTTTTCTGCTAGCGTACCCACGGCAGTTATATTAGTGGCCAATGGCTCACTGGTTACAGCTGACGGCCAACTAGCCACAGCTGATGGCCATCCAATCACAGTTGATGGCCATTTACTACCTGAGCCAGCACCTTTCCACGTGAGGCCGAGAGCCTGGAAACTGCACTCCTGGCTCTGTCCCCACAGGGATCATCCCCAAAAGTTCTAAGGTGTGTTCTGAATCTTGTTTTCCTTGCCTTGGACTTATCATTTTTGTCCTTTACAAAGTAATCTTTGTAATAGATGCTCCAAAACCTTGGGAAAATCCAATAGCTTTGTCATCTTGTGGCCCCCTGTTTCCCCTTCCCCCCCATGGGTGTTCAGAACATTTATAGAGTGACTGAATGAAGGAATGAAGGACCTGGGACTAAAGGCTGTTTTTTTGTTTGTTTGTTTGTTTGTTTTTGGTCAGCCTCTCAAGTATTCTCTCTTCTCCAATCTAATCTGCTCTGTACCCCTGACTCAAAAAACGTGACCTACATAGCTGGCTGCAATTGTACCAACAATTCTGGTTATCTGGGGCTCTACCCATATCTTCTCTCACTAAAGGGAAAACTGTAGGTTGTTCAAGTCCTGGCAGAAACTTCACACACTTAAAACACCATTTCCCCCAGTTTCCCCTACGCTTTTCACCGTGGCTTGTCCCATATTTCCTGGGTAATTTCTCCAACACTTTGCATTCAGTGAGGTCACATAACTCACCGTTATCTTGCACAATGCTGCCATTTCACAACTGAGGAGGCTCAGGAAAGGCAGAGAGGCAGAAGGATAGTTTCAGTGAAATCTGGGTGTATTTTGGACACGCTAAAGATGCAGCTGGCATGGTCCCTCAACAGGGAGAAGGATGGGCTGTCTGGAACTGTGATAGGGTCTTCTTGCCATGCATGGAGGATCTGTTGCCCCTGGGTCCAGACCACCTGAGCCGACATCCCTGCTGTTACCTGGGTCCTGTAGACCCAAGGCAGGGGAGGATGCAGTGCCCAGTGTGAGTGAGAAGTGGCAAGTGCACCCTCCACCTTGGCCTGGGCACCACTTTCAAACACAGCAGGGGGATGAAAGCACCACGGAGGCAGCCTATTCTAGGAAGTCCTGCTACATCCCCAAGCTGAGAGGGATCCAGCTTTGGCCAGAGACAGCTGGGATGGTGTGGCTGCATTTCAGGATCTGAGTCTGTGGTCAGTGCCCTGAGATGGGTAATTAACATAAAAACATGTGCTTTTAACACTATGGACTCAATGAGGTTTCATGTCTCAGAATGTAGAACTTCCCACATTTGTCAGTAGAATCCTGATTGGTGGCCCAGGAGGGTTGGGAGCCTGATAAAGAAGCATCCCCACGGTAGAAAAGGCTGGATGTGGTTAGACACCTGTGGATGTGGGAGCTCAGTTTTAGAGGGTTTCAAATATCATCACTCCGTGATCCTACGACTAAAGGATCAGACAAGGTTGGCGAGTCTGGGATTGAAATCAGGTTCTTTTAATTGGAAGAACATGGGGTGGTACTGAAATAGATTTTGAGCTTCAGAGGGTGTGTTGCTGAGTTCGGACTGCAAGAACCAAGGAGGAAAAGCAGAGCCCCTTTCAGGGCACACACAGTGAAGTGACAAGGACCTGTAAATGGTGTCAGGGGTGGAGAGCCCAGAATGAACTGAGGCTATGGAGGAGATCAGAGGACAGCAAATTCTCCCTTAATTTGGATGGGAGCAATGAGAACAAAGGACTGCATATATCCACTGGCTGCCAGGGAGGCTTGTGTCTTATCAAAAGAAGTCTGTAACTTTTGACCACCTTCACACATCCACACCTTTCCTCTGGCAACAATCAATCTGTTCTCTATATTTATGAGTTCAGGTGGGTTTTTTTTTTTTTATTCCCTCCGTCCCTCCCTCCCTCCCTTTCTCTCTCTCTGTCTCTCTTTGGATTTCACAAGTGAGATCATGCATTATCTGTTTTTCTCTGTCTGCCTTATTTCACTAGGCATAACACCCTAAAGGTCTATGATGAAGTGGCTGCTTGGCTCTGCAACAGTTACTCAGTATCGTCCGCATACCTCTAATGTGAAATTTTCAGACAGATGGTTTCATATGGAAAAATATGCAGTGGGGATAGATCACATTTATGGATTTCTTTATGTTGAATTATCCTTTCATTTCAGGGAGAATCCCACTTGACTAGGTGTAAGATCTTTTTAATGTGCTGCTGAATTTGGCTTGCTAGTTGAAAATTTTTACATTGTATTCACCAGGGATATTAGTCTGTAGTTTTCTTTCTTGTAGTGTCCTTATCTGGCTTTGGTGTAAGAGTCATTCTAGGTTTGTAAAATGAGTTCCTCTTCAATTTTTAGAAGAGTTTGATAAGGATTGGTGTTAATTCTTCGAATGTTTAAATAGTATTCACCAGTGAATCCATCTCATTCTGGGCTTTCTTTTTTGGGAAGTTTTTGATTACTTATTTAATCTCCTTACTCATTATTAATATGTTCAGAATTCTATTTCTCTATGATTCAGTTTTGGTAGGTTGTATTTTCTAGTTTTCTATTTCTTCCATATTGTCCAATTTGTTGATGTGTAGTTGTTCAGAGTAGAATTTTATGATTCTTTGTATTTCTGTGGTATAAAGTTCTAATGTCTTCCCTTTCATTTATAATTGTATTTATTTGGGTTTTATTTCTTTTTTTATTGGTCAGTCTAAAAGTTTGTCAATTTTGTTTATCTTTACAAAGAACCAACTCTTAGTTTTGTTAATCTTCTATTGTTTTCTTATTCTCTTTTTATTTATTTCTTCTCCAATCTTCATTAGATCCTTCTGCTAATTTTTTGCTTAGGTTTTTTTTTTTTTTTTTGAAGTGTAAAGTAAGGTTGTTTATTTGAGATATTTCTTTTTTCTTTTTATTAAGGTTTATTGGGGTGATAAGTGTTAGTAAAGTTACATAGGTTTCAGGTGTGCATTTCTGTGATACATCATCTATACATCTTTTTTCTTAAAGTATGTGTTTATTACAATTAACTTCCTTCTTAACCTGCTTTTACTGAATCCCGTTTATTTTGGTATACTTTTCCATTTCCATTTTTTAAGATGTACATATTTTTTTATTTTCCTTTTGATTTCCTCTTAATCCACTGGTTATTCAAGAGTGTGTTGTTTAATTTTCATGTATTTGGTATTTTACAGCTTTCTTCAAGTTTTAATTTCTAGCTTTATACCATTGTGTTTGGAAAAGATACATAGTTTGATTTCAATCTTCTTAAATTTGCTTAGGCCTACCATATAAACTATCCTAAAAAACATTCCATAGGTCCTTTGAGAAAATGTGCATTTTGCTTCTGTTGGATGAAATTTTTTTTATTTCTTATTTTTTTTAATTAAAGTTTATTGGGGTGACAATTATTAGTAAAGTTACATAGGTTTCCAGTGTACAATTCTGTATTACATCATCTATATATCACATTATGTGTTCATCACCCAGAGTCAGTTTTCCTTCCATCACCATATATTTGATCCTTTTTACCCTCATCTACCACCCTCCTCCCCCCTTACCCTCTGGTAACCACTAAACTATTGTCTGTGTCTATGAGTTTTTGTTTCTTCATTTGTTTGCCTTGTTCCTTTGTTGTCTTCAGTTTTACATACCACATATCAGTGAAATATGGTTCTCAACTTTTTCTGTCTGACTTATTTTGAAACCATCAACAAAATAAAGAGGCAACAAACCGAATGGGAGAAGATTTTTGTAAACAATGTCTCCAATAAGGGGCTAAAATATATAAAATATATTTTTTATATATATAATATATTATATTATATAAAAATATAAATATATAAAAATATCCAATATTTTGGATATTTTTAGGATATTATAAGGAACTCATACAACTCAACAACAACAAAAAACCAAACAATCCAATTAAAAAATGGGCAGAGGACCTGAAGAGACATTTCTCCAAAGAGGACACACAAATGGCAAATAGACATGAAAAGATACTCAACGTCACTAATCATCAGAGAAAAGCAAATAAAAACCACAATGAGATATCACCTCACCCCAGTTAGTATGGCTATCATCAACAAGACAAATAGTAACAAGTGTTGGAGAGGCTGTGGAGAAAAAGGAACCCTCATACACTGTTGGTGGGAGTGCAGACTGGTGCAGCCGCTATGGAAGGCAGTGTGGAGGTTCCTCAAAAAATTACGAATAGAATTACCGTATGACCCAGCAATCCCTCTCCTGGGTATCTACCCCAAAAATCTGAAAACATTTATCCATAAAGACACGTGTGCTCCAATGTTCATTGCAGCTTTGTTTACGGTGGCCAAGACATGGAAACAACCAAAATGTCCTTCGATAGATGAATGGATAAAGAAGTTGTGGTATATATACACAATGGAATACTATTCTGCTATAAGAAAAGATGAAATAGTGCCATTTGCGACAACATGGATGGATCTTGAGATTATAATGCTAAGCGAAATAATTCAGACAGAAAAAGTCGAGAATCACATGATTTCACTGATATGTGGTATATAAAACTGAAAACAAGAAAAGAACAAGACAAACAAATGAAGGAATGAAAACTCATAGACACAGATAATAGTTTAGTGGTTACCAGAGAGTAAGGGGGAAGGGGACTCTAAAAGAGGGTAAATGGGGTCTAATAAATGGTGATGGAAAGAGAACTGACTCTGGGTGGTGAACACACAATGTGAGAAATAGATATTGTATTACAGAATTGTACACCTGAAATCTATGTAACTTTACTAACAATTGTCACCCCAATAAAGTTTAATTAAAAAAAACGGGTAGTATAATATAATATAATACCAGGTCTTATATTAATTTTTGCTCCAAAAGACGCATAGGAGCTGATTGTCTGGCTAGGTCTTATTTTCGGGGAAAACAAGGTAGAAGTCGCAAGGTGACTGAATACCGGCAAGTGAAAAGCCTGGGCCATGGCCATGCACCACCTCCAGAGGCGGTAGGGGCTGCAGGTACCGCTAGGGGACTGGAGCCTGGATACTTCCTCAGTCCCGCAGCTGCGAGGCCCCGGCAAAGGCCAAGGCAGCTGGGATCTCAGGCCTGGGTTGAAGGGCTGAGCTCGGGGGAGGGCCGGCCCGCCGAGCGGCCAGGGTGCAGGAGTACGCTTGGGGTCCGGAGCTCTGGCCGGTAGTGCCCTTGAAGTGAGTCCCCTTTGCGCCCCGCTGAGCAGATTCGGTCGAGTGACAGGTTGCTCCCGGAAAACCTGTGGGCCACTGGAGTTGGGCGTGGCCAGAGTCCCCGCCCTGAGGAGGGATCAGTCGGGAAGGTGGTGTCCCGCCCGCCCCCAGGGCTCGCGTTCCAAGTTCCCACCCGAGTGGCGCGGCGCTCGACCCGGAGGCGGCCAGGCTACAAGTGCGTCCCCAGCGCCGAGGGAGAGCCGAGGTGAGACGCGCTGTCCTGACCCCCGGGACCGAGCTGCTAGTGGCCGTAGGGGTCGTGATTCCTCTAGTTTCTACTGGCCTTTCCTCGGGGCAGAGTTTTAGTGCCGCCTTTAACTGCCTGATTCTTCCCTCTGTCACCTGCTTTCTCCATCGCTCTCTTTTTTTTCTCCCACTGCCACCCCGTCCCTGCTCTCTGCCTCTGTCTTTTGTTTCCTTGTTTCTTCCTGTTTTTCTCTCTCATCTATCTCACCTTTTCTGGTCTCTCTGTCTCTGTCTCTCTCTCACCACCTATTGCTCTCTCTCTCTCTCTCTCTCTCTCTCTCTCTCTCTCTCTCTCTCTCTCTCTCTCTCTCTCTCTCTCTCTCTCTCTCTCTTCCTCCCTCCCTTTGCCGCAAGAAATCTGCCTTGGATTTTTCCTTCTCCTATGTTGGGCTTTCTTCTTCTTGGACTGCAATTCTTTTCATCTACCCACCTACCCACTCATCCTGTTGCTCAGTTATTCTTAGTCAGGGCTTGTGCCGGCTCTAGAATAATAAAGGTGCATCAGATGCTTTCTCCAAAAGATTGTGTCCAAAGATCTGGGCATATAGCATGTTCAGTGCCTGTTGTGGGGAAAATACATAAATAATCAAGTTGTAAATCTCTGAGTTTTCAGGGTGAGTTGAAAGAAAATATTTGGCTTTAGAGACAAGGCATTGATTGAATCCTTTTCTGGACATTTGACTTTAGTAATAGGCACAGACAGCACCCCAGGAAGCAAAACCTTGCAGGAACATTTAGGGGACACTGGGGCCCACACCATCCTTTGTGGAGGTAGTGCAAGGCCAGGTTGGTAGGGAGGAAAGGAGTGGGATTTAGAGCTCAGTTGTGGAGAGACAATAGGGAGGCCAGGGCTTTGCATGTGAAACATTTGGGCAAGAGATGAAATAAGAAATTCACTGTATATTTCCAAAATATATACTTTTCAATGCTGATGTGCAGAAATTAAATTACATGATTACTGTTGAATGAGACAGACATTTTATAGCAATTATTGTGGCATTCGAAATTAATGTTTTTGTATACATTAGGTAGGACCATGGTGGAAATATTTCATCTTAACATCAGAGATTGTGTTAGATACATTCTAAGTGAAGAAATCTGGATAAACAAATCTGGATCATTTTTAAGGAATAAAATAGAAGTATTGTATAGCAAAGCAATTTTTTGCTTTTGGTTAAAATTTAATTTTGTCAGAACGACATGATTTCCTTACTTGATATTTTATAACATATAGCTATATATTCAAGCACACATATACTCAAACTACATAATATATATTCTTGTATATATATATATATATATATATATATAGATAGATAGATAGATAGATAAATACACACACAGAGTTGTAAAAAGAAAACTTATTTGTTTTTAAAGCCGTTAGTTACCACCTAACACTTGAAACTTTGGCTTCTTATAAATAATTTAACCTGTGTTTTTAGTTTATTATGATGTTTAATGGTACTTCAGCTCATTTAACTGTTCAGTTGATATAGAAAAGGAAACTTGTCAGTAGATAAGTCACACAGAAGAAGTGAACAAAAATTAAATATGATGGAAGAGGATTGCAGTGTGTTTATAGAAAGAATTTTTCATTTTAGATCAAAGAATGTTGGAGAGATTCCTAGGTATATGCATGAAACTTTGATTTGGGAGACTGTTTTCTGGATTGGAGAGTTAAATTGTCATTTTAAGCACTGACTTACGATGTATTAGAATTCTGGGGTGGGGTGGGGTGAAAGGGATGCTTTTCAAATGATTTGGAATTATCATTTGTGTTTTGCTTAGAAGATTTCTTTTTTCAGAAACCCAAGAGGTCACAACTTTTCTTTAAAATAGATAATCGCACCATTTTAAAAAATTCAAAGTTCAGTCTTGAACTGCATGCAATGCTTTTAAATTTCTTTTGTAAAATTTTTCTGTAAGAAGGCTGTAACCCCCCTTTCTAGTAGATAACACTATGGCTGGCATCAGGTGGAGTCTTGCTGGGAAGTCTGATATACAAGTTTGGTCCACGTGGCCAAGCTGTGTTAGGACTCCAGCTGACCTCATTGTGGGCCTGGGTTGGCTGCATCCTGGGAATCCTGCATTTGGTTTTGCTTCAACACAGCAGACGTTGATGCTGGAGGGGTGTAGGCATAGTTGGACATGGAACCTATGGAGGCTGGCCAGGAAGCCCTCTTCTCCCCCAGCTCCACGGCGCCACCAGCCAGTCTCTAGGGAAGCGTGGGTATCTCGTCAGTGTTTAATTTTCTCAGGTTTCCATGGTTAGGAGGATGCCTAGAAAATGTGTGTTTCTCTTCTCAAGGAAACCCAGGATTTCACAATCCCTATGTAGAAGAGGTGGATAGATGTGATTATCCTCTGGAACCTTCCAAAAGGGTCTGAGAAGAATCTCCAGAGTTTAGGGAAACCAAAGGATTGGATCACAGGAAATATTTGCTATGCTCGTTTGTTTTAGCTGAAGAGGAAGAAAGACACAGGAAGGCACTGGCTGGTGGTGTAGATGGTGTCACTGAATAAGATCTAGGTTCTGAGCTGTAGGTTGGAACTACTGGAGGCTGACCAGCTGACTTGGGGTGGAGAGTACTTTAGATATCTCAGGAAAGTGAGGTCTCCCAGTTGTTTGCTAAGAGCTCTTTTCTCTGTAAGTGGAGGGGGATGGAGGAAAATGCCCGGCCATTTGGTCATTCATTAAACGTCATTGAGCACTGGTCCCCGGGAGCACATAAGTAGAGGGAAGGTGGCCATGACTTTGACTCTGATCCTTTGCACTAGTATAATGATAAATGGATAAATTGATACTGCCTAACAGTTATTGAGCCAGGCTCTTTAGCACTTTAGATATGTTAATCTATCCAATCTTTACAACCACCTGAGGAAGTGGGCACCAAGGTGATCCTTTTCTATAAATGAGAAAACAGGCAGGGAGAAGATCAGCACCTTACCCAGGGTCACAGGTTTGGTAAGCGGGAGCCAGATTTGATCCGGGCATCTGACCTGAGAGCCTGTGCACTTAACCTCTATGTGTGACGTAAAGCTTGATGATGGCATGGGATGGCCTAGTCATGGCATGAAAAGGAAAATCATACGCGTGAGTGTGGCCAGTGCTTCCCAGATGCAGGAGTGATCAGCATCTGCTGTCGGTGCCCTGGGATGGGTAACAAACAAGGAAACATGCGCTCTTAACACCAGTCTGTGGGGGAAGCAGGGCGAGGCTTTATTTCTGAGTGTAGCACTTCCCATGTTGGTCATTAAATCCCAGGTTGGTGGCCCAGGTGAGTTGGGATCCTGAGGGAGAAGCATCCCCATGGTAGGGAAGGCTGGATGTGGTTAGACACCTGTGGACGTGGGAGCTCAGTTTCAGAGGGTTTCAGATAATCTCTGTAATCCCATGATCTAATGATTCAGAAAATGTTGGACAGTCTGAGATTGAAGTCAGGTTCTTTTAATAAGAGAAACATGGGGTGGTACTGAAAGATGTCTGTGAGGCTCAGAGTCACGTTGCTGATCTCAGACTGAAAGAACAGAGGAGGACAAGAAGAGCCCCTTCTCAGGACACACATGATAGAGTGACGAGGAACAGTAAATAGTGTCAGGGGGTGAGAGCCCAGAATGAACTGAGGCTATTGAAGGGAGAGGAAGACAGCAATGTGTTCATTGATACTGGTTGGGAGCACAGAGAACAAGGGCTGCATAGATCCACTGGCTGCCAAGGCAGCTGGTGTCTGTGCAAGGACAAAGAAGGAGCAGCTTCGCCCTGCCTAGACACAGAGAACCATCCTCCATTTTCAAAGGGCATTGGACGGTCCAGGTAGGGAAGGAGGAGTAAGAGTGCATGTGATTTCTTGATCCACAACTAACTGGCCAGGGTATGGAGTGACCCCAGAAATGACATCACATATCTGCGGTGGTCAGAGTGGTGTTGGGGCACGTGACAGGGATACATGTAGCTTGGAGATGGATAAGACACAGAGTCTAACGCTGACCCTGGGAAAAAGCCTGGGAATCTATCAACAAGAAGAGGTGAGCATTCGGAGGGGCAGAGGCTCACTGGGCACAAGCTATGTCACACTTATGTCGTTTTCCATTTTGAGAAGCTCAGATCTGGTGAGGGTCGCAGACACAGGGGGCTGAGGTTAGATGGGGCCCCAGACAGAGTTCTGTAGGACATTCTTTGCGATTGCCTGAGTGACCTTACCCCAGCAATGCTGATTCACGTGACAGTGGTGACCCTCAGGGAGGCTGGGAGGCATACCAAAGGGCCCCGGTCAGCATCTTTGTCCCCTCCTTTTCTTCTTCCTCCTCCTCTTCATGATGATGATGATGATGATGATGATGATGAAGATCCTTTTCTTCTTTCTCTTCCTTCTCATTCTCATTATTAAGATTTGTCTGATGGCACTGATGGAGGGTGAAGTTGGATGAATATTAACACAGCAGTTGGCAGAATCCGGATCCACAGTGGTCTCAAAATGCTGCAATGTGGCGCTGAATTTAGTGGCATGGCATTTGGCAGAGTGCAGATGAATGTCCTTGGGCTGAGACATGCAAGTTTTCTCAGATGGTTGTGAAAATTCCATTCCTCTGGCATGTAGACATTTATGCTGTCAATGAACAGTGACTTCTATTCTTACATCATGAAGGATCCTGATATTCCATCGTACAGTAAGACCACACGTCCGAAAGTTTAGTGCTGAGAAGAGGGTTGTCACATCTATGGCTCAGGGCACTCTGGACAGTTGTGGCAACAGGCTCTACACGGCTGTGGTTGACAAAGCTTGCCTGAGCTCTAAAGGTAGCCCCGTGGGGCTGTGTGCAGAGGGCTGTTTGGGTGCAGCAGGACCAGGAGGACAGCAGGGAGGATCTTACCCAGGCTTGGGAAAGATAGCATGTGGTTCTAAACTGTCATCTGGAGAACTGTTTGAGAGAAAGAGAGATGGGGATGCAAGTGTGTGTGTGTGTGCATTATGTGTGTGTTTGTGAGTGTATGTGTATGTGTGAATGTATGTGTGAGGGTGGAATATGCCTGGTGTGTATGTCTTTGTAGAACTCATGGAAGCTTAGCGATAGGCCTTCAAGCCGACGACTCTTTGAGAAATGGGGAGAACTGGCTTCACCCCAATTAGAGTCATGCATTGGTAGGTCTGGGAAGGACTGTGGAAATAATGTAGCCCAACCCTAGTCTGTAGGTGGGAAACTAGGCTGAGGGATGTGGGCTGGTCAGTTCAGGGGCACTGGGTGGCCTGATGTGACCTTCATTTCTTCAAGAAACATTGGCCAGCACCAATCTCCGATGTCAACGGCATCCCCTCTGAGGAATTAGTTTGGAAGGGATGTTAAGAAAGGCCCTCAGATCCCCCTTGCACCACAGTTTGGGCTTCGTGTTCATGGCCAGGGACACTGTGAGGGCGACATGGGCAGTGCAACCAAAGCTGGCTTTGGGGACACACTCTTGGGTTTGAATCCCAGCTCCACCTCCTACTTGCAGGTGACGTCTGACATCTAGCTTTCCAGAACTTGTGTCCTCCTATCTGTGAAAGAGGGGGAAGATGGAAGGAGGTGACGTATGCATAACACCTGTCACAGACTCCTGCCACCAAGATAGAGAGAGGGAGGATGGGGTGCCTGGGCTTCCTTTTCCATGTGGCGCAGGAGGCAGTGCGAGAGGAAGGAGCAGACCTGAGCCCACGTGGTTACTTACGTACAACAAGCCCCGGGAAGTCCCTGTGAAGGAGAAGCTCAGCTGCCCACTCCTGAACTGGGAGCACTCAGTGGAGTGTGGACCTGCAGTACCGCTCACCAGCTGAGGGGGGCGCTTGATGATGGGTTTCTTGTTTCAAGAACTTGCTGGTGGAGCTGATTAGGGAAAGGCTGGGATGAATGTCTCCCCAGCAGTGCTGATGGCACCCTTTCCTCCTCCGTGCCACCTTCACTCCATGTCTCCCCTCAAAACTTTGAGAGCAAAGTGGAGGATGGTCCATCTGAGTATGCCCAGCAAGTGGGCACAAGAGTACAATTGACAGTTGTCAGGTGAGCAGAAGAAAAACAAGTGGCTTAATGTGTGAGGAGAACCAAGTGTCGATCGATACTTCTGGTAGAGACAGGAGAGACCCCTGCTTGCTGCAGGGGTAGGCCAGGCAGAGAAGTGGCTGACCCCCAGGTGTAGGAGCAGAGGCCAGGCACAGCCCCAGATCCTCCCTGCCATGCCTGGGTATTTATACCTTCAGCTTTTACATCTCTCTGGATACCTGTGCCTGCAGGAACTCCTGTCCCAAGGTGCGTAAAGTTCTTGGCACTTCTGATGATTTGGGGGGAAATTGGCAGGCTGAGTAGCAAGGAATGAAAACTGCCCTAAATCAGAGTGCAAACATGTGAGAGCTGTCAACAAAGTCAGAACTGGCTGGTGGTGGCCTTGTGTGCTCTGTGGGACAGCAGCTGCTGCCTGGATGCTGACAGGTGTGGAGGCAGTACTGAGCTGCGTCTCTGGGTGGCAGCGTCGTGCAGTGTGGTCTTTCCTCCCTGATGGAGTCCCAGAGGTGAAAGTAGGTGGCATAGAGCTCTGAGATGGTGAGTTGCACCATCTATAGTAGTCAGGGTTCTTTGGATGCAAATAGCAACTAGTGATGAGGACCTCTCTCACTGCCTGTTGCTTCCTCTCTCTGCAGAGTCCTGAGGTCGAAGTGGCTAGCCCAGCCATCAGGGGTGCCCTTCAATCTCCTAGTTCTTCCCAGGCCAAGCCCTCCAGACCGCCAAAGCCCCGAAGACGACAGCTGCTGGAGTGTCCACGTTGTTTAGCTGTCCCAGGCCCTGCTCGTCAACATGGCTGCTGGGAAGGGGGCTCTGCGCATCCCTTCAGCTGAGAACAGATGGCAGCTCAGTGAACCTGAGCAGGGCTGCAGCTGCAAGCCCATGCTGCGAGAGACAACAAACCTCCTGGGTTCTGAGGCCGCCATGGACATTGGTGGCCAGGATGAGTTCTATACTGAGCTGGCGCTGTCAGCAACCCCAGGCAAGTTCAGCTTGGGAAAGCCACTGGCTCAGAAGGTGTGCTGGGAACAGGGGCAGAGCGCCTTTACAGAGGTGTCTCGGCTCAAGGAAAGGCTGGAGGGCAGGCAGGCCAAAGATAGGGAGGATGATGACCTCACAGGCCAGCCTGGCCCCCAGCAGCTGACCCAGGACATTCCCAGGGAACCAGCTGGCAGCGTGGTCTTCTCTGCATGGCCCAGCAGAGCCCGAGGGGAGCAGAGAAGTGCCTTCAGCAAACCAGCCAGGTGTCCCTCAGGGAGACCTGGGTCAACCTCTGTCTTCCAGGCAGGCAGACCTGCCAATGCACTCGGGGAACTGTTGGGACTCATCGAGACAGTAGATGCTCCTTGTTGGGGTCGACTTTCAAACTCCAAGGTTTCGATAGGTGATTTCTGGAACCTGCAAGCGTTGCCACAGAATGCCCCTCTCTGCAGTGCCTTCTTGGGTGCTCCCACACTGTGGCTAAAGTGTGCCGTGGCCCAGGTACCCACACCCTTGTCATCCTTCACTCCCTCATGGGCCCTCCTGCCACCCAAATTCACCTCCCTGGGCTTATCCACCCAGAACTGGTGTGCAAAGTGCAACCTCTCCTTTCGACTGACCTCAGACCTGGTTTTCCATATGCGGTCCCACCACAAAAAGGAACATGCAGGGCCTGACCTGCATTCTAAGAAGCTGAGAGAAGAGGCCCTTGCATGCCCCATTTGCCACGAGTACTTCCGGGAGCGCCACCATCTCTCGCGGCACATGACTTCTCACAGTTAACAGGCTGTGGAACAATCTCTAGGTGTAGTGTCCAGCATTTGGCAATGAGGCAGAGATGACTCACCGGGGCTTCCCTTGAAAAGGATATTTGCAGTTGTCTGCAGGGTTGTCTACATTGGAACGCGCAGATGAATAGCTCAGCCATAATTTGAGAAAGACAGCATTTGACTGTGATGTGCTTTGAAGTAAATAATGTCACGAAATAAAATGATGCTCGTTGCTAACCCAGGGTATTGGGACTACTAGGCACAATGTGTTTTTAGCATCTTCAAGATGTCACCATTCCTTTTGCTCCACATGGAAGCAAGTTTGGCCCACAGCATGGACTTTGGAGACAAACAAACCTGGATTTGAGTCTTGACCCTTTTGCACATTAGACCTGACTTTGGACAAATTATTTTAATTGTCTGAGCCCCAGTTTCCTTATCTGTGAAATGGAAATCATGATACCTTTGTTTAAGGGATGTCATCAGGGTTACATGGAAAGACATGTGGGAAATGGTCAGCACGGCACCTGGCACAGTGAGATCACTGAGTAAATGATATTTGTTATTATTGTCCCGGTTAGCCAGCTATTGTTACTTAACACAATCTAAGTGGCAAACAACCACTTAGTATTTCTCACTCGCATGTGTGTGGGTTGGCTGGGGTTGAGCTGGTCTTGGCTGGGTTTGGCTCCAGGTCGCATATTTAGGTCCATGCTCTTAGGACTGATGGACTACCCAGATCATGCGTTTCTCACGGTTATGCCAAGATCACAAGAGGGCAAGTCCAAATACACAAACACGCCTCAGGCCTCTGCTTTGGTCACTTCTGCTAACATGCCCTTGGCCAAAGCAAGCCAATGACTAAGCCCAAGGTTAAGGAGTGAAATGGGCATGCTGCCTATGGTGAAGTCGTGACGAGGGAGTGGGTGTTTTGTGTCCCCTGTAGGGGCATGAAGAATTGGGGTCAATAATTCAACCATGGTTCTTCACATTCTGAATATGTGAAAAGGGAAAAAAATGGAACAAGACACTTGCCTACCCACCACATAGCCCTTAGCTCTCAGGAAGAGAGTGTGAGCAAAAGCTTAAGGCTTAAAACATTGTGAGAATTGGGAGTTCTGGGTCCCGTTATTATCTATTCTGTTTATCCATGTTTGTCTTTCAGGTCATAAACTCTGATGTCACATGGGCCAGTTTGTGTGAAAGCCACTTGTTGGAAGTTCTTTCTAGTCAATGCAGTTCTTTTGAGTGATTTCCACTACGCTTGCAGGATTTGTTCATTTGACCTGCAGTTTGAAGCCCTCTGGTGGGGCCTCCATCCCAGAGCTCAGGCTTGTGGTTGGGAAGGAGCTGGTGGGGGTACCATGAGGGTGGCATGACTAAGTCAGACTCATGGGGAGGGGAGTGCAGTACCCCCAGAGGCCTCCTGAGGAGTGGGGGCATGAGCTGAGCCTCAAAGTCCAGCAGGGGCTGGTGATTCAGCAGGGCAGTGGCTAGGGAGGAGGGGTGGTGCTGAGCTGTAGAGTCCTAGGGAGCTGCAAGGCCACTGTGAGGAGAAGTGAGTGGGGGAGGTGGCCCTAAGGAGGTGATGGGACACACGAAGGACTCAGAGGAGAGGAGTTTGCACCAGGGGCAGGAGGGCTAGCTCCGAGAGGCGCTTTAAGGGGGCCTCTAGCTGCAGCAGGAAGGGTGGGTTGGACGAGGCATGAACCCCTGAGCTGTTCCCCTTTGCATTTGGAAGAAGCCAGGGGGTGCTCCCTGCAGATACCAATGGAGTACCTCCATTCTCACAGGGAGGCTTGGAAGTCCCACTCTCCCTGAGAGACCAGGAATGGTCCACAGTCCGGCTCCTTTGGGAGCTGTGTGGTGGCAGAATTTGCCCACAGGGAGGCTGTGCCTAAATTGGGCTGAAGCTGCAGGGAGCCTCCCTCCCCTGCTGCCCCATGGGGGGGCAGGAAAGGGCACCTCAAAAGGTTTGAACCTGAGGCTCATATCCCCAACAGCTAGAACAATGCAGCCATGTGGCTGGTGTTCAACAGGTATTTGTTGAAAGAACAAATGAAACGCCTAGTTCCAGCTTCGCCGCTGGCAAGCCTTGAATCAGCTTCTTACAAAGGGTTTTTGACAGCTGTCAAATGGTGTGCGGCCATGTTCCTCTCGCTTATTGGATTGGTCCATAATTTCTGTGAAATCACTTTGAAAGGCATAAATGCACTATATTAAGACAAAACAGAAATTTAGAATTGAAAGAGACTGTAGAGTTCTAGTCCATTCCCTCACTGTGCAGCAGTGAGCATGGAGGCCCACTGATGAGCTGACCTTCAAAGTGATGCAGGGCAAGTGGAAAGGTCAAGGCTGGATCCCTGAAATACCTAGATCTGTGCATCTTCCCTGGCCTGCCCATGCTCCTTGAGGAACCACAGCTATGACCTCAAATGGAATTATTACTAACAGTGACCACACCATTTATTAACAAGGGAGATATTTTGAAAAAAAGAAATTTAAGTTAATGAAATTAAAGTTACGAAGAAGCACAACAAAACATCTTCCCTCAACTCAATTTTCAAGATGGAGTTTATTTTGGTAAAAATTGATGTAGATGCAAGTTGCTTTGCGACCATTTAAATTGACAAACTAAAAGATGACTTACAGAGGTGATGATGTATAGCTTATGAATGTGGCAGTTCCTACCTGTCACCAGGCTGAGTTCCCAAGGTCCCCTTGGCAGTTGAATCCTGTCTCATCCATTCTCCTCTCCTGCTCTCTTGTATCTACTGGAGAGTAGTCACTTTTAATGGTGACTTTTCCCGGGCTCTCTTTGCCACCTTCCGTGCCAGTTAAGGGTTGGTTGGTGATGTCGCCACAGAACATCACATCAGCGGGTAGGAATTTTCTACAATTCTGGAGTAAGAATTTCCACATTCCTTAAATTCTCTATATCAAATTTAATCTGCTCTGCACCCCAATCCTGTGGTTTTGGTAGGATATGAAATCTGTCTTTTTGAAATTCCTCTCCTGCCTCTCAAGTCCAGAGAAAGTTCCCTAACACCCCCCAACTAAGAAGGTACCCTCTCTTAGCATCATGTCCTCTCCCATGCTGCCTTAGTGTCTTTGTTGCTGTTGTCCAATGTACTTTATCTTCTCTCCTCCACTTTTCCCAGGGTGTTGGATCTTGGTGGTTTTCTGGCAATGCTGTCCTTAGGTAACACAGAAGCCCCTGAGTCAATGAAGAGAAAGGCTTTGCTAACTTTTAGACAAGGGGAGGGAAAATACTGATAGTTGCTGGAGGGAAAATACTGATAGTTGCTGGAAAAATGGCTAATTATATCTCAATAAATTATGGTCCAGCCGTCATTCAATTAAGATTTATAAAAGTCCACAAGATGTGGACTTTTAATGAGGCTAAATAAGAATTCAGATATATTTTAGTTCTCCATTTTAGCCAAGACATGCTTTTCTTTCTGTTTTTATCTGGAAGAGAAGTAAAACCTTGGCAAGGCTGTGATCCTGGATTCAACTTCTGGCCAATTCCTGATTCTTAGACCATGGATCCTATTCAAATGACCATATAATTAGGTTAGTGAAGGTGAGTGAATCCCACTCGATTTGCGGGGAGAGGAGGGAAGAGAGAGGAAAGGAGGTCCTGACACCTGAAGTTCGTTTGTGTTGAGTGAAGGCTCCTCCACACCAGGCCAAACGCCGGCCGTGTGTGAAATTAGAGGTCAGCCAATTCAGTTATGTTTTAAACACTAATGGACAAAGTGGCATGGACTTAAGGAAGCACATTAGTGATGGTGGTGATGGGGAGAGGCAGGATCCATCAGCTGGAGACCCCCAACTGCATTACGGTCCCAGTCTTTGAATAGGCCAGGGGCTCATCCTGGCACTGCTAACCTCATCATACCACCCTGTTCCTCTGGGCACAGGAAGAGAATTCTCCTTAGGGTGAAAGTCAGCAGAAGTTGTCTCAGGGTGTACCTTGCATCCTTCCTTATTTTGGAAGGTGCCCTTATTTTGGAAGGTGCCTCTCGGAGGCAGCAGGCCTCCCCTGCAAGCCACTGTCTTCAGAGAAATGGTTACTACACCCTGGCTATTTGCATAATATTTTTGTTTTTTGTAGTAGAAGTCATGTGGGAGGTGACGATCACATTAGCAAGATACAAGTTCCATAGAAAATAAACCTTTTATTTTACAAGTCAACCGTTCTCCGATGTGTTTTGATTTGTGCCACTTCTTAGGAGAGAAGAAGTTTTAGAAACCAATTTTGAATGGGGGTGAGGAGGCAGTGCAAGCTGGGAGGAGGGCTGGGGTTCTTCAGATTCAACTCTTTCTTCCCTGGCCATCCTGTGTTTTCCTGGGGCAGGACACAGGAAGCCAGTGGCCTCTGGTACCCTTGCTATTCTAAGATGCTTGGATTAGGAGGTTATTTTCAGAGCCAGTTGCCCTGGTCAGCCAGGCAATGAATAGGTCTTTAGGCCAGATGGCACTAATCCTATGGGGACCAGGAGAGGTGAGATGGATGCCCTCGACGGGGGACCGCAGAGGAAAGTTTCCTTGCCCACCAGTGTGCTTTGGGCTGCATCACTGTTCTTTCCGAGCCATGTCCTCTCCTTGTATTAAAGCTGTGTGGGTAGCCAGAGCCCTCTGACACGCAAACGTGGCCACTAGGTGTATGTTGGTCTATGTGGGCAGATGCAAGGATACAGGAAGCAGGAGGGTGAGATGGAGGAAGAGCTGGTCGTCTCCTCCGGTGCTCCAGTCCAGCTTAAAGAGAGAGGACCTGAGGGGTTTCTCAGCTGTCCCCTTCACACTCCTTCCTGGGCAGGTCCCTGGCTCCTACTGTCTTAGGGGTCGGGTGAATCCAGTTTTCAGCAAGGATCTTGATGGGGAAGGTCACCTTATCTCCTAACTATATAGAGCTTGGCAGATGTATGGCTTGTTTCTGTCAGAACACACCCAGGACGCAGAGTCAACCTTCCATCCCGTCCACCTTGGCCTGTGCTGTCAGCCCCTGGTCAGGGACAGCTGTGCTCCGCTGTGCCCTAAAGAGCATGGTACCTCGTCCCCACCCCCTGCGGCTCACATCTGGTCCCCTGGGGCTTCTCTGCCTCTACCACCTGCTGTGGCTGGCCTGATGTCCCTAGGATCTGCCCCAAGGTGGGGGGCAGGCGGAGTAGATCGGCCCAGCACGCCACTGTGTTCCTTTCTCCACATAATGACCCATGGTTTGGCTTCCCAGATGGTGGTCTGGGTTTGGTAAATGATAGGAAAGCCTCCTGTTCTGTCTTGTCCCAGAGAGCCATCTTGGAGAGTCCTTCAGGTCCTTTATAATCCATTTGTCACTCGTGTTGTCACAACGCAGCTCAGCTGGAGTCCTGTGGCCACTCCAGCACCCCTGGGTGCAGGTCAAAGGGGCTGCCCTTAGCCCTCCCTGTTCACTGTTGACTGGTCTCCTTCCCCACCACGTTTCCAGGAGGAGCAGAGAAATACAACCCCTTGAGTGTGTGCATCACATAATAATGCCCTTTCAGTGGAGAGGGGCCTCATTCATTCCTTCATTCATTCATTCATGGTGTGCTGAGCCCTTCTCACCAGATGCCAGGCTTGTTGGGGCTGGAGGAGCAGAGACCACCAGGCTAAGTTCCCATCCCCGAGGGCCCCACAGAACAGTCAGGGAGACTGATGATGCAAGAGGGACAAGCACTGTGGCAGGGGTGCCCAGGCGACTGAGGAAGTGCAGAAAGAAGTCAGGGGACTTAATCTGACCAGGTGATGCCAGAGCAGGTCCTGGCGGGCAGAGGGCGTTAGAGAGCATGGGAGACCTGACACACCGCAGGCCCTTTCCTGAGGTTGGGGTCCAGGTATCCACAGGCCAGGGAAAAGCCCAGGGGGTGGGGAGACAGATGCAGCCTGGCCCAACCCCTCTCACTACCAGGCAGTGGGCACATGAGGGGTCCTCAAGCCGGGGGAGACATGAGAAGGTTGCACGGCAGAGCAGTACGTCTGGCTGTAGGCCGAGGCACAGAAATGGGCAGGAGGCTACGGTGGGGAATTAGGCACAGAGCCAGGACCACAAGACAAGAGAGAGGGATGGCAGGTGGGCCTAGAACAGTGCTATTAGCTCAGATAACTGTTCTGGGGTCCTGAAGATTGTGTGGGCACATGGTGGAGGGGTGGGTGGCAGACAGGAGAAAGTAAGGGGTGGCTCCCAGATCTCTGGCCTGATTTTTGGAGGGAGGTGTGACTATGTGCAAGTTGGTGACGTGCGGGCAGGAGCAGGCCTTGGCCAGGCAGCGTGGGGAGGGCGCAGTGGTGATCTCATACTGGGCATGCAGAGTGTAGGGAGCCTGCAGTTTAGAGGGCTACTTAGCACGGTGACGACAGCAACGATCCCAGGGCAGAGTGTGTGTGGGGGTGCTCTACTGGGGGAAATGCAGATGACGGAAATGCAGAGTGAGGGCAGGGTGCCAGGGTGTGGGGGCCCCTTGCTTCTGGGCCTGCACTGTCCCACACACGGGAGCCACCAGCTACGGGTGACCGCTGAGCCACCAGCTATGTGTGACTTGTAGACATGCAGGGCGTGAGACGGTACTGTGCTCTCAGATTTCAAAGACTGTACAAAAACATCTCATTTATAATAATATTTTACTGAGTATGTGTTGAAATGATACTACTGTGAATATGGTGGGTTAAATAACTCATATTATTGAAATTAATTTCACCTGCTTCTTTTTACTTTTCTAAATGTGGCTACAAAAAATTGTCAATTGAGACATGTGCCTGGCATGTGTGGCTCATGTTGCAACTATAGGACAAAGCTGCTCTAGCTGACGGCGCGGGAGTCGGGGGGAGACTGGTTAGGCCGCATGGGTGTGGGTAGACCAGGACTTCACCTTCCCCAAATAACTACTGTGGAGAGGGCGAGCTTCCTGTCCCTGGGTGTTCAAACAGGGGATGCAGGCAGGGGGTGACCATACAGGATGGCTGAGCCCCAATGGTCCTTCCAACTCTAAGGCTAATCGGAGCTCAGCAGGCCCTTTTCCTGCCCCGTGGGGGACTCAGGCAGACCCCTTTGACCTGCATCCAGGGGTGCTGGAGTGGCCACAGGACGTGCCTGAGTGCCCTTGGTGTGTGGCCCAGAGGTCCCGCCTACCCTGGGGCTCTGGCCACGGAGGCCCCCCCGGGGGCCCGGCTGCACCCTCATCAGAGTGTGCTGGAGCATCTCCCTGGCTCTACTGAGGGCTGCTTCTGCAGGGACAGCCACGTGGGGCACCACGCCCACCCCTTCCCAGGAGCTGCCGTCCGCAGCCCCCACTGAGCGGGCAGTGGGGATGGTGACGTAGAGGTGGGTGTCATCCACGTGGTAGGTTTGTGGAGGCTGGCAGCCCCCGCTGGTCACCTCCCCAATAACCAGTGCCCGGCCCAGCCTCTTCATGATGTAGGTAAATTCCTCCGCAGCACCAGCGGTCACACCGCTGGTCAGAATGACCACGTTCTTCTTGGAGCCATAGCGTTCACCTGCAAGAGAGAAGGCCTTTCAAGACGGAGAGTCAAGTCACCACCCTGGGAGACCTGCCTTCTTCATCAGGGCTGGACCCTCAGAGAGGAGGTTCTGTGACTTAGTTTTGCACCCTTGTGTTCACACAAGAGTCTCTCCACTTTTCTGAGCCCCCGTTTCTGCATCTGTAAAATGGGGATAAGAAAGTATGCCCAGTTCTGAGTATTTTAAGTGCTTCCGATCCCTCTACCCCCAACACGGCTTCTTTTATCACTAAGTAATGGGAAAAGGCTTGACTTTTCCAAGAAAAGAGAGTGTTTCCTTTTTATGAATAACGAGAACAACTAACTTGAGCAGACTTTTCACTTTGGACCCTCAGAAGAGCCAAATTTGTGACTTGACAAGCCTTTAGGACAGTGACGTCCGATAGAAATGCCACATGAGCCGGAATGTGAGTCACAGAATTCATTTTAAGTCTTGTAGTAGGCACGTTAAACAAGTAAAAAATGAAAAAGATGAAATGAATTTTAATGATGTTTTATTTAACTCAGTATATCCAAAATATGTTCACTTCAAAAAACTAATCAATAAAATTATTGATGGGATATTTAAAATGCTTTTCTGGCATCCATTTTACACTTTACACGTCACAGTTTATATGAGCCACATATCCATGCTCAGCGGCTCCCATATTGGATGTCACAGTTCTAGGACCCCATGACGTGAACAGCTGAGTCTATTTTTAACTTCTGGTCTTCAAAGTCTATTTCAATTTAGAATTCACCTGGTTCTGATTTTTTATTTACATTTTACAATGTTATATGAACGTGTATCTTGGAAGCTCCTCCCAAATTCTTGTGTGATAAGGAGGTGTACAAAGGAAAGTTGTGGGGTGCTTTTCTGGTCTTATCCATATACCTATTGTTGAAGGGAGTACGGGTTCCTTGGTTTTGTGCACAGCGCAAGAGGGAGGGAGGGAGGCTATCCACCAGAGGAGGTGCTGGGAGAGTCGGGGCTCTGTGAAGCATGGGGCCCGCGCTGCTCCTGCAGCCATTGCTCTGGGCCCAGGACAGCTAACAGAAGCCCTGGCAGCATCAGAACTTTCTTTAGGCAGGTGTGCTGAGCTGCTGCTGAGAGTTCAGGTAAGATAAGCACTGGAAACCCTGTGGGATTTGGTGATGGAGAGGGGGGATCCTTCTAGTTCTCCGTTTGTCTTTCAGGCTGATGGCTGTCGGGGGGAGATTTGGAGGCATTTAGGTTTTAGACAAAGCTTATTAGCTGAGTGAAGTTACACAGGACATTCTATCCAGCTGAGACTCATTTTTCTCTTCTAGAAAATGGACATAATGGTATGAGTTTTGTAGGGATTAAAGATCTTATGTGCACATTGCATGGCATAAGGCAGGGACTTAAATTCCACTTACTATTATTTTTACCTAAATCCAAACTGTCTTTCTTTAATTTTTGGAAACTTCTAGAATGAGAACAGGAAGGGGAAGGCTTCTGCACGCACCTGCAAGCTGGGTGTGGGTCCAGAGCTCAGTGATGGAATCATCGGGCCGGCTGTAGATTTTGTCCAACAGAATGGGAGGGCCTTCCTCGAAGAAGTAGGAGCACAGGGCCGGGATGGAGGAGGTTGGGCCACCGATGTTGAACCTGAGGGAAGGCAGGGGAGGCCACCGAGCGCGGAGCTCGCAGTGAGGTGCTAGGGGTCCCTCTGGGAGTCCCCGGTCTCTGTCCTGGGGAGGGTTCTGATTGCAGGCAGCCCCAGTCTAGTGCCCCTTGCTCCTCCCACAGAATTCTTCGGTCGGCATTCCCTGGAGTACTAGTCTCTTGAGAACAAGAGACTGTGGTCAAATTCATTTAGAATATGCTGCATGCCATACCCACCCCTTCTGATCACATATCAATGCATTGTGTCATACAGATTGTACGATTACATTAAAGGCTCTGACAGAGTCTGGAGTCAGGAACTGAAGGATTCATTTCCCCCACTGACTGACCATGGACTACTCCCCTGCGCCCATGCTGTCTCTGAGCAGAACACGTTTTGGGAACACGGTCCCCCCCAGGTGCAGTCTCGATAATTTCACAAAACCTACTAGGTATCTTAGTTGAGGTGTCCTAATGTGGCACACAGTGTGGGGGAGTGCTCAGAGGTGTGGAACTACATTGGAAGTGAGGGAGCCTGTGTCCGTCCCAGACCATACAGATTTACCCCACGTTGTGACCTCCTTGGGACCCCGTCTCTTTATTTGGCAAATGAAGAGTGCTGGGCTGGCAGTGGGTTAGGAGCCTCTTCTGGTTGATAGTCTAGCATGGCCTGGCCTGGGTTCAGGGCACATGACCTCAGCATCTGAACCTCCAAACCTCAGGTTGGAAGGGCTGTTAAGCAAAGCACACCTGTGGGCTGGGCCTCCCCCTATTTAAAAATGTGGATGGCACAGTTAAGCAGGTAGGGACTTAGCATGAGGTTTGTTGGGATGTTTAATAGAGCATTTGAAGAATAAAGAGATCAGAGGTACACACGGGAGCCCCCGAGCTCCAGTTCTGGGCACACATGCATTTCTCTTCCAGGGAGGAGAACCAGACTCTGGGCTCCAGAGCCACATGGTGGGTGCTAAGAACCATGGGAATGCTGCAGGCCAGCTCTCAGAGCTGGAGTCTCCATCTCGGCCAATCCCAGCTGCGGCGCCCTCTAGTAGTGGGGGTGGGTGGGAGTAGGAATTGTATGCATTCCAGGGGAGCAGCTTGTCCCACCCCATGCGACGGAAGGTGCCCAGAGCAAGCCTGCCAGTGGACCTGGGAGGGGCCTGGTCCTGGCCACTGCCCGAGGGCGTTCTTCCACCTCCCTCCTCCCCTGTTCTCTGAGGGAAACACACCTCTATGAGGCACAGAAGGGTGGTGGCTGGCTGAAAGTATCCCTCCAACAATCCTTTTGTGAGGTAAAGAATTCTTTTTGCAATAATAGTGCCTATTTGAAAATTCTCTCTGGGACTCTGGCTTCCTCATTTCATGACGAGGGTGGTCTTGGGCTGACTGTATGATGTGAGCCATAACCACAGGTAGAGGCCTACCTGTGCCAAACATGACTGATGTTCAGAACACCTGGGATGGAACCTGTCAAATATATAGATCATCGGTTGTCACCCTGGAGTTTTGGACTCAGTATGGCTGGGCGGGGGCACTGGAAACAGTGTTCTTCCTGTCTCTCTTCCCACTCCCTCTCAAGAAATCCTATGACCAGGCACATTTGGGGACCACTGAATCAGCCCAGTAATTCTCAGCCTAGAATGCACATTGGGATCATTGGAGGAGCTTGAAAAATCTAGCAGTGCTGAGTTCTCACCCAGTCAATTAAACCAGAACCCCTGGGCTAGCCGGCCAGAGCCCTGATAGCCAGGTGACCTAGTCTCGATCAGCTGCTGTCCTGTGTCCTGGGGCCCTTTTTCTTCCTGACCGGGCCCATAGCTTTGACTATCTCCTGGCAGCTTCCCTGACGTGGCAAGGACCCACTGACCGCCGGCCCACTGACCTCATGTCAATAATCATGGCGTCTGTGTGTACAATCTTCTTCCAGACGTGCTTCACCAGCAGCTCTGAGACCTGGGTGAGCAGCTCACAGTCTCCAAACATGTCGAACCTCAAGTAGCCAATGTTGTCCTCAAGCACATTAGTGTGGAAGGAAAACTTGATCAGGTCTTCAAAGACATCAGCGGAAGGGATCTGGAATATTGGGAGGTCCCGCTCAGTGTCAGGAGAGGAGCAGAGTTTAAAATCAGGGCAAGAAAACACCATGGATTTCCTTCACAGCATGAGAAATACTAAGGGCATGTGAAGGGAACATTTCTGAAAGAGGTAGTAAGTACCAGGACCTGTTCAGACGGTGTTGGGGGTTATGCGGGCAGTGGCCCGAGGATATGAACCCACATGTGGTCGCCAGCTTCCTTACTGAGAATGCTCATGTGTGCCAACCCCAAGCCCTGGTGACCAGAGCTGAAAGGCCCCGCACGGTCTCCACTCTGTCTCCCCTGACCAGACACTTTTTGATGCCTCTGAACTTATTTTCCTCTCTCCTAGGATAGGGAGAGGGGTGTCATTAGCTGCTGCGGCCCCTGAGTCATCCTCAGGGCCCTGGTCCTGTGCTTAGCACTTCGCAGCACTTACCATCATCCCATGGCCACCCTGTGGAGGAGACACCATTATCCCCCTATTTTCAATGAGGAACTGAAGCACAGAGTAATTAAGTAACTTGCCCAAGGTCACACAGCCAGTAAGTGGTAGAGCCAGAATCTGAATCCACATGTGACACCACATGTGAACGCTGACTGAGTGTGCCCTCAGTTGGAATCTGGAGGCCTTGTGAGCGTAGCACAGTGCTGGCCCTTATGAGGCTCCCTCAACATGCCTGGACCACCCTCCTTTCTCTCCAAGGCTGCTAGAAGGCCATAGGCTCTGTGAGCTGGACTGAAAGCAAGGAGCTGACACGGATGACACTGTTGACTGCGACACATAGTCTGTAGGCCCTGCTCTGCCCTCAGTCACAAGCTCTTTGGCCACAGGCCACTCGCCCCTGCACCCTTTCAGGCCTCAGTTCCCCTTTTTGTAAAATGGGATTCTGCAGTTGATGATTTTGGCGCCTTCAGCCCTCCTGTGATTTCAGCTGCAACTGGACCCCAGGTGACAGGGCCCTGCCTCCAGCACACCCCTGTTTTTCTACTCTCTACTTCTGGAACTTCTCCAAGCTTCCCCCGAGTTTGAGAGAGTTCATGTCGCTTGGGGGACCCTCAGTCAATGGAGAACAGGGACTTCAGAGGGACGGCTCTGGGACGCATTCCTCACACTTGACAAGGTCTTGTTGGAATCCTCAGAAGCAACAGTCTCAATAACGCACCCCCGTCAGAGTTGTCTCCTTTCCTCCCACTCTCCCTGCTCCCTCGCTCCTGCTTTAGCGATTACCTCCCACATGAATTGCCTGCACTCAAGCCCTTGTCTCAGGCCCTGCTTTCAAGGGAACCCAAGATAACTGCTGCCCTGACTATGCAGTGAAGTCACAGATGGTAAACAATGTGGAGAGATGCTGTCGATGCTGCTTTTGATGGGGCTCTACGCTGATGGAAGTGCCTGGTGAATCCTATGCTTTACCTTGGCCACTCGCCTGGAGAACTTTCCCTCATCCACCCAGCAGCAAAACTCCTCAGCAACGATTCACCTTTTCAGTGTTTCCAAAAACTTCAGTGCTGGCTTCATATATTCTGACCACAACAGCCTCACTCAGAATTTCCCATCCAGCTGGCCCTTGGATCAGGCCACATGTCCACCAAGGGCAGCTCCTCCAGGATGCAGTGCTTTGCATTGTGGGAGGGGAGGAGAAGGCAGTCGCTGCCTAACAAGCAAAACCCATGGCTGTGGTTCTCTGGGCTGTGCACCGGCACCCCTGACCACTCCAGGGCCCGTGTCCAGGCTGCACGCTTTAGCTCCAAGGCATTGTGAGGCCAGGCCCTTTGCCTGCTTCCCTGTCTCCATCCCCCCAACTCATCCACACAAACTGTGGACCTCTGAGGCAGGCAGATGGGGAGCATTACCACAAACCCCACATTTCCAGAGGAGGAAATCGTAGTGCTCTCATTTGTGACCTATTTGACTGTCAATGAGAAGCCCTGCAAACACTTGCCTTCCACTCTGCCGAGAGTGAAGCTCCTTCTATACCAGGGGTTTTCAAACCGAGTTCCTATGGGTACCAATGTTCTACAGAAGTGCTCAGGGACCCCATGGGCATGGGGAGTGCTAGGATAACAGAGTGAGAGAGAGAAAACGATGTGACTGGTGAAAACGTAAGCATGAAAACAAGTCTGGAAGCCATTGTCTTGAACCATGCTCAGAGCCCTGGATGTGAGGTCAACTCCCTCCTGGGACTGTGCTGGGCCAAGTCTCCCTTGTATCTCACCTGCATGGGCACAGTCCCAGGAATGTGGTCCTTGGTCTCCTCAGGGATATGCGCTGTCTTCAGGTGTGGATCCCCGGACAGCATCTGCAGGTCAGCCCCCAGCATCTCAGCCAGGGCCCCTTCTGAGGTCACCCTTGAATGGCGGCTCTGCAGACGGCTCAGTTTGGCAGCCATCTGGGCCCCCAGCTCAGGGGAGGCGTAGTTATCGGCAACCAGCTTCCCGGTGGTCTGCAGCACAGTGGGCACCTTGGCACGCAGGGCCACTATGTCCTGAGCTGTGGAGAGGGCCTCCGTCATGGGCACAATGACGTCGGGCTCCACTCCCGCTAGGTCCCAGGCCTCACCTGTGCTGGTGCTCAGGGCCGTCTGTGTGGGCATGGAGGCATATAAGGGGCTGCTGCCCACCCGGTAGACACCCACAGAGAGTGCCCCTCCAGCTGTGGGCTCCCCGATGACTGTGGCCCGCTGCAGGTCCTGCATGGTGTGAGCGAAAGCCTCAGCCGCCGACCCGCTGGTATGGCTCATCAGGATGTACAGGTCCTTGTCGGGGCCGTAGCGCTGGCCAGCCACCTGGGGCAGGGTCCACACCTTCGTGACCTTTGAGGTGGCCCTGTCAAAGACAGAGTAGAGGTGCTGGCGGGGCTCCACATCAAAAAAGTAGGAGCAGAGCAGGGGCACAGCTGTGGAGTAGCTACCAGGGTTGTAGCGCAGGTCAATGAGCAGTGCGGCTGTGTCCACCAGCCCCTGCCACACCAGCTGTACCAGCTGTGGCCCAATGGCCTTCACTGTCTCCAGCTCGGCCATGGCGTCAAAACGCAAGTAGCCCAGCTGGCCTGGCAGCACCTCTGTCTTGAAAAGGGCCTCGATGAGGTAGGAGAGCTCCTCTGGGGAGAACACAGCAGGGGGTGGTGGGGGCACCTCCTCTGCTGCCAGCTTGCCAGGGCTGTGGAACACCAGTAGACGGTGATCCCCAGACATCTCCTGCAGGTCAGCTGTGAGCTGAGAGGCCAGGGAGTCTAGGTCCACTGCTGTGCGGTAGGCTCCCTGGGCCAGCTTGGCTCGAAGCAGGTCGGCTGTCTTCCCGACAACCTCTGGCCGTGCATAGTGGGCCTCCAGCAGGTGCCCTGTGCCTTCTACCAGGGCCCCCAGGCTGCAGTGGAACTCTAGCACCTCCTGGGCTCTGTGCAGAGCCTCCTCGGCCAGCACGATAGCGTCGGGCACCACCCCGCCCCCCAGCCAGCACTCCCCATGGTTGTCGATGAAGGTAAGCACAGGCACAGCGAGCACCAGGCCGCCTTCCAGCGTCTCCAGCAGGGGCACGGTGAGGGTGTGGAGCAGGCTGCCCGCCGTGATCTCGCCCACCAGTGTGGCCCAGCCCAGTGACTGCATGAGGAAGGCCAGCTCTTCAGCGGCCGTGGCTGTGCGGTGGCTAGTGAGCAGGTACACCCCACGTTGGGAGCCGTAGCGCTGGCCCAGCAGCTCCGTGCGGCTGAAGTGCTCCTGCGTGACATTGGTGCGGCGGTCATAGGTTGTGAAGAGACGCACGGGGCCTGCGTCTGGGCCCTGAAAGTAGGACAGCAGCAGGGGCACTGCAGAGGATGGACCCCCGGGGTTCTGACGCAGGTCCATAATGAGGTGCTCCGTGTCCTGCAGGGGCTCCCACACCTGGCGCACGATGTACGGGCCCAGCACCCCCAGCACGGAGGCGTCGGCAAACCTGTCGAAACGCAGGTAACCCACATTGCCCGGCAGCACCGACACCTGGAATACGGAGTCCACCAGGGCCTGCCGGGCTACCTCATCCTCCGGCACTTCTGCGGCCACCCCTGGGGGTTCATCGGCTCCAGTCTCCGGCCCAGAAGAGGTTTCTTTGGGCGTGACGGCCCGCACCATGAGCCTAGGGTCCTCAGACACAGCGTGGAGACCGGCGTTGAGCTTAGTGACCAGATCTTCTTCAGAGACCACGGCAGCAAAGTCCATGCTGGCCAGGTGGTGCAGCAGGGCGGGCACACGGCCCACCAGGGCGTAGGAGTTCTGCAGGACCTCCTGAAGGCGCCGCAGGACTCCCGGCAGTGCCCTGCGCAGCGTGAGAATGGCCAGGGCCTTCTCTAGGGCCTGCTCTGCAGGTGTCCCCACACAGGGCAGCACCCCTCTGCCCTCCCAGGTCTGGCTGCCCTCACCCAAGGGTCCCAGGGACCTGGACACAGGCACCGTGAGGAAGAAGTCAGACTGGCCTATCCTCAGCTTCTCCAGGTCCAGGGCGCCCCCTACAGTCCGCTCGCCAACCACGATGGCCCTGCGCGTCTGTGTGAGGATGTAAGCGATGTCCTCGGCCACTCCTCCTGTGTGGCCACTGGTGAGGACCACCACATCCTTGTCAGCGCTGTATCTCTCTCCCAGGACCTGAGGCAGGGTCCAGATCTCAGTGGTCGTATTTGAGGGGCGATCATAGATGGTGTCTACGTGCAGGACCGTGTTCCCTGGGTGCAGGTAGGAGATGACATAGGGGATGCCGGAAACGTGGCCTCTAGTGCAGTGCCGGAGGTCCAGCACCAAGGCAGAGGTGCCTATGAGCTTCCTCCAGATATTGGCCTCCAGGAAGCCCCCCAGCTTGCTCACCACCTCCTGGCTCGGGATGTCGTCCATCTGTAGGTAGCCCACGTTGCCCTCCAGAACATCATGGCGGATGACCTTGTGCAGCCGGGCCAGCAGTTCATCTTCTGTGAGGTTGCTGAGTGCTGGGGCTTGCTGGGGAGGCACGGGGGCTCTGGGCTCATACGAGATGACCAGGTGAGGGTCGCTCAAAGAGCTCTGCACGCCCGCTGTCAGGACATGGGCCAGGGTCTGAGGGTCTGAGACGCCTAGGATCTCACGACTCTTGATGGCCTGCTCAATGGTTTCTTGCATCCCCATCAAGTTCTCTGGGAAGCAGTAGTTATCCAGGAGGACCTTGGCCATGTCCAGCACCAGGCTCGGCTGGAAGAGGTGTGTGGAGCCAGCCAGGCCACAGAACAGGGTGGAGAAGAGCAGGGCCCATTCTCTTGTCATGGGGATGCAGAAGGAGGGCCGGCTCCTGCACTAAAGCTCCCTTGACAGCGTGCAAGCCACAGCACTGCCCTGTGTGTCTGCCTTTCTTCCTTGCCCTTTTCAGCTGGCAGAGAGAAGGTCTGGGGCTAAATGCGGGAGCTGGGTTGTGGCTTCCACTTCCAGTAATCCTTTAATCCTGTCTAATTCAAGCACAACAGCCCCGGGAACTGTGCAGAAGGGGCCGAGGTACTTTGATCCAGAGGGTATGTTAAATGTCATCTTGCTGTGTCGTCTCTGGGCATAGTAATTTGAAAAAAACCTCCCATTTACTTGTGAGTTCCTGCTACATGCAGGCACTGTACTCCATGCTTTACAAGCTGACAAGCATCCTTATGAAGTAGAGTTATTAACCTGCAAGTAAATAGCATTTCCCCACTACACTGAGTGATCCATGCCTCTGGAATTAGGTAGAACTCATTGGAGGCATGGTTTTGCAACTTTGCTCTGTGGCCTTTGGGAAGTGTCTCTTATTGTGACACTATCATTGTGACAAATATCCATAAAGCACTTCACAGTGGTAATCGAGAAGGAAGTACTCAATTACTGATAAGCTCTCCTTGTTAGTTATTATCTCTGTTTTATAGCTGAAGAATCAGTTTAGTAGGTGGGGGGATGTGGGAGTGGAAAGAAAAAGCCTGTGGGGTCACCGGCTCAGACAGTGTAGAGGTTGAGTCTAAGGTTTCCATCAAATTCAGGGCTTGAAGTTTATGTCTTGCTAATGACTCCAGGGAACCAGAGTGGTCTCCCGCCAGCTTTCAAACTATAGGAATGACATGTCTGGACCTCAGTGTGGGGTTTGGTGAGTGAGGAGGGGACCTGCTTTCCAGGTATCATGGAACCAGTGATTCCAGGTCAGATGAAGTTGGCTTTGAGATCCGAGGGGTGTCCATTCTTCTGCTGGTTGAGGGCGTGGCTCACTGTCCACTGCCTGCAGGGAGAACTGAGTAGTAGCTCTTGGGTCTCTGTGGTCCCAGGCCCCACAGATATTCAGGTTACTCTCCCCACCTGCACAGGGCACATGAGCCAGTTCCAGGTGAACCAACCGTTGGCCTCTCAGGTTCCCAGCTCCTGCTCCTTCACATGGAAAGGTTGCGGGTCCTGCCTACAACCTAGAACTCCTGGTTTTTCTCTGCATTTCTCCAGGGGTGGGCATTTCTGTCATTTAACAGATGAGACAACTATGGCTCAGAGACAATTACAGCTCAAAGCACAGTTGCACAGCCAGGGAAGAGTGCTGAGAGAGCGGCCTGGCTCTACTATCGTTTCGCCCTGTTATCTCCAGCACACACTTCTTGGGCTGTTTGGACAGCAGGCAGGCACACACGTGTGCCTCAGCAGGCAGCCAGAGGAGGTGGCCTTGGGGTCAGGGGGGCTTTCTCAGCACACTTGAGAGTCACAGTGTGCTCTCTGGAAATCATTATCTGAGGATGTTTACGAAGGCCAAAGAGGTCAATTAGCTAACAGAAACATATTTTTTAGCTCATTAGGATTTGTTTAATGCCCAGTGACATATGGTCACATCACTCCACCGTTTGCAGCCAATGAACTGAGCCTGATTTATTGTAATAATAAGGCCCCGTTAGTCCCTGCTGGGAAGACTGGGCCTTCTGCTCTGCCTCCACATGGGGAATCACAGCTCTGAGCATGCATCCCAGTCTTCTGAGGAGTAAGTCTCTTTTAGGGAAAGTGCTCCTCCCAGACTCTTACTACGATGCAGTCTCAGGATGGGAGGCCTGGAGCTGTTGCTGCATCTTGATTTTAGTCGATGGCTCAGAACCTCACAGAGGAGAAATTGAACTGGGGTCTGTTGCAAGTTACTGGGGTGCCAGAGTTAGACAGTGCCTGCAAGAAGAGGTAACCTGTCCTGCTTGGTGTGGCCTGAGCTCAGTGGGAGGAAATTCTGTCTTGGAGTTCTCCATACTCTCCAGGAGCCAGGTATGTCCTGGCCCCCAGATAAGAGAGAACATGAGCAGATGGAAGCGGCTGAGGAGAGCATGTTCTCGGCAAGTCCCAGAGTGGGAGACAGGAGGTGCTCTCCTCCTCTCCATCCGGCCTTGTTGGCCATTGGCCCAGGGGCTACAGAGTCCCAATGTGATCTTGGGGTTTGAGTTTGTCGTTGGGATGGAGTCAGAAGCCCCTGCGTTCTCCCTCACTTGTACAAACAGCTACGTGGGCAGAAGTGTCAAGAGTGTGGGCTTAGGAGGCCCCCCCAACCCTCTGCTTTCTAGGGCAGAGACCTAGATTAGGTGACATGACTGCTCTGTGTTATCTTCCTCTGAAGGAGACAAGCCTCAGAGTATTGTTGTACTAGAGTTAGTGGGTATAAAGAAGAAGCCGAGGACTCAGTAGGAGGTGGTGAATGGAAGCTTGTGATCAGAGCTCCTCGGTGGGGTTGGGGAGATATAAGCAAAGACTCAGAGGTTGCCTTTAAGACCCTGGGTTACTGAGTGCTTCTGAGGCCCCAAACCTTTTGCAGGCCTCTGTCTGTAGAGTCTGGAGAGTCTGTACCCCTCAGAAATGCCCAGACTTGGTGCTCACTCCAGAGCATACCCCGCAGAGACCACGGTATAAGATTAAATGACTCAAAAGGTGTGCTGCTGTTGGGATAGTCCAAAGGAGCATGTCTGTAGCCTGGGCAATTCAGGAAGCAGTCAGCTGTCTGTTACATTGAGAATTCACTTTCTGCAGTGGCCAGAGCCCTTGTCTCTGTGGCTATTTATCCACCCACTCACCCAGCCACCCAGGCATATCTATCTATCTATCTATCTATCTATCTATCTATCTATCTATCTATCTATCTATCTATCAATCAATCATCTATCTATCATCTATCATTTATCTATCTAATCTGTCATCCATGTTAGCTTTTCCCTTGAACCTCATTTTGGACATTTTCAAATGGTACAGCAAATATCCATATACTATCTATCTAGATTCCACCACTGACATTTTATTATGCTTTCTTTATTTTATATCTTACCTCTGTCTCTTTGGATCCCTCTCTAACCCTCAAGCCAACATATTTTTTGGGATGCATTTCAGAGCAAGTTGAACCTTGTCTTTATTGTATTTTAATTAGTTTTCTTTTAACTTTTTAAAAAATAAGAGTAAAACATATTCATTTTTACAAGTTAAATAATGTACAAATGTGTGAAAAATCTTTTTTTTAAAGCCTTTTTTAAAGCCTTTCTAACCCAGCCAATAGTAACAGTTTAATGTGTAGTTGTCCTAACCTTTCTCTGTTCATATGTGGAAGAATATATGTAGGAAATTTATGCTTCTCTACCTATGGATGCCTATCTATCTATCCATCTATCTTGTGTCACCTCATAATAGTATGCAAAGTAATTTGCAATTTTTTCACTTAAACGTCCTTCCAAGTTGAAGCCTATACATACAGTTTATCCTTTTAATGGCTGCATAATAGTCTCTGATAACTTATTGATCCATTCCCTTAGTGAGGGATAGTGTAACTTTTTTTTTTTTTAATGTCAAACTCTTTCTGGTGTATTCTAGGTGGTAGGGATAGAGGGTTTCAGTACAAGAATCTGTAACTTATCCCATTGCCAAATTGCATTCAGGCATCTCCTTTATTTTCCCTTCCTCTCCCCCCCAGATCTTTTGAGGAAGACTCTTCTTCTGGGTCATTATCTCTTTACTGTTCTCTTGATGCACGACTCCAGCAGGAAGATGGGTTCATCCACTTGGATCTCACTGGCATCCAACTTGTTGACGTTACACTTCAAGGTCTCTAGCTGCTGGAGTTCGGGGGCTGTGATCATCTTCTCTATTTCTTGCAGCTTTTCCTCCTCTGCACCTGTAGACTGCATAGATGCAATGATGGCTTCTATCCTCTGAGACTTTTCTAGTAGATGCTTGTTCTCTTTGGTTGCAAATTGCCTCCTTTCTATCAGGTTGGCTATGCTCTGGAGTGATACGATATTTTCAGAGAGCGTCTTATAAAGCATATCCTTTGCCTCCTTTGCTGAAATCATTGCAAAGTCTTCTACCTGCTTTTGCTCCAGGTGTTTCTTTTGCAAAACTAGAAGGAATATTCTGGCATAGCGAGACCCAAATCTCTCCGGTAGACTGACTCCAGAGTGGCTGTGGCTAGGGATCCTTATGGAGGTTGATGACATACATTCCTCCACCACTGTCTCCAAGCTTTCCAATAAACTCTAGTGGATCATCTGCCAGCAGAGTGAGATAATGATCAAGAACTTGCTTTGAGATGTTATAGCCAACATGTAGGGATCTGACGATCCCACTGTAAGACAATGGCTGGGTGAAGGGGGCACTCAGAGGGGGTGGTGATCTCAGTCACCTGGAGCATGGTCCTTATAATCTCACTGCTGGTCTGGTCCATTCTGTTGGCAACTGCACGGACAATGGCTTGTCAAGGTTGGCCTGCCAATAAATCCTATCATCTGGAATGGGCTCTTCCTTATCTATGGTGTGTTTTTGTCTCTTGGCCTTGGGCTCCCCAGTAGCTTCGTCCTCAGATGATCTCCTGCTTTTTCTTTTTCCTATCAAGCTTCGTTTAGGAACCAGGTACATGTCCTATTCATTGGTGGCAAGAGTTGGGCAGGTGGCAGTGGCCCAGGGTCTGAATTCTCAGTGGCAGGCACCAATGCACAATGCTGCACAAAATGTGTGTCTGGTAGGGGCACAAGTGAGTTTGATTCCTCAGCATAGTCCACGGTCTTTCCATCCTCCATGGTCTCTGTGAGCTGATCTGCCACTTTCTTCACGATGGCTGACATAGTCATTTTGTCATTCGACAGCAGCTCCTCATCAATCAACTCTCCAGTGTCACTGCGCAATGTGTTGGCAGTATAGATATACCGGGTACCTGAGTATTTACAACACCCCGCTGCACTGGCCTTCATTGTCCACCACACCACGTTGGTGCACTTGATCTATCACCAGGTTATGTTGGAAGAGGACACAAAGGGCTTTTTAAAAACCTTGTCCAGTGATGTTCCTGTGTCATGGGCCACTACTCTAGTGGCTGGCTGCCAGTTCTGATTAGGTGGACTCCAAGTTTTCCATGATCTCCCCAAAATGCTCTTGCAGCAACAAATAGCGCAGTTTAATTTCTGCTTGACTCATTGTCCTGAGGGGTCTCAGAGCCCTGGGTCAATGCAACCCAGTGCCGCCGAATTCCCTGCCGAGAGCCTTCAGCTCTTTCTCACAAGAGCGAGTTGTTTCTGCTTTCGATCCTATAAATAATATTGTGATAAATGTTCTTGAACACATGTCCTTAAGGATTAGTGCTTCTTGTTTCTGTAGAATTAATTTCCAAACCTGGGCTTGCTGAATCAAAGGGAATGTGCACTTGTTCATTTGATCATTTTCTTTATTATGTTTTTCATTAACTTCCAAATTATATAATAAATGCATACTTTTTCTGTTTTTAACAACTTGATGTACAATCGACATACAATAAGCTGCCCATACTTGCAGTGCAGGATTTGGTGCATTTTGGCATGTGTATACACCCATGAAACCATCACCACAATCAAGGAAACATATATTGTTCCATCCCCAAATTTTCCACATACACCTTTGCATCTCCATCTCCAGAAAACACTATAGGTTAGTTCGTATTTTCTAGGATTGTATATAAATGGAATTATACCACATATGTTATTTTTCATCTGTCTTCTTTTACGTACTTCTTTTACTTTAATGATTTTGAGATTTACCCATGTTGTTGAGTGCACCATTAATTCATTTATTTTATTGCTGAGTAGTAGTCCATTCTATAGCTATACCACAGTTTGTTATCCACTCACCTTTTGATAGACCTTGCTTCCAGTATATGTTTATTATAAATATGCTGCTGTGAAAATTCGAATGTAAGTCTTTGTGTGGACATAGGCTTTCATTTTCACTAGGAAAGGGATGCATGTTTAATGTCTTAAAAGACTACATAACTGTTTTCCAAAATTTAAATTTCTACCCGCAACATACGAGACTTCTAATTCCTCCACATCAATACCAACAATTGGTATGGTCAGACTTTTTAATTTTAGCCATTCAAATGGGCATATGATGGTTTCCCCTTGTGATTTCAATCTGTATTTCCTTGATGATTAATGGTGTTGAGCATCTTTTTATATATTTATTGGCCAGTTGTATATATTCTATGGTAAAATGTCTGTTTAAATCTTTTGCTCATTTATTGGGGGTTGTTTGTTTTATTATTGATAAATTAAGAGTTATTTTTATATTCTGGATGAGTCTTTTGCCTGATACATGTGTGCGTGTATCCCAATCTGTGGCTTGTCTTTTCATGCTCTTAATAATGAAGTTTGAAGGTCGAGTTTTCATGTTCAATAAATTCCAATTTATCAAATTTTCTCTTATGCTTTATATTTTTGGTGCCATTTCTAAGAAATCTTTGCCTGTCTCAAGGTCACAAAACTTGTCTTTAATGTTTTTTTCTAGAAGTTCTATATAGTTTTAGGTTTCACATCTATAATCCTTTTGAGTTAATTTTTGTGTACGGTGTGAAGTAGGAGGTCAAAGTTTATTTTTTTCCATGTGAATATCCAGTTGATCTAGCACTAGCTTTTGAAAAAGCTTCCATTGAATTGACTTGGCATTTGGTCAAAGAGTGATTAACCACATATGTGTGGGTCTATTTCTGTACTCCGTTCTGTTACATTCGTCTGCTTCCCTGTCTTTTCACCAATACCACACTGTCTTGGTTACAACAGTTTATAGTGTGTCTTGAAATCATGCAGTGTGACACTTCCAACTTTGTTATTCTTCATCAAAATTATTTTGGCTCTTCTAGTTCCTTTGATTATCCATATAAATTTTAGATTCATATAATTGATTTTAGAATCCAACAGTTGATTGGGATTGAGTTGAATCTGTAGATCAGTTTGGGGGATAATCAACATCTTAATACAGAGTCTTCCAACTCATTAATTAGTGTATCTCTTTATTTAGGTCTTCTTTGATTTATTTTATCAGTTTTGTATGATTTCCGTCTATAGGTCATGTAAATTTTTGTTACAAATAGCTAAGCATTTCTTATATTTTTTGGTGCCGTTTGTAAATGATAGTTTTTCTTTAAATTTTCATTTCCAGTAGTTCATTGTGTATTGATCATACATTCTGCAATGACATTAAATTCACTTATTCATCCTAGTATGTTTTTGGACATTTCTTGGAATTTTCTAAGTGTTTATTCATGTTGTATTTCTTCCTTTTCCATCTACAGACTGCATCTCTTGTTCTTGCCTTGTTGTACTCGTTAGGACCTCCAGGATCTAGATCCTGATTTTTGGGCGAAACATTCATTCTTTCATCATTAAGTATGATGTTATCTGTACATTGCTTTTTGTAGATGCTCTTTATCAGTTTAAGAAAGTTCTTGTTTGGGGGATGTCATGTGATGGCAGAAGCAGAGATCAGAGGGATGAAGCTGTGAGCTGAGGAGGGCCAAGGACTGATGGCCATCCCCAGAAGCCAGCAAAAGGCAAAGACTGACTCCCCCCATGTCTCAGAGAAATTCCCAGGGCGTTCACTACGTCTATGTATTGTGACATGCACAAGGAGTGTTTACAGCATTCAAGTTTTCCAAACTTATAAGACTGTAATGGAACAGGCATCTAAACAAAGAAGTTTGGGTTGAGAATAGAAAGATAAACTATTTAAATTGTGTAAGAGGAAAGAAAAAGGAATTCAGAAGGTTATAGATGAAGAAGACATCTTCAAGGTAAACTTACTTTCTCTATGAAGTGTTTTCCCAGGAAACATGTATTAGACTGATGTGCTTAATGAAGCAAAACGGAACTTTGCTGACTTTCCGGGCTCTACAATTTATCAACGAATCTACTGTTTTTTCCAACTGGCATCCTTGTGCCATCGGGGCACAGATGTGATGATGCGCTTTATTTTCTCTACTCTAATTTATGTATTCTCTCTGCTTTCCCTTTCCCCTTCTGTAAAGTGGCTTACTTAATGAAGATGCTTATATGTGAGAAGAAACAAAACTGTTTAAAGTAACAACCCATAAAGAATCAAAGAAATTTAAGAAATTTGAAAAATTAGTAGAAACAGCTTTTATGCATCAAGGGGGACTATGTAAATTATAGCAAAACTTCTGACATTTAGAACTTTTATAAAATTATAAAACTTTATAAATTACTATCAATCAGATTATCACATTTAAAGTTAAAAGGGAATCTAGAAATTATCTCCGGTGATCATACTGACATTTTTTTTCCCTAGAAGACTTTCTTGAAGTAAGAACTTTCTGGTGCAAGTTTTTTATCTCCTGGCGTATGGTATAAACAAATCACTACCAACTACTTTGACGAGTACTGATCTAGTCAATACTCTTTGTTTCATAAATGAGGAAATAAACTGAGATAGGTCTTAATAGCCTTCAAATAAATCTTTATTCAAGTATTCAGCACTTATGTAAAAGCTAACTAGACCATTTCATCATTGTCCAAGAATTTTTGGAGGTGGAAGTGGGGTATTATTTCCTATCTCCAGTTGGAGAAAAAGAAAATTAACATGTTCATGAATAAGAAAGTTTAACTTTGTACAGATATCAGTTTTTCCTAAATTAATCTATAATCATAATGAAATTCTATTTAAAATTCCAATGTAATAATTTTGAGAATTGAACAAAGTAACACTAAAACTTTTGGAGGACTAAGTATCAGTGAATAATTAAAACAAAAGTAAAAGTGAAGAGGGGAGACTTATCTGACCAGATGATAAAATATTGTTTTACCAGACAGATAGTCAGATTATGTTTGTGTGTATATATGAAAGACTGATATAGGTATACGATTATATATATATATATATATATGTATATATATATATACACATATACAGTAGTGGTGGCTTCATAGCTAAGAAAAATGATTATTTAATAAATTCTATTGGGAAATGGACTTCATCCTTGCAACTATAAAAAATAAAAATAAAAATTGATTAAAGATCCATACATGAAAGGAAATGTTATTTAACTGTTAGAACAAAATTCAGAAGAATGTAATTATGACCTTATATCTGGGGAAGATTTCTTAAACAAGAAACAAATGGATTAATCACAAATAGAGGAAGATTAATGGATTTGATTATAATAACATTAATGACTTCTGTTTAACAGTGGGTACTATATGTAAACATTAAAAACAAGCAACTGGAAGAATATGTTTTCAAAATATGTAAATAACAGAGGATTAAAACTTAAAAAAATTCTCGTGTATTCCTAGTATTTTGGGAGTTTTTAGAAAAATCATGAATGAATACTTAGTGTTGTGAAATGCATCTATTGGGATGATCATGTCTCTCTTCTTTAGTTTGTTGATATGCTTGATTAGATCGATTGATTTTCTAATTTTAAGCAGTCTTGCATTTGTGGTATAAATGTCACTTGGTCATGATGGATTATGCTTTTTATATGTTGTTGGATTTGACTGACTACTGTTTTGCTGAGGATTTTGCGTGCCTACGAGGGATATCCACCTGTGTCTTTTCTTTTGGCTTTGGTATCAAGGCAATGTCGAACTTATAAGTGAGTTGGAAAGTATTCTGTCCTCTTCCTATTCCTTCATTTTTCTATTTTATGGGACAGTTCATGTAGAATTGGTATTATTTCAATTATTTGAAGAGCTGAAAATTACTGCTCTAGGCAAGGAAGGAGGGCTAATTCTATTTATTTCTTATTACCAATTCTCAACTGGTCATGTTAGCAGTTTTGTGCCATGTAAATAAAACAATAACTGAAGTCCGAGAATATAGATAATTCCATCTGTTAATCATTCCTCTCAGGAAGTGTTCACAGGCCTAAAGATGACATCATTTGACTGATACGAAGGCAGAAGGGAACTGGAGTAACTACAAGTGCAGTTCCCACCAGCGCCTCCAGGGGGCACTGCGTGTCAGGCTATGAGCCTCGCGAGGTCAGGGACCTTCGAACTGGGATCAATTCTGAGGTATGTCAGGAGCTCTGACTGAATAGTGACCAAGGTCTTATCATCAGTGGGAAGATGCCCACATGTTTTCTCTGCAGGGTGAAAACCTCTCTGAAGAACATGGTTGTCCTGCTCCTTCTCTGCACCAAACATTTTCTGTGCAGTAGGGCAGAAATTCAAGTTTACAGAAACTAAGAGTAAATTGTGCCTAGAGGTGAGGCACAGGAGTACAAGGCCTAAGGAGGTTGTGGGAATGCACGCTTTTCACAAATAAATGAGAAAGACATTTTGAATCTGGAGAGAATTCATGCTTAACAAATCATTTTTACCAGGAAGGTAGGTAACATGGTAAGAATAGTAACTGAGGTCAAGTCAATTTCCTGCTGCCCCAGAGCCTCTGGGCCTTGTGCTGTCATTGTTCATGGTTGATGCCTCCAGTCAGAGTTCTCGTTCACACCCCTCATTGAAGGCGATTTCTCCTAACCCACTGTTCCTCCTGTTGTGTGGATGAGGAAGCTGAGGCTCAGGGGGTTTACAGAATTTGCACAAGATCACAGAACTGAAGAGCAATGGGCCAACTGAAGGGAGGACAGCACCATCCTCTAGGGATTCTGCACCTGCTTACCTGGGCTTCACTTCCTGTGTCTGTGTCATAACCCCAGGCACGGATATGTGGTGGGAGGTGGGGGCAGCATGAACAGGGACTAGAGTCTCTGTGGCTTTAGTAACCCCAGCAACGTCAGGTGTCTGATAACTCCAGGGCAGAAAGCATGCTAGATGATGGGGCGAAGCCACCACTCCCTGCCCACCACTCCCGGGAGCCCAGGTGATAAGATGGGATGGCATGGGGGTGGAGAGGAGAGAGATGGGAATGGTTAGTGGGCCACAGACTTGGACCCCTAAGAGCAGGAGCCACTTGGGAGGCCTGGGAGCAGGTAGTGGGAGCAGACCCTGGAAAGCCTGGGGCCTAGGGATGGTTCAGGCCCAGGAAGTGAGGCTGGAGCCCCTCACTAGGATGTGGGCCTGACATGAGGCCTGGCTCTGGGACAAAGCAGAGGGGTAGGAGCAGAGACGAGCAGGGACTGCCCAGGAAGCAGCAGGAGGCCCTCTCTCTCCACCTCTCTTGTTTAAGGTGCCTGTTGTGGGACTGATCCTAGGAGGTGGGAATGCCTGTCCAGGAGCAGGGACTAGTGAGTACTCCTAAGAGTTCTTTTCCTCCTGAGTGTCCTCCTCCATCAGCACCCCCGTGAGCTTCTGGTGGCTGAGTAGAGATTCTTGTACTGGGGACACTCACGTTGCATGTCCTGAGCGTGATCTGCAAGGGCATCTGGTCCCTGTTGTTGGGCCTGGCTCTGAGGACAGCCTGGCTTGAGATTCTGAGGGCAGCTTAATAAGGAGGGATTGGAGGAGACGCACAGAATCACAGAGAAGAAGGTGCAGGGCGTAGAAATGATGGCTTTTGAAGGCAGAATGGATTTGAAAAATAATCACTTATTTCACTTCTCTTGTGTTTTATCACTATTATGAACACAGCCTTATTTATTCCTTGCTTTAACAGCTTTATTGAGATATTCACATGCATACAATATACCCATTTAAAGCGCGCAATTCAATGCTTTTTAATTTATTCACAGAAATGAAACACTATCATCACAATAATTTGAGAACGTTTTCATCACTTCCAAAGAAACCCTGTACCCTTTAGCTGTTACCCCTTATTTACCATCTCACGTCTCAGGCCTAAGAAATCACTCATCTATTTTCTGTCTTTATAGATTTCCCTGTTCTGGACTTTCATAGGAGTGGAGTCACATCACGTGGTCTCTTGTGTCTGGCTTCTTTCACTTAATGCAATGTTTTCAAGATTCATCCACATTGTAGCATGGATCAGTACTGCATTCTCTTTATGCCTGAATGATATTCCATTATATGTATGTATCACATTTTGCTTATCCATTCATCAGTTGATGGGCATTTAGGTTGTTTCCATCTTTGGCTATTGCGAATTATGGTGCTATAAACATTGGTGTACAGTTTTTGTGTAGTCATACATTTTCATTTCTCTTGGGTATATGCCTAGGAGTGGAATTGTTGGGTCAGATAGTAACTCTATGTTTAACTTTTTGCGGAACTGCCAAACTGTTTTCCAAAGTGCCACTTTACATTCTCACCAGCAGTGTACACGGGTCTCAATTTCTCCATGTCCTCACCAACACTCATTACCATCTCTCTGATTCTAGTCATCCTCGTGAGAAGTGTTTTTATTTGCAAGTACCTGATAACTAAAGATATCAAGTACCCTTTCATGTGCTTATTGTCCATTTATGTATCTTCCCTGGGAAAACATTTATTCAGATCCTTTACCCATTTTTATATTGGGTCATTTGTCATTTTATTATTGAGCTGTAAGTATTCTTTCTATATTCTAGATGTAAGTCCCTTATCAGGTATATTATTTGCAAATATTCCTTCCCATTCTGTGGGTTGTCTTTTCACTTTCTTGATGGTGTTCTTTGAAGGACAATGTTCTTAATTTTGATGATGTCCACTTAATCTAATTTTTATTTTGCTCTTGCTTTGGTTTCATACCTAAAGAATCCTAAAGAATGCCAATTCCAAGCTCATGAAAAGACATCCTTGATGTTCCTTGCACATCTGCTCTCCAGAGGTCTTCTTCCTGCCCTCTCCAATTCTCTCTCTCTCTCTCTCTCTCTCTCTCTCTCTCTCTCTCTCTCTCTCTCTTTCTCTCTCTCTCTCTCTCCAGACACTAAGGAAAGGTATGTTTTGTCTATTGCCCATCCCTCTGCTGGAAGACCAGGGAGCTAGTGCCCCTCTTACTATAATTCTACCAGCTTTCTCTCTCAATGGTGCTCTTCAACCTGCTTTACCCATAGTCTGCTTTCACCCAGCCTGTCTTGTCTGGGGTGGCCTTGCCCTGTGTCTTGGATCACCAACATGCTGCTGCTGAGAAGGGACTGCCTGCTAGATGCCATCCTCACTTACGATAATTTCCCTTCAAGACGTAGCGTTTTTTTTTCTGCCATTTCTACCAGGTCTGTCAGACATGTCTGTATATGTCTGAACCCCAATAATTAACCGGTGTCAGGATCTTCTCTGTGAGACCCCGGGCCCAGGAAAATCAGGGAAGTGAAGCGTTGTCTCTGCAAACCCCAAGCATTTGGCTAAATTTTAGGTTTGGGTGCCAAGCACATGGAGGACCTCTGGTATGTATGGGGGGGGGCACATGCTGGTGGGCTGGACCCTCACTTCCAACTCAGGTATAAGTAAGAAGGTCAAAGGTCCTGGGACACAGGGGAGAGAAGATAAGGAGGGAGAGATAAAAAAGATAATGAGGACAGAAATGCTTTCAGTGTAAAAGAGTGTAATGGAATCAGAGTAATAGAGAAGCTCTAACATTTTCCTAAGCATTACGCAGAAAAATGAGAGCCCAAGGTGCCTTTTCCTAAGTAGCTGGAGGCATTTGTATGTAATTTTCTTGGGTGATAAGCAAGGACATTAAAACTCAGTGAGCCTGTTCCCTTGACGTGACCATGAGCCAATAAGGGACCTGGTCAGGATCTGAGCCCAGGCCAGGCTAACCCCACACCCCATGCTTTTGCCCCCACCCAGCTGTTCCCAACTGGTCTCTGCTGTTGGCCTCTGAGCTGCCTCTGACTATGGACACCACATAACATGCTGTCCAAACAGAGGACTTAATATTATACAGGGTCACCAGACATAAACCAGGACCATCCCTGGCAAACCAGGATGATGGTCACTGAGCCAGAGGAAGAGGCTGGCCAAGCACCTTCCAGTGGGAGCATTTTTCAGTCCAGGCGCTGACATGGATGACCCTGCCGGTGCTGGAGGCCAGGGCCCCACATGGCTGCCTCAATCTGAGTGGGATACTGGGGTCCTCAGAAAGCACAGGGCTCACATACTCACCATCCAGCTCCGCAGACCCAGCCCCCAGCTCCCAGTAAGACAAAACAAGTTCACTAGTGGGAGGACAAATGTATCAAAAAATTACTGTGAAGATGATGATAGAGACACTGTCGAGTGCTGTGGAGACCCTGTGGTGGACCCAACGGACACTCCCTTCTAGAAGAGCAGAGGGACAGGGGAGGGTTGGCTGATCTGTGGCCCTGGATGTGGGCGTAGGTCGAGGCGCGTATGCTGTGACAGCTGCTCTCAGTGGAGACCCCAGTGACCAGACCTATCTCTTTTCCCCTGTTGCTGCCATGACAGAGGCTGGGAGAGTGGGCTTCTCTCATTTGAAACCTCTGTTGCAGCTTGGGTTGGCCAGTAGACCCATGTCTAGTCAACGAGATATGGGCAAGAGCCTGCTAGGGCCTCTGGCTGAGCTTCCTGGCTGTTTCTTCCTGCGGCCATGAGGAGAGGAGCGTGCGCTAAGGCCAGAGCATTGCTGAGCTGCTGACTCTCATATCATCTAGCTCTTGACCGACACTAGGCAGCGGCCCACCTTCACGGCCATTTTGTGTGTGAGAAAAGCAAATTTCCTAGCAACTGAGCCCTGTTTTCTAAAGCCTGCGGCTGAAAGCATTCCTCACTGATATGTACATGAGGGAAACAAAGGCCTTTCCACGGCCTAGTCTTCAGAGCTTGGGCAAGCCCGTGTGGGTATTCACTGTGGGAAAGCTGGAGGCCCCGGGATTTAAAGGGCTTAAATAGAGGAGAAATCAAGTCTGCATAAGTCCACCCAGTAGGGCCACACCCGAGGATGCCCAATTCAGAGGGTGACAGCTGAGTCTTCTGCCTGTTCAGAGGCCATGCAGAATGTTTTCTCATGCTTTAAAATTTTTTTTAATTTAAAAAATACTTAAAATTACCAAAAAAACCCCACCCCAAATAAAATGCTCACCCATATTTTAACCACCCCAAACCAACAGTCTCCCCACCAGTTTATTTACTTCCATTCTTGTGTCTGTGTGTGTATGTTTAATCATATAAATAAGGGGAAAAAAGACCTTTATAGATTAAAGCCAAATACCTTTTGGACCTTCCTCACCTTCCTGCTACTGGCTGTGTGTCTTTCTAGGACTTTGATAAACTTCTTCCTTATATGTAAGCGTATCCGTAGGATTCACGCAGACTTTGGTGGGTTTTTGTATATGTAACTAATATCACAGTATACATTCACTCTGCTGCTTGCTCTTTTCACTCACCATTTTAGTCTTCACATCTAGACACACTGTGATGCTGCACATCAGCTAGTAGGCTTTTCATTTGATCTGCATCATTCCACCAAATGCATGTGACACCCTTTAGTCAACTACACGCCTACTGATGGATAGTTCGTCCGTTACAGGTCAGGTTCCGAGGGAAACAGACTGAGATGGGACTGGAAGCACACAGGCAGTGCTTCAGGGGCTGCACCTGTCAGGGAGGGGAGGACCCCGGACTGGACAGAGGGAGTAGTTGAATGTGATACAGCCAGGGGCCTCAGCCAAGGGGGAGTTCTGGAGCAGGGACAGCCGTTCAGTTACCCCAAATTAAAGCCAGGAGCCAGGCCTTCATACCCCACACAACCAGTCATTGAATGGAGGTTGTCCCTGGGAAGGGGAAATAAACTGAGTGAGCTACTCCCTGTAGGCAGCTGGGGACAATTCCTGGGGAGAGGAAAGTTGTGAGCTGTCAGCAGACGGTCCTGAAGGCAGATCTGGGGGAGTACCTGGCACCCACTGCAAAGCCATCCCCAGTTTTTCATGATTATGAGGAGTGTTGGCAAGGCTATCTCTGAGCTTTCCTTTGCTCATGTGCCCTTGCTAGAGTGGATATAAAGAAATGGAGTTTCTGGATCTCTCAGCTCTGACTGGTGCAGCTGAATTGTAACCTGGGGTGACCAAATTCACAGGCAGTCTCTCCAGCCACCTGTAACAGTACTCATTTACCCCCTTGCCAGCGCCTACGTGTTATAGTCTGGCATGGTTTATTTATATATATCTGAAGAGTATGGATAGGATGGAATCTCATCATCACTTCCATGACTGTGAATAAAGCTGAACACAGAAAACTGTTGCTAGCTAATTCTCTCATTTACATCTTACTTTGGCCCTGAATATAAACTGGACTCTCCTCACGCCTCCTTTCCCCGTTTTCCTGGGTTGGGTGTGCGTGAGAGGGCTGTCACTCCTTGTCTGGCCCTGCTTGAATCCAAACCTCTGTCATTTTCAGCTTAAGCACAGGCTGGCCTCCAAAGGCGACCTGAGCCTACACACTCTGCCATATCTTTCTTTCTGAGCTCAGCGGGCAGGCAGGTATCCCCCTGTTCCCTCTCAGCTGTTGGCCCAGTGACTTCTGGAGAAAGATCTGATGCTCTCTATTTTCACCGTGAATCAGGCCAAGGAAAAAAGAGGAAAGAAACTAACCATAGTTCATTAAATTATTCTCCTATCCGTTGGTCATTTTAGATAGTTTCCTGTTTTTCACTATGAAAAGCAATGTTCAGTGAGCACAAGATTTTCCCATATTTAATAGTTTTTTAAGATGGAGACTCAGAGTCAGGATTCCTATTTCAAAGAGTATGAGCATTGTGAGGCTCTTTGATAGAACTTTCTAGTTCTTATCTGCATTCTATTGATTAATTGTAATAATAGCCACCTTCACTGAGGCCTTACAGAGTGCCTGAACCCTGAACTTCAGAGGCCCTTGACTGGGGACCCAAGACCATTTCCCAGGCCCCTTCTGGAGGTGACGCCTCAGGGCCTCTAGGCCTGCGTTTCTGCACAAATAAACGGGTGTTCTTGTCATTTGGGGTTTGGCTGTGCTGCTGCATTTTGTTGATGTGGATACTTTCTTGGAGTTTTAGTGACAGCGGGCCCCATCGGTTTCCTTCCCCAGCAGGGGAAAGAGGTTGGTATGGGTCCCAAGGAGGTAGGACATGCCTGGCCATGCGAAGATATGTAGGTTTTGACCCAAATCATATTTGAGAGTGAGGTCCATGGTCAAAGTCAGAGAAGACTGAGCAAATGGGCACTGCATGTTTGTCTGTGATGGACAGGCACTGGGAGCAGGTGTACAAAGCCACGCATTCTCACAGCATGGAGGAAGAGGACCAGGAAAAAGATGCATGGTAGGAGGTTGGGGTGGTTTGGCTAGACCCTGGAGACCAGCGCTGCAGCTTGGCCCAGAAGTTGACAAGTCTTGGATGGAGACTGGGTGAGGCCGGTTCCCTTCACAGATGCAGTGGCATTGATGGGCACACCTTGGCTGTGGGACTCCCAGGTGCGTGGGTGGAGACCAAATCTAGGAGGAGCCAGGGATATGGGATTTCGTAAGCCTATAATCACTGAAAAGTCATTTTGAAAATCAATGTAGAGGTTTCAGTATTTTATTTTGCCAAACATACACATTATAAAACAAAACAAAAATACAAAAGCCTATTACCAACGAATGACATCATAGGAATGGCAGCAGCGAGGTGGTCTTCTTGAGTTCTACTCCAGAACTTTCCACAAATTAAACATCTATAACGCATCAAAGGACTCTCTGCTCATCACACAGAACAGCTAAGAGACTCGTAGGAGGATTACTTGAAGGTGGGCAAATCAGGTGAGCAGGGGAGGAGGGAAGGGAGAGGTGTGGAGACGCAGCCACATCCATGGCTGCGGAGAAGCAAGGGGCCCTAGGACAGAACAGATATCACAAGAGCCAGGAGGTGGGCTCTTTCCCTGCGTCCAACAACAGATCTCTCCTGCCGAGAGAACAGCATATCCAGCGTCTGAGGCAGTAATCTCAGCTGAGAACTCCAGCCAGGCCCTAGGTCAGACAAAGAAGTAAATGCCATACCTGGGCCCCTCCCCCCACTCTCCCACAGCAGTGCTACCCCCGCCCTTCCAGAGTCTCCAGCTGGCCCCTGAACTGAGGAGTGGTGTCAGATGACAGAGGAGCCATAGCGCTCAGGATCTGGGGTTTGCAGCTGTGACCCAGGGAAGAGGCCGGGAAGAATGTGAACCTACTGGGCTGGGAGACAGAAGACTCCTCCATCCCCAGCCCCCACCTTTTCTGGCCCTTCTAGGGCAGGACAATTACAACTGCGGAGACACCCCAGGGGTCAGCAGCAGGTGGCAGAGGCAGCTCAGAAAACTCGCACCCTCCACACCCCCGACCCCCACGGATGAAGTGCCCTAAGGCTCAGAAGACCTGGGCTGGCTGTGGTACTCTCAGCGCACGTATGTGCAGGTGAGAGCAGAAACTGCACTGACTTTGTAAAAACTACCAACCACACCCTATAGCCCCACTCATCTAGAACTGCAGTGCTAAGGTCACTCTGGGTGCCAGGTGGCCAGCTCTGCCTGCACAAGACACAGAGGACTCTTTGTACAGCAGAGGATAACATGGGGATTGCTTGGTGAGCTTAAGCCAAGAGTTGCGCTGCTTTTCTTTTCTTTTCTTTTTTTGTATTTTTGATATTTTTGCCTGTGTTGAGTGTGGGTTATCAGTTGTTTTTCCGTGTGAGTGTATTTGGTTTTTTCTTTGCTGTTGTTGTCGTGCTTGGTGATTTGCTTTGTTCTGAAATTGCCCTACACCAGGGCCCATCCCGAGAGGCACAAGATTCAACACACCCAAAAGCCAACTCCAGACCAAACCAGAGTATTACTGAGTTCAACTTACAGGTGACACACCCAGAGAGAATTCTCTACAGGCACAAGAGCCCACAGGGGCCAAGCCTCATTTGAGTGGTCAACCCTCATGCATCCACTGTAGATAGAGCCAAGTCTCACAACTAGTCAGCCTAGGAGTCAATCCCACCTACTGACAAGCCCAAAGCAATTAAAGCTCAACTTTAACAGGACAATATACGCAACACAAGGGTCACCTCTGGAGCACACGCACAGAAGAATAGGGAAGTGGTGCAAGTCAAATATAAAGGACACATACCACAGAAGATAACCCAGCAAAGACCAAGAACCCTAGGAGAGCTACCTAATACATCGAAGCAAACACAGAGAGTCAGCCAGAATGGGGAAACAAAGAAACATGTCACAAATAAAAGAACAGAAGAAACCTCCAGAATTGGAACCAAATGAAATACAGGTAACCAACCTATTAGAGACAGAGTTCAGAACACTGATGATAAGAATGTTTAAGGAGCTTAGTGATGACCTAAAGAAGGATAGAGAAATCACAAAGAACAACCAGTTAGAACTAAAGAATACAATAACTAAAATAAAGAGCACACTTGAAGGAATTACCGGTAGGTTAAATGAGGCAAAGGATCAAATCAGTGACTTAGAAGACAAGTTAGCAGTGATCACTCAAGCAGAACAACAAAAAGAAAAAAGAACAAAAAACAATGAAGATGGTTTAAGAGCCCTCTGGGATAACATCAAGCGCAACAACATGTGCATCATAGAAATACTAGAAGGCGAAGAGAGGGATCAAGGGATCGAGAACATATTTGAAGTAATAATGACTGAAAACTTCCCTAACCTGGTGAAGGAAACTGCCATACAAGCCCAGGAAGAGCAGAGAGTTCCAACCAGGATGAACCCAAACAGGTCCACACTAAGACACATTATAGTTAAAATAGCAACCATTAAAGACAAAGAGAGAATCCTAAAAGCAGCAAGCGAAAGACAGTGGGTTACATACAAGGGAACTCCTATAAGACTATCAAATGACTTTTCTACAGAAACTTTGCAGAGCAGAAGGGAGTGGCAGAAGGTATTCAAAGTGATGAAAAACAAAGGCCTACAACCTAGAGTGCTTAATCAAGCAAGGCTATCATTTAAAATTGAAGGAGAGATAAAGAGCTTCCCAGGAAGACTATGCTAAAGGAATTCATTGCCTCCAAGCCAGCATTGCAGGAAATATTAAAAGGGCTTCTGTAAGCAGAAGAAAGATGAAAGCAATCTAACTACAAATAACAAAATGGCAATAACTATGTACCTACCAATAATCACTTAAAATGTAAATGGATTAAATGCTCCAATCAAAAGACATAGGGTGGCTTAGTGAGTGGATAAGAAAGCAAGACCCTTGCGTATGCTGTATACAAGAGACTCACCTCAGATCAAAAGGCACACACAGGCTGAAACTGAAGGGTTGGAGTGAGATATTTCATGCAAATGGAAATGAGAAAAAATCTGGAGTAGCAATACTTATGTCCGACAAAATAGACTTTAAAATGAAGAATATTAAAAGACAAAGATGGACACCTCATAATAATAAAGGGATAGATCAAACAAGAGGACATAACCCTAGTAAACATCTATGCATCCAACATAGGAGCACCTAAATATATAAAACAGATATTGACTGACATAAAGACAGAGGTCAACAGTAACACTATCATAGTAGGGGACTTCAACACATCTCTGATAATAAGGGACAGGTCTTCCAGACTGAAAATAAATATGGAAACAGCGGCCTTAAATGACACATTGGAACAGTTGGATTTAATCAATATTTTCAGAGCATTTCACCCCAAAGCTGCAGCACACACATTCTTTTCAAGTGCACATGGAATATTTTCCAAGACAGACAACATGTTAGGCCACAAAACAAGTCTTGATAAATTTAAGAAAATTGAAATCATACCAATTGTCTTCTCTAACCACAATGCTATGAAATTAGAAATGAACTACAGGAAAAAAACTGGAAGACACACAAACACATGGAGGCTGAATAACATTTTACTAAATAATGAATGGGTCAACCAGGAGATCAAGGAAGCAATCTAAAGGTATCTCGAGACAAACAAAAATGAAAACACGACAACCCAAAATCTATGGGATGCAGCAAAAGCAATCCTAAGAGGGAAATTCATAGCAATGCAGACCTAACTAAAGAAACAAGAAAACTCACAAATCAACAGTTTATCCTAACACTTAAGGGATCTGGAAAATGAATAGCAAAATAAGTCCAAAGGGAGTACAAGGAAGGGGATAATAAAGATCAGAGTGGAAATAAATGAAATAGAGGCTCCCCTCCCCCCAAAATGCAAAAGGTCAATGAACCCAAAAGCTGTTTTTTTGAAAAGATAAACAAAATCGGCAAACCTTTAGCCAGACTCATCAAAAAAAAAAAAAAATTACTATCAGCAACTATATGCCAACGAATTAGACAACCTGGAAGAAATGGACAATTTTCTAGAAGCATACAACCTTCTAAGGCTAACTCAAGAAGAAACGGAAACCTGAATAGACTGATTACTACCAGGGAAATTGAATCTGTAATCAACAAGTTCCCAACAAACAAAAGTCCTGGACCAGATGGCTTTACAGGTGAATTTTACAAAACATTCAGAAGAGAATTATCACCTATTCTCCTCAAGCCATTCCAGAAAATCCAGAAGGAGGGAAGGCTCCCAAACACTTTTTATGAGGCTACTATCACCCTGATCCCCAAATCAGACAAAGACGTTACAAAAAAAAAAAAAAAAGAAAAAGAAAAAGAAAGAAAACTACAGGCCAATATCAGTAATGAACATAGATGCAAAAATCCTCAACAAAATATTAGTGAACAGAATTCAGCAACACATTAAAAAGATCATACACCATGATCAAGTTTGGTTCAGCATCCACAAATCAATTAATGTGATACACCACGTTAACAAAATGAAAAATAAAAATCATATGATCGTATCAATAGATGCAGAAAAAACATTTGACAAAATCCAGCAGCGATTTATGATAAAAACACTTAAGAAAGCGGGACTAGAGGAACGATATCTCAACATAATAAAGGCCATATATGACAAACCCACAGCTAACATCGTACTCAATGGGGAAAAGCTAAAACCATTCCCCTTAAGATCAGGAACAAGGCAAGGTTGCCCACTATCTCCGCTTCTATTCAACAGAGTTCTAGAAGTTCTAGCCACAGCAATCAGACAAGAAAAAGAAATAAAAGGCATCCAAATTGGTAAAGAGGAAGCAAAATTGTCATTATATGTAGATGACATGATAGTACATATAAAGAATCCTAAAAACTCCACCAAAAAACGATTAGAACTGATAAATGAATTCAGTAAAGTAGCAGGATACAAAATTAATATTCAGAAATCAGTTGCATTTGTATATGCCAATAATAAAATATCACAAGGAGAAATTAAGAAAACAGTTCCATTTACAACTGCCTCAAAGACTATAAAATACCTAGGAATAAGTTTAACCAAAGAAGTAAAAGACATGTACTTGGAAAATTATAAGATATTGAAGAGAGAAATTAAAGAATATACAAATAGATGGAAACACATACCAAGCTCATGGGTAGGAAGAATTAATATAGTTAAAATGTTCATACTGCCTAAGGCAATATACAGATTCAACGCAATTCCTATCAAACTACCAAGGACGTTTTTCACAGAAATAGAACATATAATCCTATGATTTATATGGAACCATAAAAGACCCTGGATAACGTTGGCAATCTTGAGAAATAAGAACAAGGTGGAGGGTATCACGCACAATACCCGACATCAAATTATACTACAAGGCTACAGTAATCAAAACAGCATGGTACTGGCATAAAAACAGATAGATCAATGGAACAGAATAGAGAGCCCAGAAATAAATCCATGCCTATATTGTCATTTAATATACGACAATGGAAGCAAGAATTTACGGTGGGGTAAAGAAAGTCTATTCAATAAATGGTGCTAGGAAACCTGGACAGACACATGCAAAAAACTGAAGCTGGACCACCTACTCTACGATATACAAGAAAAAATTCAAAATGGATTAAAGATTTAAATGTAAGATCTGAAACCATAAAACTCCTGGAAGCAAATATAAGAAGAAAGTTTACAGACATTACCTGGAGTAATACATTTACTGATATATCCCCTCGGGCAAGGGAAGTAATAAGAAAAATAAACATGTGGGATTACATCAAACTAAAAAGTTTTTTTCACAGCAAAGGAAACCATCAATAAAACAAAAAGGGATCCTACTGAATGGGAGAAGATATTTGTCAATGATATATCCGATAAGGGGTTGATATCCCAAATTTATAAAAAACTCACTCAACTTCAAAAAAACAAACAACCCAATTAAAAAATGGGCAGAGGACGTGAAGAGACATTTTTCTAAAACGGACATACAGATGGCAAACAGACATATGAAGAAATGCTCAACCTCACTAACCATCAGAGAAATGCAAATAAAAACCACAATGAGATAGCACCTCACCCCAGTCAAAATGGCTATCATCAATAAATCAAGAAGCAACAAGTGCTGGCGAGGATGTGGAGAAAAAGGAACCCTTGTGTACTGTTGGTGGGATTGCAAATTGGTGCAGCCACTATGGAAATCAGTATGGAGGTATCTCAAAAAACTGAAAATGGAACTACCTTATGACACAGCAATTCCACTCCTAGCTATCTATCCAGAGAAATCCAAAACTCTAGTTTGAAAAAATTTATGCAACCCTATGTTTATTGCAGCACTATACACAATAGCCAAGACATGGAAACAACCGAAACTCCAAGCGGTAGACGACTGGATTAAGAAACTGTGGTACATTTATACAATGGAGTATTACGCAGCCATAAAGAAGAAAGAAATCTTACCATTTACAATGATATGGATGGACCTAGAGAACATTATGTTAAGTGAAATAAGTCAGACAGAGAAAGACAAATACCATATGATCTCACTTATATGTGGAATCTAAAGAAAAGAATAAATGGACGAACTAATCAGAAACAGTCTCAGTGACATAGAAGAAAAACTGAGGGTTGCTAGTGGGAGTGGGGGCGGGGATGAGGGAGAAGGTGAAGGGATTAGAAAACAGTCAGTAACCACAAGATGGCCACGGGGACACGGAAGTCAGTTTGGGGAACATAATCAATAATGTAAAGATTTTGTAGGGTATCAGACGGACACTTGTCTCATTAGGGAGCCCTCCTCAGGGAGGATGTAGATGCCTGATCACTGCACTGTGCACCTGAAGCTGAAGGTGAACAATAATGAATGTCAACTATATTTTTATATATATATATATATAATATATATTATTATATATATATTATATTATTTATATATATATTTAATATATATGTACATATTCAGAAGAAGCGGAGTACAGCATTACGAATAGAGACAGTGGAAATGTAACAGCTGCATGCGATATCAGAGGGGTAGTAGATTGGGGGCTTATCACTGTGTGAGGGGTGTACATGGTAAATGTCTAACTATTACATGGTTTTGTGCACCTGAAACTAATACAAAAAGCTTATTACCTATGCTCTTCAACATTCCTTAAAAAGGGGGGAAATAAGTGAATACCCCACAAACTGCATTTGGCTTTTGTGAACTATTCTTCATCGTCCTTATGTTGTTTCCTTTGACCCAGACTAGAAAAGGCCCCGGGCACTCCTAGGCCTGCCCTGGCCATGTCTGTCACAGCAGAAGCCCTGCATGGTGATGGAGATGGCTCGTCTGCATGTCAGGCCTCACCAGAAGGAAGGGGCCCCTCAGCCAGAACAAAGCTCATGGGAGGGAGCTGCAGAGAAGCAGAATTTGGGCCCAGCTCAGGGACATCTTCCTGAGTCATCCCCTGATGAAACAGGCTCCTTCGAAGGTCGTCTGTGTGAGAAGTGTTTGGGGAAACTGAGGCCAACGGTGTAAGATTTCTGTCTGGGGTGAATGCTCTCATTTGAAAAGGAAAGAAGTTCTGAAAAATGTGTTCAGTCCCCTGTGTGCAGTGCTGCCTACCGTGTTTATAGTCTCTGGTCTCCTCGTTAAGACGAGTCTGGGAAAATGGATTCCTTCACATCAGGCTGCTCCCCACTTTCCCAGGAAGCCAGGTTTCCCCAAGGAGCTGCCATCTGGATGGAATAGGCCAGCCTTTGAGATCTGAACAATGTCGCTGCCACTGGTCACAAATCGGAGAAGCCTCTGGGGAGCAGGCAGGTGGTCCTCTCGCTCAGGCCCTGCGGAAGCTGGCAGCAGCGAACCTCGGGCTCCTTGTCCCCCCAGAATCAAGTCAATGTTGAAGGCTGACGTGGCCTCCAGAGTGTCCCTGGCACTCGGGAAGCCAAGATGCTGAGTACTCACACGCATTCAGGGTCAGCTAGGTCGTTTGCGGGGCCAAGGACAGAATGGAAATGCAGGATCCTGGTTCACAAACTGTTATGGATTTCAGGATGATGACAGCACAGTGTGAAACCAAGCGGGTCGTGTGAGACTGCCCAGGCCACACACCTGCACCTGTGTGCACTCATGGGCTCTCAGGACACAGGTCCTCTGTGGGTCAGAGGCCAGCACAGCCCTGCGGGCTCTCCTCACGTCACCAGTACCATCCAAACTAAAGACCGGGCTCTGCTGCAGGAGCTGTCTGGACAGAAGGAGCACCCATAGAGGTGGGCTTGCCCCAGGCTCCCCACTTCATGCCTTGTGCCAGTGCGTCCAACATGCTGGGACACTGCTTCCTCCTCCCTTTACTGTAAGGACCACCTGAAAGGATAATATAGGAGCTGCCTGGAGCCCCTGAGATGGGCCTAGATGTGGAGGCCCCAATGGCCGGCATCGCAGAATTCTAAGGGGCAATCTGGGAAGAATTGATGTCCAGGACAGAGGGAACTGGTCAGATGAGCTGGATATGGAACCAAAGCCCTAGTATATGAGAGAAAAAGAGTATTGGAAGGATGTGACCTCCCACTCCCACCTGTATGGGCTCAGCTCACCTGGGAATTAAGTCAGGCTTAGAAAAGTGAAGGCTGCAAGCAAGAATTAACCCAGGAATTCCTTTCTCCCAATTTTGGCAGAATTCTGGAAGAAGTGCAAGCCACAATGTTTAGTGGCCGTGTTAAAAGAGCATTAACCAAAGGGGGAAAGGGGCATCCTTCTCCTCTTTTGCTCAAGGTAGTGCCCTATTGATGTGTAGCTGACCAGAGGACCCTACAGCAGCAGGACAGGAGGAACAGAGCCCCAGGGAGGGCAGTGCCTGCCGAGGAGAGCATAGGCTCTCTCTGGTGCATCTGGTTTATGCCGTAGCTTTGATTCTTCCTGTTAGTGTGACTGTGACCTTGACCTTGAGGGAGGTTTCAGGACAGAGGCCAGTGCAGCAGAGAGAATGTGGGTTTGGTGTCACAGCTGGAGGTGAAATCCTGGCTCCAGTAGAGCCTGGCTACTGGTTGGAAGCAAAATGTGAGGCCTCCTTCACTTGCCTCCACCACCTCTTCATTTGTAAAAGTTGGGATGTAAATGACTATTATCCTGCGGTGTTGTCTGAGCCACTGAGTACAAGTTCCAAGCCCAGCTTTGTGCTCAGGGTCCCCCAGCCTTCCTCTCTGGCCTTCCCTGCAGTCTTTCCACTCCACTTCCATCTCAGTGTTTCTCTGTGTCTGCCTGTGGCTTCTGCTCGGCCACCCTGAGCCTTTCTCTCTCCTTGCTCACATGAGAGGTAGGGGCCAGCCATCTATCCTGCTAACTTGTCACTTTGCTGGGATTCAGCTTCAGGCATGTGGCAGTGATAACCTCACCACCCTGATATGACAAAAATGCATGTACTTTCGGAAACATTACCAGCAAAGCAGTAAAAGTGGAGGTCATTAAGCAGAAGGCTAACTGGCCGCATGACAATGTCCAGAGGATGGCGCTGTTGCCTTTTGTTCTTTGGCTGGGGTGAGTCTGCGTTGGAGAACCTGGTGGAAGAACACTGCAGTGCAGTGTGAGACAGAGCACGTGACCAGGCCACTCCTTTATGCTCTGTCCCAGCACATCTGTCCACATCAGCTTTTCCCGAGCCGCAGGTGTGTCAGCCCTCCAGGAATGACGGAGGCCAGAGGCTCTTGGGGCCTTGTCTCCAGGGAACTTGGTGTCAAGATAAGAGGCCATCAGGTTCCCATGCCAGGCCTGTGACAACTGAGAGAGAGAAGCACTGTAGTGCTCCTCAGAGTCAGGAAGATCAGAACCAAAGTGTCAGGAGAAGGGCCAGAGGGAGTGACACTAGAGCGGGGCCCCCGAAGGTGGACCTGGGCTGTGGAACTGGGAGTGAGGTGGCCAGGGCAGTTACCTGAGGGCTGAGGACAGACGGAGAGCATCCTTGAGGGGGTTTGGCTGGAGCTGGGCAGCTGAGCAGGGGCATAGGGAGGGCAGATGCTGGAAGAGTTGTGCAGGCCGTGTGGGGATGACTTAGGGCCAGCTGTGTCTCTTAGCAGGAGCCAGGCCTCGCTCCCCTGACATGAGGAAGGTCAAGAACGGTATGCTGACTACCTGACCTTGTCCACTTGCAAATATCTATACTTACACATGCTCATCCCACACACATGCACTGATACAGACACATCCACTCACCCCCAATGTGCAGGGACACTGCCCACATGTGCCCACCACCCCGTGGCAGCTCGTCTCTGTGCCCTCCCTTCCACCCACCTAGGAAAGAAGAACCTGTAAGGAGGGGTGGGCATGGGGTCGGGGGACCATCAGGCCCAGGTCTCCCATGCACAAAATATCACATGTCACAGATTAGACATTTGAATTTATTTCCAAGTAAAACTTTGATGCAGGCACAGAAGTATACCACCAGGACTAAAAGATATCCATCACCTGTCTTTATGATTGAGTGACATTGTCGTACCAGGAACCATTATTTTCTTTAACTCCAGTAATTCAACAATGATGTTTTATTGCTTTCTTTTTGTTTTTTTGGTTAAAGCTGTTCATTGGTTCCATGTAAACATTTAGCACAAACCATTTTTTTTTTTTTTTTTTTTTTTAGTATGCTGGGAGCTTCCACCAGTGGGAGTAGGTCTCTTTCAACCTCTCATAGACTCTGCTTTGGCCAGCGGTCAGAAGGGTCATGGGGTGCAATTGTCCCCACTTCCAGACTCTTCCTCACTCCACCCCGTTCCACATGTGTCTTGAGAGTCAGAGGAGAGAATGAAACGGGAAGGAAATGGAAATTGTCCTGTCTTGGGGTTAGTGAGGGCTGAGTCTGGTTCCGGGGCGCAAGTCCAGGACAGGGGCTGGATGCATACTGCTCAAGAAAGCCAGCAGTGCAGGCAGAGCTGGCTCTGGCCAGTAAGGCCCTGAGTCCTCTGGAGACCCCTGTCTCCCCTGGAGCCCCTGTGGATGGACACCCACAGCGTGCTGTGCTGGTGAGCTGGTTATGCTGAGTAAGTAACTGCAGAGATGTAGGCCCCAGGCCACCCACTCCTCAGGGTACAGGGTGCCCACCCCTCCCAAACCATCACACAGTTGGAGCCCACAGGTAGCAAGTGGCCCTGTGTGAACTGCTGGCCATCCCAGCTCTGTGCCGGCGGGACAAAGTAGCTCCACCACAATGCATGCTGTGGCCCAGTGTTGCCTCCTGACTTTCTCCATCCTGCAGTTGGTTTGGGGGTAGTTTTTCAGTGACTCGGGGGCCGGGGGATGATCTTAAAAAGCATATGGTCATTGATTTCTCACAGGCACTGAAGAGTTAGGACGTGGTCTGACTTGACAGGCAGCCCAGTCATAGTGCTGAGTACTGGCCAGTCTCAGCCCAGTGCCTCACACTGCCCGCCTCCCAACATCTAATTGTCCTTTAGCTACAAGGTGACCTGCTGAACTGTGATGGGGCACGCTTTGGCGATGGACAGACCTTAGGGACCCCTATGACACGGAATCACGCCATTGACCGGGACCACTTGACCTGCTGAGCTTTGGGTTCTGCATGTATAAACTGGAGGTCATAACGCCCATCTCACCGGGTTGTGGGAATATGTGAAATGATGGGCACAGAGCACAAAGCCTGCTCCTTTCCTCCGCACTCCCTGAGGTTATTAGAATAAGCCCCATCCTCTTCAACTCCTGGAATTCCATACATCTCTGCACATCACCCAATGCCTATACTCCTCTGGCTCACCTCTGCTCAGTGATCTGCTGACTGGATTATTTTTCCTCTTGTCCGCCTTTCATCATCTCCCCTTCCTACCCAACAGCCCTTCCAGGCTTCCGTCTTCTCCCCAGATCCATATGTTCCCTTGTCATCGCCTTCCCCTGCAGTTAAACCCAGCGGTGTGCTTGGGGTGGGCCATGAGAGGGAGAGCAGGCCTTTACCTGGAGGATGTGACAGCTCCCTTTCCTTCTCAGGCTGGCATGCAGATGGGCTCAGTCCCTGTCGTGCCCAGGAAGACGCAGGACCTCTCATTAGGACCCTCCCCCACCTGGCCTCCCCGCCTGCAGGCCAGCACTACCTGCACCCACATTCTGCCACGCTCATCCCTTCGTAGTGGTACTTGAGGGTGGGGACCCCCATGTCATCCTTGTAGAGGATGGAGATGGGGCTCAGTTTGGTGGGCACACAGCAGGCCTTGCCCACCTTCATGGGGAACTTGAGATGTACCAGGGTCTGCACAATGGCATGTTTCGTTGGGGTCACATCGTCAGCCAGGGGGAAGAAGCAGCCGCCTTTGCACTCGTAGGCGTCATACTCCTTGGGTGCAATGATCCAGCTGTCCCAGCCAATGTCCTCGAAATTCACCCGCAGGGAGGTCTTCTGACAGTGGTTGTTGGCGCCAGCACTCCTCTTCTGTCTGGCTAAGGACGACCCCGCGGCCACGACGCGGCTCGCCAAGTCCTCCTCCTCATCCTTGATCTCACCTGCCTCCGCTGGGCCGTTGTTGGACAACTTCTTTAGCACACTCTCCTGCTCATGGCCGATCATTTCCCTGAGCTCCAGCCTGGTCTCCTTGGTCCCATTGCTGCGGTCATTGGAGAAGACCACGAAAAAGGGCAGGTTTTTGGAGCCTGGGGGGACACTGATATCCAGCTTGTCACATCCTTTTCTGTGACTCTCCACAGTCACTTCCAGTTTATTTTTGCTCTTGGTGGAGTCTGCTCTGACCCACCGCTTCACAGCGCTGGAGACCTCAAAGGTCTCCCAGCCCTCGTGCCGAATGTCCTGGGACACCAGGAAGGTCTTGGTTCCTGCAGATGGGTCCCATGTGTCTGCTCCATCCAGGACATCATAAATAACCATGTTTCCTTGCAGCTCATGAGAGGAGTCCTCGTGACTTTGACAGGAGATGTAGAGTCGGAGCTCTGCCCTCGTGATCTGCTCATGTCTAGGAATGGAGATGTTGAAAAGCAAGACGTGTTTCTGGAAGGGGAAGTCTTCTGTGGCAGATACAGAGATGGCATCTGAAATGCAAATACACAGTGATGGACATCTGCTGGGAGGCTCTGGTTTCAGGACACCAAAGCTGAGACTCATGGCTTGGATGAAAGGGCATGGGGATGACATTGTCGAATCTCTCTTTTGTTTCACTTAAGCTTTTAATGTAGCAGAGTATTTTGAAAGGTAGGTTTAGGATCTTCCAAAGAGAAGCAGAGGCAGGAGACGCCGTGCATTGCAGTGAGCAGGCCCGCATGTTGATTGAGCATCGACTGTGGGCCCAGAGTTGCACTGAGAGCTTTGCATCTAAATTTCACTTGACTCTTCACACTGACCCTGGGACCATCTAATGACTATTCCGCTCTTACAGATGTGGAAACTGGCTTTAGGTTGGTTAGCAGCCAAAGTGCACACATTCTGTAAAGATCCTCACTTATAAAAAAAAGAACCAAATGAAACAAAACAGCAACATTCACTGTCAAGTTCTGAGTGCTGATCCTGAGTGTATGATTTTAAAGGGGAGATCCTGGGGGGGAAGGTAAAATTCTAGCATTAAGACAATATTAAAAATCTGCATCTACATAGTGCAAAAATCATTCAGAATTGTAACTTCTGGGCAAAGTGAAAGTGGATGATTTTTTTAATGTTTGAGGAAAAAAAAATATATGAGCTTCAACTTCTTTCTCATGTCAGGCAAAAATGGGACTTGCCTGTTAGCCACACAACTGTCTCAGTTTCCTACTTCTTCTGACTGACTCATGGCCATTAGCACATCTCTATTATACCATGGCTTGGTCACAAAGAGGGAAGAAGAGTTGCATTTTGTGAGCACTTACTATGTGCCAACTGAAGGGAGACTCTATGCTGTCCTGAAAACCAGCAGGTTTTTGTGTCTCAGACTAAAGCGTCAATCCTGACTCTGCCCTTTCCTAGGCGTATGACTTTGGAAAAGTCCTGAGTCTCTCTGTGCCTCAGTTTTCTCATCTGCAGAATGGGGTTCATCCTTCCTGCCTCCCAGGGTTGGTTTGAGGCTTCGACAAGACAGTGCATGGAACTTACCCAACATTGTCCCTGGCTCATAGAAGATGCTCAATCAACATTCCTGTGTCCTCCCCCGACCTTCCTCCCCCAAAGCATGTGGCCTTTCACACAGTTCTCTGTGGTGCCCTCACAGCTACTCCAGCTCCTGCAGAACGTGCCGAGCTGCTGTGACATGAGTAATGAAGGGGTCTGTGAGTAGTGCATTAGTGACCTAATGTGCTCTTCCTGTGGCATGCCTTGATAATGGCTGTGGGATGGCAGTCAGACATCTAGAAAGCAAGTGTCCCCCAGCCCCCGAGCCACACTCGGACCATCTGTGAAGTCTGTAAAGGGAAGCATAATTGGTCTCCACAGGAGTGCTGGCCATAGGCAGAGCTGGGATCAGATCAGAGCACTTGTTTCTGGGACATGGACAATGCTGGAGGGTGGGGACATGACTCTAAATGCTGGACTCCCCGATGGGATTTGGTGGTTAGGTCCAGCCAAAGTAGCCCAGCCTTCCTCTGAAGCAGAGCTTACAGACATGCCCCATGGGCCTGGGGAGATGCTGGTAGATGGCATTAAAAAAATAATAAAGCTTGTGTTTTAAAAATCAGGCAAGTTCACATAAAATCTAGATTTCTTCTTTTTCTTTTGGGCAATCAGAAAATCTGGCACAGCTGGGCATACAATGTGACCACAACAGTGTCTTTGAGACGGGTGTACACTCTGCAGGCCGGGCAGGCCTGGCTGCCGGCTGGCGCTCCGAGCAAAGCCTGTCAGGATTTACAGCACTTCAGCCCAGGAGCAGGGAGGCCATGTGCGGCTGCTTCTTTAGCGGGAGATGGCAGCAGCAGGAAACGCCTGAGCTGTGCAGACGGACGGGCCTGGGTCAGAATCCAGCTACTTAACTACTATGTGACCTGGGAGTGTTCCTACAGCCTCTGCAAGCCTGGCTTCCCTGCTCACAAACTCATTTTACCTACATTGTGTGATTAGTGAACAGAAGCCCTAAGTCAATGTTTGTTTTCTTCTAGTCCTCCTAAATCAGGGAAATTATTTTATATTTAGAAAATAATTGAGTAGTCCTCCAACATTTAGCTCTCAGAGGAATGTATCTGAATTTTAGACATCTTTTGATCAGCGAGAAATAGACATTCTTTCAATGTTTAAAGATATACCAGCTGGTTGGAGGCTAAATGAGTTGTCTGTTTCTAAGTGGGAAAGGACCAGTGAGAGAAGGGGAAAGAAAGCAAGGGGTGGAAGAAAGGGAGCTGGCATTCCCGAAGCTCCCCCTGAGTTAAATTGGCACTGGGTCCAGGGAAGGAGACTCTCCTAGAGCAGAGCTATCCAGTAGAACTTCCTGCGATGACGGAAATGTTCCATGATCTGCCCTACAGGATAGACATCAGCCACATGTGACTGTTGGACGCTTGAATCGAAGCTAGTGAAACTAAGGAACTAAGTTATTAATTTTATTTCATTTTAATTCCCTGAAAAGGAAACTTAAAGAGTCGCGTGTGGCCCGGGGCCGCCACACTGGGCGGCACAGCTGTGGACCACTGAGTGGCCCTGACCCCACCCGCAGGAGCCCAGGTGGAGCCCACTCTACCTTCCATGCTGAAGCTGCGAACGATGTTGGACGCCGGGGTGGACGACTTGTCAGTGGTGTATCTGTTGTACAGGTCGATCATGTACTGCGGTGGCTCTGCTCGGGTTTTGTCCTGGGAGGGGACGCCGCTCAGGTTGAGGCTGCGCAGGAAATCCACCTTCATGTTCTCCAGGAACATCCTCAGGTCGAAGGTGCCCGCTCCGTGCTCACCTCCGGGCCCCCCTAGCAGGCGATGGGCATCTCCCGCTGTCAGCGTCCGGCCCCGGCTCTCCAGAGGCTTCCCCTGCCCAGAGCAGGTCAGCAGGGAGAGCACAGGCAGAGCTACCCACAGCGCCCCGTGGCACATCTTGGGACGGCGAGCTTGCCCTGGACAGGAGACTGCCGGTGGCCACCTGGGCTTAGCGGGTGTGGGGAGCAGCGCAGGAGGAGCCGGCCCGCATCGTCCTGCCGAGCGCGCTGCACCAAGCACCCTGGCCAGTTCCCAGGCTCTCACCCGCCGTCCCAGTGTCCTCCACTTGTTCTTATCTGGCCCTCAATGCGAAGCTCCAACCTCTTATCTAAGGGAGCTCTCCGTTAATGAAGGCTCTATAAACATCTGACAAACACGCAGGGCTTGTGGGAAGGACAGGGCCTGCTGCAAAGAATCCGAATTTCTCCATGGGGTTATCGCCCCTTAATTAGGATCCTTTCTCATTTCCTTGTCAGCTCTGTTCAAAAGAACCTCAAGACGGGGTGACATATGCTCCATCTCCTGGACCACAGAAACAAAGAATCCAGGAAACAATCATGACCAAAAAGTCCTCCAAATATAGAAACAACACAAAACCCCCAGAGGATCCTGCAGACCCGGGCTGGAGTGGGTGGTGGGGTGGGGGCCGCAGCAGGGTGTGTGAGAGGCCTTCTGGCTGTGGGCTCAGGACCTGCAGGTGTGGCTCCCGTGCTCTGTACCTGCGTCTCTCATCTGCCAAGCGAGTTCCCGGCCATTAGAGATCACACGTGAATGTGGTACATGATTCAGTGAGGTGGCACAGACAAGGTGAGGCTTCAAATTCCAGCTCCCTCACTATTCCCTGCAGTGGGCTCTGGAGCAAGTAAGTCACTTCTGGTGCAGAAGAGAGTTGTGAGGATTTAGATAATTGCGTGCTTGGTGTCATGGCAGTCCCTGCAAGCCCTGGTCAATTGCGTGGCTGCGTTCTGGCTGCCACTTCTCCATGCCAGGTCTGACTGAGCTGGGAGCTGAGGAGGAAGCCCTATGCATCCCAGTTTGCTCACTACGGACTCCACAGGGACCCCAAAAGAGCTATGTCACTGGTCTTCAAGGGAGTCTTTGCTCATGTCAGAGGGGTGGATGCCTAGGCCACCTTCCTCCATCAGGGGATCCATGCAATCTGGGGAGACAAAGCAGCGGGAGAGGAGCTCTGAAGCCAGTACATGCCCTGGCCTGAGAACAGAACACAGTAGGGTCCTGCGAGGCCCCAGAACTTGTGTCATTTTAAAAGCATCATGCCCACACTCAGCCTCTGTCCTTTTCCATCATGTGTGATTTTGAACAAGGCAAAGAATGAACACAGTTAAAAATACCTGGGGGTCTCCTCTGAAGAGGATTGGAACATGAAGCTTTTCCACATTGGCGGTGCTCCTGGGGAGGGTGGCAGTGAGCTGAGCAGGCTCAGGAGATGTAGGAGGAGCCATGGCAGGCTGAGGTCAGAGATCCCAGTGTACGCCCAGCTTTTCTCCCACTACTAGTGGAGGCAGGGTGACACAAGGAGGCCCCGAGTAGCCAGGCCGAGACAGAACTTGCTGTCCCCATCTTTGGGGACACTGCCAAGGGAGAATGGATGGGAAGGGTATGGCTTCAGAAGTGCTGCTTGGAAAGGGGGCAGGAAGCATGCTGGGCATTGAGCCAGCTCAGTGCAAGAACTCTTGTGCTGATGAAGGGGTGCAAGGTCCGGGAAGTGGAGCTGCAGCTGTGCAGTGGGAGGGGTCTGGGCGGAGCTGGAGAGCAAAGCAGGATCCCCCACCAGCTCCAGGCCCTGGAGGCAGCCAGAAATCTGTCACACTCCAGACGGAGCCAAGGGATGCATGGGGGTGGCCTGAATGTGCTCAGGAAAGCTCAAGGGGCTGCTACCTGATGTTTCCTTAAAAACATGACAGATTTTCTTTTCTGATTATAATAGTAGTGTATGGTGCAGATAATTTGGGAAAAGCAAAACATTATAAAGAAGGAAATAAAAATAAACTATACTCTCTCTGTCTGGTGATGCCCACAGTTAATATTTTCAGATAGATGCAGTTTCCACAGTCCCCTATTTAACACCTTGTGGCCAGGAGTGTTTTGCGATTCAGAAAGCTTCAGAGTTTGGAAATTTGGTACGGCAAGTGTACTATAATATCTCCCGTGGGGCTGGGGATAATACCCTGTAAACAAAAACATTAATATTTCTGCAGTGAAACAAAGAAACAAGCCCACGTATCCATTCAGATCAAATTCTGCCATGAAAGAAGTTAAAAGGAACTTCAGGTTTTCTGATAGTTTCGGGTTTGGGAATCTCAGAAAAAGAACTGTGGGCCTGTCTACATGTGGGGTCGGGTCACCAATCCGGCCATGGAGGCTGCACACTAACAAGGCTTGGAGGCACTGGTCACACATCATAAGACTGATGTGGGTGGCACCCCCAGCGCTGTGCAATGCAACATGCCTGTGAATTTCTGGAATGATCGGCCCCACACATTCAGAGTATCAATATGTCTGCATCTCCTTTATTGTTTTTAAATACTTGCATGAGGCCTCAGATCCATATTATTGAAAAGTCTAGTTTGTTCCTCTCAGGGCATCTCTTTCCTGAATGGTCAAAGTGCACTGTAGGTTTATTTAGTCCAAAGGAGATGGAGGTGGGATGGCGTCAGTCCAGCTTCTTACTGCTGGAAGCGGGGAAGGAGGAAGGGATCCTAGCAGATTTCCCCTGCTGTTGCTTCTTAGTGACACTGGCTTTGCTGTTGGGGACGGGTCACACACATCTAACAGCTGTTTGTGCGCAGCTGCTGGGATGCTGTGTCTGGTCCAGGTTTCGCCCCGGTCTCCACGATGTCTCCCTTTGGGCACCAAGGTATCAGCTTTCTTAGGCACAATCTCAGGCTTACCTGTTCTCCAGAAGGCACGTCCTTGCGGCAGGTGGCTGGGTCGAGAGAAGAGGCCAGCTGTGGTCACATTCTGATCCCATGCTACCCTCTCTTACAAAACTCTGGGTTTTTATGGGGAGCCTGGGTCACAGCCCAGACTCCCATTTTACTCAAAGCGGTATGATTTCAGAGACCTTGTTACCTTTCTGTATAAATCGGCCTTGGTCTATCTGGACAGATCTCCTTAACTTTGGGTCTTAGGGAACAAGGTTCGGGTCTTGTTCTCTCTTTTACAGAAGATGTGGGGGTCCTCATACAAAAGGATGCTTCTGTTGCTACCAGCTTTTCATTGCTGGGACTTCACGGAAGGGCTACCTTAATTGAGCCACAAAATATCATCTTCACCTTCTTCTCCCCCTCTTCATCTCCCCTAAATTGTGTACCATATGACCCTGCAATTCCATTTATAGGTATTGAATACATCCCCAAAATAATTGAAAGCAGAGTCTCAAAGAGATATTTGTATGCCCATGTTCATAGCAGCATTATTTACAATAGCCAAGAGGGTAGAAGCAACCCTGGTGTTTATTGATGGATGACTGGATAAACAAAATGTGATATATATATCATTGCCCCGAAAATAAGACCTAGCCAGACAATCAGCTCTAATGCGTCTTTTGGAACAAAAATAAATGTAAAGCCCGGTCTTATATAAGACCCGGTCTTATATATTATATTATATTATATTATATTATATTATATTATATTATATTATATTATATTATATTATATTATATTATATTATTATTATTATTATTATATTATATTATATCTGGTCTTATATTATAGTAAAATAAGACTAGATATAGATATAGATAGATAGATAGATAGATAGATAGATAGATAGATATAGATATATTTCAGCCTTAAAAACGAAGGAAATTCTGGCACATGCCACAATATGGATGATTCTTGAAGACACGCTAAATGAAATAAGCCAGTCACAAAAGGATAAATATCGTATGATTCCACTTATATGAGGCACCTAGGGAAGTCAAATGCATAGAGACAGAAAGTAGAACGGTTGTTACCAGGGGTTGAGGGGAAGGGAGTTATTGATAAATGGGTACAGAGTTCTAGTTTTGTAACGTGAAAAGTTCTGGAGATGGATGGTGGTGATGGTCACATAGCATTGTGAAAGTACTAAAAGCCGCTGAACTGTGCACTTAAAATGGTGAATTCTGTTGTGTATTTTACTACAATTAAAAAATTTTAAATGTATCATATAGAGTTCTTTTTGTTGCAAGTTATAGCAAAGCAGAATCCAAACAGGCTTAAGAAAAATGGATTATGGCTAATAATGAAAGCTGACAACTTCAGCAAATGTTTGGCTTTAACACAGCCTGGTCCAGAGTACAAGCAATGTTGGAGTGATATCTTCTCCACTTTCAGAGCTGCCTTCCACTGTGTGGTCTTCACATTCCATCTGGCTGCAACAGGTCCGTAGCCAGTGGAGGAGGGGCAAAAGCCTCTGTTCCAGGAAGTCCCAATTAGTCTCATGGTATGTTCTTGGTTCTCATTGGACCATCTGCTTATATGCCAGCCAATGACAGTGGCCAGGGGAATGCAATGGCTTGGTTGGTTTAGTTGGGGGTGATGTCGCTGGCAGCAGCATAAGAGTCAAATTGGGATGAATCCTCAGAGGGCTCTAGATCTCGTTACCAGAAGCTGATGCCACTGAAGGATTGTGTAAGTATCCTCCCATGCCATGGAAAAATTTTCATATACTTCATTTTTAATGACTGAACAATATCCAACCATATGGATATATCCTAATGTACTCAACATTTATCAACTATAGGACAATGAGACGATCTATTAAGATAATGTTGCAAGGCACATTGTTATAGTCTATATTTTATATTATTTTCTTAAGACAGTTCACCAGAAGTGGAATATCTGTATCAAAGTATATGTAAACATTTTCAAAGCTCTTGGTAAACATTGCAAAGTTGTTTTCCAGAAACTTTTTTTTTTAAATTGGGGAATATTGGGAAACTGTGTGTTTTTCCAGGATGTCAAGTCATTTTTCAATCTAGCTGTGGAGGGTGCAGCTCTGCTGGCAACCTTGTTAAGGGTTCATGCTCTAACCAACTGAGCTATCCGGCCGCCCCCAGAAATGCTTTTTTAATATTCTCTCCCATTAGCAGAGCCTGAGAGCATGTGTTTTACCACCCTCTCACCAGTAGTTCTCTCTAGTCTTTAGTCATTTGATGAGCAAAAATGTGTTAATTTGCATTGCCAACTGAGCTGGACTAATTTCCCCCACATCTGGATGAGCCACGCCACAATGTCTGGACTTCAGCCTTCCTGAAAGTACTGAAGGTACATGGCAGCCTTCTCACATCAGCTGGTCCAGGGCTGTGCTCAGGTGTTGTATGTGGTGGCATGCTGTGTGTCTGAGAAGAGCACTAGAGGGACCCACAGATGCCTGGGTGTTCCTCAGGAACACTGAATGCCTTTAGCACAGAGCCTGGCACATGCTAAGCACTCCACAAGTTGTCATTATTGCACTTGTCAGTATGAAGTCGGATCTTTCTATCACTTTTTCTCTCTCATTCCTGGGGCAGCTCTGTCGTTCCTTCTGCAGAGACCCTGCTTAGGCTTTGCTCTCTGTTAGGAATACCTCATTCTCCTGCCCACTGCCCTCTACCTGGTCCAATCCTGCCTGTCCTACAGTGCTTGTGTGGGACTCCCATCCACCAGCCTATGTGTTTGAAGCAACAGCACTTGTTGGATTTGTCAGATAAGCACTACACAGGGCGCTGGGACTGCTGTCTGCTGTTGACTTGAGGTGGCACACACTTCCTGCAATCTGACGTGCCCGTGAGCCAGTCCTGTGTTCACAGCGGAGCTGAGGTCCCTCCCGGGCAGGTCACTGGCTCATCTCCGCATAGGTCCTTGAACACCTTGGGGCGCTCCACACGGTATGTTGGTCAGGCCAGCTCAACCTGTCCCCATCTATACTTGATGCTCAGACAGGTAGGCATCACTGTGCTGTGGTGATTTTTAATCAGAGACTCAGTAGCCTCATCTCCTCCCAGGACTTGTGAATTACGGAAACAGACTCATCACAGGCAGCTGCAACGGAAGTATAACGTAATGATGAAGAGCGGCAGATCGGCCTCATCCATGTGTTTTAAGGATTGCTGAAGCTCCTACATAGAGCAGACATTGACCTCAGCCTTTATTCATGGAGGCCGGGCAAGATCTGCTGGAATTTCTGTGATATGGCAGCCTCCAGGGGGTCAGGAACCGCTTGCGTCCCAGGAGGCATGACTACAAGGACCCCCGGCCCTCTGTGAGCTTCTCAAACTCCATACTCACCCACATGTTGCTCAGAGGAATGAAAACTGGACCTACCTTGAGGCCGTAAGGAGAGCAAGAGCCAAGCAGAGCAGAGGATAGATCACTTCCCAGCTCTGGCCTAGTCCTGAGATGCTCCGTCCATTTGGCAGCCAATGTGAACTCCCTGTCCTGGGACTGCGCCCAGGTACTTAGCACACTCATTACAACGGTGCTTCATAAAGTGTGGTCCCTGGACACCACCGGCGGCATCAGTGTCTGGGAAGTGATTAAAATGCAAGTCTTGGCCTGAGTCAGAACATCTAGGGGCAAGGCCCATCAACTTGGTGAAACCCTCCAGGTGACGCTCACGCACGTTCAACTTTGCACATTGGTTTTGATAAAACAAGAAATTCATATGAGCCTGTCAAGGGATAAAGTATGTAGATATTGCCTAGCATGGTATTTGGCACATCACAGATGATAAATAATTGAATAAATAAAAACAAGTCTGTGCTTCTGCTCACCCACCCCTTACTCATGCAAACAGGACTTCTGGGAGAGACTGGAGGAATTTAGGATGGGATTAGACCTGAGTGAGAAGGAAAGGTGGACCACAGCTTGAGCATCATTAGCTCAGGGAGAAGAGTGATGGGAACGGAAATCTCAGTATCACTTTATCACTGAAGGATTTTATGTTTGGTAAAAGGAAACAGCCTTGAACTGTAACCTGAAGGTTTTGGTGCACAGTTTTCATTGGAGCTGGCAAGCTGGTTCTGCTCTCTTGGTTTTTCCACTGAATGCCTCTCTAGCCCTCCTTGGCAGGTGGTGCCATCAAAAACATTTTGCATATGCTGGTACTAGCAATGTGTTTATGCTACGAGCCAAGTCCAGCTCTTCCATCCTGGTGGAGTCATCTCTGTTCCTCTTTCTCTGGAGTCCCTTTCTCACACCCTCCCTCCCCCACCCCAGCATGGCCTTGTCTCCATCCTGGCCACAGAAGAAAATGCTCTGATGGCATTTTATGAGTAAATCAGACATACAAAGAAACCTGTTGGGACACCACAGGTAAGGCACCTGGTAGTACCTGGATGCAGTCTCCTCCCTTGTTCAGCAAAAGAGTTTTATCAGTTTTCCAAAGTTTCCTCCCAGCCTTAAATTTTCAAGCCTCAGTTGCACTGCTTATATTTGTCACATGAAGTAATCTATAAGGCCCTAGCCTTTCAGAGGATGTGTGACTTCAGGAATAGGACCCGGTGGCAGGCCACCACACTGCTCCCGCCAGACTAACACAGACTCAGCTGAGTGACCTCAGGGATCCATGCGCATCTGGGCTGTGTGATGGAACCTCTTGCTCTTGTGACAGTGTGATGTTAATATTTTGGTTTTAAGAGGAAAAGAAGTTGTCTCATGTGGCATATATTTCGTTATAAACCTTGCTTTATTGTGAGATCACTCAGTGCCTTTGGGAGCAGGCCAATGGTAGTGGGGTCACAGGCCAGGAAGCTGAGGGGCAGCACCAGCCACACGGTTGAATCAGTCAGCCTTGGGCATCAAAGTTGATAAGACATGGGTGGCCATATTACTTACCCATCCTGAGCCTGTTTTTCTGAGGCACCAACTGGGTAGTAAGTTGCAAGGTTGTTGTGAAGCTGAACGAGAAGCCACATCTAAATGGCATGGTGCTCTATCAATGTAAGGGGTGGGTCATCGATGACACCAGCTCCTTCCACCAAACCCCAGAATCATCACCACCGAGTACCATCCATCCCAGTCCAAGCTCGAAGCCCCAGCCAGTGGCTGGACCCAGAGGTGACCCTCTCAGCCTGCTTCCTCCACCCCCAAAGTCCAGAAATGAAACAGAGGATTCTAGGCTTTTAGGATGACTCAGAAGATCTCCCAGAAACTGAAAATGCCAGAAAACTAAGATAGAACTATTATAGGACACCCCATTTACATCAAGAAATGGAAAAGGAGCAGTTTGATGAGAGAAAATTGAAGAGGAGAAAGAAAAATGAGGGCTCTGGTATTGAGAAAAAAAGGCATTGGGAGCCTTATCAAGCCCCAATATATTTTATGACTACTTCTTTTGTGATTAACTCATATCCTGTCATCTTCCAAAAAGGATTAGACATGACAAACCAAGCACTAAGTTTGCAGATCCATTTGCGATATCCCAGGCATCCACAGCAACTTGAAAGGAATCACTGAGTCCCGGTACAATTCCTGCGGATAAAGGAACACCTCCCTCACCTCACCTGATCTCTGCCAAGAGTCAGGGCCATGTGCCCAGGGCAGCTGTTCACACACATGTGCCGGGACCTCCAAGGAAATTTAGAGTACCTCCAAGGAAACGCTCCGCAGACGCTACTGGGCTCCACTCAGGGACCCTCAGACCCCCCTACCTATCTGTTCTAGGCAATCTCTCGCCAGTAGTTGTCACTGCAGCCTTCTTCAGAGGCTGCTTGGGCTTCTGGAGCTCCCATGGCTGCCTGCGCAGAGGTCCAGAGACCTGAGCATTTCCATCCCTCCCCGCCCAGCCCCACCTGCCTGGCGGCAGCCTGGAGAAACGTCTGAACATCCAGCTCCCTTGTCAAGGCCGGACTGACTGACCCTGAGGTATACTTAAGCTCCAGAGCTTTCCACAGGATCCAGGTGAGCCTGGGATGCTTAGTTTCTTGCCCTCCAGTGCTGCTTTACCTCCTCTGTACCTGTTTCTCCTGGGAGCAATTCCTCATAAGTCCCTTGTGCAGGAATCCTGGTCTCCGGAGCCCAACCTAAGACGGACTCCTTGGGCTTCTTTTCTCCTTCTAAGTCCCCTCCTGGAGGACTGCTCATGGCTTCCCAATCTCCTCCAAGTAAGACTTGGTGCCTTGTCATTGTCTCAGATCCCTGTCAAAGGACTATTAGACACCTGCCCCAAATTGTACCCAGATTCTTCTTCAGAAATTCTGGTTAATCGGCTTTGGGCAATCCATCTGTAGGGTCATGCCAACTCAGAGGTAATGGAGCCATTTGGGAGAGGTTATTTTGGGACAGGCCACTGGCAAGGAAGCAGGGTGGTCCTTCTACAAACACGCACAGGGAGAAGCAGGCATTCCATTCCCTCAGGAACCCCTGTACCTCGGGAGAGACGCCTGGCTGCTTCTGCTGAATCTCCTGCTTGAACTTCCCCAAGTGAAAGGTCTGTGACCAGGCAACTACAGACGTTCGTTCAATGTCTCAGACTCCTTCCATCACTCACTGTCCCCTCTGAGGCTAAGGCTGTGGGAACCCTGCAAGGCGACTGGGCTGCCTGGGCCAAGTCCTGCCTGGACGAGCCCAGGGTGGGAGCTGTGGACTGGAGTGGGTGGGCAGGATCCTGGAAGGCATAGGAGCAGTCAGTTTCTGGAGCTTGGGACAGAGATAGAGAGTAGAGATGGCCTAGCGGGGGATTCAGCTGATTCTAAAAGAAGACTGTGTCCCCAGGAACCACCCAAATGTCATGCTTACCGATGGAGAGCCATCAATATTTTGGAATGGGTAACATTTAGTTTTCAAGATACCACTGTACCTTTAATTTATTAGCTTTCCATAAAAACACATAACATACACAATCTACAGTATAGAAAGTATAATTTACAAAAATATAAAAATATTGGTTATTTTTTAGTATTCCAACATATCACTGCGTGTGTTATTTCAATGAGCATGTTTAAACAATGCACCCTTAACCAGCATGCTTACCTCTGCGGGGAATGGACTCAACTCCCTCTTTTTTGTTTTAAAATAAAATATATATTAAGAAAAGGAAACCAAAATTGGTTATAGGTGCATATTGTATGTATAAAAGCTTTTGCAGTGGAGTTTGAAAGAAAACATCCGTTTATATCATTATTTAGGCCCTGTTTTCCAGTATCAATGAGTGGCCTGAAGTGTTTTCAACTGATTGTTTAAACAAGGTTCTTTCCACACGACAGGTGAGGGTGCCCTCAGGTTTGCAGTCGTCTTCGCAGGTTATGAGATGATGATCACCAAAGCCAACACTCTGGACACGTTCGGTTTGCAGGCCTTCGGAGCAGAGGGCATGAGTGGTGGGCAGCCTTCAGGCCAAGGCTGAGTCCCAGATTCCTTCAGGGGATTCAGACTGGCATTTTAGAGGCTCAGTCAAAGGAAAACCCAGATTGATGCCCTGGGGACATGCTCCTGGGATGCAGCGACGTTGCCTGTGAGCTCTGCCTTGCATTTGCAGCTGCACCCCAGTCAATCTCCGACTCCAGGGCCTCTGAGGACACTGCCCTGTGGGGCGTGGGGTGGAGGTTTCCTTCCACCCCGGAGCGGCTGGTCTTACCGGCAAGCACAGGTCTCCACGGACATGTTGGGGTACACCTTCAGAACTACGTTCCGGTTCTCATCCAGGAAGAGGACCCCAAGGGAGTTCATCTTGTCGGGAACGCAGCAGGGCTCTGGGATGCCGGGGACAATGCCCACGGCCCTGACAATGCTCTGGATGGTGGCGTGATTGGACGGGCGGACGATCTGCAAGGCAGAAAAGGAGCATGGTTACTGGGGCGCTCTGCCCTCACCCACCCACTGTGCCATCTGCACGTTCTTGACTCAGGCCTCAGAAAAGGTGTCAACCTAAAAGAAAAGGTGAGACCCCCGGGCTGGTACCCCTTTCCTCCCAAGTCAGCCTTAGACTGAGTCCCAAGGAGGTTTGCAAGAGCCTCAGTCAGGCCTTCCTGACCCTCAGGCTTCCCAGAGGGAAGCCACATCCCCTACATGGCACTGGCCACTTGGGGGCACCTGTGCCTCACACATGCGAGGAGCACCTGGAACTGGGCAGGAGCATTTAGAGGGGAGGCTGAGGGAGGTGCCCAGCCAGTTCTACCTGGGGCCACAGATGCCTAGGTTTACATTCCTCACAGTCTGAGGAATCCAGATACGTTTCCATATGATCGTGTTCTTAGCACTGAAGGGGAAAGCCTGCACGCTCGTGTGCGGCAGAGTGACGGGGCTGGAAACTGACATTTTCCAGGTGGGTCTGACTGCAGGTGTCAGATGATGCTTCACCTGCGTCACTCCTTTTTGTCATCCTATCAGTCATATGGGGTTGGTATTACTTTAATTACATATAACCAGTCATATGGGGTTGGTGTTACCTTAATGGTGAAAAAATTGAGGCTAAAAATGACTAAAAAACTGGACCAAGACCCTTTAGTTAGCGTAGCCAGGCTTAGAAACCATGCCTGCTGGGGCCACAGCGGCTCTCTTCCTCTCCCCAGGCAGCCTCTCACATCCAGAAGGGTCCCAGTGGCAAGCAGACAATGCCATTCCTCAAGTACCTCTGACAAGATGAACAGGACCAAGCCACATGCACTGCAGTGCATCGCCAACCAAGGAGAGTTTTATATATAGCATGTTGAAGAGAAAGGCATCCTGTGTGGGGAAGCCAGGAGGAGAGGGAGGCAGGGACATCTGATTTGCGGGGTTCAGGCTGGTGTCAGGGAAGGTGGGAAGGCAGCCAGCTGGGCTGACAAGGTAATTGTGGGGTCAGCCAGCTGGAGCCTGCTGAGTACTCTTCCTAAATCTGCTAGGTCCTTCCAGCAGACGCCTGTCTCTGTAGGGCACCTCCCTTCCTCTCTCTTGCACGTGTAAGGCTTTGCGGAGAAACCCCTTAATTCCCAAACAGGGTAATGCCGCCCTACGTCTGGGTCTGGGATTTCCCAGCTGGCTGATTTATTTAGGTTCGGATTGCATTTATGCACTGACTTCCTTTCTTGGAGAGGAAGGCATGACCTGGAATTCAGCAGAAGAGCTAAGCAGGAGGAAAGTGTGCGTGCACGCCCCGAGGGTGGACATCAGCTGGCAGCCAGCCCACCACAGCTCAGGCGGTGGGTGGGAGACGGATAGACAGAGCCACAACGCAGCCTGGAGGGAAGGTGAGAATCTGAAAACGTTCCCAGCACGATGGCTGAAACAGCCCCATGGCATGTGTTCTGCAGACTCCCTCCCAGTGAGAGCTAGTTGTCTCCTGGGTCCCTGTCCTGAGTGGGAGGAAGGGAGGAGAAGTCCTTTGGGAAGCCACTGAGCCCAGCTCTGTGTGGGCGGGGCGAGGGGTGGGGGGAGTGTCTACTAAACCTTCGTAGATGGTTGCTTTGTGGGAACACACACCTAAGGAGATGCATTCTCCTCTTTCCAAAGGAAGAAACGTTCTGATTTAAAATTTGAATTCAACCAAGTCAACACTTTCAAAAGCACAGCTCCACCACATCAGTCTGTGGGTTTTATCTACCCAATAGGCTGCCTCGTTGGGACCACCTGCTACCTATTCCCCGCCTCCTATCGATGGGAGATGTCGCTGGGCGGAACACATCCTACCTTGGGCATAGGGAACTCGCAAGCTCCTGCGCAGTAGTAGGCGTCAAAGGATTTGGGCGAGATGATCCATTCATTCCACCCAATGTCTGCAAAGTCCACCTTCAGATACCTCCGCGAGCAGACCCTCGGCTCATCCCACTGCTTCCTCCGGGCTTTCTGCATCGTCTTTTCATCGAAGTGCAGCATCTGCGACGAAGCCATGAACACATCCTGTCCTTTCTTCTTGCGGTCCTTGCGCCCCGGCCGGGGCTTCAGCGCCCGGAAGGGGCTGGGCCACAGTTCGTGCTTGTGGTAGTGCTGGGCGTGGGGGGCTTGGGCTGGCCTCTCGTCCAGCCCTGGCAGCTCGTTGTCCTGGAGGGGCCCAGTGGCCGGTGTGGCCCGCCGCACGCGGGGGTCTGCAGAGCTGTTGGGGGCTGCGCGGGGCTCTGGGTCTCCAGCCTGGAAGGGGTCATATCTCTGCAGTGTCACTGCCACACTATTGGGCTCCGAGATGGCCAGGTCATTGGCATAGATGAGGATGTAGGGCGCATGGGGGCTGGGCCTGGGCGCCCCGCGGTCCTTCTCCCCAGAATCCAGCTGGGCGGAGAGGAGCAGCTCGCCCTCCCGGCGGGCCGCCTTAACGATGGGGGAAATGTCTTTGGCCTGCCACAGGCCCCGTGGTGGGGGTGCCAGGGCCATGGCCCCTCGGAGCAGCCCCTGTGTGGCTGCGTTCTGCGAGAGGCTGCGGAAGAGCAGGTGCTGGCGTGAGGGGGGGCCTGGGGGCAGCAGGCGGCAGGACGCGTTCTTAGCCCGCTGCTTGCACGGCACCTCACGGGCCCGGGGCCACCTTGGCTCTGAGTAGAAGTGGAACGTGGCCGTGAGGATCATTTCCGAGTCCTGCATGGAAGTCAAGTTGAAGAAATACACAGCCTTCTGGTTGATCACTTCTGCAAGGGAAGGGCAGACCACAGCCTGTTAGGTTCTTTCCTGCACAGGACCCTGTGCTCACAGGGTCTCCCACCCAGGGCTGCGACGGAAGAGGAAGACGCATTTAGGGAGCATTTCCAGGCCAGCCGGGCTGTCCTCCTCCCCTATAATCCCCACGTTAAACTGATGAGGGCGCCCGCTGTTAACCTCAATGAGTGGATGAGGAATTAAGGTCAGAGAGACCAGGGATTATCAATATTTCATTGCAAAAGAGAAGACAGTAGCAGCAGACAGCGGACGTGCCGGCCTGCTGCACCTTAAAACTCCTGTCTGGCCGCCCGTGCTCCCCCCGCCCCCCACTTCAATGCTTCTCAATGAACAAATTAACAAATTATCTGACACCTTCATTAATGAGATAAGGTGGGTTCAGGTGCTCGGGCTGGGTGGAAGCGCTGCTGACAGCAGTCCTCCTGTATTTGCACAGCCCTCTATTTTAAATGTATTAAATATTGCCAGTATTGCCAGGCCTCGAGTCCTGCGTTTCCCAAATGAGGGGAAATAAGTAGACAGCCTCAACTTTTCCTGCATTCTGGGTGCCTTCTGAGGAAAACTGGCGTAAGAGCAGAGCCATTTGGGTGTCTGCTATTTGTTCTGCCCAAGGGCTCTTAAGTTTGTTTTACAAAAAAATAAAAATAAATAAAGATTTTACAAAGAAAGAAATCAGGGTTGCACAAGGTCACTCAACAAAATTTCCAATGTCCAGGTTGCTCTCCAGAGGCCAAAATCATGATAAAAACCAGGGTCACTCAAATATCACATCTGCAGCTCGAGAATGATCCAGCCCCTGTATCCCTGGGGCTGTTCACCACCCCTTCCTTCTCTCCTGGTTCTATCAGGTGTACCCCAGGGTCCCGGGCCACGTCCCCTCATCTGCAGCCCCAGGAAACTGCCTAACCTGGCAGCGTGAGTTCTCTGAAGGGCCAAGTCCGCTCTGGGGTTCCGATGGGAGGGAGGAGTCATGCTCCAGGCCTCCCGGTGATGCTGTGACAGGCAGGGAGTGAGAGCTACCAGGTGGGCTGCCTGCCCTGCTGCTTACTCCTGCTGCCAGGGTCAGTGTGCTGGGCAAAGCTGGGGGAGCAGCAGAGCCTCGCAGGGCAGGGCTGTGTGTGTGTGCAGGGATGCTGGGTTCTCCAAGGGCATGTGAGGGGTCACCTGCACCCATGGATCAGCTGGATTGTTTTTAAACTAAAACCTTCAGTTTAAGGTTAATTGTTTCTACTGGGAAGGACGCATAATTCAATTGGGAATTTTCATATACCCTTAAGGGACTATGAGAGAGACAAAGGGAAAAAAAGCACATTTATGGAGAGCCTGGTAAATGCCAGTCAAGGCTGAAGTGACACCCTAAAGATGCTGCCTATCTAATTCTCAGAACAAACACGCAGAGAGGCGTAGCAGCCCGCCACCCCCTCAGCGAAGTGTGGCCCGCTCCACACATAAGGAATAGTGCGTGGTCTTAATGCACATTTAAACCTGGCTTCCCCAAACCCTGCAGTCATGGCCTCGAGTCCTGCGTTTCCCAGACCTCCCTGATCACTGCCTTCCTCTCCTGGACACGACGCAGGTCTAGGACAATGGGCCCAGGAATTTGTGTTTTACCCAGCATCCCAGGGGATTCTAAGCATCAGAGAACTTTGAGGAGCACTGGTGGGCAGTGGCTGTGTACCTGCAGCATCTGGACTGACCTGTGGGTGGGGTGGAAGTTCACCAACAACACAGCCCTCCCACCCCCACGCTAGGAAAGGCCACACAGCATTCTGAGGCTTACTTTCCTCATCTGCTTCAGAGGGACAACAGAATCTCTCATGTGATTGTTTGGAGGATTAAATAAATAGCATATGTAAAGTGCAGACACAAAGGAGGAGCCCCCACATGTGGTTCCCTGTCCCTTTCACCAAAGGACCAGGGCTGGCAGAGCGACCTCCTCCTCCGCCAACTCAGGCACCTCCTACTGAATGATCCAAATATTTGAGTTGTGGCCCGGCCAACACAGCAGATAAAAGTGTTTTTCTCTTATCCAGTCGAGTCTTAACTCTATTGTTCTGCTAGCAGAGTCCATGCCCTAGAACACTAAAGAAGTGCTAGGACAAAGAGCTGTCCCATCGCATCTCAGGAAACCTGCGGCCCTCAGCAAGGAGGAAAAGGGCGACTGGAGGAACAGAGATGGGGCTCCCAGTGAAAAGCACCTCAGCCCCCCTTCCAGTGACAAGGTAAAGGATGAGATGGGGTATAAAGGACAACTGTGTCTACGACAGCAGGGATAGCAACTTTGGCTTGAGGTGGGCATGGCCTAAAGCAACACGCTGGGAGGTTTGCTCTCTGAGTGGCAAGAAAACTGGCTTTCCTTGGAGGTTACTTCTGCACAGGGTGCAGGAAGGAGCACAGCCAGTGCTGCCACGCACTTACAATGGAGGACCAGAGGGCATGCTCATAGAATCAGAGGGAGAGGAACCTTCCAGCCCCATAGATTGCACTCAGGGCAGAAGTCCTTCCTCCATTTGGCTGAAGACCTTTGGCCACAGGTTGCTGCCCCGCACTAGGCAGCCTCCTGCCTGAAGAGCCGCCCTGCTGGGAACTGTTGAACTGGAGACAGGCCAACCCTATCCCCGCATGAAGGGACACAAGCTGGCCCTGCAGGCATGCAAAGGTAAATGCCAGTCAGGCACTTGCCTGAAATCTCCCAGCTTGGATGAGCCCATGCCTCAAAGGAGAAACCCCAACGAGAAGTCCCTATTTCCCGTGAACCCTGCTGGTGCCTATGGCTCGTGTCTCATGGTCAGTGAGAAAAGGTCATCTTCCTCTCCCACCTTCCCTTCCTCTCTCCTTTCCTTTCCCTTCCTTCCTTCCCCTTTCCCAATAAACATTAAGGAAACTCCTACTCTGGGCTAAGAATTGGGCTGACTGGGGTCCTAGCAAAGGTGGTTAGCAGTGTCCCAGAGGAGCTCAACTTCGGGATGCTGCAGACAGGGAATTGTGGCAGTGCCATCTGTAGTGCAGTCACAGCTGACAAAGCACTGTCCACATGAGCCCACAGGTGCTGGTACACTCACTCGTAGGTTACTGCCCCACTCGGAGCCCTCCATCGTCCTAAAATAAAGCACCCCCTTGCGGAGGCCCTACTTGCTCTGGCCTGCCTTCCTCAACTCCATCTCCTACCCCCACCCATCTCTGCCCCAGTCCCCCTGGCTTTGTCGTCCTCCTGACATGGAACTTCCAGTCTCAGGGCTCTGCCTCTGCTGTTCCTTCTGCCGTCATCGCTCGTCTTCCGGGCACTGCTGCTTCAGGTCTCTGCTCAAATGGCATCTCCAAGAAAGGGTGCCCTTGGCTCCTGTGCCTGGAAGAGCAACCCCGTCACTCTGTCTGTCCCTCGCTTCATTTGTTTCATGTCACTTCCCAACATTCTGACATATATTTCTTTGTTAGTGTTGCTCTTTCCCCCAGAACACAAACTCCAGGAGAGTCAGGGCTTTGCAAGCTTTGTTCACTGCTGTACCCCTAGACCCCAGCACAAGGCCTGAGTGACAATCATGGCCCTGAAATACGTGTTGAATGATGGGGGAAGGGTGAGGTCTTGCTAGATCGGTCCACTTCAGTTAGCAAATGGGGCCTGCTGCCGTGGGGCTCAGCAAACAAACTCAAAAGTAGTACAGAAACGTAGAGCTGATAATGCAGATCTAGTTGGAGACCCTGGGAAGCAGCATTTTTGTCCAGTTACTTCCTCTTAAGCCTCCGTTTTTTTCATCTTTAAAACAGGAATACTATTGTTTACCATTATGGAGCTCCAAGCTCCAAGCACATATGCATCTTGATTCCTCATTATCAGCAAGGAGAGCAGGGATGGGTCATTCTTTCTATGGACAGAAAGATGGCACTTCAGAGAGGATCCATTACTTGCCTAAAGTGACCCAGCTGGTAAGGGACAGAGCCAAGACATGCACCCCAAGCCCACACCCTTTGATAGAACCATGATCTGCCTAACAGTGATTATGTCCTTTGAATTGCAAAACGTTTTGAAAACACAAGTCAGTATTTGAATGTTTTTGAGTTGTGACTCTCCAAGAAAGAAAGGACTCACCTTATTTTAACAAGCTGATCACCCTATGGATCTTTGGAAATTTCAGAACCCTAAGCAGGTCCACTTTGCTGGGTAATCAGCCTCCTTCCCAACTCAGTGGGGATGGGGCTGGAGTGGAAGAGGTGGGGAAGAGGCCTCCTAGCCCCAGGGTCCTCTCAGGCACCCTCATGGCTAATCCTCAGGCCAAGAGGACCCTTGGATGGCTCTACCCTATAGAAACAGAACCCTAGCCACCTGGATACTTGTCCTGTCATTCATTGCCATTGCGACAGCCATCAGGGTGACCAGAGTGAGAACGCCAGTCTGAAGACGCAAGCAGCAACATAAGCTGGAGGAAGGAAGTGGTGGGCCAGCCAATGGTGCTACGCAGAGAAGGGAAGAGAACCAACATGCACCGTGGGGTCTTTATTTGGGCAGGCCCCAGAGTCAGGGTTTAAACCTTGCATGCATCACTTACTAGCTCTGGTGCCTTAGGCAAGTCATGGAACTTGTCTGTGCCTCAGTTTTCTCATCTGTAAATCAGCCAGAATATTTGTTCACACCTCCTGAAGCTGTGAGATCCTCTCTGCGGGCTCGCTGCATGGTGCTTACACCCAGCACATGCTCAGAGCAACCTGGCCACGTGGCATCACGAGCCACTGCTGCACTCAGGGCGCCGTGACCCCGAGCACTGCGACCCCTCACATCACGCTCATGCTTCACAAGGAAATCATCTATTATAGATGAAGGGTTAGTGTCCTCCCTACATAAAGAACTTACACGAAAACAGTCAGTAACCACAAGATGGCCACGGGGTTTTGAAAATTAATTTGGGGAATGTAATCAATAATGTTGTAAATATTTTGTAGTGTATCCGATGGACACTTGTCTCATTAGGGAGACCACCTCAGGGAAGATGTAGATGCCTGATCACTGCACTGTACACCTGAAGCTGAAGCTGAACAATAGTGAATGTCAACTACAAGTTTATATATGTATGTATGTGTGTATATATATGTATATGTGTATATATATACGTATATGTATATACCTACAAGAAGCAGAGTACAGCATTAGGAATAGAGACAGTGGAAATGTAATGGCTGTGTGCGATGTCAGAGGGACAGTGGATGGGGGAAGCGGGTTCACACAGTGTGAGGGGTATAAATGATAAACGTCTAAGTATTACTTTGTCTTGTGCACCTAAAACTAATAAAAAAAAGAAAGAAAGAAAAAAGAACTTCCACAAATCAATAAGGAAAAGACAGGAACCCCAATAGCAGGAAGTAATTTCCACAGACAAACTGCAAATGGCCAATAAACATGAAGTCCAGGGTGACTGGAAATTAAAAATAGAAGGTAACCTTAAGTGAGGATATAGCAAACTTTATCTGCATGTTGAAAACATGATCCTATGAGGGTAAAAACAATACACACATTCCACCAAAATATTAACTCTAGTTATACCCGAGTGTGTGGTTAAGGATGACTTCTTTTTGTTTTAATTTAAAAATTTTCAATTACAGTTAGCATTCAATATTATATTAGTTTCAGGTGTACAGCATAGTGATTAGACATTTATATAACTTATGAAGTGATCCCCTTGATTAGCCTAATACCCACCTGACACTATACATAGTTATTACAATATTATTGACTATATTCCCTGTGCTGTACTTCACATCCCCATGACTATTCTGTAACTGCCAATTTGTACTTCTTAATCCCTTCCCCTTTTTCACCCACCCCCTCCAACACTCCTCCCATCTGGCAACCATCAGTTTGTTCTTTGTATCTATCAGTCTGTTTCTGTTTTATTTGTTTGTTTATTTTGTGTTTTAGAATTCTTTCCTTTGTTGTGATTTTCTATGATTTCTAGATTTTCCCCAGTATGTCTGCATTTCTTTTATAATCTCTCTCTTCTTTTCTTTCTCCTCCCCTTGAGTCTCTCCTTCCCTCCTCCTTCCTCCCTCCCTCTCCCTCTCTCTTCCCCCCTCCCCCTCCCTCCCTTTACCCCCTCCCCCCCTCCTTCCCTCTCCCTCTCTCTTCTCCCTTCCCCCTTTTCCTCCTCTCTTCCCTCCTCCTTCCCCCCTCCCTCTCCCGCCCTCTCACTGTGTACACACTGTACACTCCCCCAGTACCTACAGGAAACTGACTGACACTCAGGGCCTTGATGTCCTGGCTGTGGCCTACTGGTCCACTTCCATCTCCTGCCTCTCTCCTCATCTTATGCCCTCACTGAAAACAAAGTCCTCAGTTCCACGGATACAGTGGACTGCCTCACTTCTACACTTGCCTAAACACCACCTGCCCTTTGTGAGTGTGTCTGGGGCCTCAGCACTCTGTGAAGGCTTCACTGACCCCTAACCAGGGCCTCTTCCCTGCTGGGTCAGTGCTGTCCCTTGAGGCTCCCAAAAGACACCCCAGCCCTTTGTCAGACCACCTGTCCTGCTGCCCACATTCTTCTGCTTACTCCCTCCCCACCAGCTCCTGAACATTTCTGGGCAGGGCCAACAATCTATGCATCTTTGTGTCATCTGGTCTTACAGGCCCTGCCACCTACTGAGGTGCTTAGGAAAGACTTGGGGAACTGAAATAAACTTGACTTTGGCATTGTTGCCAGATGAGTATGTATTATTACACCCATCAGGTTGACAGCGGTTAAATAACTAGCACAATATCACACAGGTGGATGGAAAACTTAAATTTAAATACAGGTCATTTGGGGCGGGGGTGTCTAATATTAACCCTTAGGGTCAGGCTCAGAGGCTCTCTCCACTGATGTAGACTTAATAAGGAACAAAACGTCCTCCAGGGAGCAATGGAAGGGAGGGAGGAGTGGCTGGAGCAATAAGAGTAGAAGCTAATTATTGTCACTTACATGTGCCAGGCATTGTTTTAAGCACTTGACATATCTCAGATCATTTTAAAAACCTTGTAAGAAAGGGACAGTTATTAGTCCCATTTCAGAAGTGAAAAAACCTGAGTCGTGGGCAAGTTCAGTCCCTTGCCCAGATCACAGACTCGGGATTTGGACCACGTCAGTCCAGCTCGCTGCCGGAACTGGGAACCTGAGCTCTGCTGCCTGGTGGCAAGTGAGGAAAACGGTTCTACTGTGACAAGGGCTGCAGGGACTGATGCAGTTATTGTTCAGGAAGGGGTGCCACCCCACAGAGGCCACCATCTTGGAGCAGGCTGGTACTGCTATTTTCTAGGACTAGAGCTGGAACCTCCTATATTTGTGCCTTATCCATAAGATGAGGGTCCCTGGCTAGGCTCACACCTCCTCATAATAGGGTTGTTGGGTCAGGAAGCAGGCACCTCTGAGGGCTGGCAAGGGGCCAGGTATGAAATAACTTAAGTGAATGAAGGGAGGCGTCTGCTCTGTGCCAGGAACAAAACCCACCTTCTCCCATTGAATCTTCACCTCCTCACTGTCTGCACAAGAAACCAATGCTCAGAGAGGTAAAGTGACATGCACCACAGCACACAGCCAGTAGCTGCTAGAGTTGGGCTGTCAAATGGTTCCCCAAACAAGTGTTAGATTTGTTAGACAGTCCTAGACTGGTCCAGAATAATCTCCCAAATTGTCTGTTCCACCTTCTGTCTCCCAAACCTGGGGCTTAGTTCTGACGGGGGTAGGAGAGGGAGATAACAGTGAGAACAGCATTAGCCTGGCACCTGGGAGGCACCAACCATTGGCACTGTGAACAGCCCCATGCCCTGCCTCTGAAGGACTGTTTCCAAGTCCTTTTCAGGGCTAAGATCCTGTGCTTCAGTCACTTGTGAAAACAGAGAGACAAACTGCATCTCCATCCTGGGGCTCCATCCTGGGGCTCACTGAGCATGCTCACCTCTTGTTGCAGCAGTGACCTTGTAGGCCTTGCTTTCCTCAATTGCAAGGCTTTGAAGACTGACTTAATGGATACAAGGTCAAGTGTACATCTATATGAACACAAATGCTTTGTACTCTCAGGGCAACAACACACACTAGCACCTAATCTGGCCAGAGCTGCGTCTGGGCTTACACACATTACCTCATCTCAACTTTCTTGCAACTCCACAGGGAAGATACTGGCATGACTTACCCATTTTGTAGATGAGTACCCTCAAGTCCAGAATGCTTTAATGATTTGCCCAAGGTCACATCCATGCTAGATGGTTCCTGAGTGGCTTAATTTAATAAGGATGCTGCAGAAAGAGATCCCAGGTGGTGAATAAAAGGTACCAGGGAGGATGGAGTTAGATCTGGTTGACCTGGAGCCCACCTGAGTCTGCTTGGTGCAGAATGGGGGACAGGATCTCTCTGTGGTAGGTGCTCCCCAGTACATGGCTATGTGAAGCCAAGATGCCCATGTCTGAGGCCATGGATGTTACCTTGAGTTGCACAGCCAGTAACCAACAGGTGGCAGATCTGACCCTAGGCTGTCTGGCCCCAATGTTGGGCTTGTTCCTGATGGTCTTTCTCCTGATAAATGATCTCCTTCTTGACAAGGGCTGCAGGGGACCTTGACCCACATTTTCTAGATGGCATTCTGTGACCATGAGTAGTCTCCATGACAGCCAGGGTCTTCCCACCACCCCTGCCACCAAGCTGCACCTCCTTTCTGCACCATGAAGCCTGCAGGGGTAGCCCAGCACAGGGCAGACAGCTGAGGTTGAAGTCTGGCGGTGCTCTCTGGCAGGGCAGGGAGGGCTGTGCAAGTGGCCTCTGTCCAGCTCCACTCAAGGTGTGGAGAGAGGGGAAAAGATCTGCCCAGGTGGGTGGGGTCCCCTGGCCCAAGCTTCGGAACCCTTCCTCAAACCCCCATAGTCTGAACACTTCATGCCAGTACGCCGCAGTCCTGGTACCCAAGGCGAGGCCCCAAAGGGCCTTCTCAGTCCACTCTGCTTCCCCAGCCACCTAACCCCACGGCTTCCAGCTAGAGGTTCACCTCCCCTGTCTGGGCCCAGTGCCTGTAACTTCTATCAGGGCTGCCTGAGACGCCGTCCTCATCTGTCAAAAGCCAACGCAACTGACCCTATGACACAGATCCTCCAGCCATGAGCTCCCCAACCCGGCCCCATCTCCATCCTGTGCTTAAAGACTTGTGTACGGAGTGCTCCGTGTCTAGCAAGTGTGACACGCTCCCAGGCCTGGCAGCAGCCCAGGAGTGGGAACTCGGTCACTCGGTGCCACTTCGGTTTCCCCACTGGAGGCCGAGGGGCTGGCATAGAGAGCTTGGTGAATATTTAATGAAACAATGAATGAATGAGTCAATGAATAGAAGGAAGAGGAAAAGCAGAGGTGCAGAGGTGCAGTGGTGGGAGGATGGACAAGTGAAGAGAGGGAGAATAAGAAGAAGGTGTGGGGGGGGGCCTCTACTTACCCAGCCTGGGACGGAAGCTGCGGACTGTGTTGCCCCCTCCAGGCCGCGCGCCCCTTCGACTATATTTCTCATAAAGCCTGAGCATGTGGACAGCTACCATGTCCTGGGCGCCGGGGCCCAGAGCAGCGGCTGCGTCCCCCAGGAACAGCTGGGGGTCCTTGTCCCCCGCCAGGCCGTCGGCAGCTGCGGGCGGGGCGGACCGGGCCGGGGCCGTGTGGCCGCTGCCCGCGACCCGGATCAGCAGCAGCGGCAGCAACGAGAGCAGTTGGGACCCCCGTCCGGGGCTGGCTCGAGCGAGGCCTCGGGCCATGGTGGGCGGCGGCGGCGAAGGGTTGGAGCCGGCAAGGAGAAGAGCGCAGGCGATCCGAGGCTGCGGACAGACCCTGCAGCTCGAGGGCACGCGCGCAGCCGGGGCAGCCGGGGGTCGCGGGGCGCCAGGCAGAGCGGAGCAGCCAGCCAAGCGCGTGGGCCGTCAGCGCCGCGCGAACCCCAGACCAGCGGTCAAGTCGGTTCCGAGCTCTGCGCAGCGGAGCGCGAGCCGGCGCGCTGCCTCCGCAGACTCGCGCCTCGAAACTTTGCAGCCCAAGGCGCGGCGGGCTCCGCGGGTTCGAGGGGCGGGGCGGGGCTGGGCGGGGCAGCCCGCAGCGCCCTCGGGGGGACTCGGCTGCGCACCCCTGACCACTGGGGCTGCCGCCTACACTGCCGTGCCTGGCCCTCTGCGGGTGCGTGCGCCCATAAGTGGCTACGCGCGCGCGCGCGCGCAGGGCTCTGCACCCGAATGTGAGGCCCGTAGTGTGGGGGGCGTGGGCGTGGGCGAGCGCGCTCCCCACACCCCTGCGGAGAGCCAGAGACCGGCGACCCAGGCGGCTCCTGTGAGTCGGCGCCGCAGCCTGCCTGGGGCTATGCGGGGGCTGGGCAGGTTTTGGAGGGGGGCCCGCCTGCTGGGTTGCCCCTGCAATGGCATGCGATGACTATGTGGTTGCAAGATGACAGCTCCCCCGGGAGGACCCGAGAAGGGATGTGTATTCGCCCAGTTGCCCTTGAGTCAGTGTGTGTCCAAAATGCAAGAGTGAGGGGCACACGGATCAGCACTGGGCAGCCTTTGAAAAGAAAATCCCTAACCCCAAATCTCTACCAACCAGGGCAACTGGAACAAAATCCTGATCAAAGTTCAGAATTAGTCGATTAGCTGATCCTGGATTTGGCGACAATGAGCCCAGTTATTGAAGAAACACATCAAAGGTCCTTGCTAATCTTTGGACATGTAGTCATCAAGATTGTTCTGAGGAAGGACATGGTTTCAAATGACTTTACAAAACGTTTCCAAAGCGTCAGAATAGGAGGTGAGAAAACAGTGGCTATCCCAAGAAGGTTTCACGATGAAGTGAGGGTGTCATGAGTCCCTGGCCCACCTCCCCGAAGCTTAGCCCTGGGCAGAAGGTCCTGAACTTCATCTTGCCTTTAGCAGGGTTTCTTACCTACAGATAGAATTTCAGGGGGCCTGGAAATTTGGGTGGGGGGAAAATTACATCTTTATTTTCACTTACCTATAACTGAAACTTAACATTTCCTCATATTAGAAACTCAGGCAGCCAACCACAGTGGTATTAACCATACCCGTGACTTTGCCACAAGTAGCCGCCCTCCACATATATCATATGAGAGTTTTCTCATATTTCTCAAAATATCGTTTTTTGCTCTTCACTGTTCAGAAATTGAAGTAGCTGCGAAGCCCTCTACTAGTTATTTAATGAATTAAAAAGGCACATACATTACTATGTTGCAAAGTTGCTTTTAAAATATTTTGATAACTATATTTTAATGTAATTGGCTTCCTTTATAAGCCAGCATATTAAAAACATTCTTTTGAGGTGGGGTCCACACCTTCTTCAGACTGAGAAAGGAGTCCAAGGCCCACACAAAAAGTTTATGAATCCTTCTGAGGGAAGGAAAGGACCTCTTCAAACCCGTGTTCTTCCAGCAGGTCCAGGATGCTGTCCATGCTACATTTCAAAGGACTATTTGCAAACTTGTGAACACGCTGTTCCCTTTACTTGGTAACTTGGGCTTCCTGAGCCAAAATAGTTACTTTTCTTGGAGGGCTCACAATGCAATAATTGAAAAATTGCTGGAAAAAGCTTCTGTTGGTGTGTAAAATACAACCCATTTGTAATTTTTAAAAACCTTGCTGTGTCAAATTAGAGGCCATCCTATTGAGATTCTCTGAACTTCAGGCCTGCAGCTTTTGGAAAACTATAGAGAAGCATTTTATTGATTTTGATAATAAGCACACATCTCATTCAGCTTCCCATTCCTATAGCTCCATTTGTTCTGTGAAAATTTTCAAAAACAGTTTGCTGGAGGTGAGATGATGAAATCCCAGTCTTGGACTTGATGAATCTTTCCTCATCTTTTACGGCTCCCTCCCCCACTCCCATCCCCACTTTCTTCCTTCGCCATGTGTCCCTCACTTCCCCTCTGCCCCCCTTTTTTCTTCTCCCCCAGAATGCCTCTGACCTGTACCGGCTGGGGGTAACCTCTGCTCATGGGTAGTTTTGTCTCTGCTGGGTCCATGCACAATCGAGGCCTGTGAAAAGGGGAGTGAGCCTGCAGGAGACCGGGACACGCTGGGCTATTCTCGATCTGTGTCCATTAAAGCCTTCTTACTCTCCTTAACTCATTCCCACTCCATTCAAGCCAGCCAGAGGGTCAGGCTTTAGCCGGCACTAAAACCTGTAGAGTACAGATTCTCTGACATTGTTGGGAAAGAATTAAGGCATCAGCCAGGGACGGCTAATATTTCTTGCCTCATTTTATTGCTGAACAGCGGGACTGTAAAGTCTTGAACACTGGAGCACGATGGCCCCCTTTCATGTAGCCGAGATGATGGGATAAAAATGTGTTTGGTGAAGCAATTCAGATTACCACCGGGTCACATCCTCGCTGGCTCCCAGCATGGTCTGCAACAGCATCGCTAAGACGAGAAACAATTGCTGTGCAATTTCAGCTCATGCAGAACTGTGTTTCTAGCGTGGAAATGAGGCTAATTGTGGAGCTTGCCAATGAGAATGTTTTGTTTTTAATAGCTCAGGCTGCAGCTCAAAATAAAAGTTGAGATGGCAGACTGTGGATTCAAGTCCTGAGAGCTGTGATTTCTGACAGCTTCCCACTAAAATTATCCCGTTTCTGGGAGTATCAGACACTAGTCTCACCAAGGGCGCTGAGGTCTTGAACTTGCCATTTGGAGTGGAGAGTGCTCTCTCCAGGGAGGTGAGAGGTTCTGAGGACCTGCAGTCTTCCAGGCCTCTCTGCCGCACACTCTGGGTTAGCAGGGGTTCTTAAGCTCAGAAAACCCTGAAGAAGGAGAGAAGAGGCTCAAGAGTTACAAAGCTCTCTGCCTGGGTAAAGGAGATAGAAAACCCTGGACAGTTCTGAAGAGTACGCTCATTTTGTTTCATCCAGAAGCTCTCCCCAAGTAACACCACATGAAATGTACCCGAGCAATTGCTTCATGATATTTTCCAGCTGATTTGTGGGAGAGTCAGTTTGTGGCTCTAACTAGCTCTGTCACTCTGGGCCAACCCCATTGCCCAGTTTCCTCTCTTTAAATGAGAAGGCTGAACCTCTCCCCCCCGCCCCCAGCTCTGTTTCAGTTTCCAAACTCTATGCCTGGGTCTGTGGCCTCATGTTAACCCGTTCTTGAGGTCAGAGGGTCCACATGACCCTTTGGAGTCAATTGGGACGAGGTTTGTGTCCCTCTTTTCACCACTAGCAAGTTACTTGACTTCTCTGGATGTCGGTGTCTTCAACTCAGAAATGGGGACAAGAGCAGGGTCATTGGTAAGGATTTAACATGAGATGGTACTAAATAGCATAACTCCTTGTTTCTGTTCTTTTTATTTTTCTGGTGTTCAAAAGAAGCTGTAGCCTATTTAAAGTGGAGCCAGATTATGGGAGATTTGATGAGAGGTTCAGCCTGGTCATTCCTTGCTCTGCAGAAGCAATACATTTGTTAGCACACAGTGCCAAGAGCTGAAGAGAAAAAGAAAAGGAAAGAGAATGTTTTCCTTAATTAGGAAGTCATAGACTTCTACTAATGAGCCTTTATTATCAGTATCTGTGGATCCCTGTCCAAAGATTGGGGGGATGATTCATAGCTCTTCACCTAGATTTCCAAAGCTCTTGGCACTTAGGACAAAAGAAACGCCAGCGAGTCCCTGTTCCCATTTGGGGCATGAGCTGTGAAAAAGCGGCTGGAGGGTTTGCTGGGGTGCTAGAGACAAGAATCCCCGGGCCTCCCCAGGCCTCCGGGCCCAAGTGTAATAAATCTGTGCAATAACAAGCACAAAGGACTTTATAATCAATGACAGATTTTATTTTTGGTCTGGCAAAATCCATCCGTGGAGTTACCATTTTATGGGGAAATAACTACCCACTTTGTGACTCCTCCTCAACCCATATTCTCTTTCTGAAAGTTGAGAAAAACTCTGAGAATCAAAGTCAGCTCCCTCGAGAACTGTGGCAGGAGAAAGCATGACTTCCCTGGGCGGGAACCCAACTTTCCCGTTACTTCCTAGGGTGGCTTGGGCCATTCATTTCTGTTTTGCTAAAATACCCGTGACATGTGAATAAACCAGGATTACAGAACATTGTCTCGGTCAGTAATCTGAGCCGGCATGGGCTCTGGTTTGATGAAATATAGTGCTCTCTGAGCAAACATGGGAATTGGTATTACTTCTCGTTAAAGCTGAACAGTGGGACTATTTAGAACTGACGCATGAATGCTGCACTGTGGGGAGTGACAATTTGAAGGGAGCCGATTTGGGGGAGGGGGGTAGTGCTGTGTGTGAGTTGGCCAGAGCAAGCCAGTTAGGAGACATCTGCGGGGGAGGGACAGTCTGCAGTCAAAGGGACACATTAGAAATTAGGACCCCTTAGGGGCTGCTCAGACTCCTTACAACCCCCAAATAATCTTCCTCCAAACCTTTGCAGGAGGGAGAAAGCCTCACATCTATGTCATGGCATTCAAGTCCTTACCATCTGGTCTGCGTCTCAGTCTGTCTCTGTCTCTGGAGAGCCTCTCCCTGTGTCTTCCTGCCAGTCCTCTCAGGACACTTCCCAGCCCCCTCTCGCAGTGCTTTCCTACAGACATGCTGTGGCAGCACCCAGGACCCAGACTCTCATTCCCCAGCTTCCAGGACAGTTGTCTATGGATGGCTCACAGCTGCCATCCAGGAATTGCCTCAAAGGCGACCCAAAGCTGTCTCCTTCCCTGGGACAGCCCAAATGCAGTGACGAGGCCCTGAGGGCTGCAAAGGCCTGGGCTCCTTGCCCTAAGGCAGGACAGCTCTGCACAGGACCCCCAGCTCCAGGACTCCCCGTGGGCTCTGCCGAGATTTTGTTGCAGCCGCATCACATTTACCTTCTCCCTCGGACCAATCTGGTCCCCACAAGCACTCGCCCACAAACTTCTGCATGAGTATTTTCATCTCAGAACATGTTTCCTAGGACACGTAACCAAGAAAGTGAGTGATGTGAGGAAGTGGGTTCCACAATGGGGTGTGGGGGCTGAGACGTCTGCTACCCAGTGAGAAAGAGGACTCTGACAGGTGTAACCGGAGTCCAGATAGCCCTTTGCGTGTACTATGGTGACGTGGACAGCTCAATGTCTCATTATTAAAGGTTCAGGGGAAGAGGACATTGGAAAGAAAATGGGACTGGTTGGCTCTTGCTGAGTGAGATGGATTCATAGGAGATAGATAATGAGGGTGATTAATCACTAATTTAAGTGAAAAGCAGAGAGCCTTTTTGGCAAGATATAAACAAACGTTCATCTCCTACATCAGCTAGGCCCAGGACTAGATTTGAAGCTAGCAGACTTCCAGTGATGGTTAAATTCTCAAACCCAGCAAGTCTGCTATGCCAAAATCAGGGCCCTGGTCGCGGAAGGGGTACAACCCTAAGACTTGGATGGGGGCATCTTGGTTGATGCACTTGAGACCTTAAAACCTGATACCTGCTTGTATGCTCTGGGCCTGAGGGAGGGGCCCATGGCCCCCTAGCTTGAGCGTGATGCAGACATAACATAATCTACCCATCCCTCCCTTCCTGGCTGCCAGATGAAACCTGGGGTCATGGCACCACATTACCCAGACATGGAAGTGCTGGGCTCATCAGTTGGGAAAGTGCTGTAGATTGAAGGGTCTTAGTACATGTCAACATGTACCAGCAGGATGTGGGAGAGTATGATTGGGATTGGATCCTGGGGGTGCTGGACCGAGGGGGTCAAGTTATAGAGTTGGATGAGGGAGAGTTTGTCAATACAGAAGCACTCTCCAATGATGCAGGATTTACACCATGGCAAGCGCCCCAGAACATGGGGTTAATATGCTTATGGGTTGGCTCTTGGATGCTTGGGAAAAGCAATGGCCTGCACTAAGTGACGTTTCAATGCCAAAATTGCAAGGTAAATGATAGAAGAAGAGCTTAAAATCTCAGAGAAGTGAACATGCCAGAGTGGAAATAGTACATAAGGCCAGAAAACCAAGGGCCTGTATGTGCAGTGGAAGGCTCTGAAGACGCTTCATTAACCAAAGTGACACGTGATTCATTGGTGAAAGGGCTGCAAAGGTCACGTAAAGTTCAGTGATGGCTGTTCTCTGTCGGGCAGGGCTCAGGGTAGGAAATGTTATTACTGAACTGGGATTCCGAGAAGAAATGGGACAAAAGGATCCCAAAATGATGGAGTACTTAAAAGCCCAAATCAAGGTGAGTACAATTATCAAACGAGAGACACAGTCAACGTACAGAGTGCCTAACTCACATGGAGTTACAGAGGTACCTACTAGAACATGGAGTCCCTAGGTGACAGATAGACAGGCAGCCAACAAGAGTATTGGTTCAATTTGTGCAAACAAAATGAAAGCAAGCAGGCTGAGGGCAACTACCCCAAGACAAGTCACACACTCTTGCCCAGTTTTTGGATCTGAGCCAGTTTTTAGGCCTGGAAAACATTGACTGGAGAGGCTGGGTCCCCAGGAAGAAGGATCCTGCAAAAACACAGCAAGGGTGAATGCTGGTGATTCCCCACCCTCCTCAAAGGGACCCATGGCCCTCAGGGAACAACTGCACAAGGGGGGAGGGGAACATCTGGACTCTGCAAGGATAGATGGACACAGGATCTAAGTTGACACTGATACTAGGTGCCCAAAGCATCATTAACCCCCTGTTAGAATTCTAGGGGTCTAAATAACGAATGGATCCTCGTCCAGGCCCAGTTCACTGAGTCCATGGTCTCATCTAGCCGTCATCTCTCCAGACCTCAGGCATAGCTAGAATGAACATCCTCAGTAGCTGTCAGAGCTTCTGCATTGGTTTCTTAGCCTGCAGGGTAAGAGATGTGAGAGTGGGAAAGGCGAGTTCAAGTTTGCAGGGTTACCATGGTAGGGTAGTCCAAGGGAAGCCTCTGAAACTGCTCCCTTACTCCAGCCATGGCCAGAGTAAAAAATCAAAAGCAGTGTTATGTCCCAAGGGCAATAGCAGAGATTAGCACTATCCTAAAAGTATAAAGGATGCTTCCGCAGTTTGGCCCGGACAGAAACCAGACCGATGCTGGAGAATGACAGAATGCAAACTCAGCCAAGTACAGTGTGAATCTCCCCATTTGCGGCGTCGGTGCCCGATGTGGTATCCTAGCTAGAGCAGATGCGCATGGCCTCGGGTATAGAATTCAGACTTTGATCTAATGAGTGTGTTTTTATCCATCTCTTTCAAGAAGGAGTTAGAAGCAATTTGCATTCACATGAGGGTGTGCACCCTTATACATTTACTTGTTTGTGTATTTATTTCCCTAGGGCCATGTTAACTCTATCACCTTTTCCATGATAGATCCAATGGAGCTGGGCCATGTGGATATTCCACTGAGCACCACACTGCTCTCTGCATTGATGACATCATGTTAGTCAGACTAAAGCAGTGAAAAGTGGCAAGTACTTTGGAGACCCGGGTAAGACACATATGCTCCAGAGGGTGCAAGACAAGATCCATACAATTTTGGGGTGTTTGCTGCATCAGTGAGACTATCGGGGGACTAATGGTTTGAGCATGCTGGGACATCCTCTCTAAAGTAGACAACATATTGTATCTTATACTTCCCATCTCTGAGAAGGAAACACAACTCCTGGTAGGCTTCAGGTTTTGGAGACTACAAATCCCATCATTTGTGACTCAGAGGGACACAGAAAACTGCCAGCCTTGAATGGGACCCAGAGCAGGAACCTGCTGCTTGGACCAGGCTTCGGGTTTTGGAGACTACAAATCCCATCATTTGTGACTCAGAGGGACACAGAAAACTGCCAGCCTTGAATGGGACCCAGAGCAGGAACCTGCTGCTTGGACCATGCAACCTGTCAGACCTTGTGGCATTAGAGATATTGGTGGAGGAAAGACACCATGTGCGATTTATGGCAAGGCCTGATAGAAGGAAGATTTTGGAGCAAGGCCAGTCAACTGCAGCAAAGAAGTACATGCCATTGGAAAAGCAGCTCCCGAGTGGCTGCTGGGCAATGGTGGGGATAGAAAGGCTAACAATGGGGCATCAGGTGATTGTGCAACCAGAACTGCCCATCATGAGCTGTGTTCTCTTAGTTCCACCAAGTTGTGAGTCTGGCCAGGTGTAGCAGTGATTCTTCAAATATGGATGTGGTCCATCTGAGACTGGGCCTGAGCAGTGCCAGAGGTGCAATGAAGCAGCACGTGCAGGTGGCTCAGACCTCCGTGCTATCCATCACTGTTGCACCTGTTCCTCTCGCTCAGTTCACACCTATGGTCACATGTGGGATCCCTGATGATCAATTGATGGAGAAGGAAAATGTATGAACTTGGGTTAGGCTCAGTATCTGGGTACAAACTGAAAATGTACTTCTACTGCATTATATACCTTCACTCAGGGGTGGTCCTGAAAGACAGCAATGAGAGGAAATCCTCTTTGTGGGCAGAGCTTTGGGGGGCACATTTGGTCATCCACTTTGTGTGGAAAGAAAAGAGACCTGAGGTGAGAATACAGGTGGATTTGTGGGCATTGGGAAATAGCTCAGTTTGTTGATTGGGGACCAGGCAACAAAAGACTGAAATATCAAGGATAAAGAGGCCTGAGGGTGAGGCATGTAGATGGATGTACAGGACTGGGCAGGAAGTGAGAAAATCTGCGTATTGCACGTCAGTGACTATCAGAGAGCACTCAAGTGGAAGAGGCATTAAACAACCAAGGAGCTAGAATGGCTTGTTCAGTTGATGTCAGCCAGCCACTCCAGTGCCAGTAACTGTGTGCGTGAATGGAACAGCCATGGCAGGAATGGAAGCTACGCATAACACAACAACATAAGCGAATACTAACCACAGCTCATCTAGCTACTGCCACTCTCAGTGTCCAGCCTACCAGCAAGGGGGGGCAATGCGGAGCCCCTGCTGTGGCAGGAGTTATCTGGTGGAAGGATGATTTAACTGGTTTCTTTCCACCTTGGATGGAGCAATGATTCCTCTTGACTGGAGTCTACACTTACCTGGGTATGGTTTGCCATTCTTGCCTTCAGAGCCTCAGTCTGACCACCAGACTTAGAGTTGGATACATTGACACAGGATCCTACATAATGTAACACTGGACCAAGAGGCTCACTTTACAGCAATGCAGTGGATATGGTCCTATCATATCTCACCAGCTGCTGTCCTGGTGGAGCCTTGGAAGGTGTAGCTAAAGCACCATCTTGAGATGATACTCTGACAGGATGGGGGCCAACCTCCAGAGCATAATACACACTCTAAATCAATGAGCAATGCATGATGCTGTGCCCTCAACTAGTAGAACATGTGGGTCTAGGGACCAGGGTGTAGAATTAGGAATGGCACTGCTTGCCATCACCCTCTGTGGCCCATTAGGGGAACTGTGCTCTCTGAAGCCATAACTCCAGGCACCGCAGGACCAGGCTTCCTGGTGCCCAGAGGAAGAACACGTCCACCAGACCACATGGAAGGATTCCCTTTCCATGTTCAGTGACAGGTCACTCCGTCACTCCCAGCTCCTGTGCCCACAGACCACCCCACATGGATAATCAGCCTTGTGCTGTCACACACAGGCAAGGAGGCTGTGTTTAGCACCCAGGTTGCCCATGGGGACATCTCCTGGTACTCTCTGCCTGATTCTGATGGCACATAAACACTGGCAGGCGCCAGAACTTGAGAAGGACATGATGGCCTCCAAGGATGAGAATCTGGGTCACCTTACCAGGTAAGGCCCCTGGACACGCAGAGGCATTAGCCAAGATGGAGAAGAATCTCGAATGTGTAGTACAGGAAGAAGATGATGAGTACCAATGGACCTGAGCCCAGCTGTCCAGTGAGAGCTGTTTTTATCCCTCTAACCTTCCTCCTATAAGTTTTCCCAGGAGAACAAGATCAACTAGAAACCTGGGAAACTGTTCCCACACAGGATGGGATTATGATAGGAGACAAATAGACCCAAGCTGCAGAGAAGGTTGCAGTGGATTCTGGGGTGCTGCTGCCCAGATCCCCCTTCAGGACCCAAGCCCTCATTCTCCCTGCTCTCTGAAGTGTTGTCTGCTGATGGCTCACCCCGAGACCCTCCCCAGGAGTTGCTCTCAGCTGCTTGAAGAGCTGTCCTGCCCGTGGTCATGCCTCCTTTTCCCCCGCACCTCCTATGACTGGTCTATGCGGTAGTACAAAGGCCTGGGCTCCCTGGGCTTCATTTGGCACCACTTCCAGGGACCATCGCAGCTTCAGAGGCCCCTGTAGGAGCAGCCACAGCCCCCATTGTAACCACTTCCCATTCAGCTCTGCCCTCTATCCAGCCTGCCTCCTCATCCCTCACAGATGAGGTTCCCACGTGCCTTCCCCACAAGACTGCTGCACTCAAGTCTCCATCCCCAAGCCTGGATCCTGGGAAGCTGAATGTGAAAGAGTGATCCCTATGCATCCATAGTGACAGCTGCTTACTTTTAATTCTGGTTCAGCCTGTCCGAGGAAAATATCATTTTTCTTCTACTATTTCTTTAACATCACTCTTATGCTAAGTCATCTTTTTAATAAAGAAGAATAGGTCCAAATCTGGGAATTTATAAGCTCAAGTTGCTTTTATTTATTTTTATGGTTAACTTCTATTTAAACAAGGAATGCTAAATTTCCATTTTTACTTGATATAAAGTTTCTATTAATATTTAAAATAAATATTTAAAAAACAGTGAGTTGTTTTACAGGAAAAACTAGTAAGTAAATGAGAGTTGTGGCAGGAGCTGCGGAGGTAGTTACAAGAAGGATGGTAATATGTGACACACCGACCCCTGCAATTTCTTCTGCCTGGAGGAACTCTCTGCACCAGGTGGATAAGTACTCTGCAAGAACCAGCCCACAACTCCATTTTTCTGTGAGGCCTCTGACCCTGCATTAAAGAGCAGTATTCATTCCTCCTTACGAAACCTGTCTCACTGTGTGGAATGGTCTGTCTCCATGTCTAATTCTGCAGCTGACCAATGAGGGCCTTGTGTTCTGGGTCTTTCTTCTACTCCCTGTTGTAACTCTAGCACCCAGCATGGCCACGGGTGGGTGTGATGGGCAGAATTCTAAGATGGCTCCCAGAATCCCACCCCCAGCATACACGTCCTGTATAATCCCATATCTTGAATGAGGGTGGGACCTTTGAATACAATGCATGTCATTCTTTTAATTAGCTTATATTATATGGCAAAGATGAAGGGATTTGGCATGCGTTATGAAAGCCCTGAATCAGTTCATTTGAGATAATTGAAAAGGAGATTATCCTGAATGGGCCTGACTGAGGTGGAAGCCCTTAAGAGAAGGGTTGGCCCTTCATGAAGAGAGTGCCTCCTGCTGGCCCGGAAGAAGCAAGCTGCCATGCTGTGCGTGGGCCCTTGAGGGAACTGCAGGGTCCTCAGTCGTCCAACCACCAGGAGCTGGGAAGAGGACCTCCAGCTCCAGAAAGGACTATAGTCAGGCCACCACCTAGGTAGCAGCTGTGAGACCCCGGCTGCAGGACCCAGCTAAGCCACACCAGACTCCGACCCGTGAAAATTGCGTGATAATAAAGTGTGTTATTTTAAGCCACTCCACGTGTGCCACTTTGTCATGCAGCGATAGCAAACCCACACAGCAGCCTCAGCAAATAGCTGAATGAGCGAACAAGCTGAGTGAGTCTATGGTCACCAGCTTCTGGACCTTCTGGTGTGTCCTCAGAGGTGGGGCTTTTCCTGCCAGGGAAATGGGGTGAGTGGGAGGGAAGGTTAGTGTCTGTGAATGGCCCCCTTACCTCACATGGCACACATGGGGAACAGCCATGGTCCTCGATCAAAAGGAAGGGGGAGTCTCTGGGGCATCCCTCTGAGCCTGGCCCCCTTGGCGGCACCACTGAGTGCTGGCCACTGCGTCCGCTCCGTGACTCGCTCATTCCCTGGAAGACATCACAGTTTTGTCTCTCTTTTCTGACTGCAGCTCCCAGTCAACCCACCTTTCCCCCTCCCTACCTGCCCACAAGATCTGAACAGGGTGTGGAATGGGCCTGCTGTTCTTCTCATGGACCCTCTGATCCTAGGGCGGAGTACCTTTCCCTCACTGCCCAGCCAGTCCTTCACCTTGACGTCCGACTTTAGCACCCTGAAAGGCCTGGCTTCTCCACCCCACTATCCCACCTCTAACCAGCAGCACTGCACCTCCCCCAGGCCACCTGCCAGTCTTGGCCCAGCATTTCCTAGGTCCACGCTCTGGGACCAGACCACTCACTCCCTGACCCCAGCAGCCCCACTCCAATATCTCTTCTCTGCTTCTCTCAGCTGCTCTTTCACACCTTCTCCACCACCCTGCAGCTCCACATGTGTCCAGCCTCCCTTTCCTCGGTGGATAACTCGGCATCTACACCACCTGAGGAAACTGAGGCCCCTGCTGTTGTTTTGTCTGCCAGGCATGGCTTCTCACCTTCTTTTCGAAATAGCACTTTCCTTTCTGTGGAGGGGGGCTGCCACCCCAACTACACATGTGGCTCAGCGGGGCTGCCTGCCAGCGAGGCTGCCCTCTGGCCGTACCAGTGGATTAGGTTTATGACCTAACCAGTTCTCACGCCTGTGCTGGTCACATTCCTCCCTGAGCAATCCAGGGAGGAATCTCAAGCTGGTCAGTCACTGTTCTGTAGGGATTTGCTAAGCAGATTTGGTGGGGAAAGCCCCACTATTCAGGTTGCTCAAATGGAAGGACATAAGGCCAGATCTGGCTGATGCTACCATGTTCCCCATAACGCAGAGAGACCCATCTCTAATAGAAGGGACCTCAGGTATTTGAGGGGGAGAGGAAGGAGGGGGGCAGAGACGAAGACATGAGGGCAAGGGAGGGAAGGCATATGAGTGTATTAGTTATCTATTGCTGCGTAACAAATTACTCCAAAACTTACAGAGGCTTAAAACAATGCACACTTATCTCATAGTTTCTATGGGTCAGTGAACTGAACGTGGCTTAGATCAGGGTCTTTCTCAAGGCAGTCAAGCAAGGTGTTGGGTGGAACCACAGTCATCTGAAGGTTCAACAGTTATCTCAAGGGCACGATCTGCTTCAAAACTCCCTCACAAGGATACTGGCAAGATTCAGTTTCTTTTGGACCTCAGGCCTCTGTTTATTGGTAGATTCTGAGCTCAGCCTTCTACTCTTATTCCTCTACTTCTCTTTCTGGCTGTCTCCATCCATTTCACAGTCCTGCATGTTCATCCAGACTGAGGTCTGCATCATAGGCCAGCACTTCCCTTCGGCTCCTAGAAAACAAACATATTCCTGGATCTCATGCTTTGCCATCACCTGCTTTTTCTCCTGTGATGGATGGGACGAGGGTGTTCAGACTTGAAGCTGCAGGCTATTCCCTGACATTTAGGTATTTTCAGGGAAGAGAAAATGGTTTGGTGGGCTGGACATGGGGAGCTCTGGGTGACACAGGATGGGAAGAGCTGGACTGAGAAGGACAGGTTGGCATCTTCTGTGGACATAGGAGCCACGGAAGGTTTGTCAGCAGGAGGGGCTGCGTCAAGAGGGCTTGGAAGGTTGACTGTGGAGAGACTGGGCCTGGGGGTCCCAGAAGGAAGGTAATGAGGAACGACCCCTGCTCACCACCCCCCCCCAACCTGCTTTCCCAGAAGGACTCAGGCTATAGGCCTTCTGTCCTCCTTATGTGTCTGCTGGGGGCTGTGGATGCAGCACATGGCACCAGGATGCAAGTCCCTCAGCCTCCGCCATTTCCTACTGTCATGCCTGGTGGCATGTGGGGTCTCTGGTCCCGCTCCCCACATAAGAATGCAGGACATGGTGAGGCCAAAAAGGAACACCCACGGAGCCATAGATAGGGGAGTCATGCCACTATATCCTCACTGTCGGCTGGGTTGGAGACACAGGAAGCAAACATCTGCCAGTACCCCAACAAGGGGTCTTCCTGTACCTCGGTCTCTGGCGGCTGGGCGAGATGCACGAAGTAGGATCCACAGGATGTGCAATCCCCCGTCTGCTCTTTTGCCTGCCAACCAACCAAACAACCAACCAACCAACGCAGCCATGGCAGCTATATCAGTGGCTAATTGGCTAACTGGTTACAGCTGATGGCCAACCAGTCACAGTTGATGGCCATCTACTACCCGAACCAGCACCTTTCCATGTGAGGCCGAGAACCTGGAAACTCTCTGGGACTCTGTCCCCACACTTACTGCCAGGGTTGAGTTGATTGACAGAGTTACATTAGCCAGTTCCCCTCAAAGCAAACTAGATGCACAGTTCCTTCTTCTAGTGCCAATTTGCCCAGTGGTGCCCTTGTTTCAAATTCAAATTCATCAAATTAACATTTTGGATGGGATAGAGTCACCCTATATAAGATAGTTGGTAATCCAATAGGAGTTTGCCCCGGATTTTCTGTTTTGTGAGCATTTTATTTTATTTTTTTTTCATTACATTTATTGGGGTAAAATTATACAGATTTCAGGTGTACAATTCTATAATACATCATCTATATATCATGTTGTGTTTTCACTACCCAGAGTTAGTTATCCTTCTATCACCGTATATTTGATCCTTTTCCTTTTTCTAATGGTAGTACATAGAGAAGGGGCCAAAAAAATGTATACACATTTTAAAAAAAGAAAAAACTGTATTAAAATTGTAATACTCAATATATACTAATAACAAAAGATGACTACAAGTCATGTGTATACATTTTTTGGCAGCCCCGGTATACTAAAATTGGAATGATACGAAGCATTTGTTTTTACCCAATCCAGAATTCTGGCATTTATTAAATTTCTCTACTTCAGGTAAAAGTCATTAGATGTAGTACTTCTCAGTATGTTCTCTTTTGTGTAGCTTAGTGTTTCCTTTTGCCCACTTTTGTGCATGATTTCAGTGCCCATCCCTGCTGTGGGGGCTCCCTCTGTGACCAAGCATGCTGAGCCCGTGGCTGTAATAATTCCCAGCGTTCCCCTAGTCAGCCCAGCACCGGACCGTAAAGCAGGAATATTGACACAGGCAGGACCATTACAGCTTTGCTGAATAAAGGTATTTGCTTATTTATTATAACTATACTTAAAACTCATTGAAGAATATATGGAAAATACAAAATTCGGAGATAAAAGAATTCCCTATATTTGTACCACCCAAACTCATTCTCAATAGGTTGTTCAAGTCTCTTCCATGTTTACTTTAAATGTCTTCTGTTTTCACATAGTTGAGATCATTCTGTGTTTGCATATTTGAATTATCTTTTTTGTCACCAAACATTAGAATAGAAGCATTGTTTCAAAAGCATAGTTTACTTAACTGCATATTTCGTTGGTTAGCTTTACCATAGATCAGTTAACCCATCTCCTCTTATTGACTAGTCCAATTTTTGGTATTATAAACAACACCATAGGAATATCTTTGTGCAATAAGTATTTTTCCATATTTAGAATCATTACGGCTTTGGCAAATACTTTGATATATAGTATCAAATAACAGATTTTCAGAACTGAAATTATTTGATCAATATTTATAGGGCTTTTGTGTATGTTTTAAACTACCTGGAAAAAAGTGACCTGAAGAAGTTTTTTTAATGTATCAAGTTTTACATTTTTAATAAAATCAAGTGTGATTCTTCCGGTACCACGGATACTTCTAAGCCTTGTGACATCCTCCCTTCATAGGTTAAATATTCAATTATAGTTTTCTCTTGTATTGTGTATTTTATTAGGTTGGTGCAAACATAATTGCGGTTTTTGCATTGTTACAATTTGCTGTTTGATATTGGAATACATTCTTAAATAAATGTGATTATGTTATACATCATTTTAATGTGCATTTCTCACTTTATTTTTTATTTTTTTGCTAATGACTTATTACTTGCTGTTTATTTTATATTTATTTTAGACTATGGACATGATGTTAGACAAAAAACAAATTCAAGCGATTTTCTTATTTGAGTTCAAAATACGTCGTAAAGCAGCGGAGACAACTTGCAACATCAACAATTCATTTGGCCCAGGAACTGTTAACGAACGTACAGTGCAGTGGTGGTTCAAGAAGTTTTGCAAAGGAGAGGAGAGCCTTGAAGATGAGGAGCGTAGTGGCCAGCCGGGAAGGTGAAAACGACGAACTGAGAGCAATCATCAATGCTGATCCTCTTACAACTACAGGAGAAGTTGCTGAAGAACTCAATGTTGACCACTCTATGGTCGTTTGGCGTTTGAAGCAAATTAGAAAGGTGAAAAAGCTCAATAAGTGGATGCCTCATGAGTTGACCGCAAATCCAAAAAATCGTCATTTTGAAGTGTCATCTTCTCTTATTCTACGCAACAACAATGAACCATTTTTTGATTGGATGTGATGTGCGATGAAAAGTGGTATCATACGACAACTGGCAATGACCAGCTCAGGGGTTGGACCAAGAAGAAGCTCCAAAGCACTTCCCAAAGCCAAACGTGCACCAACAAAAGGTCATGGTCACTGGTGGTCTGCTGCCGGTCTGATCCACTACAGCTTTCTGAATCCCAGTAAAACCATTACATCTGAGAAGGATGCTCAGCAAATCAATGAGATGCACCAAAAACTGCAACACCTGCAGCCGGCATTGGTCAAGAGAAAGGGCCCAATTCTTCTCCCCGACTATGCCCGACCACACATCACACAGCCAATGCTTCAAAAGTTGAAGGGATTGGTCTACGAAGTTTTGCCTCTTCCCCCGTATTCACATGACCTCTCGCCAACTGGCTACCACTTCTTCAAGCATCTCGACAACGTTTTGCAGGGAAAATGCTTCCACAACCAGCAGGATGCAGGAAATGCTTTCCAAGAATTCACTGAATCCCGAAACATGGATTTTTATGCTACAGGAATAAACAAACTTATTTCTTGTTGGCAAAAATATGTTGATTGTGATGGTTCCTATTTTGAGCCTAGTCATAATGATTTAAAATTCATGGCCCCAAACCGCAATTACGTTTGCACCAAACTAATATTTCATTTTTGTTTTTATACATTATTACACCTGCGTGTTTGGTCAGGGTGGGTTTTCTTTGGCCTGCCATGTGAGGTGAGGTGGGTGAGCTCTGATTTTCTGGAGTAGGAGTAAGCCAACCTCCTCAGACACATCCCTTCTCTGAACCTGTCAGTCAGTCTTCCTGATGAGGCGATCACGATTCCTCTCAGGGTTGTGAGGAAGCATGAGATGCTGTGATACTCCATGGAGCCCTCCAGCAGGGCTGTGTTGTGGCAAGGACAGCTGCACACTCACACAGCAGAGGAGACCCCCTCCCTGCGTGGTCTGGCTATCTTCTCTGCATCCCTGCACCCTGACCTCATTCTGGGGCACCCACAGGTCCCTGAGAGGCCAGGCTGCCCTCTCCCCATCCTGGGCAGCCATTCTGTCAGCGTGAGGTCTGGTTGGAAGGAAGAAAGCTCGGATCCTACATGCAGATGATGGGAAAATGGAGCAGATGCCAGAACACCCCTCAAAAGCAGGTCAGGAACACTCTGGTCCTGCCCTCACTCCAGCCTGGCTCGCAGTGCCCTTGGGAATCCTGAGTCCAGTGGGGTTTGGGAATTATTTTCCTCTTCAACATCCAGTTGACAATGTTTCTCGAAGGCCCACAATGAGCTAAGCACTGAGGCAGGTACTTCTGGGGATGCAGAAACAAAGAGCAGGAGTGTTCAAGGCTAGAGGGAGTGTAGCAGCTTCTAGAACCTTGTGTGTGGGGCACAAGATGAAGATAGAGAGGGGAGTGTGAGGCAAGGGGTGATGGTCAAAATTTCAACTGGGAGACTCCAACTGAGCCTGCTTGGAGAGGTCCAGGAGGGATCTACTTCCCAGAGGAGGTAGTGACTGGTCCAAGAAGGAAGTAGCACAGGGAAAGAGGAAGGAAAGATATTCCAGGCCAAGGGCTCAGAGTATATGGAGGCAGAGAGAGAGAGGAATAGGTGTGGTCTTCCCAGGAAGTGCAAGTGGCTGGGTAAGGTGGGAGGCAAAGATTCCATTTTCAAACAATCATAGCCACCAGGAGCACTGAGTTGGGAGAGAAGGAAGAGGCGTGTGGCACTTACTGAAGCAGAAACATGGCATACGCAGGGCAGCTCAGATGAATCCAAGGACCACTTATGGGCAGAGGCATAGGACATGGGTCCTCCCTACAGGCAAGTGATGCAAAAGCAGGACTCCAGTCTGCTCTCACCATCCAGTCCACCACCAGAGCAGGAGCTGGGATTCTGCAGACATCTCTCTGATCTCACTGGGGAAGGGGTTCTCAGAAGCCTGGTCCATGGATTAGGCAGAGAGGATGGCTATCCCAGCAGACAGCAAGGGGTGGAGGACTAGCCTCTCCCTGCCTGACTGTGTGACCTTGGATGACCTTCAACTCCCCAAGCACAGTGTCTGTGTCTGGTGTACTATGCACCTCCCTGGTGTATCCTGAAACTTAAACAGCGTTCCTTAAATCCCTCTCGTGATGTCACGTCTCTTCCACCTAAGAGTGAGAGGGCAGCCAGATGGTGTTCTTCAAGCTGCCCACCACAGCCTTGCCGCACCTCCTCTGTGCTAAGGTGCCAGGTATCTGGGGACCCTACGTAGCCTGGTGCTGTTGCATCCAAGACCTTTACCGTCTGTCCTGGGGGCCTGTCAGTGCCTCTCTGGAGCCTGCAAAGGCATCTGCGGGCTAGCAGGAGGATTTTATATGCCTTGTTAGGGTTTTATGGTGCGGCCAAGCAGATCTGTATCTCACAGACTTGTAGGTAGCTATCTGTAGGTAGCTATTGGCTGGCTGTCTGCTGCTGGCTAGGCCTCCCCTAAGAGTAGAGTTTACCAAGTTACCCCAGCAGGCCCACCCTGGGGGCTGCACTCCCAGGCTCAGCCAAAGACAAACTTAAATTTGGCTTTCTAAAGTCAAAACAAAATATAAAATTAAAACCCAAGCTGAGACACTAGAATGAATTGGAAACTCTGGGGGCAAGGTGTGTGGTGGGGTGAAGGCTGGAGCTTCTCAGTCGAGGGCCTTCCAAGTAATATGATCTCACGGGGACTTGATCAGTCCACTGGGAGACCCAGAATGTCCGTTCATTTTCTCATGGGCAGATCAAGAGGCCTCCCATCTCTCTGGGGAGGGGGTAGGTGTGGCTGCCAAGGCTGAGGAAATAAAGGGGGAGAAGGGGCCGAGTGTATAAAAATTCATCCCCAAAGTTCACCATATCTCCCTTTCCCGTTAGGTGCCTCACTTGAGTCCTTAGAAGTGACTCTGTCTCTGGATTTAGAGTTTCTTCTCTCCAGTTTACCCAGAAAGGACACCATGTGTGTTCCGAGGGCTCTGGGTGGGAATGCATCTGGCCGTGCTGGGTGGGGAGAGGATGGGAGAATATAACCTTCCTTATTCAGTTTTCACAAAACCTCTGTGTTCAGCCACTCCTCACCCCCACATTTGTATTTCCTGAAGCCTTCCAGTGTTTTCTTAGGATAAATGATCTGATTTTCCATTGTCTTCTTTACTGTAAGCTTAACTTTCCACCTTTCTAACTTCCCATAAGTCTATTGACATCTCTAATCTGCTGCTATCTTTTTTTTTTTTTTTTTTTTTTTTTTTTATCTTGTAGGTCTATGATTTTAATTCCGTTTAGTATTTTACTGGAATTTTGGGGAAGAAGTGGACACAATGTCACTTCTATCCACTGTGTACGATTGCAGTTGACACCCCACTATTTCCATGGGATTCATTTTCCTCCCTGTTCTGGGGACAATGGCAGCCAGCTAGGGGAGGCAGGATGGGACTTAAAGGTAAATACTCCCGGGTATCTCTCAACCTCTCTGAGCATCAGTTTCTCCAGTAGTAAAATGGAGATGTTCACACTGCCTTTTCCCAATTTACAGGCCTATGGCAGGTGGTCACTCTCTTCTGCTTTCTTTCCCTGAGGAACATGTAACCTGGGATTCTCAGCACCGTCACGGGGAGGAGATTTGTTATATGGCCCAGTCATGCACTGTGATCCAGCTGAGAGCCCACAGCAGGGCAGAGTCTGCTGAGGTTTCATCTAGGAGGCGTTTCTCCTGCTGTTCCACCCCGTTGCTCAGGGGCGGAGGCAGATCAGACCCAACATCTAAACTCTGGGGCCATCAGGTGATTTCAGGCAGAAGATGGGTTTACTTCCGTGTAGGAACATCATGGAGGACAGGAAGGAGGAACAAGGAGCTCCTTGTCTTTATATGTCATGCAGTAGTAGGGGGAAGGTATAGGTAGCCCTCTGGCTGCTAACTGATGACAAAGCCTGCAGCTAGAAAGTTATTTGAGCTCTGGAGAGCCCAGGGATTCTAGAAAGACTCCACCATCCAGAAGAAATGATACATGATGTCCCAAACATCCGTGTTCCCTGGGTCATTTTCCTGCTTGACTGCATTCATGGGAGAAGTGGTTCTTAGGTCACCAGGATGCCAACTGCAGGATGTATCTGAGACCTTGTCCTGGTTCTGCCAGTAACGTGGGCAGCCACTTCCTCTCTCTTCCAGCCCCAGCTTCACCCCTGTGAGAGCAGCAAGTGCACAGCACATAGATGCCTTACTTACACGACTTTAATGTTCTCTGGACAAAGTGGTCTCAGCCACTGTTAAAGTCTTCAGCTGCGTTACTTGGAAATATTTGAGTCTTCATGTTCATCAGTATGAGATTTTTGTCGCTTATCACTTTGCTGATGGTACTTAATCCCTTAAGAGACAGATACTCTTTGGGACCACAATATTATTTTTGTTTTTGCACAAGTCTGTAGGGTCCGGAAGCACACTCAACTGAAGGACAAAAACATCCTCCTTTGTTAAGGATAACAGGAAAACAACAGAAGTGGTGAAGAAACACCAAGACATGTGCCAAGTTCTGCTACCCATGAGTCATCTCGTCACTCTTCTGGCATGATGAAGATCAGTCCAGAGGGTCACTGAGGCTGGTAAATGGGACACATGTGGCAATTGTGTCTCTCTATCTTGGGCCAGACTCATGGGAAGAGTGAGGAAATTGTTCATTCTGTGACCGTCAACATAAGAAGAGGAGACAGAGTTAAGAGTCGGGGACTAAGAATGCTTGGTCAGTCCACTCCCTGGGTCTGTTCATTCACAGGTCCTGTCAGGGGACACGCAGAAGGATAAACATCCCCTCTCTCGCAGCTCCATGAGTGACTGGGCCTCCTCCCTGGAAGACGGTCAGGTTTCTCTGGGGGCTTGTAGGGAATCCTTTGGGGAAGAGCAGGATGAAGCTCTGACCGATGGCCGCATTGTAGAACCAGCACCTTCATCCTCAGGCAACTTGCTATGGATTGTATGTCTTCAAATTCCATTGAGTCCAGTCAACACGGAAGTCTCCTGCATTAAAAGCTTCTTTTCTGTTACCACCCATGGGGCCACTTATGGAGGCATGGAAGGGCTAGAGATTTGTTGTAAGCCTCAAGTTACTTTGTAAAACATCAATATAATAATTAAACATATCCATTCATCACAGGCAGTTTGAAAAATATCAAAAAGAAAAGAAAACGTAATCCTCATTCCAATCACACAATGTTAACTATAATTTTGGCACCTTTCATTTCTTGACTTTTCTTGTGTATATTTTTGTTTTGTTTTTTTACACAACTATGGTTATACAATTGTACACTTGCATATCATGATTTTACATTTTTATTGAAAGACAGAAACATATTCCCACGTGATTATAACTTTTTCTCTAAATATCAGAAGCAGTAGCTGAGGCTATACACTGGGGTAGTTAGCCGATCTCCTATTGTTGGTTAATTAGTGCATTTTAACTTGGGCTGTTATAAATAATAGCACAATGACCATTTTTTGGTGGTTTATTTGTAAAATCTGGGATCAATTAACTAGGGTCAGTTCCAGACTGGAACTGTTATTTCAAAGGGTCTGAACACTTTTAGGTTCTTGATCTCCTATGAGAAAGACCGACCTTAGGAGTCTACCTTCCATGCACCCAGAGGGAGCAGTGAGAGCCCCCTGCTCATAAAATCCTTGTTCACTTCTCCTAGACCAGCAGATTGGCTTGAGTCTGACCACAAGGTCCTCTGTGAGCCCCTTCCGCTCTCGCCTTTCCTTCCACTCTCCTCTCTTGTCCAGAGCTGTGGGCAGCAGTGGTCTTCAAAACCTTGAAGAGCATTCCAGGCTAGGGGCCTTTGCTAGCCGTGGATAATTCGACTGGAAGCTGTTGCTCCTGAGCGTGCGATACCCGCCCGTGGAAAGGCCCGTAGTGCCCTTCATACGTGGGCAGGATTTGCTACCCGGCATGGCCCCTCAGAAATAGTGACTAACTGAAGTGACTTCCTGTCTCCTGAAAGTTCAGGCCGGGGGTCCCAGTTCAAAGAACTGTGTCTGACTCATTTTTTCCTATTCCCCAAAGGCAACTGCAACTTAAAAACACTGAAAGCACCTCCCACCTTGCCCAAACAGAAGTCCATCCCCGGAGCTCACTCAATCCAGAGTCCAGGCAGAGCTGAGAAAAACAACATCCAGGCCAGGAAGAGCATGAGCTGTTTGCTGTCCCAGTCCAGAGGCTCTGCCCCAGCCCCCGGCCACTTAGGGCATTGGAGACTCTTCTTCCAACGAGCCTACCTCTCCTCCTTCCACACCAGGTGCTGCATTTTCCACTCTTGGCTTTAATTTTCCTTTGTATTTGGGCACTGGAGAGAAGGCTGGTTTGGGAGTCCCTTTTAGCTTGATGGTGGGACCAGGAGCTTGAGGTCACTGAGGCCTGGAAAGAAACAGGGAAAGTGAACTTTTCTAAAGGAGAGAAACTTCCAAACCATCTTTCTAACTTCACAAACGTGTGTGTGTAACTGAGGTAGGCCCAGCACTGACGGCACTGAGGAGCAGGAACAGGCAGGCCCTCTGAGCTCCCTGGGAACACCCCAACTGCTGACAGGAGTGGCGTCTGCACTTCCAAGCCCCAGTTGCAGGTCCTCACTCCACAAACACCTCCACTTTGGAGCACACATGACAACTACTAGGATATCTCCAGGGACACAGAGCGCACAGCCTAACAAAATGACTTGTTGCATTGGGGTACTCCTCTGTTCCTTTTATCGTTTTACATCTTTTTAAGAAGAAGGGTGGGCACAGGTAAATAAATACCCTCTTCCTTATGGGAGTGAATCATCTCTCTCCCAGAGAGTTCACCCACTGGCCACTCTCCCACCCAAAGGGGCCAGCAAAGTGAGTCTAGAACTTTCTTCACATGTAGTGATTCCAAGGTTTGAATGTTTCCCACGTCTCCTCTTTGTAGACAACGTTTCTCCCATTGTTTCCATAGGCTTGGTTCCTACCTGCTTATGCTTCTTAGGAAAAGCTCTGCTTTTCAATTTGCTTCTTAGAATGTGGTGTGAAGAACTAAACAACCCTTCAGACAAACTCCCCCACACAGGAACTGTTGGTATCCACACATTGTGCCTTCAGACTCCAGCTGCTGCACTGAACAGTGTGGGGAGTCACAGCCTACCATGGTCTTAGCCCCAGCATGCAGTCAGTAAAACCTCCAAGGCCTTTACTATGAATTATCTGGACAACCAAGCCAAGATAAGACCCTTCTCTCCACAACAGACACTCAATTTCTCTCATTGTATTTCATCTCAATTCTATTTAAAAGACTGGCTCTGTGAGACTGGTCCTCTCCAACAAGTCTCTATGAGTGTGGTAATGCATAGTTCCTGGGACTGCTGCCAGGCACAGCTGATGCCTTCAAACTTGGAGATGAGAGGACCTACACAGAGCTTCTAGGTGTGTGTGTAGGATGGGAGGAGAGCAATAGACGTGTTCTGTGCAGCTGTGACTTCTTTGCAACACACATAGCACCAATGTTGCTCCATCAGTTCTCTACTTATCAAGAACATATTTCATGCTGTAGAGCCCACTTTAAAGAAATACAAGCTGGTACATTTAAATAAAGACTCCCCACCCCCAATACAACTATAAACTTTTCACGCAGCGTAACACTGCGGACTTTCTCTGTGTGGCTGAACTTCCTCGCGCTCACCATGCTTGCTCTGAACTCCACCTTTGCAACGCCACCAGCACTGCAGCTGGAGCTGATTAAGAGCGTTGGCAGCATGGTTTTGTCTTCCTATAACTAGGGAGTGGAAACGAACAATTACTGAGTTTCTACGAGGTAAAAAAACTGCTAGGAATTCTGTGGACCTCTTCCACTTGGTCCTCACCACAACACTATGCAACACTGTCGTATCTCCATTTCAGTGTGGAAAGACCGAGTGTCACAGAGGTTCCATCATTTGCCCCTGTCCATGAAGCTGGTAATGACAGTTTGGATTGGAATGCAGAGCTGTTGACTCAAAAGCCCATGCTTTGTCTACGCTTCAGATTCTAGACCAGCGTTGTCCAATAGAAATAGAATGTGAGCCACAACTATGAGCCAAATATGTAATTTTATATTTTCTCACAGCCACATGAAACAAGGGAAAACCAGGTGACATTAACCCCAGTAATATGTTTTATTTAACTCAATGGATTCAAAATATTAGTATTTCAGCATGTAATCGATATTAAAATTAATACCTTTAAAATTCTTGTTTGGTAGTAAGTCTTTGAAATCCATTGTGTGATTTACACTTAGCACATTTCAGTTTGGACTTGCCACATTTCCAGGGCTCGCTAACCATATGTGGCTAGTGGCATTGTAGGACCACTATTATGGTCCTACATACAATACAATTATATATATGTATTATATATAAAAATAGCTGTTTTGTTTTTTCCTCTTAGCTATTCTTTAAAGACAATTACATTTTTCTTAATGCTTTTAAATACATTTGAATGTTACGAAAAAGAGTCAATGAATTCCGGAAGAGGTGAAACTGAAATTGTTTCTTGCCTGTATTAATCAGTGTAGGCTGCCATAACAACATACCACAGACTGGGTGGCTTAAATGATAGATGTTTATTTTCTCACAGTTCTGAATGGTAGAAATCTGAGATGAAGGTGCCAGAATGGTCAGGTTCTGGTGAGAGCCTTCTTCCTGGCTGACAGACAGTGACATTCTCTCTGAGTCGTCACAGAGTGGGAATAGCGAGCTGTCTGCTGTCTCTTCTCAGAAGGGCGCTAATCCCACCATGAGGGCCTCACCCTCATGATCTCATCTAACCCTAATTACTCTTAAGGTAGCATCCCGTCCCCAAATACCATCACCCTGGGGGTCAGAGCTTTGACATATGAATTCTGGGGAGACACATTCAGTCCATAACATCACTGAATAAAATGTAGGTGAGAACATTTCTCACAGTGCTCAGTGATGCCATGTGTCCTTGGGATCACCCATAAGGACAACTTGGACACTTCTTTTGGTGCGTAGTGTGAGTCCTGCATGTTGCTGGACTCACACTACACACCAAGACTTTGGTTCAAAGCGGACCTTTACAACTCTTTGCAGTCTTTATTTTCCTCAGTCCTTATAGCATGGGGAGGTATCCTTAACCCAGTGTATGAGATTCAGACCTGAGGCTCCAAGGTTTAGTGAAAAGTTGGCAATCACATGGGCAGACAGAGCAGGGGCCAGGGCTTAAACCCTGGGTTCTGAGCCCAGGGCTCTCTCTTATGTTCTGTTTTGTGAAGAGTTGCTAATGACATATTATTATTTCCCGGGGGAATTGAGGTGAGCATGGGCTGTGTTCTGCATACTCTTGTCATTGTGGGTTTTTTGAGCAGGTTTTAACAGCTTTCGGATCATCATCTGTGCCAAGTGCTTGGTGGCTTGTCCATTGGGCCTCTGTGCCCAGAGCGACAAGAGCACTTTGCATGTGATGGAGGGAGGAATGCCGGGGATGAGGGCAGCATTTGAACAGGTCTTACCTTGCTATTGTAGCTGCTGCATCCTTCAGACACTTACTACAGACCACTCCCAGCCAGGCCCTGGCTAGGTTAGGGCTAGCATGGCAGATCTTGGCTCTCAGCAACAACAGCATGGTAACAGGACAAGTGGAGAGGCAGACCTGCTCTTGGATGACAATATGGGTCAGAAAGGCATTGGTTTGCCAGCAGACAACAGCACCCAGGAGCCCCTGGGGCTGAGGTAGGTGCTGTGCCAACCAAGGAGGCAGAACACCAGGTGGCCTCACTGAGGGGAGGTAGGTAGGGCAAGAGCAGAGTGGGGTGGACATCTCCTGTCTTGGAGCTGCCGCCTCAGACAAGGGTGTCCCTTGTCTACCTTCATTGCCTCTTTAAACCCAGATAGTGGCAAGAGGAGGATTTCTGGACAATAAATACTATTTATTGAAGAACTATGATATGCCAGTAACTTTATATATGACATTTGTTATGGGTTGAATTGTGTCCTCCAAAAATTCATATGTTGAAGTCCTAACCCCCAGTACCTCAGAATGTGACCTTATTTGGAAATGGGGTCATTGCCGATATAATTAGTTAAGATGAGGTTATTAAGGTGGTCCCCTAATTCTATATACTGGTATTCTTATAAAAAAAGAAAAAAAAAATTGGAGACAAATATGCACATGGGAAAAATACCATTTGAAAATTAAGGCAGAAATTGGGGTGATTCCTCAACAACTCAGCAATGTCAAACATTGACAGCAAACCACCAGAAAACCCAGAGGAATGGCATGAGACAGATTCTCCCTCATAGCCCTTGGAAGGAACTCAACGTGCTGTCACCTTAACCTCCAACACTAGCCTCCTGAGATGATGCTTCAGGCCTCTGTCTAGCTCAGGCGTCCTGCTGACTGAACTGGGAGACAGCAAGTTTCTGTTGTTCAAGCCCCCCAGTTTGTGGTACTCTGTCATGGCAGCCCTAGCAAATTTACACATTGTTGCACTGAATACGTCTGCCAGCCCTATGAAGAAGATGGAAGCATGCCCATGTTATGGAAGAAGAAAACAAGCCTCAGAGAAGTGATCAAGTAGCTTGATCAAAGTTACTCAAAGGTAGGGTTTGAACCCAAGCCCACTACATCCCATGACTTCCAGCGGCTATTTCTTCTCAGGCTTCGCGTGAGTGTTCAAATTAGGGAACGGACAGATCATTTACTCATGAAAACACTCACTTCTCTTAAGGGATTTCCCCTTCTGGTTCTTTGAAAGGCAAGCTGACCGACTGGGAACGGGGCTGTGTATCAGTTTTCAGGAACTCAGCTCCTGGACCAGCTCCACTGGTCCCCCTGAGCCCTGTTCAGCAAACTCCCAACCATGAACAAAATGGTCATCTAGTTCAGGCCACCCCTGATGGAGCCTTGCTCCTGCTTCAGGTCTCACCTTGGTTGGAAGTCCCCTTCTGATCAAAGAAAAGTCCCTGATACAGACGCACGGATGCCCCTTTCATGGTTAGTGAGTTTCACTCAGTCTCATCGTAAACATGCACATCTTTTCACCTTCTCTACAGAATGGAATGGAAAGTAAGTCGGAATCTCTAAAGAATTTTTTTTGTCCCTGCCTGTCATTTACTTTGGCTCCATAAATCATAGAGAAGTGAGGCAGCAAAATGCCGGCAACACCTAGTAATAGCCCCTGAGGATGTGCTGCGGGCACAGTGTATTGTACTTACTGGGTCAAATCAACAGCTTTCATTTGTCTGATTTTGTTTATTGCATGGGGGTTTTCCTTTCAGTTAATATCTCTCCTCTGATGGAACATTAAGGGACCAGAAATTCTTAAGGAAGGTTAAATATTACTCTTTTCAGTGTTTCCCCATTAGCTTGATCTAGGCTCCAAAGGAGTCTTCCTGAGGCTGTAGAATAAAACCAAGCACCCCTTCAGCCTCTTCCAGTCTTTCTCCACATAGCTCTGCAGGACACAGCTGAAGGTCCAGCCCACACCCAGCCTAGTACCCCCAACAGGTTCACCATAACACATGAAAATGGTGATTCATCCCTGAAAGGATATTCCTGCCATCTCCAATTCCTATCTACTTTTAGTTTTGCTCGGAAATTGCAAAATATAGGCAGCTTCCTCGTAATATTCTATAGAATGTGCTGTGTGCATGTACAGAAATTGTACAATATTTATTTGATCCAGTAAGTACAATGTTTTTTGTTATAGAAGTATATAAGTATGAACATGATCACAGCTACCTCCTTACAATTGAAAAAGAATTAAAGAGAAATTGAATCATACCATATAGGGTGTTTTGCATTTTGTTTTTCACTAAACAATAAGTCAAGTGGTTTTCTAGGTGAAGAGAGACAAACTTAACTCATTTTAATTCCTCCTGTGTTTTCCATATTTTGTTTAACATTCCCCTATTGGTGATATTTAGGTTGTCTGCAATTTTTGACTCTTATAAACAATCCAGTCATTAACATTTTTTTGCGTTTTATGCAAGTACTTCTAAAGGATAAATACTTAGAAATAACATTTTTGAGTAGAAGAAACTCCCACTTCAAATATTAGAGATAACATTCATTTTCCAGTCAAAACCATACTTGTTTTCCCCAATTCTTTGTAAGAGAGCCCATTTTTCTCCCTGTCACACGTTGAATATTATGTATAGTTTACATATTTTGCTAACCTAAAGGGCAAAAGAGGTATTTTTGTTGCTTTAATCTGCAGTTATTTGATTACTAGAAAAATTGAGCATCTTTTCATATGTTTATCGTATGTTCCTCTTCTCCATGATGTGCTTTGCTACTTAATAACTTGGACTTTCCTCTTTTTCTATTGAACTATCTAAAGCTCTTGTGGTTCAATTAGTCAGTCTTTATTTTTAAAATAGTATTTCTGATTTCATGCTTTGCTCACAAAAGCCTGTCCTTTACCCAAGATTAGAAAACACCTTTGTGTGTCCTTCGATAGATGAATGGATAAAGAAGTTGTGGTATATATACACAGTGGAATACTATTCTGCCATAAGAAAAGATGAAATAGTGCCATTTGTGACAACATGGATGGATCTTGAGATTACTATGCTGAGCGAAATAAATCAGGCAGAAAAAGTCGAGAACCATATGATTTCACTGATATGTGGGATATAAAACTGAAAACAACAAAAGAACAAGACAAACACATGAAGAAACAAAAACTCATAGACACAGACAATAGTTTAGTGGTTACCAGAGGGTAAGGGGGTGGGAGGTGGGAGATGAGGGTAAGGGGGATCCAACATATGGTGATGGAAAGAGAACTGACTCTGGGTGGTGAACACACAATGTGATATATAGATGATGTGATACAGAATTGTACATCTGAAATCTATGTAATATTACTAACAATTGTCACCCCAATAAACTTAAAAAAAAAAAAGAAAACACCTTTGTGCTAGTCTGTGTTCTTGGTTGCAAGGAGGAGAAGCCATCTTTATTTAACTTGAGCAGGAAAGGGATTTATTAGACGAATACTAGATATCTTAGTGAAAGGATGGGGTGTTTGGAAACAAACTTTGAAAAAAAAGCTTTAGAGGGAGGCCAGAGAACTAAGAACACAGTAAAATGATACCATGGGGACAGTCTGGTACCATTGTCCCTGGATGCTTGCTGCTAAGAGGCTCTGTTACCATTGTCTACACTAGACTCTGGACACTGGATACGCCCATCTCACTATCACCACCGCCACCATCTCCATCACCACCACCACTGCAGTGAATTCTGAACTATTCCCTTATGCTTTGCAGTTCTGGTTGCAGATTCAAAGAACAGTGGGAGTTTCTTATTGTCCATACACAGGTTTAGTTGTCAGGAGTCAGGGAGAATAATCTGATATTTGGGTTAATTTAGGAAGGATTGATATCCTTATAATATTAAGTCTTCCCATCTTGAAATATGGTATGTGTTAACATAATCCATGTTTCCAACATTTTTTGTTTATCCTACAGCCATTCTGATTCTTACTCATTTATAGGTGATTCTCTTTTCTCTTTATCCTTTGTATTTTAAAATGTTATCTGGTATTTGTTTTCCCATTTATCCTAATAGGATATGTGGGTCATTTTAATCTGGAGTTCCTTCTCTTTATCTTTCTGTTCTATGTTGTGGCAGATTTCCTTGACTTTCTCTTTGGTTTCATTTACTGACATTTATTTTGCGGACATGGAATGGTGGATTACATTTATAACGTCTAAGGAGATATTTTCTTCTCAGAATATTTTTAATGAATGTACACTCTCCCTGAATTTCTGAGAGTAGTAATTAGAGATTTATAGAGTTTTCTTTTGTTCATTAAATTATCTACATTTCTGCAGGAGTCCATTCTATTGTCTGCCTTTCAGTCCATGTCACACATGTTGACTTGCTTATCTGCCTAGTGCCTTTCTGTTTGAAAATGGGGCTGACTCTTCCAGATGGTCAATATGGTGGCCCTTTTCTCTAGGAGGCTAGAGAACTCTGATTGAAATGGCTGCTTGGGAGGTCTGGGTTCCTGGGCTGGCTAACAGTCTCCCTTGGGGCAGTGAAGAGCAGGTCGTCAGGTTGAAGCCATGGCTACTGAATGGGTTTAGTAGTATTGAAGTCAGAAAGCAGGATAGACACTTCCTTTGGGTTCACCTGCCTCTCCTCCAACCCTTCAGGCTAACCTGGGGTGTGCCTGCCTGCAGTGGGGAGACCCCTTTTCCTGTATCCATTTGTTCAGAGGAGCTGACAAATGGCTTCCCTTAAGTTCCAACTTTCACTGGTGATTTTCCATTCCATTCTTTGGCCTATGCCAGTAATAACATTTCACACTTGTCTGACACCTTTTCTCCTCTGAGTTCCAAGCCCTTTAACAAGCAAACAGTTACTATTATTGTCCTCTGAATTCTGATGGAAAAGCTGAGAATTACAGGATCAAAGCTGCCACAGTTGGGGGTGAAGGTGAGTTCCCAGATAGTCAGGCCAGCCCCCAGCCTTGTGCAGGGCCAAAGAGGGCACCCCACCCCCAAGGGGAGGTGCCTCTGGCCCTTAAAGAGGTCATCGAATAGAGGGAGCCCAGGGGAGGGTTATCAGCACTTGCTCCTGGAGGCCACCTCAGAGCCCTCTTAGTCCAGGATAAAGCTGATGCATTTGTTCTTTGCCAGGGACAGAAGAAAGAAACGGGGCTCTTGGAACCATTTCCTGCAGTGAAAGGTGGGTCCTCGGTTCATGGCTTATTCTGGGGCTGAGAAGACTAATGGAAGCTTCAGGGTGTCATCAGCTTGTCTTGAGGAACAGGGACCAGATCAGTGTTGTATGGCCCCAGCCAGTGGAATAGGTCCATTCGCAGTAAGCTACAGGGGGAAGAATCACCATTTTAGAGGCCTTGTTGATACTTCCAGCAGCTTAAAGGGAAGTGAACAGTTATTCCTCCAACAGTGTAGATGTCCACCACCTCGTTGAGCTTGGGCACGATGACACGAACGACCTCTTACAACCCAGACATTTGTATCATAAGAAGAGACTCTCATGCTCTCTCTTCCAGGTGAGGTCCTGAAACTCCAGGGCAAGCCACATCTTGCTGGATCTGTGAAGCTCCTTGGTTCCTGCTTCTCCTTCTTTCATTCAGCAAGACTTGATTAGGGGTCTGCATTTTCCCTCTTCTGTAGGATGCTTAGCCCAGTGGCAGCTGGCTGCATAGCTAGAAGTAACACCTGTGACCATGAAATTTTCAGCAGCCAAACAAGGTCCTGTTGACGTCAGCATCTGTGGAGTTGGTGTTGGGAGTCAGCAGTGAGCGTGTGTGTACTGAATTCAGCTGCCCCCAGTCACAGAGACTGGCCTTCATTGACCTGGGAACACATCAATCTTAGGAAGAATTCCTGGAACCGTGAGGATGGAGGGGACACCTGGCCAGGTAGCAATTGAGAACAAGCCATCTCTACCCCATGGGTCACAGAAGGAGGCAGGCAGCTGGGGATTGATGGGAATGGATGGGGTGTGTGTGTGTGTGTGTGTGTGTGTGTGTGTGTGTGTGTGACTATATTTACCAAGCAAATATAATGCAGGGCACATCTATATGTGTTATAGCTCAGTTAAACCTTGTACAACTCAGACAGGTGGGTCTTATAATTTCATTTTATAGTTGAGAGATTAGAAGTTAAAGGTTAAGTAACCTGCTCAGGGTCTTAGCATCAGCCAGGAGCCGAGCTGAGATTTGAACCCCGTGGACCTCGGCGCTAAAGGTCTTTCTTCTCTACAACAGTGCCTGCCTTGAAGTTCAACGCCGTAAACTGGGTTCCACAGACCTTGCCTGACAGGCCTGGAATCTTTCTTGGCTAGTGGAGCCCTCCCAGGCCCCAAGTATGCTTTCCCAAGGGCTGGCTGCCCCACGAGTCCCGGGCTGCTCCTCTTGGGTCCACTCTGAGCCTCACAGACACTGCAGAGAGTTCTGGGCCCAGGCCCAAGCACAGCAGGGCAGCCCTTGTCTAGCTCTGCGGTTTGTGATCTGGCCATTCGTAACTGGCTTTGAGCAGACACTTATCATTCTTCCACGACCACCCAGGCAGCCCCACGTTGCCTGGAAGTGAAGCCCGAGCTGCCCAAGCCAGACACTGCTCAGTCCTGGGTTCTGCTGCTCCTGCTCCTCCAGTTGGCCACCCCCACTGCAGCCAGCCTGGTCTGCCCAGCCAAGGGGACGCCGGAGCCCAGAAACAGCAGGGCCTGAGCATCCCCACCAGCCACAAAGGAATATTCACAAATCAAAGGGGCCTGAGAGAACAAAGCTGTCACATCAACCCATCACAGAGCCGGATCTCAAAATAACGCCAGGCCAGAGGCCTGCCAGCTGTGAGTCACCACCCGGTCAGAACAGCCACAGAGGCCCCTGGCCGGCTGCGGGAAAAAACATGCCTGTGGCCAGCTGGCTGCTCGCAGCCAGACCTGGGAGGTACGGTGTCTGCAGGGTGGTTGGTTCCACACGTCCTGCCATGGTGTGGAGAGGAGTAGGCCACAGTGGGAACACTGTGGGAGCAGGAAGGAGAGGACTAAGAAATGGCCATAGCGACGGCTCCTCTGCCTCTCCCTGAGGACACAGTCTGGCTCCTCCATCCTATAAGCCTCTGTGATGATTAGGGTGAGGCTGGCACAGCCTTCTAGGTCACTCTCTAACCCAACACGACCTGTGCTGCTGACCCACTTCTTCTCAGGTGAACGAAGATAGTCAAGATGCTGAAATGAGTCGAGCAGCTCATATGAGAAAACAATGGTGGTAACTCACAGACCTAGAGCTTGCACCGAAGTGTCCTGATTCCCTCATTGTACACTTACCCTCCCTGCCCCCTCAAACGCATTACATGGATAGATCCCGGAAATACTTGCATATGTCATAATTTCCCTTTCCTACCAGTCTAAACATTTTCCTGACATTATCCCTCTCTCTCATACCTTCCTGCCTTCCAACATTCTTTATTTCTCCTGGCTTTGAAGCAACAACTTATTATGTGCCAGTAAATATGGGATGGCCTGGGTGACAAAACACATAGTTTTAATCTTGTTTTTGTTACTAACTCATTTCTCCTTTCTGGGCCTCATTTTCCTCATTGTTGAAAAGAAGAGTTAGATGAGATGATCTCAGAGAGATTTTCAGTTCTAAAATGTCAGGGGTCTAGAGGTGATTTTTAGTGGAATGAACAACATTAATTAAGAAAATATGTTTAATCTTGGGAAGGGAGGCAACAAAGTTCTCAACCGAAGGAAGGATACGAAATGCCTCCTTGTTCCTCCCGCTGTGAATTCCCTTGCTCTTCTTCCTTCCTTGACACTCTTCCTCACACCACCTGGCCTGGGGCTACAGACCTGTTAGAGCTGAATTCTGTCACCTTGGTGACCCAGTAGCTGCTGATGGGTAGAGGGTGCCAAGGCACTGATTTGAGGTTTCACTTACCACCATGCCCCAGTGAAGTGACCAGGGCCCGCCTCACCTTGTCTCACCTGCAGCCAAAGTCCACCTGTCCAGCAGCGAGCAGGTGGGGAATGTGAGCTGCGATGTCCCTTTCGGACCTGGCTCATTCTTTCCATCTCTTTGCAGTCTCTCCATACCACCGGCAGGTGAATTTCACATAATATACAATGAACCATATTGAAATGTACAATGCAGGGTGCTTTATGTATTCACAATGCTGTGCCACCATCAGCTATCTCTAGCTTCTAAAGCTTTTTCATTACTCCATTAAACACCCCGTAGTCACTAAGTAATCACTCTGTATTCTCTCCTCCCAGCCTTTGGTAACCTCTAGTTTGCTTTCATTCTCTATGGATTTGCCTATTCTGGATATTTCATATAAACAAAAACATACAGTTTGTGACATTCTGTGTCTGGTTTCTTTCCCTTAGAATAATGTTTATAAGGTTTATCTAAGTTGTACCATGGATCGTTACTTCATTTCTTTTTTGTGGTTGAATATTATTCCATGGTATAGGTAAACAAGAATTGGTTTATTGATATTTATGGACATTTTGGTTGTTTCCATCTTTTCGCTATCATGAATAATGCTACTATGAACATTCATGTGCAAGATTTTGTGTGGACAGATGTTTTCGTTTCTCTTGGGCATGTGCCTAAGAATGGAATAGCTGGGTCATGTGGTAATTCTCTATTTAACTTTTTGAGGAACTGTCAAAGTGTTCTTGAAAGCAGCTGCACCATTTTGCATTCCCACCAGCAGTGTATCAGTTTTCATTTCTCCACATCCTTGCCAACACTCATTGTTATCTGACTTTTTGATGATAGCCATCCTAGTGGGTGTGAAATTGTATCTCATTGTTGATTTGATTTGCATTTCTTTAATGACTAATAATGTCAAGCATCTTTCATGAGCTTATTGGCCATTTGTTGGAGAAATGTTTATCCATATTCTTTGATCATTTTTAAATTGGGTTGCTTGTCTTTCTATTATTGCATTGTAAGAGTTCTTTATATATTCTGGATCCTAGACTTTTAACAACATATAGATTTATGAATATTTTTTCTCATTCCATAGTTTGCCTTTTTATACTTTTGACGATGTCCTTGATATACAAAAGCTTTAAATTTTATAAAGTCTAATTTATCTAATTTTCCTTGTGTTGTTTGTGTTTTTGATGTCATATCTAAGAATCCTTTGCCAAATCCAGGATCATAAAGATTTATTTCTATGTTGTTTTCTTCTAGTAGTTTTATAACTTCAATTCTTATATTTAGGTCATTGATTGATTTTGAATTAATTTTTGTATATTGTGGGGGTCTGTTCAAATTTATTCTTTTGCATGTGGATATTGAGATGTCCCCCTTGAATGGATGATTGGATGAGAAAGGGAGCTTGTAACCTGATTTCTCTGCCAGAGTTTTTATGAATTTTTCTATTTGGGTAAACAAGTGTGTCCACATAGAAATACATGTAAGCCAGTTCACATTTGTCCAGTTCAGAGTTGTTATGAAGATTAAATGAGATAATGTATGTAACACTTATGTAGTACAGAGCTGAGTGGGATCTAATAGTGGCCCTTATAGGCAGTTTAGGGCACATAAATTACCAGATTCTTTAGCAGGAAAAAAATAAAGGAATGCCTTCCTTCAGGAAAGCTTCACTTGCCCATGCTGTGTTATCTTTGTTTCCTTCTGACCCAATGGCTACTCCAAAGCCCTGTGCCGCAGCTCTGCTCACATCCACCTTATGTGTGCTGGTAGCATCTCTCCTGTTGCTGGGTCAGTTGAGTGGACAAGGACAGCCCTCAGAGACAGCCCTTGCCTCGGAAAGGCAAGGCTGCCACCCTGAGACCACAGTGCTTTGTATCTCACCACGGGCGCAGCCCTGGGTCTCTCCCCCTTAGTGAAGGACTTGTTCTCAGATGCCACCACCACACACCACCCTGTTGATCAGCAAGAAGAGAGTGCTGCCCTGAGAATGTGATTTCCTATAGGTCCACATCTCGGGAACAGAGGGCTGGATTGGTCCCCACTGAGCTGGGGGGTTCAGTAGTCATTTTCCTAGGTGGCCACCCTTGGGATGGTCCACTACCCTGGACTCCAGTTCCTTACCCGATCAGCTCTGATGATTGTAATTGCTTCACTACTCATGTATGTCACCGTCCAGAACTAAATATTCTCACTTTTCCCATAACTTCCTTCCTTATAACTATCTCAATCAATCATTCTGATAACACGGCATCAGATGTCCCGGACTACTGCTCCCTCTGCTTTCTCCTTACCTCTGGGATCCCTCCAGCCTTTCTCTGTTCCTCTCCTTTTTTGAGTTAATGAAGCACCATGGCAGCTGCTCTCTTACAGGTATCTGCACATCTCTTGCTTTACATTCCTTGTGTTGAGTCCCCCTGGCAACATCCCAGCCACAGACTGACCAAACCACCCCTCGCTCAGAGTTGATATTAGACTGTTTGTTGCTGCTGGAGAAAATCAGACCCCCAGAGCCATCAGAACCCCATTCTCCAGCGTGGCTACTTCCAAATTTCCTTTGCACTCTCAGCAGGTGGCCTCACTGCCTACCTTGCAGCCATTATGGCAGCCAAGCATGCTCTCTGGACTATTTCCCACACACTCCTTGTGCTCACGCCTTCTGGGGTTTTGCTCTTCGGTGGCACAGTTTTGCTCCTGGCATCTACTTTGTTTACCCTTTCCTTGCTGGCTTCTGCTTCACTCCCTCTAGCTCTGTCCTTGCTCATCATCTCTCCTGCACCTCTTCCCTTCTTGGGTCACCTGGTCCACTCTGAGGTTTCCTGTGGTCTGGAAGGACTAGAGGTGGCTGCCTCCTTCCTGGCACATGGTGGGTCACAGCCTGCTGATGCTCTCTGACCACCCCAGCATGGCGGTCAGGCTGCGGGTGTCTGCTTGCTCTACCAGGAGTGCCATGAAGACCTTGCCCTCTGGGGTCTGAGCAGAGGACGCCCTGGAAAGCAGGGTTCAGATAAGACCTTTGACCCTGGCTACTGTGTGCCCCACAGAGCAGCAGTGTGTATGTCACCTGGGAGCTTGTCAGACACACAGGGTCTCAGCCCTACCCCGGGCCTTGAACCAAATGTGTGTCTCGACAAGGCCCCCTGGGGGGGGGTGTACACACACCACAACAGAATATGAGGGCCTGCTGGGGATCCAATTCAGGCTGAGCAGAAGAAAGTCAGGAAACTTGACTTCTTAAGGTACTTTAGAGGCCCAGTTTCTAAGAGAAATTTGATGGAAGGAGTCTTATATTTTTCTCTGATGGAATAGAAGCTTATATTCAGCAAACAAAAAAGATTTTTGTTTGGAAGTAACTCTTGCCCCAGCTCTGTGGGCTACCAGGGGGAGTAAATCAAAGGGGAAAAGCAGCAGCAGTGTCGATGTCCGCCTGTGCCAGCGGCAGGCAGGTCTTGGGGTTGAACTCTTCCCATGCACAGTCTGGGGCCAACCTGGGCCTGATAACACTCTGGGAGAAGGAAATGCGAAGGATTTTATTTGAGGGGCTGGATGCACCCCCAATTCCAGCCAAAGTCAGTGTCTTCCAGGGTGCTACCTCCTTCCCAACCTTCTTCACTCTGCCTCTCAGGGCTGACACTCATACTCTGCTCACCCAAACTGGGCCTGCAGAACTTGAGCACATGGGTGTTTGATGGCTAAATATGACCAAAATCAACCTTGGCTTTTGAGCAGGTTTCCGAGGCCAAAAACAATAGCTCCTCCTGGTGTGTATTAATGGAGGGTTTGGGTTTAGCTGGTAACATCCCATGGCCAGCCTGGCCTCCACAACCAGCACCCCTGCCTGGGCAGACAAGGCCGAGGCTGTTTGCAAGAAACAAGAGCCCCGCTGTGGGGCCTGCGTGTTCTGGTCCCACGCTCCAAATAAAGATGACGGGGATGGAGAGGAAGCGAGTTTGGGACAGCCCCAGGAGCTTATGGTTTCGGGCAGAATAGAAAAGCCTGAACAAGAAAGCTCCTGGCAGTTTCCTGGATAAGGCCAAGGTCTGGGCTCCAGAACAATCCTGCAGCCACAGCCCAAAGCCTTCACTGTGACTAGCTGCCATCTCATTATTGTATCCCTCTCTGGGGAGAGGACGGAGAACAGTAAAGGAACTTGCTTGGGATCATGCAGCCTGGGGTCAGGACATCGTAGGGGAGGGTGGGGCTCTCTGCAGTGGACACTGGCAGCCTGTGTGGGCTCCAGCTGCACCTCTGAGAGCTCTTCATGCCCTTGCCCTGTCTGGCCTGCACTGTCCCAGAGGATTATCACAAAAGCCCAGGGAGCTTGGCAGAGATGAGCAAAGATACTTTGGTCTGGAGATCTACTTCCAATGACACGCTCACACTGTTTAGACTGCAGCCAGTCCTCCCTTCTGACAGAGGGGTGGGTTCAAAGTGCTGCTCACTGGCCATGCCTTCCCTGGGGCACTTGAGGCCCCATCTGCCTGGTCTCAAGGAGGCAGGGGCTGGACATGTGGTTAGAGGTCTGACCCTCAGTACCAAAGCAACCCCAGCCCAGTACGGTGCTGGCTCATCCTTGTGCTCAAGCGCTGAGGCCCCTTCAGGAAGACATGGGCACAGGCTGCGGCTTCAGTCTGTATACATGAGGTGCTGTCACTCTCTCATTGATTCCCACAGCACCTGTACGACCCCCTCTTACAGGTCAGGAAATAGGCTCTGAAATCTGGTGATTCTCCAAAGGCCCCCAGGGGTTAAGCAGCCAGGACTTGGGGCCAGCATGTGAAGAGACTTGTCCATCCCATGTCTCTGAGGCTCAGTGGGGATTACTGAGGAGCCGAGCATCCATCTAGACCATGCTCACCTGGATAAGAAAATGGGTGACATGAGGATGGACATCCAAAAAGCCCCAAACCCCACCGACAGGAGGTGCCATTCCCCGGCTCCTTGCACGTGAGCCTGGGCCCGTATGTCACTTTCATCCTGGGCATCTCCCCCAACCATGTCTTCATGCGGGGGGTGGGGTGGGAGGGCAGAGGAACCACCGTCATTCAGCCTGGAAATTAGAGGAACAATAGGTAGCAGCAGAAGGATCACTGATTGAGAGGTTGAGAATCCACATGGTGCACGGTCCTCACAGCGACACCCTCATCCACATGCGCAAGAACCGACTGTAGTCCCCCTGACGTGGGCTTGTGACTCGGTGTCCCTGAGTCTCCTCTTCGTCCTCTGCAAATCAGGAGTAATAATGCCTCCTCATAGTGTGGTTGAAAGGATGTGGGGCATGATATATACTTTAAAGAGCCGCAGACCTATTAACGATTACTATAATGAGAAGCCGAGGAAGAGCGTGGGACTGTCATTCAAGTATGGAAAGCAAGGGTGGATGTGTGGAGAGTAATTTCCAAATGTCTGGTTAGAAGTCCCTGGGGTGAGCCCCATCCCTCGCCCATGCCTTGCTTGTGGCCAAAGTCACAAGAACCTTTGTGGGTCCTGAGAGGTGTGGCTTGGCTTCCCTGACACACTGGTCAGATGCCATCTGGGTTTTGATTGAGCCTATCAGTAGCCATAAGCCAGGCCTTGAAGCAGACTCTGGGCTTGCCCCGTACACGCCCCATACCCCTTCCTGGGTGGCTACACAGAGCCCTGCCTGGAGCGCTTGCGTTTGGCAGGCCCAGTTTGAGAGGCTCCCTTGAGCTCCAGACAGGGGGCTTGGAGAGGTCCATTGGTCATTTTGCTTTATTACAAGGGATGGCAGGGTGCCATTGGCTCTGTACAAAATGACACAGATGACACAGCCCATTCCCTGGCGGCCTCCTACAGAATTTGCCCAGGCAGCTGGTCAACGCTGTCCAAAGTCAGTCACTGGATTGGAAAATTCACCTAGTGGGGAACATCCATCAGAAAGGCCATTTGGCTTTGTGAAAATTAACAAAGGAACCTCAGTGAAAACTGGAGTTGGGAAGGCATTCATACCTTACCACTTAAAATCAATTACTCCAAACAGGGAGACATCGCTTGCTCTAAAAAGAAAGACGCCAATTATTACCCCAACAGGAAGAGACATACCTTGCACTCACAAATAGCAAGTGCAGCTGCTTTATTACTCCAGCAGGAGGAAAGAAGATTTTTTTCTTGCTCAGCAACAAGCCTAGCCAATGGAAATGCCACAGCTCAGCCAATGAAAAGCCATCGTCACCTGAATTCTTACTTTCCTCCAGTGAACTTCCACTTTTCTATGGGTGATGACTTCTTTGTCCCTCCCTCCTTTATATAAAAGCCTTCCATCTTCTATTGCCCTTCAGAGTAGCTCTCTGTTTGCTAGAGAGATACTGTTTGATTCATGAATTGTTTAATAAAGCCGATAATATCTTCGAATTGACTCAGTTAAATTTTGTTTATTAACACCTTCTAGGTAATGACTGTTTACCTCCCAGAGGATCCCATTTTCCAGAGACATTCTGGCATCATGTACACTTGTAGCAGTGCCCACACAGATAGCAGGCTGCAAATTCTGACATTGAACTTGGCTGCAAGGCGTAGAGAGGTGGGCTTTGGGCCATGTTGGATCAATGGTTGGGAAGGTGATATGGTTAATGAACCAATTCATCTGCCCCCTTGTTTTTCCTGGTACCCACAAAAGGAAGTCCAAACATTTTCTCAGCAATATGCACTGAACTGTGTATCAGGAAGTTGTCCCACTTGACCTTTCTGGGGGTGATATCACAGGGGTGATACTTCCAGAGCACATTCCAAATTCAAATGCCCTGCTCCTCTCTCCTGCCCTTCCATAGAGGGGCTTTCAGGATGAACCTGAGAGAGTGAGGGGCTGCCTGTTCTCTTTGCCTGAGGAACCCTCCAACTTTCTCTTGAAATAGAAGTGTGAGTAAGGAGTGGGGAAAATAATTCCAAATTACCCATTGTGTACCAGGTGCTTTCAATAACGTGACCAACTATGTCAGTTTGTCTGAGATGAAAGGGTTTCTGGGGCACTAACAATGGGACAGTTTGTAATCCAGCTTCAGTAACTCCCACAAGGTGGGAACTGTCACTGCACATTGCGAAGGAGAAAACAGACTGGATGAGGCCATCTATCCTGCCTGGGATTCCCAAGGTCATATTCTTTTCACTACTGCATGTTGTCACTCTTGAGAGTGTGGGGAAACTTTCAAAACCTACTAAGCAGATGAATCTGAGTTTCCTGGAAACCTCCAGCTTTCCTTACTTTGTTCCTATCTGCTGGTGGGGAGGACCTCCTGCTCCGACTCAGAAGCCCACTGAGTCACACTCCAGGCCTTACTCTGCTCCCTGTGGGGAAGGGCTCAGAGTGGGAATTACCCGTCCACGTTCAGACTTTCCTCCCCTCTGGGGATCAGCCTGCTGTGCAGAGGACCTGTGCTCTGTGCACTCTTGACCCTGTGGATTAGGGGAAGGGAAAGGTCTATACTGCAGGTCCATGTTGCTGCACATCTAAGGCCACTTTCTCCAATCAGCTTTGTCAGTAGTAAGAGAGGTGATATCTTGACATCTTTCAGTGCGATGCCTGTGTTTAGCTCTTAGTGGATGTGTAAGAGCAGTGTTATATTTTTAAACCCCCTAAAACCTCAACACTTAGGTTTTCTTATCTGTCCAGAGACTTCCAGCAAGATTTGCATGTGCAGAACTTTGTAGCTTGTCCTAGGGGGCCAATGGAGACCACAGACCTCCTTCCTTAGAAGAGAGAAGTCCAGGGTCTGGTGTGGGTCCTTTGGGAAGTCGAGAAAATTGGACTCTAAACCAGGACACTGGGGCCAAATCTTCCTGCTGCTCCCAGAAATAGAAAGGAACTGAGAGCCCGTGGGGCTGCTTAACAATCAAGGGCTTCGGAAATTTCCCAGAAATGCCACATGGGCCTGCAGGACATTGCTGCATCTTTCCTGCCCCAAGACAGCCTGCCCCTCTGGTCTCTGACTGGAGCCAGAAAGAATTCTGCCCTCCTTCCTCTTCCATCCTCCTCACCCTTCACCCCCCGCCCCATCCTACCCCAGGATCCTGAAATCAAAGGAGACCTCACGCCTGGCTTGCACTTATCTTGATTGGTACCCAGGCTGCCCAACCTTCCATTTTCTATTTTCAGAGGGCTTAGGTTAATCTGAAAGTCCTGCTAAAGACCACCCACCTCCTTAAACAAAGAGCTCACCTTTCAGCCCAGAGCCGACCTCTCTGCCTCGTATGTTTGATAGGTCTGGTGTTGCTGAATGTGCCTAATTTGCCCTAACATCTGTGGTGCTTTCACAGATGTCAGAGCCAGAAAGCCTGGTCGGTGGGGTCACTTCTGAAAGCCATGACTTTGGCCAGTGTCCCTGCTCCTGGGCCGTGAAGGTCAAAGCTGAGAGAGGGCGTGCAGAGGTGATATGCAGAGCCAGGAATGCTCCAGACCACAGGGCCACACATGGCGGTCCCTGCTCTGCTGTGCTCAAAGATGCTCCTGGGGGAAGCATTAGGGGTGCTAAGGTCAGGAGATCAGAGTTTGTTTGCAAGTCTTCAAGAGTTTCTCCTGGTTATCATCTAAAGAGGAAGTCACCACCTCAGGCTTGGAATAGTGTGTGTAGGGCGCAGCCGGATCCACCTGAAGTCAGTTCCCTGTATTTGTTACTCTGTTATCTCATTTTCTCACAGGGAACCTGTAGTAAGCCCTAAATTGAGAAAGACACCTGGTCTTATCTGGGGGACTGCAAAAAGTGGGGAGTGATGTCAAGGGACAAAGTGAGAGGAGGCCCTACTAGGAAGAGGATAAAACAGTTCAGACTCTAGGGCTCAGACAAGAGAATGAGGAGCCCAGATGTCCATACCCTGTTTCCCCGAAAATAAGACCTAGCCGGACAATCAGCTCTAATGTGTCTTTTGGAGCAAAAATTAATATGATCCAGTATTATATTATATTATATTATAAAGACCAGAATTTATATTTATTATAGTAAAATAAGACCGGGTCTTATATTAATTTTTGCTCCAAAAAATGCATTAGAGCTGATTGTCCGGCGAGGTCTTATTTTCGGGGAAACACGGGAGGTATATGAAGAACTGTTTGTATATCTGTTTGAAATACTCCACTTTAAAACTTAGTGGCTTACAGCAACAATTTATTATTATTTCTTCTGGTTCTGTTCTGGTTTGATTGGGCTCTGCTGGGTGGTTCTTATTTGGCGTGTCTCATGCACTTGCAGTCTGATGGTGGCTGTGTTGGAGGGTGTAAGGGCTCAGTGAGGCTGGACATCCACGATGGCGCACTGACGTGGCCAGCTGTCAACACAGGTCATAGGTTAGGAGCTCAGCTGGGATTGTCAACCCTACCTGTGGCCTCCCGACGTGGCATGGAGGTGAGCAGCTAAGAGAGCATTCCAAAAATGAGTGTTTCAAGAGGCCTGGTGGAAGCTACAAGGTTCCTTTTGACCCAGGCTCAAAAATCCTAGAATGTTACTTCCACCATGTTGTACTGGACAGACAAGTCACTGAGGTCAGCCCATTTTCAAGAAAGTGTATTAGATGTCTCCTTTAGACGGGAAGAGTAGCATATGATTACAGGGAGGTAAGGGTAAGACGGCGGCCAGCTGAAATCATCTCCTCCTGGACTTGCCAAGTAGAATGTGGAAGGCTGGTCTGAGGGTTTTCTCCAGGCCCTGTTAGACATTGCTGTTGACAACAGTGATAACAGTGAGGATACATCACATATGTGCTTTACAAAACGTTTTTTATATCCACATGATTTGATGAAGAGTGAGCAAAAAGTTAGTAAGAGACAGAGCATCCTTGTGTGTACCTATGTTAAAGAGGAAGAGACAGGCTCAAAGAAGCTCAGTGACTTTCCTCACACAACATGTGTCTGCTGCCACCGGCCCACGCTCGAAGCCCACTCGTCCTGGCAGTAAACACCCTCACTGGGTTCAATGTCCTCTTGCCCCAGCTTCCTCAAGTCTTGGTGGCTTCTCTCCAGGCCTCCTGGGCAACTGGGTCACTCCCGGGCTCTGACCTGGCTCTCTTGCTCTTTGTTGAATGCTCAGCTAACTGGATTTCCTTCCCTGTGGCTCAGTTTTTCCATTCTTACTGTGAAACTGGAGTCAGGACTGGGGAGTACGCAAAGGAGTCAGAGAAAGCAAAACCTCCCTGGGTGGTACAGAGTGGGCTCTGGGAAGAGCCCATGGGCAGACAAAGAGGCCGTTTTCAGCTGGTAAAGTGGTACCTCCCTGGCTGTCAATGAGCTGCTCCTTTCCAGGCCACTGGTCCAAGGGGAGCCAGATTAGGGGCTAAGAGCTGGTCAGATTCCCCAGCCCAGAATAAGCCGAGTATCCAGTTATGTGGAACCTGCAAACTGTCCCAGTCTGTAGCCAGTTGAAATATGAAATGTAATTCTCTTTTGCCTACGTATACTCAAATCATTCAGTGTGTGTATGTGTGTGTGTGTGTGTGTGTGTGTGTGTGTGTTAACGAGTTGGTTGACATTTTAAAACAGACCGCATTAATAGAATTTGCATTTACAGTTTCTGCTCAAGTCTCTCACCTACTTCCCCCAGGTCTTAACCATCAAGGGGGTGTGTGTGTTTCAGTTAAACAAGGCTAGTATCAGGGTCAGCACAGGTGAAGACCGCCAGGAACACTGTCAGGAGAACCCTGACTCTGACAGCCAGTCTGGAAATCATGGGTCTAAATAACAACATCACTGAGGGCTAAGCCTTCAGTGTCACATACAGGCACCTTTCTGGGACCCTGGCCCTGAAACTCTGGAGAACAGGATTGAAGGATTGACACATCCATGAGCAACCACACCGTGCCCATGTTGGGGGAGAAGTGCTTCATCTATGGGGTGAGCTAGTGTGTCTTCCAAAAAGGCCAGGCTTGGGAGTAAGAATGGAAGTTTTACCCCGAGAAGCAAGCTCTGTTTTGACTCTGACACAGGGTTAGGAGGAGAAAACTGACAACATACAGACACTAAACCTCTGAAACATGACTTTCCTCCCCCAAAACACAGTCCAGGAAATTCTTCCCCCTGTTGCCTGCATAAACACTTATGTGCAGCCTGGACCTGAGGCGACCAGTAATAAAATAAAAAAATACACAGAGTCCGGATCCACAGGCAGGGAGAGCCAGGGCATGTAGTGGGTTCCAGTCTAGACTGAGGGAGTTGTGCTGGCACTGATTCCTACAGCCTCTTCTCTTTCCAGATCTTTTCCAGACTCACACAGTGAGGTCTCCTCCCCATGCCTGGGATAGGCAGCAGCTGGGTATTTCAGAGCTCTGGGATAGAGAAATGGAGACTCAGCCAGGTGACAAATGACAGGGTCCTTGGCATTGCCCAAATCACTGTGCTGCTACAGCAATTAGTAGCCAGAAGTAGGCAAAACCAGTGGGTCCATGGGCTCAGAAGAGCTTTAGACCATCTGGGACAAGAGAGAAATGTGGGGAAGGCTAGTACCGATGGGTATTGCACACCTTGTGACGCTATTAAATAGCTTCAGTGGGGGAGGGGGCGGAATGACAGCTCCCCATTTACCCTGATCCGTGGAAACCGTCTGAGTCTGTGTAGAGACAGGGGCCCTCACATAGCTTCCTGGTTAATGTTTCATTTTTAAAAATTTCTGTATAGTAAACCACCCCCAAAATGTAAAGAATTAAAACATTTTGTCACGCCTATTCATGTTGCTGTGGGTTTACTGGGCTCAGCGGGGTGATACTCTTCCATGCACTTGCAGTCAGATGCCATCTGGGGTGACAGATGTCATCTGGGGCTAGAGTTATCTGAACTCTAACCTAGGCTGGCCATCCAAGGTATCTTTTTCACTCATACCTTTTTCACTCAAGGCTTCTCACCTAGTGTGGGAAGTGACACTGTGTCACTTCTGTTGCATTTCACTGGTTACATTGGCCCAGACCAGCCAGATTCAAAGTGAGAGTGGATTAGATGAGGACGTGGGTCTTGGTAGGCGTGGTTCACTGGGAGGCCATGTTTGGAGACCAGCTCCCACAGCTAGAAAGAGAGGGACTAAGACTGAAGAGGCTTAGAAATCTGTAATTCTTCTTACACTCATTGTGAGGCAAAATGGCCAAAGGGGTCATCTGATGTACTCCCTATGACTTGACAGGCAGATTCCCGCAGTCCTGGGGATTCTAGGGTCGTGTCTGGGCAGACTCCCCGGTCCCTGGATTAGCCCACTCTCACTACGTTCTGAAATGCTCTTTAGACAACTCTTCTCTATTTCTACATGTCCTGCTATTCTGTTTCCATAGCAACTTTTCATTGTCAGTCCTTGGCTTTTCGTCTTTTGTAGCAATTTTCTCTTTAATTGTTTTGACTACCTCTAGCTTCTCATTGTTCCAATCCATGGAGCACGTGGTAGCCAGGATAATCATCATCAGATGCTGCCCTTAGCTTCATATTCTCCTATAGAGGAACCTGCAGTAGATGTGAATGAAGAACAAAACCCAAATGAGAGGCTCTGGAAGGAGAAGAAAGTGCATCAACTCCATATGAGGTCAAAAGTCATTTGTCTCTATTTCATCCATGAACACTATAGAGGGCTTTATTATGTTTTTTGACTCAATTCACATAGCCATAAAATTCACCCTTTTAAATTTTATAGTTTGGTTGTTCTTTGTATACAAAATTGTGCAACCATTATTTCTAATTTCAGAACATTTTTATCACAACGCTAAAAAACAAAACCAAACCAAACCCATACTCATTAGCATTTACTCTCTCTTCTCTGTTCCCTTTAGCCACTGGCAATCACTAATCCACTTTCCGTCTCTATGGATTTACCTATTCTGGACATTTCCTGTAAGTGCAATCAACACATGGCCTTTTGCGACTGGCTTCTTTCACCTGGCAGAATGTTTTCAAGGTTCATCCATGTTACAACATATATCAGTATTCCATTCCTTTTTTTATGGTTGAATGATATTCCATTGTAAGTATATACTATATTTTGTTTATCCCTTCATTCATTGATGCACACTTGGGTTTTTCCCACTTTTTGGCTATTATGAATAACGCTGTTAGGAACATTCACATACAAGTTTTTGTGTGAAAACATATTTTTAAAATTTCTCTTGAGTATATATGTAGAAGTAGAATTATTGGGTCTTACTCAATGTTTAACTTTTTGAAGAACCGCTAGACTGCTTTCCAAAGTAGCTGAACGGTTTTACATTCTCCCCAGCAACATATGAGAGTCCCACTTCTTCACATACTTAGCAACACTTGTTATTACCTGTCATTTTGATTCTAGACACGTTAGTGGTATGAACGGCATCACATTGTGAGCTTTATTACATTTAAGGAAGAAGAGTAGTGAGAAGATACAAGCACCAGTTAGTCCAAGTATGAACAACTTGGAGATTATGAGGCCAGAGTTGTGATGAAAATGCTTAATGGAGAGGATGCCCTGGTCCTTCTGTCTTGTCAGCTCTAGAGAATCGTTGACGGTGCAGCACTGAATACGAAGGCTGAGTCAAGTCTCACAGACTCCTTTCCAATCCTTATGGTACTGACTTTCTTCAAGAAATTTGGAGTCCCATCCCTTTTAACAAAGCCGACTGGCCCCTGTTCTCATCATCATGGACAGGACCTAGCCCACTCAGAACTTGACATTATGAGGGGTAGGAGCTTCACCCATGCATTGAAGCCCAGCAAGGCAGGATGCTACGTGAACAGGCAGATGTGGAAGGGCCAGCAAAGCAAGAGCATTGACCTTGAAACAAGCATTTTGGGTTCACTTGTGCTTCTTTCGGGTTCAGCTGACCCATCTGAAAGGTAAGCAAATGGGATTTTTGACCTTTAGCTTCCTTCCTGCTCTGTGTGTGTGTTATGTGTCATTGAGTCAGTTCCGACTCCTGGCGACTCTGTGAATGAGTGATGTCCCCAATTTCCTGTTCTCAACAGCCCTACTGAACTCTTGTGGACTCATGACTATGGCTTCTGTTACAGAGTCAATCCATCTCACATTTGGTCTTTCTCTTTTCCTGCTGTCTTCTATTTTTCCCAGCATTATTGTCTTTCCCAAAGAACACTGACCGCTCATGATGTCCCTGAAGTAGGACAGTTTCAGTTTTGTCATTTTTGCTTCCAGTAATGTTCCAGGCTTAATTTGCCCTAGGACCAACTTGTCTGTCTTTCTTGTGGTCCAGGGTATCTGTAGAGCTCTCTTCCAACATCATTATTCAAATTAATCATCCCCCCCCCCATCTGCCTTATTCATTTTCTGTATGAGGTAATTGGGAGTATGAGAGTATGCATGATCCAGCCTCATAAGAGGGTGTGGATGATCTTTCTACTCGACTGCATTTGAAAGAAGAAAATCAACATTTCCTGCTGGTATAAGTTTCCTAGGACTGCTGTAACAAAGAACCACAAACTGGGTGGCTTAGAACACAGAAATTTATCCTTTTGCAGTTCTGGAGACCAGAAGTCCAAAATCAAGGCATCAGTAGGGGCCATGCTCTCTCTCCTAGCTTCTGGTGGTTTCCAGTAATCTTGGATGTTTCTTGGCTTACAGCTGCATAATTCCAGTCTCTGCCTCTGTTGTCACATGGTGTGGTATTCTTCCCTCTGTGTGTCTGTGTCTTCACACGGCATTCTCGTGTGTGTGTGCGCGCGCTTGTCCTCTTATAAGGACATTGGTCATGTTGGAATAAGAGCTCACCTTACTCCAGTATGACCTGGTATTAAATTACATCTTAATGACGTCTGCAAATACCCTACTTCCAAATAAGGTCACATTCACAGGGTCCAGGGGTTAGGGCCTCAAAATACTGTTCTTGGGGACAATTGAAACCACAATCCATGGCCTAATTTCTTTTGCCATGTTATCTATTAGGGTGGTGCAAAAGTAATTGCAGTTTTTACAATTATTTTTAACCTTTTTAATCTCAATTACTTTTGCATCAACCTAATACATTGCTTCTGGGCCCATCACAAATGTCTCCCTTACTCTCTATTCCCCCTACCTCCACCATAATTAACCAAACCTCCTTGGCTCTTCCCAATTCCCATCATGGTGGTGCCCTTCTCAAAGCCCTATATACTTACCCACCACGTTATAACTAGCAATAAATTGAACCTTGCTCGGTTTGAAGTTCAGCAGTGTGGACAGTCTTTGGACAGTTTCTTACTGTCTTTAATTTCAGAAAGTATGGAGTCCTTCCTTGCAGTGATCCTGACTCTTCACCGAGCACAGGAATGTGAAGTTGCCCATAGAAACCTGGCTCTATGGTTTTCCCCAGACCAATAGCATCAGTGTTTTCTGAGAACTCGTTAATAATGTAGGTTCTCAAGCCTCACCCCCGACCTACTGAAGCAGAAACTGTGAGGTGGGCTCAGCATTCTCCATTCTAGTAAGTTCTCCATGTGACGTGAATGCACACAAAAGTTGGAGAACCACTGGCATGCAGCAGTACTTTAGATCTCTTGGAGAGACTGATAAGTCAGAAGACAGCAAATGAAATGCAAAAGATAGAGCCTGAGAATCACAAATGCTATCTCTTTGCTGTCTGGAGTAAAGTAAGATGAAATGTGCTGTGTGCTGGCCTTGCAGGAGCTGTGCATGGGGACTTCCAGCCCCCAGACAAAGGAAAAGGCAGGGTTTTATAAAGTTGAGCAATGGTGGCCTGACTCCAGCCATGCTGCCCCAGTGAAACTCAGCTCATCATCTCTCCTTAAGGAAGGATCTGAATTATGGGGTTGGATACATCTCTTTTTCCTTGCTGTCAATCTCAGGAATAGGTGCTGAGATCTAGTGTGTTGAGATAATTGCAAAAGATGGGAAATCCCAGCCTTTCCCTAAAGACTTTAAAAGGAAGCCTCTTGAAAGGCCCTGTTCTGGAGAGTCCTTTTTCCTCTTCCTCCTCTTCTTCTTCTCCTTCTCCTTCTCTTTCTTCCCCTCCCCGTCTTCCTCCTCCTCCTCCTCCTCCTCCTCCCCTGCAACAACCACGTTACGTTAAGCTCTCTCGTGGAGTTTATTCCTTTACTCATTTTCATACCCATTCAAATCCCTAGCTTAGGGGAATGGCTCTTTCCTCTCTGCAGCCTCACTTTACTTTCCTTCTGTTCACAAACTGCCTGCTGATTAACCTGCACCCCTTACCTGCCTGGGGACTTCTATTATTATAGGGTCTCTGGTTTCTCTAATTGGAATGTGCTCTTCATTCCTTTACGGCAAGCTATGTCCTTTCTTTAAAATCCGAATCATGAGTAGATCTCTAATTCCTTAAAAGGATGAAGATACGTAATCACTTAGAAGGATGATGATAATAGAGGAATGGGTCTTTGTCTTTATCTTCTGAAACCACTTGGAAACATTAACGAGAAGTAAAAACAGAAAAAAAAAATTACGTGTGATGAAACCAGAAAACAGGCACACCTTGGAGCTACAGTTGGTGAAAAACCCTGCACAACCCTCTGAAGACAAGTTGCACAGCCTGAGGGGTCCGCGGCCAGGGATACTGGAGGGGTTTTGAGTGCCACTAGCAGGAAGAAGGGAGGGCGTCCAGGCTTAGTGAGAAAATCTGTGGAAACGTGGACATGCAATTTACAAAAATGTGATGCCAATGTGGAGGCCAAAACAAGGGAGGCCAGCCGACTTCCAGGTACTGATCCTGGTCTCCAGAAGAAAAGCAAGCAGAAAGGTAGATAGACATAGATAGGGATGTAGCTATGAATATGGATATAGATATAGTTATGGAGTTAGATATTGATATGGAGATGATAGATAGATAGATAGGTAGGTAGATAGGTAGGTAGATAGATAGATAGATAGATAGATAGATAGATAGATAGATAGATGGATGGATGATAGAGACTGGTAAACCCACGCACACAACCATGATGTTAAGAGCTTCTCTCCAAGCCTGGGAAATTTCCTGACCTAGTACAGTCATGTCTTTAGGGAAGAATGTTGGTGAGAATATGTTCACAAACTACAGGCAAAAACAAACCACTTCTCTGCTATTATTCAACAATTAGCTGAAAGAACTTTCTTCAAAGATAAATAATGATCAGAAAGAAAGCAACATGGTATTTATGAATGATGCGGGAATTTGAAAAAGAAGGAAAAGACTAAGGCAATGGGCAAATGAAAAATGCACACCTGAAGCATCATGACATCCAAGCAAATGAGCTTAGACAAAAATATTCCATAAAGTCAATAAAATTAAAGTAAATGTCACTTCCCTGAAGTAAGAGCCCAAAGAAGAGATATGAGGGCTTGAAGAGATGATAAAATAATCAAAAAAAAATGAACATGTAGCAATAAGATTCAAAACTTCATCAAAAGAAAAGTTATGGGAGAGTCATCAAAGAGGAAGCTGTATATTATTGAATATACAGGCAGTGACAAGAATTGACAAAATGATGCAAAATGAAATGAAAAAATAAAGAGCTGAAATGGGTTAGAAAAAAGTGAGATTTGAAAGACAGACAAATGTTGTCTAATACACAATTCATTTTCTTGAATACAATAGCAGACGAAATATAATTGAAAAATAAAGGTATAGTAGAAGAAACTTTCCTCAAACAAAGGAAGACCTAAATTTACCTAAAATTATATAACCCAGAAAAATCATTGTAGAATGATAAAAAAAAATGAAAGAAACATTCTTATAGAAACACTGAAATTAAAATGTAAAGAAAGAACTCAGTGGCCATCCAGGTTTTTAAAATATCAACTCAATTGCAAGCAGAGAAATTTCCATTACAGTAGCTGGCAGTTTTCACAACAGAATCATTCGAAGTTAGAAGACAGTATGATCTTCAGAGAATAAAAGAGTACTTATAAATTAAACCAAGTTAAGCTGGCATTTAAGAGTAAATAATAATGATGATAATAGCTAATTTTACTGAATTCCAGAGCCTATGTAAGTATTTGTGTATGTTATCTCATCTAATTATTTCAACAACAGCATGAGGTAAGTTCCTTTATTAGCCACATTTTAAAGATGAAGTTCCTCGGACCTCAGGAAATTAAGGAACTTTCCTAAATTCACACAGCTTGAAATGGCAGAAGCAGGATTTGAACACAGGTTCTCCTTTCTTAGATATTAGCCAGATCCTCCTTTCTTAGATATTAGCCTGTTTTCGAACTTACATGAACTCGAGGATATATAAACCCTTGAAAATATACCAGAAAACAAATCCTGTGATGCAAGAGCTGAATGGGAAAGGTGTAGTAAAACGGAGCTAGTGATGAGCATTGAATCCATTGTAATATAGAATGGACACAGCATAGAAGTGGAGAGAATGTTTATTTAACGGGGTTTGTGGTTGGCAGCCTCTAACACAGCCCAATGAACCCTGCATCCCGGTATTCATGCCCTCATGTGAGGCCCTCCCCTCGAGTGTGGGCTGGACCTGGAAACTTGCTTGTAATGAAAACAGCAAACATAATGGGATCTCACTTCCAAAATTAGGTTACAAAAGGACTGTGGTTTCTGTCTTGCTTACCTTGTAACGCTTTCTGTCTTAGGAGCATATAAGGTAAACAAGCTGCCATGTTATGAGCTGCCCTATGGAAAGGCCCATGTACCCACAGCCAGGGAACCGATTCCTGCCAACAGCCACAGGAGTGAATCTTCCCCCATTGAGCCTTGAGATGACCACAGCCCAGCCTAACACTGTGACTGCATCCTTGTGAGACACCTTGAGTCAGAAGCAGAAAGGCCATGCCTGAATTCCAGGAATAGTATGATAATAAATGTTTGCTATTTTAAGCCACAAGGTTTGTGGGTAATTTGTTACACAGCGATAGATAACTAATACCGGGTTCGAGCATAACGTATCTAGTCCCAGTAGCATAAGAAACCTGTTCAGACCCACCATTCCACAGACTAGTCCTAGTCCCAGAGAGTAGCCTGTCAGACTGTATACTTGTGTGTGTGTTCCAGGGACAGAGAGAAGGAAATTATCACTTACTGCTGCCATGGTACCAGCTCAATCAGAGTAACTCTACATGTATATTCTGCTTAGAGACGGTTTGTGTGTTTGTGTGTGTGATGGGGGAGGGAGTATATCACTGGACCATCAGTGACAAAAATAGTTACCATAATAATTGCTCGTGACTTCCATTTGCAACTGAAATGGAATTAACCTTTTCTTAAAAAACTATATTAATACAAAATAATACTCATTGTAAACAATTTAGGAAATACAGAAAATAAAAGGAAAAATAGTTTTGGGTCATATCACAACTCTAGCATTAAAAGAAACTTCTTTCCTTTTTGTTTTTTGATGCAGGCTTTTTTATTTTTACATAGTCGCTGCCAAAATGAATACAGTTTTTCATCTTGCATGTTTCATTTAATGTTTTTTATCATTAAGATCTTTGATTTCTTCATAAATTTCAATTTGGTGGTCTAATATATTTCAAAATATGTACGCCTATTTGGGGACATAAATGTCATTTCTACATGGTTGTAGGAGACTTTGGCTTCTGTTTGCAATACTCATAAATAACACTGCAATATATATATATATATATATATATATATATATATATATATATATATATATGCCCTTGAACATAAGATCCTTGGTGTGTAGGGATGTTTCCTAGAGTAAATTCCCACAAGTGAAAATAATGATTTGAAATACACACCTGGGCCTGACACAGAATGCCACATTTTTCTTTGAAAGGATCGTGCCCCTTTGCGCTTTCACCCCCAGGCAGGGAAGACCCCTTTCATTCCACGTTGCCCATCCTTTGAGTGTTCCTCCAGAGGAGACAGATCATTCTTTAGGAGGCTTTTACTTTTTGTTTCATTGATAGCTAATGAGGCTAAACCTTTCCCTCTATGTTCACTTGCATGTTTTGCAACCAAGTAATTATTTGTTTCTTTCATGGTCTGTGGATCCACGGCCCCTAACCCCCAGCCTGATTTTATTCTGCTCACACTTTCAGCTTTCAAGTCAGGCAACATCCACCCACCCTCAGTCTTGCTGTTTTCTGAGAACCTTGGCAGCCTCCTCGATGAAGGTCTGTTCCCACTAAATGAAATTTCTGTTCCCACTGAATGAGAAGGGCAGGGAGGGCTGTGTTTTGCTCCCTGTGTATCTGCAGTGACTCATCTATGCTCATTGTAGAGAGAATGTGTCTTCATCCCCGTGGTATCTGATGAGACTTCCTTTGAGATGTTATTTCCACATTGGTGTCTTGACCTCAGGCTCTGGTTCTAGAAGTGAGGCTGCTGCTGGCTTGAGAGGCCACCCCGGCCCTCTTCCATTTCCTAACAGTCTGTTTTGAAGCCTGTCTGTCCCTGAGTATTCGGTAACTGAGATGATCACGTTTATCAGTTAAAGGCTTCATTTAGCCTCTGCCCTGAGGCATACGCAGAGACGTTTTCTTGGGCAAACTTAATTATTGCATCAGAAGAAAAAACATGTTCTCATGTTAGTCTTGGGGAGGGAGCAGGAGCCGGCAAGGCTTCCTGTAATTTTCATTACCAGTAATGACATTTTCCACAATCCTGAATTCATTGGGTTATTTTTATTCTTTTTACATTCCTTGTATAAACGGCGACAGAATCTATGCAGGGCAGGCTTGATAGCAGTTTTTATAAATTCAAGGAATTGTCAGGAATTTTGAAAGGTCCCCTAATTTGTGCCTCGACTCTCTGGCAGCAGAGCGAAGGTTATATCCTCTGACCACTAGAAACCTCACCTATTTCCAGAGACATGACTTCCACGATCTCCCACAGAAGGAGCCTTTCTATGGTCTAGACACTCTCCCAGTCAGGAAGGCCTTCCCAGGTCTCACCGTTACCGTTTGGAATAGCAGTTTCAAGGGAAGGTTACCTGCTTTTCTGTCACAGGGCCCTCAGCATGGGCTGGACCCTGAAATCACCTGCGAAGCCTTCGGTCCTGATATCCATGTCACACCCAGATTAATTAAATCAGACCCCCCGGGGGAGCCAGAAATCTATTTTTTTAATGATGCTTATGTGAAAGCAGCGTGGAGGCCCACAGTGCTGACTCTGATGATTCATCAAATGCCTCCCCTGGAAGGGACTTCAGGGGTTCGTGGTTCCCACCCTGCCTGAACATTAGAGTCTCCTAGAAAGGTTAAACAAGCTGTGAACATCCAGCCCCATCCCCACAAGTTCTGACTGAACTGCTCTGGGGCCTGGCCACTTTTGGAGCGCTCCCAGGGCTGTCTGTCGAGGACTGAGGACCACTGAGTTGACCCTTTATGAGCCATCTTTGTCCCCAGGCCTTCAGAGGAACTAGGGAGGGCTCCAAGAAAGATTCACATATACAGGAGCACGCGTTTTGCAAGGGGCCTTGAGGCCCACCTAGAGACTCCCTAGTGGTTCAGGGACCTGATTTACTTCCACCAGTCCTTGTATACAACAGAAGGCAAATGCCTAATGGCTGGCCCAGGACCAGTACTTGGTGGCAGCAATGCATCAGAGATCCTGAGTTCTGCTGTCAGCCAGCAGCTCTTCCACAGTCCAGCTGCCACTCACCTCGGTCACCCGGAACGATGAAGTCTCATTGCCTGGTGTGGTAGCCCGAGGCATGGCTTGCAAATGTAAACACAAGTGTCTGAGAGGGAGGCAGGGAATCATTTTACACACACAGAGGAGAAGGTGATGTGAAGACATTGCAGAAAGAGATTTGAGAATGTTAGTCTTGAAGATTGGAGTGATGTGGCCACAAGCCAAGGGGTGCTGGCAGCCATCAGAAGCTGAGAGGTAAGAGACAAATATTCCCCTTGAACCTCCAGAAGGAGCAAGGCCCAGAGACACCTGGATTTCAGACTTCTAGCTTCTAGAACTGTGAGAGAATAAATGTGTATTGTTTTAAGCTACAAAGATTGTGGTGATTTGTTACAGAAACTGTAGGGAACTAATACGTCTAAATAATAAAACTTTAGGATTATGAAATGGAATTTGGAATATGTGTCTACGTGACTAGTTCTAACCCACATTTTCTTGGGGTACCGACTCCAGGGAAGTAAAGTTAAAGTGGAGGCCTGGGATTTAGAGCTTCCCACAGGGTCGCCCGATGTTGAGCTCGGCCCCTCCTGTAGCTTTCCTTGGTCTGTCCGAGAGCAGCTCCCACAGCCTGCAGCAGCACATAGGGGCCTCCTCCAGGTGGACACGGTGTCAGGTGTGCGGGCCCCAGCACACACCTGGCCTCGGCAGTGCTGCTGAAGGGGTGTGAGTTGTCTCTTGTTCTTCCTCACAGCTGAGTCCAGGCCCAGGCACACCCCGGCCAGGCATAGCCAAGAATAGGAGGGCTTCATGGGGTCTTCCTCTGCCTTTACAAGCCCCCTCAGTGTACTCTCGAGCTCACCAGGACCCACTTTACTGACCAAACACACAGGTGGGATCCGCCCACTAGAAGCAATTGAAATTTCATCCTTCAAATCTTAGCTCAGACATCCTTTTCTCTGACACCGTCCGTGACCTCCCAGTCTAGGTCACTCGGTCAGGCCAGTCAAGGTCCCAGTGGGAAATAGAAGGTATATTTAAACTGGGTAATTTGAAGAGGGTTCAGTGAAGGGACTGCCTACAAAGTGTGGGCCAGGGTTAGGAGAAGCCGGAAGGGGTGGTCCTCTGAGCCAGTGGGGCTTATTACCGGGTGGGGGATCTCTATCACTCTCTGCCCGTGGAGAGGAATGGTTCTGTGAATCTGGGTAGTCTGGGGTGGACAGGAGCAGAGCCTTCAGGAGATGTGGCCAGCCAGGCCGGCAGCAGGTGGGGATCCAGGGGAAACATTGCCCGCTGTTTTCCTCCTGCCTCCACCCTTCGTTTCCCGTGTTGCCCCCATCAGGTGAACTCAGCTAAAGGCCAAAAGTCCTGCAGGGACTCAGATCTGCCCATGTCATATTTGGGTGTGACTGTCATTATTTTCTGTCTTCCCCACCAGTGTGTGGGTCTCTCGAGGAAGGGAACTTGCACATGTTCACTGGATAGTGCCTGGGCATGTTGAGCACTCACTAAACAACTCCTGATTGACAAATGGGTGCTGCAGCGCCAGGTAGGAGTTGGGCCGCCTGGAGAGCATCACTGAGGGACCCAGTAAGTGACTCACAGCTCCTCACTTCCCGGAATGACAGGCTGCGTCTCATCTCTTCATGTAACTCAGGCAGTCCCAGATGAGAGGGCACAGGGGCCACCACTGCCTTATCTCCAACTCCCAACGACGTAACACGCTCACCCCAACAACGCTACATGGTGAGGGACCATCAATACAGCTTGACATTTCTCCAAATGTGGCTATTCCCCTGAGATACTTTGGTTCTCCCCTCTGTTTCTCTTGTTCTCCTGCCCTAACTCTCCCTATGTCCCCTACTATGGACTGAAGGTTTTTGTCCCCCCCCCAAATCCATATGTTGAAGCCCTGACCTCCCGTGTAATGGTATTTGGAGGTGGGGCCTTTGGGAGGTGATTAGGTTATAATGAGGTACTGAGGGTGGGGCCAGGGCTTTTCTCTCTGTCCCATGTGAGGACACAGCAAGAAGGCAGCTTCTATTAATAAGGAAGGTAGCTCTTACTAAAACCTGACCATGCTGGCATTCTAATCCTGGACTTCCCATCCTCCAGCACTGTGAAAAATAAATGTCTATTGTCTAAGCTGCCCAGTCTATGGTATTTTGTTAAAGCCGCGCGAGCTCAGACAGCTCCTGACAGCCTCCTCCAGTGGTCCCCACCCCCAGCTTCCCTGGGCCTGGGCCTTGGCACCACTCATAAAGTTCCTCTCCTGTCCTACCACCTTTGTGGCATCCTAAGAGGGGATGGTATCCCTGTTTGATGGTGATGGTGTCCCTGCCTAAATGGTCAGAGGAGGAGCTATGGCTCCCCACAGGGCAAACGATAACCCTGCAGTGACAAGTGTGCAATGCAAGGGACAGACTTCTCCATCCTTAGGGGAACCTGCAGACCCTAGTCCTCAAAGCCGTCTCTTCAGATAGAGAGGAGTCAGGTCCACCAAGAGATAAGAAAAGCAGCTGCAGCTCTGGCTCGCTGCCTTGCCCAGCCTTTCTTTACTGAGCCTGTGCCGTGGGGAGGCTTTGAGCTGAGAGCTGGGGCAGTGAGGTGCAATCTCAAGGGGCTCATGCCTACTCACCAGACAGAACCAAAGGCCATGCTACCTGTGTCTGGGTTGGGGGTGTGTGGGATGCAGGTGGGTGTGAGACAGGAGTTCAGAAACAACCTGGGAAAGTGGGGGACTTGAGCTGGGCCTCAGGAGGACCAGGTCACTTTCCCAACTCAGGGAGATGACCTTGGAAGCCCTGAAGAGAAGCTGTGCCTGCTGAGACCAGCAGAAGGCTTCTTACAGGGTGGACTCAAGGACACGGTGACCTTGAAGCCCTAGCTTCATGCAGGTCTCCAGCATTCTTCTGTTGTCTCCAGCCCCCTCCAGTTTGACTCACTGTGAGTAATGCCTTCAGAGTCTCCTAACGCAGGTGTCCTCAACCCTGGCTGCCATTAATGCCGTGCAGGGAACTCAAGGAAAAGATACCAACCCTGGAGCCCCTTCCCCAGAGCTAACTATTGACTAGGCTGCCGTGGGGCTGGGGGATTGGGCAGGTTTTAAACCTCCCAGCTGGGTGCAGCTGGGATTGAGAACCACTAGTGTATAGAAATATGAACTCTTTCTTTGCATGTCCCAGCCATTAGGTGGAAGATACTATGCCAAAGTCCATTCTTTCCACCTAGGAAAATTGGGAGCCATCTCATAAATCTTGTTTTTATGTTTTGCAAGCTAACAGTCCTTTGCCGAATTTGCACGCTTGTGGGCTCAGGAGGAATTAAGGCTGAGCCCTGGCTTTTCTTCCTCTTCTTGGAACATCGGCTGGTGGGAGCAGAAGGAACTTCTGCAGGGTCACTCAGGCAGGCCTGGGAGGGAGGCTCTGACCGCACCCATGAGAGCTTTAGAAAAAGGTCACCATGAGATAGTAAATGTCATCACTTACAAATCGCCATGTTTACATATATATAACTTGGAATAATTTGAAAATCCATTTAAGAGATCATGTGAAGACATGTGGACAGAATATTACGCACAGATACATGCACTGGAAACCACTGATTTCTTCAGCAAGGAGGGAGGGAGCTTATACTAGGGACTCAATGGAGAAGAGATCTGGTGGCGGGGAGATTAGGTATTACGTTAAGGCAAAGAAATATAAAACCCACGCGTAAACCCTCATCTCAACTATGAGACATACAAGGAAATAAGCCACAATTTTCAAGTATTGGAGTCTTTTAAGGATTAGCTCATAGTATTATGTATGAATTATTATTTTCCTTTTCATGTTTCTCAGTATTTCCTAGATTTTCTATAACAGGCATGTATCATTTCCATAATCAGAAAATAAATTCTAACAAAAAAGTTAGTTGCCTTTCTCCCGGGAGGTAGGGTTTTCAAATTTAGTAAATAAAAAGATAAAATGCTCAGTTGCATTTGAATTTCAGATAAATGACTAATGTTTAGTATTAAATATATCTTAACTATTGCACGGCCATACTTAAAGTAAAAATGTGTTTATTATATATCTGAAATCAAATTTAATCGAGCATCCTTTCATTTATCTGGCAGCCCTGCCCGGAGGAGAAGGTGAGTAGTCCCAGGCCAGCTGGGGGAATTTCCAGCAAGGGCCCCTGAGTGCTTCCAGGACATCCAGGACAGGGGCTGTGCTGCCTCTCTGCCTGAGATGTGGGACATGCCACAGCGGCACTGGCTCCCAAGTCTCTGATTAATAGTCTCCTTATTTCCTAGACTAAAATATACCTGCTCTGTGTATACATCTATTTCATGCAAATGGTAACAATAATGTTTATTTGTGTTGTATGGTAAAATCCTCAATGGGTATTATATTCTTAGTCACAGCTACGCATTTGCATCTTTCATGGGCCCCCCAGCAAGTGTCAGCTTCTTTACACACCTTCTCTAAGGTGGGGACTATTCTTAATCCCATTTTGTGGGTGTAAACTGATCCTTAGAGAAAAGGACGGAGACTTGCTCAAAGTCACACAGGTGGATGCTGGCAGAGCTCACGACCCTCCCTCAGGGCGGCACAGGGCAGCATTGCTCTGGTCGTGCTCCATCGTTTTGTCATGTCAGCCTCTGAAGCAACCTTGTGAGGTAATGGTTGAGGTGGGAAAGCTAAGCCCCCTGAGCTCCCTCCCCATCCTAGTATGACCCCATTGGTCTGTTCTTATCGTCCTCCCTCTTTCCCTCTCTTTCCCCCTCCCTCGTCTCCTTCCCCTCTCTCTTCTCCCTATCCTCCCCTGTCTCCCCTCCCTTCCCCTCAGTTTCCTTTTTTCCTCCCCCTACTTTTTCTCCCCCTCCCTCCATCTACCTACTCTCCACCAGCTGTAATGAAGGCTTTTGGAATCTTCTAGATCTGCTAGATTCCCCTCACTTGTCCTGGGACCACAGGCAAATCACTAGAGCTCCTTGTTCTTCTGTGGTTCTACCTGTAAAACAAGAAAAGCGATCCAGACGCACGAGCTTGACTCTCAGTGGAAAAACCTTCCCACTGGGTAACAGCCTTCCCAGGTAGACTTCAGAGGGTTCAGTGAATGTTTCTTCAAAAGCATCTTTTCCCCACTGTCTAGGGCTTTAATGACCGATTAATGATTTACATTCAAACAGACAAAATAGGTACATCTCATCTGCAAAACAGGTACATTAATTGCATTATGTTATTGAATTTCTGGCTCGTTTTCTTGCCAATCTTACTTTGTTCAGAAAGAACCAGGATCAAGACTTTCAAGGAAAACCCTGACATACATTCAATTGTACTGATTTCTTGGTGAAATCCTTAAACTGAAGTCTTGTTGCAAAGAAATTGCTTCCCATTTTTCTTACGTCTCCCAGCTGCTTCAAAATCTTGCACCAAACCAAATCCTGAAACTTTCTTGGAAATCCAGAAAATTAAGTGAAACAAGAACACTGTAGAAACCTAAGATTATATTAAATGGTCTGGCACAAATTAATGAAAACCTCTTTGCTTGTAAAAGAAAAATAAAGGTTCAGTTCATTCAAACAAGGAAAGCTCTGTGGAGGAAGCATACATTTTCCATTTAACTTCAACACCTCCTATGTAGTGAGCAGTAGGTGAGAAGTATGTGCACACACATGCCGTCTGCACGTGTGGGGTGAGGAAGAGACGTCCAGCACAGGGCTGAATCCTCTAAAGAATGGTGACAGACGAGAGTGTCATTTTCATTTTCCGCATGAGGAAACAGCACTGTGAGGTCCAGCGACCTGCCCAGAGTCACCCAGCCAGTAAGTTGTGATGTCGGGCCTGACCCCAGCCCTGAGCTTTCTACCACATGACTCTGCCTCGCTGCTGGGCCAATGCCTCCAAGGTCTAATGAAGAACGGCTCCTTCAAAGGGCAGGTCTGACCATGTGAACCTGTGGTTGACCCTGGACCATCTCCAGGGCCCTCCCTTTAGTTTTGCCCCCATTACCCTAGGGAAGACCCCAAAGATTTCTCATCATCTTCATGGTTATCCTTGGGCGCTCCCTCTCCATTCCTTCTTGTCTCTCTCAGGACCAATTATGGTATCTTTTGCAGCTTCAGCATGGAGGAGGCTGCAGAGATACAGATCCCAACCAACAAATAAACTGGTTGCATTCCCTTCCCAAGCTTGGTGACTTAGGGCAAGTTATTTGACCTCTAGGGCTTAGTCTCCTTATAAGCAAAACGGGTACATTAATTGTCACTCATTGGGCTGTTATAAAGATTAATTACACACTGTCAATGCAGAATAACCTCCTCCTGCTCCATTGCAGATTCTCTCCTCCATCTCTTCCCAGCCTCAAAATGTTCCCGATAAACCAGAGCCCTGAATGAGTGGGGGGGAAATGTGCAGAGGGCCCCAGCATCACTCCCCTGACACTAAGTAATGCAGCTCTAGTCCTAAAAGTCAGACTTGAATTAAATTACATCTAGGCATTTTTGGTCTCTCTCTGGGGCCAATAGAAAGCCCAAGTTGGGACATGGAGAAATGCTCTTCTCACAATTAGGGATCAGATCCAAAACCCAGGCCACTGTGGCCAGGTGCTCAAGTATCCATCAAGAATCTCTTGGAAAAGTGAAGTCCTGGTGACACCCAGGGATGGTGGTGTGGCGAGTTCAGGTGTCAGACTCCTAAAGCTCTGGGAGGAATGATGGAGGACCTTCACACTGTTTCCTGGCCCCAGCCAGAAGGATGCCAGGCGTCCTAGGCCCGGTGCTCTTGCTGCCGGCCTGGCTCCCCATCCAGTCCACAGCCCTCTGCCAAAGACTGAAGTCACAGCCACCTCTTCTTCCAAGGCCTGCTCTGTGGCTGTGCCAGGAGCTGGGCATTGGCCTCCTTTCACTTCTTTGGAGAGGATGAATTATGGTAAGGTTGTGTTAACCATCATTTAGAGATTATTTTTGGAGACAGAAAGCTCTTTAGCAGCAGGCATTGGAGGGTTATGCAGTGACTATCAGAGTGAGACTCTTGGATACTCCAAGTAGACCTGCCAAGGGAGGTTGTCATCAAATGGCACTCTGGGGACCACGTTTACAGACTCCCCTTTGGAATACACTGTGGCGAGCGTGCCCTCGCTCCAGCCAGGATGGGGCCTGCTCTGCTAGGGCAGGACACACCCTCATTTATGTTGGGAAGGTGCTCAGAGGTGGAATGGTGGATGGAAATGGAGCAGGATCCAGAAACACCTACTACCTCACTCAAGTTATCTCGTTACACAAGGAACCCAGTGTCAGGGAGACCGCGCACCTGGCCCGGAACCCTTCAAAAGTCCAGTTCTTTTCTAAGCCATTGCTGTAAGCACTGTGTGGTCCCTGGACTCCTGAGCGAGTGCCTGTGTGCTTTGCGTTCTTCTGTCTTCGTGATGAGATCAGGTACGGGCTTTGAAAGCTCTCAGGCCCACTGCACACCTTGTCTCTACCCTGTGAGCATCGTGTTGGGGTACCCTCCTGGGAATGCTGATGGGTAATGAAGATCCCCAGGAAGCCTCCTTAAAAACTGAAGAACAGGCCTTTGCCCTTGTCAACCTCCGATGGGTTTTAACATTTAAAAGACCCTTAGAGACAATCTAAGCCGGTGACTAACTTATTTGAGTGAATCAACCATAAGAATTACATTTTACATCTGTGTGAATTTGCTAGGGTTGCCACAACAAAATACCAGACTGGGGGCTTTAACATCAGAAATTTATTTCTCACAGTTCTGGAGGCTGGAAGTCCAAGATCAAGTGGCCACAGGTTTAGTTTCTCTGAGGCCTCTCTCCTTGGCTTGCCGATGGCCACCTTCGCAACGTGTGTTCATGCTCTTTTCTCTGTGCATGTGTGTCCCTGGTGCCTCTTTGTGAGTCCAAATGTTCTCTTCTTGTCAAGACCCCAGTCATGTTGGATTAGGGCCCGCCCCAATGGCCTCATTTAACCTAATCACTCCTTTAGAGGTTCTAACTCCAAATACAGTCACATTGTGAGGTCCTGGCTGTTTGGGCTTCAACATAAACATTTCGAGGGGACACAACTTAGTCCATAGCAGTGTCAAAACTCGGTACTTAAAGATAACTAAAATATTTTATGGTGATGCGAGGAGAAATGACTCTGGGTGGTGAACACACAATGGGATTTATAGATGATGTAATACAGAATTGTACACCTGAAATCTATGTAATTTTACTAACAATTGTCACCCCAATAAATTAAAAAAAAAGATAACTAAAATATAACTTTTATAATAAACAGTACTTACTGTTACCATGTTGGAGGCAATTTGCTATTTGCTATTATTCTGTCCTATTTAAAAATAGAATTCTACTCTATTAAAAAATAATGCTGGTTGTGGCCCACAAAAATGATTTCATAAGCCACAAATGGCTGAAACCTGCAGTTTTTCAAACCAATCAAGGCCACATACTATAAGGATCTATTTCAACACTGATCTCAGGAGGTAAGCAAACACAGATCAGGGCCCAAAGCTTTATCTTAATGACAGACGAGCTGAGACCATGGGTGGGCCTGAGCGAGCCCAGCCAGGGACTGTTGGGTAAGTTGGTGGCCTGGCCCAAGGCTAGGAACCTGGGAATCTGGGCTTCTTCCAGAAAGGACAGTGACAAGGCAATATCAGGATAGCGGGGGACTGAGAACAGTGTCTGACACACAGTGTGAAGGGTCAAAATAGGGGGACCAAATCTGCTCCCATTGGAAAAGCGACGTGCAGGGCAGAGAGAAGGAGGCCAGACTCTGGGAAGATGCAAGGACAGAGATAAGCCAGGGATGAGTTCTAAAGTTAGTTAAAAATCATCTAAAAATAAAAAAAAAAACAACACAAAAAAAAACTCATCTATATTGGGGTCTGGTGGGTGGCATGGGGGTCGGAACAAGTATTGTCCTATAAGACTACCTCGTCTTATTAGCCTTTTGCTAGAGGACAAGGAGGAGCTCTGGCTAAGGTGAGTGTGACAGAACAACTCATAACTGAGCAGTGTCCTGAAACTTCCCCCTGAAAAGCTCAGGGACACTGAACAGAGAAAGTTTTAACTTCTGGAAAATGATCAAAGTGTGTCAAGTGGCATAGAAAGCGATTCCTAAAATTCCAGAATGGTCATCCTAGTACTTTGCCAGTTAGCTTCCTAAAACATAGGTATAATTCAGTCAGTCAATTGCTTATATATACATTTATTGTTTCGTGATAGAATATACAGCTGTTTCTTTGGAATAGAGTAAAAAATTATTTAACTTGGAATTTGAGACACGGGGTCTTTCAATATCCTTCTCCAACTTAAATTTTTGCAGCTTTCTCATTTACCATTTAGAGCTCCCACCACTACTACCACATATGTATATGCCTAACACATTTGTAATTATACTAGGTATGCAGAACTGTGTTTCTTTTAATAAAAAAAAATCATACATAAAGAGTATAAGCTGCTTGTTAATAATAAAAATAATTGCAAAAATAAATCACACATAAAAAACGATTATCCATATAATTGAAACAAGAAAAATAAAATCTACCACCAGCTTAAGAGACCTTCACACAAGCATTAGAAAGCCCCTGTGTGTCTCTCCCCCATTGCACTTCACCTACTCCGTCCAAGAAATGGTCAACCTGAATATTATCTTTATTATTTTTTGTTTTCCATCATGGTTTTCAGTATAATACCTTTTTTTAAAGATTATATTTTACAGGTCTTAAGTCAGAAGCAGTCGCCACCCCCAGGCGAGCACCGTCTGCCACAGCCTGTTTCACTAGTATAGAATGGGAGGTCTCTGACATTAGTGCTGTCTCCTTCTAGCTTTCCAACGCCCAGAGGCCCAAAGGGTGAAGTGGGGAACGGGCAGTACAGACACTATCCTGCCTGTAATACATTCTCTTTGCCCCCCCAACTCCAGGTAATCTCTCTCATGTTGGTCATCAGGCTCCTCCATCGTATTTCTTCTCCATGCCCCCTTTCAAGTGTTTTTCTCTCTTTAGACTCATTTACCTATTACACATTGGACATTTGGGGTTCTTGGGCTCTTAGAAAATTAGCCATTAACGAATGAAAAGTGAGTCAGTCTCTGCTTCTATTTTGCAACCAAACATGAAAGGATTATTTAATTTGCCAAAGATAAGCTATGTGTTCCTTCAGATCATTGGTTCTTAATATTTGGGGGAAAGTGGGGGACACCGCATAGGATTTCTTTGAGCATCTGATGAGAGCAGTGACTTTCCCTAAAACAATGCACACACAATTTTACAAGCAATCTTCATGAGGTTCACAAGCCCAAAAGCAAGGTGAAGAATTCCTACTTTAAGTAAATGCTTTGCTTGGTAGGGTGGGAACAAGAGGGAGACATGAAGAGGAGGGAAGATAAAAGCAAAAAGGAAATACTACCAGTAGGAAATTACTTTCAGATATGTGATGTTTGCATAAGTAAAACGAGAAGGGGATGTTTTAATGTACAGAAATCCACCTGCAAACATTTTCAGAGATCTTGTACGTTTTCCTACTCTTTCCCTGGTAAAATGGGAGGCGTTAGCAAGACTTTGAGGATATCTAAGTTGTAAAATGGACATAAGAGCATCACCAATAAGCTTGATTCCCGAAAGCTCTGTCTAGGATTTTATTAGACTGCTTTTCCCCAGCAATATATGAGTACCTATATTGGAAGATTGAGGCAAAAAGGCACAAACTCGCATTAAGTAAGGTAATCTAAAAAAATTATATTTTACAATTGCATATTGCTGGTATTTAGAAATGCACTTGACTCTCGTGTATTGATTTTTTTAAATTCTAACAAACGTGGTAAATTCCTCTATTAATTCTAATATTAGATCTCTATGTTCTTTTGGGTTTTCTATGTGGAAAGTCTTAACATCTGCAAATAATGACAGGTTTGATTTTTGCTTTTTAATCTTTTCAACTTTTATTCACTTCTTATTGCACTGGCTAAGCTCTTTAGTACATTACTGAATAGAAAAGCTGAAAGTAGACATTCTTGTCATTTTTCTGATTTTAAAGGCAAACCTTAAGCACCTTTACATATGATTTGCTGTAGCCTTTGTTGGGCCCTTTATTAAGTTACGGCAGTTCTTCTCTTTCTTTGCTTGTAAATATTTTGTATAGATTTGTCTTGTTTTTAAGTCATAATGAATGTTGCATTTTATTAAACAGATCTTTGCATCTATAAGCATGAATATTTGGTCTTGCTCTTTCACCTGCTTACATAGTGAATTTTATTATCTGATGTTAAAAATTAAATCAATTTTGTATTCCTGGGATAATCTCAAAGTGGTCATGATGTATGTTCTTTACACATTTTGCTTTAAAGTATTTTGAGTTCTTTACAGTATTTTGTTTAGAATTTTTCATGTCTATTTATAAGGAAAATTGAGCTGTAGTTTTATTTTCTTGCAGTTTCTTGTCTGGTCTTAATATCACAGGACCTCATAACATAAGTTAGTATGTGCTTTGCTTCTTCTGTTCCTTGGGAGAATGTGTGTGAGGTAGAATTATCTGTTTTTTTGATGTCCGATAGAAACTGACTCTAAGGCCGTTTGTGTCTGGTGTTTCCTTTGTGGAAGAATTCTAGCAACTAGCAGTGTTTTCCATTTCTTCTTAAAACAATTTTAATAAGTTGCATTTTGTAAATATGTATTTATCTCATTGTTTATTGTATTCATACCATTTGTTATTAATTTAATTTCTACGATATTGTAGTTATATTCCTTTATATCTATATTTCTTTAATTCCCATTGTTTGGTGCTTTCCCTCTTTTTCTTGATTAATAGTAACATTTTCAAATAATTAATTTTGCCAATCTTCTTTATGTTTGCTTTTATGGCATTAATTTCTGTTCTTATATTGTTTTCTTCTTTGTATATTCTTTGTTATCATTTTATAATTTCATATTTTGGATGTTTTACTCATTAATTTTTAGTCTATTTTTGTTCTGGAAGCATTTCAGGCTGAAAATTTCCCTTTAACTCCCACTAAAGCAATACATAATATTTTTATTATATTCATTTATAAATAATTTCTAACTTTCATTTTACTTCTTCTTTGTCCCATGAATTATTTAGAAATGTGTCTTTATAATTTTAAAACTTATTTGAAGTTGTCTTTGCTATTTATTTCTAACTAATTATGCTGTGGTCAGAATATGTGGTCTGTATGATACAATTTTTTTTGAAATTTTTGAAGACAGCTTTATGATTAATATGTAGTCAAATTTTATAATATTTCCTATACATTAAATTATTTAGGTGTGATAGATGCTTATTATATCATTTACTTAGAGATGTTATGTTAAAATATTCTATCATAAAGTAGAGTTGTCCATTTCTCCTTGTCCTGGCAATTCTTGCTTTATATATATTCGAAGCTGCTCTTAGTAATATTTAGGTGTAGAAATTTTTTTCTCAGGTTATTATTTCCTAATACATTTTATTCCATCTTTTGATTTGAATTATTCGTTGTCTTTAGGTTTTACAGTTATTGCTTATAAACATTATAATTAGATTTGTTTTTTTTTGTTTTTACTCAGACTGATGGTTCTCATATTTTAGGGGAGATTATTGTCCATTTTTTACAGTTCACCCTTGAACATCATGGGCTTGAACTGTGCAAGTCTACTTATATGCAGATATTTTTTCAATACATGTATAGCTGGCTTTCTGTATACCCGGGTTTTGCATCTACAGATTCATCCAACTGCAGATCAATAACAGTATTTTTGATCTAGGGTTGGAGTCCACGGATGCAAAGCACCTACTCTGTATACTGACATATACCATTTTATAGAAAGGATTTGAGCATCCTCAGATTTTTGTATCCATGAGAGTTACTGCAACCGTGGGTACCGAGGAACAACTGAAGTTTTGGGGGAGTCAAAAGTTATGCCAGGATTTTTGACTGTGTGTGGTGTCTGTGCGCTAAACCCCATGTTGTTCAAGGGCCAACTGCAGTGTGATTAGGATTTATGTCCACAGTTCTACTCTGCAATTTTTACTTGTCTCACTCTTTCTTTTTTTAATTCCTTCTTTTATGCCTTAATTTGAATGAAGTGCCTTAAAATCTGATTCCATTGTTTTCCCTCCACTTCTTTTAAAGATATAGACTCTATGTCTGGTCAAGTAATGGTTATCTTAGCTATTCAGTATGCATATTTAAGAATGTCTGCAGTTTCTCAATATCTTTATTGCTATCTCAAATGATACACTGAATTTCAAGATTTACTGCATTCTAGATGCAGATTTACTGTGAAACTCTTAAAACATGAATTTCAGGACTCTTCATTTGCATGGGTTCTTCCCAAGAAGCTAAATCTCATTTTGTTTTTAAGCTTAGTATTATTTTTTCTTAAAGAGGACCCCCAAATTTTGTTTACAGAACCTGGATTGGCCCCTGCTATTTCCAAATCATTCTGTGGATTCCTAACTTCTGTGCTAGCTCAGCCTTAACTTGAGAAAATGTTTCTTATATCTATTGTCGTATTTGTCTAATGAGGAGGTTCATTCAGGGGATCTAAATGACCACTGCTGTAGCAGGGACAGAGGTTGTGAAACTTGCAAAAGGCCCCTGTGTCCCCAAAAATCTATGGGCAGTATTCACGCTGAGAAATCTACTCAGCTGCAAACTTAAAAGAAAGGGTGTCAAAGACAGTGGATCCAAGAGCTCATGAGAACAGTGAACTGGAAGACACGTTCTGGAAGAGAACCAGCCTCGAATCAGGGAAGGTCCTGGTCCCACAGCAGGGGGGTTTGCAGGAGCCCAGCCACATCTCAGCAGTTGTAAAGTGCCTCCATTTCATCCTTTTCCTGATGGAAGTGTCTACTGCAGTTATCCTGCTTCTGTCTCATCATTCTGTCTTGGGGTGAGGATGGGGGCAACTAACTTGTCCTTTTAGCTTGCAAGTCCCTGGGCCTGACTCAGGCACTGTGACCCTGCACTTTGAAGAGTCTGCTTCTATAATGAGATGCGACTTTGGTGGTAAGGGTAAGGATATTTTGTCAGATGCCCCTGTTCTAGGCTTGCAGCCTGGTTCTGTTCCCTGGAGTGGTTCCAGAATTCTTCTCAGGCTCCTGGAGCTGCTCCTAGTTTGTTTCACATTCAAAGCTGAAGGAGACGTAGCTGGAAAGAAGCTTGCCTTTTATTAACATCAAATAAACAAAATACAAGGTTGGACAATTAAGTTCGTGAACTCACCCTAGAAAAAGTGCTACATACCTCACTGCTGAATGTCACTACAGTCACCTTCAAAGTACTCCCCTTGGGAAGTTATGCATGATGCCAGCATCTGGCCCACCCTTGAAAGCAATTTTGGAATTCTTTCTGGAATGGCCATCAGAGCTGTTTTCGTATTACCCTTGATGTTGTGAATGTCATCAAAATGTCTTCTTTCAATATTTCCTTTATCTTTGGGTAAAGAAAGAAGTCATTGGGGGCCAGATCAGGTGAGTAGGGAGGGTGTTCCAATACAGTTATTTGTTGACTGGCTAAAAACTCCCTCACAGACAGTACTGTGTGAGCTGGTGTATTGTGATGCAAGAGCCATGAATTGTGGGTGAAAAGTTCAGGTCGTTTTTGTCTTTTTCATGCAGCCTTTTCAGCACTTCCAAATAGCAAACTTAGTTAACTGTCCAGTTGGTACAAATTCATAATGAATAATCCCTCTGATATCAAAAAAGGTTAGCAACATCGTTGCAACAAGTTCTCAAACTTAATTGTCAGAACTCGTATTAAATATGAATAAATATAAACATTTATCCATGGTGTTATATCATCTTTAATAACTGAACAAAATATCTTTGTGTGGTTACCAGAATCAATTAAATTGTCTACTTAATTTTAAATATCCATCCCCCTCTTAACATAAACAATAAATATCTGTGGTCCTCTTCACATAAAGAAATATCCATTGCAATATGCAAATGATATATTATAGAATCATATACTTGAAATCTACATAATTTTACTAACCAATGTCACTCCAATAAATGCGATAAAAATTAGAAAAAAGAAATATCCATGCCCTTCTTCACATAAACACTTATTGGAGGTGTTCATGAAAATTGATATGGATTAAAAATATAAGTCTGGTGGGATAAGAGACTAGAAATAATGAAGCATGTAATGTGAACTTCAAGGTGCCATACATTTTCCAGAGGGGTCTTAAAAGTGTTCCCAAAGTTCCAAGCAGCCTACAGGAAGAGAAAAACATGATCATGTGACACTATTTACAGTGTCCTTAATATAAAAAACCATGACTGCTATCCAGGAGGCACACTTCAGGTTATGCTGCTGAGAGCTCAGATGCACATGACTGTGGCCTCCAACCTGTCATTTACTGTGCAGGGCAGGGGACAGCGTCCTTTACCAGCATTCTCACAGGGTCAGCAACTAAGGGTTCCCAGGGCACCTTTGGGTTAGCTTTACTGTGCTTGAACCACAGGTGTGTGAAAGGAATGCCTGGGAAGGAGGCTCAAAAGACTTGTTCCAGGCTGCTCTGGTTTAATACTTCACCCAATCCTCAAGGATTAATATTTGTCTTAATTTTTAAGCGTGAAGAGATGTTTTCAAGGTTTTACTCTCTGACACCTGGAATGAAGCTGATCTTCATTGTCTTTTAGTTGAAGAGTGACACATATGAACACTTAGCTACACTGAAACCCAGATTCAGTCTTCTGGAGAGCTGGGCAGCTGTTTGGCCATGACACCTGCCTGAAGAATGGGTCATCCTGACTATCTCACCCTGTGCCAACTTTCATCATATGTAGATTTGGTTGTTGTTTCTCCCTCACTGTGCAGGAAGCTTCCTGAGGGTGAAGCCATACCTGATCACCAGCTGTACTGACTTGTTAGGGAAGTGTAACAAAGCACCACAAACTGAATGGCTTGAACAATAGAAATGTATTCTCTCACAGTTCTGGAGGCTAAAAGTTGGAGATTAAGGTTTTGACAGGGTTGGTTTTGGGCCTCTCCATGGTTTATAGATGGCCGTCTTCATGTTCACAAGGCATTTTCCTGTATGCATGTCTGTCTCCAAATTTCCCCTTTATTGAGATACCAGTCACATTGGATTGAGGCCCATTCTAATGATCTCATCTTTACTTAATTACCTCTGTAAAGTCCCTATCTCCAAATAAGGTCACATTCTGAGGGTTAGGACATCAATATATGAATTCTGGTGGACATAATTCAACCCATAATGCCACTGTATCTCCAGTTCCTAAGAGTGTCAGTCACAAGAGCAAAGTAAAAGAATATTTTGAGAATTAAGAAATAAAGACATAAATTGGGGGATACTTTATCAATAGACAGAGTGCATTCAAGGCCCAAGATTTTTACATTATAGCAATAATTCTAGGCTGGAAAATCTAAAATAGGTGTTACTAAATGCTCATGTTAGTCATAAAAGCCTTAGTAAATCTTAGCAAAGGATGTCTCACTTTAATTTATGTGATTTCCTGATGAACACTCCAAGATAAACCAGTTATAAAAAGTACCTCTAAGTAAATGAATGAGTTGAACCTACACAGGGCAGGATCATTGCCCAAACATATATAAGAGGAAACTTTCCAAAAGTGATGACTGAGGCCTCACATGGCTAGTCTTGATCTGGCACTAATGAGATGCCTGGTGAGAAATCTGGCCTCATGTCTTTAAAACATGCATGCCTGCTCTAAGAGAAGACTCAGTTCTCTGCTTTCTATACCATTGAGGCTGGGAGGCTGGCAGTGGGGAGGCATTTTTTTATTTCCTTTATCCCCACCAGAAAAAAAAAAAAAAGGTTGTGTTTATTTTTAAATGATTAAAATAGTAATGCATTGTAAAGAAGATGTCTAACAATTCTGAACGTCAAAAAGAAATTATTCCTGACTTTTGGTTAAGATGGTAGAATAGGTAAATTCTTTGCTTACTTCCTCTCATGACCACATCAAAATTACAACTAAACTACAGAACAACCATCATTGAGAATTGCCTGAGGTCTAGCTGAACAAAAGTCCTACAACTAAGGACACACAGAAGAAGCCATCTCCAGACAGGTAGGAGGGGCAGAGATTTGGAACGGGCTGGTCCCACACCCATGTGTGGCAGTTAAAATCTGGGAGAGTTATCTGGGCTGCAGAGGATCCCATGAGGAGCGAGGGGTCCCAGCTACACAGCAGGCTCCCCAGCCCAGAGGTTCAGTGCCAGGAATTTCTGGGTGTGAAAACCAGTGGAGATAGTGGCTGAGACGGAGGGCTGCTGGAGTCCCAGAAATTCCTCTTAAATTGCCTGTACATAGATTTACTTGCTTGTGGACTCGCTTGCTCTGAGTTCCAGTGCTGGGGCAGTAGCTTGAAAAGCTCCAGGGACACACTGGGAGGAACTGAATTGTCTGGCTTATGGTGAGGGCTGGAGGGACATCTTTCTCCCAGACAGAAGCGCTGGCAGGAGCCATTGTTTCTTTGTTGAACCCTGCCCACAGCCAGCATGCAGATGCAGCTGGGCACAACACGTGAGTCTTCGTCAACTTGATTAACACTGTCCACACCACCCTTGTGATTCCCTGAGACCTCACACGACCCAACTTGTAGGCTCACCCAAGCCACTTCCAGTGGCTTCTCCATACAAAAGGCCTGTCTTGGCTCATGCTACAGACATTCCTAAAATCTCTTAAAAGTTCACAAATTCCAAATAAGTAGTATCTTGTGTAGGCATGCCTGGTACCTCTTAATAAGCAGCCCCAAACCTGGCATTAGCAGCAGCCAACCTTGGGTTACAGCCTAGCCTCTCCCAGGCACTTCTAAGCCCAGCAGAAGTGGCAACCATCTGCAGATCACAATGTAGCTCATATCAAGAGGCCCTGGGAGGAAACCAGAAAGCAGCTAAACTTGGCCTCCAACAGAGCCCCTCCCAAGAGGACCCAGAATGAACACACCTGGTGGCCAACTTCAGATCACACCAGAACACCACCCGACCACCTGCACAAATGACATATGCAAAGGACCAACTGGTCAGGCAGAACCCTGCTAAAGAGAATACTGCTTTGTAGGATCAGCTCATGCACAACAGCTCCTCCACTGTAGTCATGGCCAGTCCTTAGAGCCTATTAGCCTGACGGTCAATTGATATACAGACAGCCACTAAAGCTCAATTACAACAGGAGAGTATGCACAACACACACAAAGGACACATCTGGAGCACCCGTCTCAGGTGACCAGCGAGACTGTACCATTGGGTCCCACAAGACATCTACTACATAATGCCACTCTACTAAGACCAGGAGACACAGCAGTTCTATCTAATAATACCTAGAAACAAAAACAAGGAGGCAGCCAAAATTGGGAGACAAAGAAACAAGTCCTAAATGAAAGTACAGAAGAAAGCTCCAGAAAAAGAACTAAACAAAATGGAGGCAAACAATCTATCAGATGCAGAGTTCAAAACCCTGGTTATAAGGATGCTCAATGATCTCAGCAAGAACTTCAACAAAGAGATGGGAAACATAAAAATGGGGATAGATAACATATAAAAGAACCAGTCAGAAATAAAGTATACAATAACTGAAATGAAGAATACATTAGAGGGAATCAACGATAGATTAGATGAAGCAGAGAATTGATTCAGTGATTTGGAAAGTAAGGTAGCAAAAAACACCCAATCAAAACAGCAAAAAGCAAAAAGAATTAAAAAAAATGAGGATAGTTTAAGGGATTTCTGGGACAATATCAAGCATACCAATAGTCACATCATCAGGGTACCAGAACAAAATGAGAGACACCAAGGAATTGAAAACCTATTATATTTGCAGAAATAATAATAGAAAATTTCCCTAACCTGGAAAAGGAAATAGATACACAAGTCCAAAAAATACAGAGAGTCACAAACAAGATAGACCCAAAGAGACCTACACGAAGACACATCATAATTAAAATGCCAAAGGTTAAAGACAAAAAGAGAATCTTAAAACCAACAAGAGAAAAGCAGTTAGTTACCTACAAAGGAGCTACCATAAGACTGTCAGCTGATTTCTCAACAGAAACTTTGCAGGCCAGAAGGGACTGGCACCAAATATTCATAGTGATGAAAAAAAAAAAAAAAGCAAGGACCTACAACCAAGATTATTCTGACCAGCAAACTGTCATTTAGAATTGAAGGACAGATAAAGAGCTCCCCAGATAAGAAAAAGCTAAAGGAGTTCATAACCACCGAACCAGTATTACAAGAAATATTAAAAGGACTTCTTTAAGAAGAAGGGAAAGGAAAGAACAATATAAATATGAATAGTAAACGGCAATAAGTATGTATCTATGAACAATTACTTTAAATGTAAATGGACTAAATGCTCCAATCAAAAAGCATAGGATAGCTAAATGGAGAAGAAAACAATACGCTTATGTATGCTACCTCCAAGAAATTCACTTCAGATCAAAAAACACCACAGACTGAAAGTAAAGGTATTTCATGAAAATGGAAACAAATATTTCATGAAAATGGAAACAAACCAAAACACTGGGGTAACAATACTTATACCAGAAAAAAGATACTTTAAAACAAAAGACAAAGAAGGATCCAGTAGTCTCACTTCTGCATATTTGTTCAAAGAAACCCAAGATACTACTTTGAAGGGATAAGTGCATCCATGTTTTCATTGCAGCATTTTTTATAGTAGCCAAAGCAACCTGGGTGGAGGCAACCTGGGTGTCCATTAATGGATGAATGGATGAAGAAGAAGTGGTACATATATACAGTGGAATATTAAGCATAAAAAAGAATGAAATCTTTCCATCTGCAACAACATGAATGGATCTAGAGGGTATTGTGCTGTAACTCAGAGAAAGACAAATGCCATAATAAATAAAACAAACAAACAAAACAGATACAACTCATAAATAGAGAGAACATTTTAAAGGGTGCCAAGTGAGAGGGAGGTTCGGGGATGGGTAAAAAGGGGGAAGGGATTAAGAAGTACTAATTGGTAGGTACAAAATAGTCATGGGAATGTAAACTATAGCATAGGGAATATAGTCAATAATACTGTAATAACTAAACATGGTATAAGAAGGATACTAGATTTATTGGGGTGATCACTTCATAAGTTATATAAATGTCTAATCACTATGTTGTAACCTGAGAGTAATATAATATTGTATGTCAACTGTAATTGAAAAATAAAAATTATTTTTAAAAATCAAGTTCATTAGGTAGAAGGAATAAAAAACTAAACAGAAATGTGAATCTCCACACACATACAACAATGAGGATCAATGGTTAAAATAACGATTAATATAAAATAAAATAAAATTCCTCAAAACTTTTAGAAGACTGTGATAGCAATTATTACAATTAAGGTGTGTATAATTCCAAACATTTTAAACATATTATTTTCATTTTATATATAATATATACTCTCCTAAACAGGATCAGACAAGTCATACTGTTTCATCCTTTGAATTTTGAACTTAATAAAGCACGGCCGTGAACCTACACAGAGCTGCTGAAGCCTGCCTGCATGGTACCATTGTAAGTTGTAAATCTCCCTAGTGTCTCAGTTCTTTGTTGAAGGACACACATCATTTCTAGTTTTTTGCTGCTGTAAATGTCATTTAATAAAACTCCCCATGTGTACACATTTGTATGATTAGATCACCAGATTATTTCCTAATGTTAAACACCTAGAAGTAGAATAGTCACTCTCACCAATAAAGCATGAAATTGTGTTTACCCACATTTTAGACAACATTGGCCAATTTGCTAGACAAAACTGGTAACTCACTGCCACTAATTTACATTTCTTTTGGAACGTGCTATTGGCACTTTCGTTTTTTGATTTTGAGTTTCTTCCCCATTCTTTAATTGTTAAATATTTTAAAGTTGTTTCTACCTTTTTAATTATTATAATTAGTATTATAGAAAGCATTTCTGCATATGGAAATTTTATTGCTTTGGAATTATTTCTTTTAGACAAATTTCTACACATGGATTTCTGGGTTAATAGAAATTACTTTTCTTGTGGTTCTTAATGTCAAATGACCTTCAGAAGGATTATGTAAGTTTATGTTTCGGGCTATTTGTGGGTATACCAGCTTTATCATCATCTCTTTAGCTTCACACATTATGAAAGTACAAGAAAAAAACAACTATTTATCTCTTCTTGTTCACCGTTCCCTCCTAAAATGTTTTTTGCATTATCTTTGTTAATTTTCTCTCCTTCATCTTCGTCACCATCCCGTTCTGAAATTTCAATTATATATATATATATATATTACATATATATATATTACATATATGTATGTTTTATATATATTATATATATACATTTTTTACTTTATATTCTGTGAGATTTCTCCCTCCTTATTTTCTAGAATGCCTAGCAAATTTGTTATCCTGGCAATTGTATCTGTAATTTCTAAGAAGTCTTTATTGTTGTCTTTTCATGATACCTTTCTGGTACCTTTTTGTTGCTTCTTAATTAGCTTTTTCATTTATCTATCTATCTATCTATCTATTTATATCATCTATCATCTACCTATCCTTAAATCCTTTAATTATTTTTGCTTCTGTGGAAATAGATAGCAATATCAGCACTATTATTTGATATTAGGTTGTCCATGTCTTAAATTGTGCACTATTTGCAGGTTCCATGGCCTAGGAATGATTTTTTAAAAGGATGGTGGGAGACAGAAATTGGTAGATCAGTGGCCACTCTATAATTCCCATGATCCTCTCCTTTTTTGAAAATTTCGTTTTTGAAACATTTGTTCCTTTTCACAGAAGCCATGATTCTTACATTAGTTAGGGTTTGCACTTTGCCACAAATAGCAAAACCCACTCAGTAGTAGCATAAACATATTCTAGTTTTGTTTTGTTTCTTCCCTCATGCACCCAGCTGCGGTTCAGAGGCTTACGACTATTAGGACCAAAGTGTCTGAGATTCTTGTGGCCTTTCCTAATTGGAAACAGACAATCTTGTTTTCTGAGAAGAAGGAAGATGAGACAAGGAAGAAGGTGCAGCACTTCAAGCAGGAAAACAAAACTTTCCAGAAAGCCCTTGCAGACGTCTGCTTTCATCTCATTCGCCACTGAAAACAATTCTTTTTCCCAGCATCCCTATAGCTAGAGGTGATCATGACACCATGACTGTAGCAGATGCTATTAGCTTCTGGTCTTCTGCCCGTTCTTTTTTTTTTTTTTTTTTTTTAATTGAGATCTATTGTTCATTCTTAACTTTTTCTTATTAATAATCTTTGGATTGTTGCTTAGTCTATTTTTTCTTTTTTTTCTTTTTCTAATGGACTTTTAGGCCCTTTAGGGGAGGTCAATGAATTGCCTTATTTTAAAACCCCCCTAGACTTGAGTACACAGAGACTGTTCACAGTTTATGGAATTTGGTTGGCTGCCAGTCAAGAACTTAGCAAAACATAAATACTACTTCTTGAATACTTACCATAGGCCAAGCACTTTTCCAAATGCTTCACATATATTAACACGTTTCATCCTAGATACTATTATGCTACCTATTTAACTGATGAGAAAATTGAAGCACATAGTGGTTAAGTAACTTGCCCAAAGCCACATAGCCAGAAAGTCAAAAGCAGAGAACTGGGTTTTGAAGGCAGGCAGGCTGCTTTCTGAACTTGTACTCTGCTGAACTAATTAAGTCATAAATGACTGTCACAATCAGATCTTAATTATGTGATCACTTAAAGAAGTGATAAAAAGCAAAGAAAATATACAACTAATTTAAGTCTGCACTTTAAAGGGAAAGCTGACAACTACAGCTTGAAAGCTTGAACCAGAGGAGCTAAGGAAATCTCTGAGCTGAAGACTGTATAGCCCTTATTTCTCATCAGTATAGATCAGGTTTAAAAATAACCATCTTCTTCCTCATTCATTCTGTGTTTGTGGAAACTTCACAGTGATCAAAGCTGTCTTTGGGCAAGGGGGTGACCCTGCTGCAAATCGAGTTTCTGTGAGGAGTGCTGCCCTTGCTCTCCAGACCAGGGCTGTCCACAAGGTGCCTGTGAGTGTTGTTTGATTCTCCTTTGAAGAAATAAGTCTACTGTGTGGTCGCCATGGCATGGCCTGGTGAGAAGACAGTGCCTGAAGGACCCAGCTTCAAGCTCACTGAAATGTGTGAGAACTTTGGGAAGCCCGGTGAGCTCAGTGGGTTAGAGCGCAGTGCTCATAAAAACAAGGTTGCAGGTTTGATCCCCTCATGGGCCACTGTGGGACAGAGCCCCAAAAAGCAGTTTCCAGGCTCTCAGCCTCACATAGAAAGGTGCTGGCTCAGGTAGTAAATGGCCATCAACTGTGATCAAATGGCCAGCAGCTGTGGCTAGTTGGCCGTCAGCTGTAACCAGTGAGCCATTGGCCACTAATATAACTGCCGTGGCTAGGCTAAAAGAAAAGGGGGAGCTAGCAAGAGGATGGTGGCTGAGTCTGCAAGCGGCACAGTGAGGGTTGAGAATTATGTTGCTCCTGGTTCCTGTGTCTCCAACACAGCCGCCAGCGAGAATATAGTGGTATGACTCCCCTACCTATGGCTCCGTGGGTGTTCCTTTTTGGCCTCACCATGTCCTGCGTTCTTATGTGGGGAGCGGGACCAGAGACCCCGCAGGCCGCCCTGCATGACACTTGACGTAGTCCGCAGGATCCCCTGCACTACAGCCACTGTGAGCTGCACCCTCCACAACTAGATTGAAACAACTACTTGACTTGGAGCTGATGGGTCCTGGAAAAACACACTTACAAAATTTAAAAAAAAGAAAAAAGGAAACTTGTGAGATCTCAGTTTCTACATGCAGTATATAAAATAAGGCTAGTTTGGACTCTTTGGAAGGAACCAGTTTGTAAAATAAGGCAATTGTATGTAGACCCTGATGTGATTTGTTTGCAAACACAATGGGGTTGGCTTTTTGGCACAAAGGGGAGAGAAGTCTTTGGTCTTTGTGCAGAGCAAATGTGGGAACTCCAGAAGCCTAGTTGAACTTCATGTCACTATCCAGAGCCTGCTTGGTTCCAAAATTTTCGTGTAAAATATTTCTCATTTAACAGTTAAGGAGACCTAATCAGGGCCTCAAGAGGGAATTTTAGAAATGTGTATAATGCTTCAATGCTTTTTGGACTTACAGTCCCAGGAGATCTGATTCATGGTTTTCTCTTTTACTTATCTCACAGACCTATTCCCAGCTTCTCCAGTCAATTTCCTGTTCAAAACTCACATGTCCTCTGTCCCCAAAGTGTATCAGTCAGGATAGGCTAAATTTTGCTGCAGTGACCAATCACCTAGAAGTCTCCGTGGCTTGCCACCACAAGTTATTTCCCGCTGCTGTGAAGTCTGCTGTAGATTTAGGTGACTCTCTCTGCAGCTCTCCGTCACATTTAGCAATTCAGATGATATCCTTCTTTTGGCCTTTCCATCTCAACACTTCTCACTGTTGCAGATGAAGAAAGAATCAGGAGGTCAAGCATCTGTAGTTAATTGCTTTGGCCCAGAAGCGACATGTAATTTCCATTCACATATCTTTGGTAAGAACTAGTCGCATATCTAGCTTCAAGGAATAGAACTTATAATCAATTGTCTGTGGGACTGAAGGTAGAGGAGAACTAAATATGATGAACGTTAATCATGTTCACCATCTAGGCCAGATGTCTCTTCATTAGATGAAGAGTTCAATCCGTCTCACCTGTGAGCTGCTATATTTCAGTTAGCCGGATCTGGGAGTGTGTAGTCTCGGTGAAGAAGGAATTTGGAGGCCACTAGTTCAATTTTTCCCAAGTTAGGATCCTTAGCTTCAATATTAAAAAATGACCATCAAGCCTCTCCAGCCACTTTCAGTGATGAGATCTCATTCCGTCATGAGCCAGAAAATGTCACTGTAAGACAGCTGAAATGGAAAACCCTGTTTTGCTCTGAAACTATCTTACTGGCACAGCCAATTCTCAGGTCTAGTTCTCTACCCTTAAATGGAGTTGGCTCTGTCAAACCCCACTCTCCCATGGCTTTTCAAACGCCTGTGGCCATCAATATGTCTCCTTTCAGTCTGAGTTTATAGCCTCACTTTCCTTCAGCACCCCTCATGTGACCTCCAACTTCTCACTATGCTGATTACCACTCTGTGTATCATCTCTTTTTAATGTGGAGCTCAGAAGCAAGCATCATTTTGCTATCATCTGACCATTGCCAAATAACAGGTTATCACTGTTTTTTTTTTGTTTTCTTTTTTGTTTTCTGGACTCTGCACAATTCTAGTAATGCCACCTAAGATAACATTAGTTTTCCCAGCAACCACGTCACACTCTGGGCTTATATTCCATCTGGACCTATTGGGAATTGAGGCCTAAGACTTATACCTCTTCCCTTCCAGGGTTCTGTCCAATGGTTTGTAGACAAAAAAGGATGAAAATAAAAATGAAAAGACTTTATTAGTGTTGGGCATGCGTCCCAAGATTGACAAAACACAGACATCTTTGAGCTAAACCAGAAAAGAGAACTCATTTTTGTTCTCTCAGGCTGAATGGTGACCTCAGCTCTCTCTCTCTCCTGTATTGAAGGCAACTGGGAAAGAGTGTAAGCCTGTCTTAACTCACTCATTAATTTAAGAAAAAGAAGCTGGAACACACAGGTACATACACACACACACACACACACACGCACAGCACAATGGCCAGTGTGGCTATATCAGACAAGTCCTGGGCCCTGACCATCTATGATCAGACAGGAGACAAGGAAAAATAAAAAGCCTGGGATCCTTTACTGGCCACGGTCCAGGTTGTGAAAAAAATGGGTAAAAGAGACAGAGTGGCCCACGAGTTAAAGGCTCTCAGTAAATATGCACTATTTCATCTTGGCCTCAGACCATTTCCCAATCTAACAGGATCATTGTGAATCACGATTTTGTGATCCATCAGACTATCCACCCCCACCCTGGTTTTGTTGGCTTCTGTGTTACTCAAGTTATTTAGCAGGAGTTACAGAGAAATGAGACACACATCTTAATATTTCTAACCAGGTTGATACTCCTTGAGTGTCATTTTAGCTATGAATGTCATGTAAGGCAAGGGTTAAAAAAATAGTCTTTGCATGTGTTCTGCTAAATTTAATAGAGAAGCCCACCCTGAAAGAAAATGAGGTTGGTTTGTCATGGCTTGGTCTTGGCGAGCCCATGTCGGCCACCTCCTACACAGGCATGCCACTGTTGCTATTTAATGATTCCACTTAGAAACTTTCTAAGAAGCAGTGTCTTGTCCTTAAGAACCTACCATTTTCTTCTTTATGAACACCAGGTCAATATCCATCTACGTCTCTACTAGGCTGATAGATTCTTTAAAATACAAGGGGCTTTTGTGTAAGGAGAAGAGTACTTATACTTGTATGTCTTGGATTTAATAAAAAGCTTATTTATCTTAAGATTTTAACAGGCAATAAATATTTTCATATATTAGCAATCAATACTTTTCTTTATACATTTCTAATATAATATTTCACAATTCTAAGAGAAGTTTAAAATGTCCTAATATGTACACATTATTAACTTTCTAAACATCTAATTAAAAGCACAAGTCAAATATATAAGATTCTCTTTAACATCTTAAATGCTTCGTAGTGGAAGCTTATGTATTTTCCCATAGCTGAGTCCCTTCTCTGCCCATACATACGAAAAAGTTTCGTGGTCCTTGCAATTTGGCCTGGACCTTCGGCCGATTCTGGCTAATGAGCTAGAGCAGAAGTTAAATGTCCCTACTCTGGGGCAAAACACTAAATTGCCAGAACAAGACTCTCCAATGCCTTTTTGTCTTGTCTCAATGTATTAGCTATCTATAGCTACAAAATAAATAACCTCCAAAACTTAGTGGCTTAAAACAATTAGCATTTATTATCTCACAATATCTGTGGGTCAGGAATTCAGAAACCATTTAGCTGGGTAGCCCTAGCTCTGGGCCTCTCCTAAGGATACAGTCAAGATGGCGGCCAGGGCTGCGGTCATCTGAAGGCCCGACTGAGGTTGGAGGATTTGCTCATGTGATGGCCCACTCACCTTGTGGTTGACATGAGGCCTCAATCCCTCATTGATTGTTAGAAGGAGACCTCAGCTCCTTGTTATGTGGACCCCTCCATAGGACTGCTTGAATGGCCTCACAACATGGAAGCTGGCTGCCCCAGAATAAGTTATCAAAGATAAAATAGGGAAGAAGTTACAGTGCCTTTTACGATCTGGTCTCAGATATGGTATGTCATTACTATGGTAACAGTCTATTCATTAAAAGCGAGTCACTAAGTAGAATCCACACTTCCAAAGGGAGGAGAATTAGTTTCTACTAGTATTTTAAGGGAAAGTATAAAAGAATTTGTGGACACATTTTAAAACCCCCACCAGGTGGAATTATGAATTCCCTGCATTTAAAATAAAATTTTATCTTTACTTTTAGTATCCCCAGGTTTCATTTTCTATTGAATGCTAATAATCTTAGCAGACTCCAAACGACATGCATGCATCCCATTTCAGATTCTGATCTAGGACAAGTTTGTATAGTCTAAAGTGATCCAAACCAAGTCACTGGCTGAGTTCCTTTTGATAATGAAGTTGTAGTTGTTATATCCGGACTTTTAAGTCCCTGCCTTTCAAAATCGAAATTCAAAGATTTAATTTTTTGAAACTTGGTGTCTTTCCCAGAAATGATGTATTTCTAAAAGTTTCTTATGGCTGGCAATACCTAAACTATTGTCCTGTCATTATGATAAATTGGCCTAGTCTATAAATATTAATTGGAAACTTATGCATGACTTATCAATATTGCATTCTAATTAGTAGGGTCATCTCGAGGTTCCATCTGCAAGGAGATGAGAGATGGAGTGCGTGCAACGTTTGGCTAATTAATCATCTTGGAACGCTGTGCGGTGCTCTGTGTAATTGGTTGCTGTGTAGGATCACAAGAGACATCAACTGTTTAATTTTCCCTCCACCTGCTTATTACATGATACAGTACCTATGTCTGAGGGATTATTTTAGTTTATTTATAGTTCCCTCTGTTTATTCTTCCTTATCTACAGAAATACAACTCTATACTTTGTAAATAGACATATGCTTCATTGAAAAAAAATACAAACATACTCTTCCAATTATTAAAAACAATAACATTAAACACATACTAACACACGCATTTTTCTTTTGCACTCATTATATTAACTTTTCTCTTTTAAATATTGTTATGAATTCATGATCTGCCTCAAAATCAACTTGTTTCAAGTAACCTTCATTGTTATTATTTTTTTCAAGCTCAGCTTGGTTGATGGGATCTTTTCGAAATGGATCCTTTGTCCTTTCAACAGTAACTTTACTGTTGTTTTTTGAAAGCAGCCTTATTTATCATTAACAAATGTTCCATACTCGTTAATACTTTTCTTACCCTAAGATCTGAGAACAAGAGTCCTTATGCCTTTTGGTGGAAAATAGTATTGAAGACCCAAATCTGGACCCAAGGGCACATAGGAACAGTGACAGGCCCTGGAGCTGCCTAGCCTGTATCCTTTTTCACCTTCCTCCTTAGGAGAACTCTGCATTCAGGTTGACAACTAGGCATATTCACCGTCTTGAGCCCTTGCAGCTGAAGAAGGCCTGGTCTGGGCCACCATCCTCTCTTGTCTGGTCTATTGCTCTAGACTCCTACTTCCTACTTGCTTCCCTAACCTGTTTTTCTGTGAACATACAGAGTGATTCTCTCACAATGCAAGCCAGGTCATTTGGCTCTTCTGCCAAGACTCTCCAATGGCCTCTACCTTATAAAGTCAGAGAGGCATATCAGAAAGTCATTACCTGTCCAACCTTCTCTTCTATCATCTTCCCTCTTGCCCACTTTCCTCCAGAACAACGGGTTTCTTTGCTGCTGGTCTTTGACAGCCCAGGATGTTCCTGCCACAGGACTTCTGCACTAGCAATCCCTCTGAAGGGAACTGCTGAAATGCTCTTCTCCCAGGGTCTCCCTAGCTGACCATTCTCTGTAGAAAGGCCTTCCCCATTCACCCTCCTCTCCTCCCCCCTGGCCTGCTGTTTGTTCTTATAAAACGCATCCCCATTTATTTATTGCTGCTTCTCCCAGGTACATGCTGAGCCTCGAGATGATGAGGGATGTCTGTTTTGTTCCCTGTCCAGTCCCCAACTCTGAGGACAAATAACACCCAATGCACAGTAGGTTTTTTATAAATACATGTTGAACGAATGAATAAATAAGAAGATGAATAAAACTGTGGCTCTCAGCGTTTGTATGTTTGAGGCATGCTTTGAATTTTCAGCAGCACACAGAGTGATTCTCTTACAAGTAATCCAGGTTGTATTGCTCTTCTGCCAAAACTACTACAGCCTCCATTTCTACTGAGTCAGAGCAACATCCATAGAGAGCACCTGAGTGTTGAAAGCATGCCTCCAACAAAAACAGGAATTAGATGAAACCTAGTGGTCCCCCACATATCCACTTCATTGCTCTGCAGCAAAGCAGCAGTGTGTAGGGCAAAGCTTTCAGTGCCCTGTGGGATTCACTCCTGAGGCGTGGTTCTCCATACTACAATAAGCATGGTGCCAGCGGATTCCTCCAGGGCTCACATCGGGTACTCACAGCACACTCTACCTTGCCCGGGCTCACCGTGTACCGGTCCTGCGAGCTCTGGCCCCTCAACATGGAGCCACCCACATGGCAAATGACCATAGGCAGCGCTCGTCTTTTGCTTTTCTGCCTGGGACTCCTGTAAAGTCCAGGGAGCACAGCACGACCAGAGCGTACAAGTGAGAATGAGCTCGGCTTGGTACTTTCATTAATTTTGTCCCACAACTATTGGTGAGGACCGGTAAGTTCAGCTTAGTATTAGGAAGGGCTGCTCAACGAAGACTCTTACTAGAATAGGAGATTTTAGGAGGCAGTGAGTTCCCCATCTAAGCAGGTATTCAAGTACAAGCGGACGGGTGGCTTACCAGGGCTGCTGGAAGAAGGTGTACCAAGAGCAGGCCAGGCTGGATGCTCAGTCAGCTTCTTGGATGCTGCTACACTTTTCTGGACTCCCTCCTTTGTACTCTATTGGCTGGGTTAAATGGCCATGCTGACCCTTGAGAAAGTCCAGAAAAGCCAAGGACCTGCCTGATTACCCTGGGCACACTCATCAATGGGAGACATCCTCCTGTCTTCAGCACGCTAACTTGCTGACAACGATAGGACAGAGCGGAGGGAAGCGAGAGAAATGTCCCTCTTCATCACATTACATCAGCATCACAGGGTGCATTAAAGGTTAGGCTGCTCTCCAGACCCGTGAAGTGAGTTTGATCTTTCTGTTGTTTCTCAAGAATGCCCCTCCGCCCCCACCGTTGCTTATTCTAGAGGATTGATATTTAGAAGTTATTTTTGGCGTTTGTTGATATACATTCTTTCCAGATGTTACCCGAAGGTCCCAGACCAATTTAAATGACATTGAAAGCTCAAATAAGTCATATGGCTTTGAAAAGAGACTAAATTGGTGGTGAGTCTACCCTGTGTCTTGAACAGGGTTTTATTTGCTAAAGGCAGCAAAGGCAGCTTTAGCCTGTCCTCAGCTCTCTACTGGCCAAAAATATTATTTACATTTAAAGGAAAATAATCAACTGCCTTTTTTGGTGTTCACACTGATTTCCCCTCTGTGTAGACTGAGGTCGGTGCAGTCCTGTTTTCAGCTAACCTGAACATCCCTAACCTGGTTTCATCTCCAATTAAAGAGACAGGACCAATTGCAGCTTTCATTTCTTTAAAATTGTTCAATAAACAAACACATATTTCAATATCCAACATTCTATATATTCTGAGATATTGTTCTCTGTGCCTTCCTTCATGTTATGTGCCTTTAACAAAATTATCTTCACCCCCCCTTTTCAAATCTGACATTCATTCCAATTGGATGGGATGGAAATCCTGAGTTGAAAAACAGTATTTCTTTTAGCTTGTCCAAATTCCTACAGAAATGAACGAAGTGGAACCTGGGAGTTCTTGGCTGGAAGGAATTTGCTGATGGAGATGAGGACCTAATGTTCTTCTTTCAGTTTTCAAGCTTAGATCAAGAAAAAAATCTGTTTCTAGAAACTACCCTGTATAAAGGTAGAAAAAATAATTATTATTGTTATTATTATTTTTGGGTCACAGGGCCTGAGATGTCACATGTTAAATATGCACAAGGATCTGTGCTTGCAAAGGAGCTCTGTATTAGCATATTTGTGGAGCCCCGAATCAGCTCCACTGCATAAGCCTATTGGTGCTTGACTTCCTCGCTTGACTTCCTCCCTCTGCTGACAACCTCATTTTGGAGAGTGAGGGTGGGGGATGGGGGAAAATTCTGCAGTGGGAGAGAGAGGAAAATTTCAATTGAGTATTTATTTTTCAATTTCTCTGCTATTCATTTTGTGGCAGGTTGCATTTTCCAAAGAAGGGTGCAACAATGTCATCCGTACTGCGTGCTGGTCTACAATGTGAAGTTGCCATCCTCACATAAACCCTCACCGGTGGGGTCCCTGTCTCCTCTTCCTGAATCTCATGGGCTTTGAAAAAAAAAAAAAGATAGGGGAAAACAAATAATGCAGCCTCCTCCTCATCCACTGGAACACCAGTGCTGGAGGCCTGAGCTGCCGGGTGGGAAGTCTGACTATCTGGAGGACACCACCAGGTGAGGAAGCCCAGGTGACATAAAGAGATCACATGTAGGAGCTGAAGGAAGGGGTCTTCAGATGATTCCAGCCTCCTCCTGCCTTCAGGTCACCCCATCCATCCTGGGCTTCGCAGCAGAGACCACAGACCGCATGGGGAAGAGACAAGCCATCCCAGTGCATTGTGACTGAATTCCAGACCCACAGCAGCCATGAGTATAATAAAGTAATTGTGTGCTACGACATCTGTGAGGGTTTGTTACCCAGCAAAGATGACTGGGACACCTTGCTGAATTCAGAGAAGCAGCACACCCTGAACACCGCCCTGTGCTAGGGCCCATGCGGGCTGTGGCTGTGGACACTGGCACAGACCCTGCCAGTCTAGCAGGGCCCAGACACATGCACAGATGTGGGAGGATGACACTAGAGGTAGAACCCAGTACTGTGACAGCACAGGTCTCCGGGGCGGGTGGGGTGAGGTAGAGAGGGAAGAGGGTCGGAGACCATGTGATGGGGACAATCCAAAAAGGCATCTGAAGAAGAACGACACTGAGTTGGTTGTGAGTAGGATTCGGTCAGCAGAAGCAAATGAAACAGTTCTAGGAGGGAGACATAGCCCACTCCGAGGTACTAAATCACGGGAAGACTTGGGAGGGAGAGGGAATTGACATTTCCCTGCTCTGGAGTTCTTAGCGTACATAGGGAGAGGTGAACACAGCATTGGACAGAAACAGGTATCAAAAGGCCTGGCTACCAGGTTGAGGAGGTGAGACTCTGCAGTGGGGCATTGTAGAGGATAAGAGGGAGCGAGAAAAGTGTGCCCTGCACTTCCCCATGGAAGCCTAAGTGTTGGGGAATAGAGCCAGCCCACTCTCTGCCTCTTTATGGCCATGACATGCCAAGACCCTCTGGCCAGGCTCTGGGAAAGAATCCTGCAGCCTGGACTGCCCGACTGACCTCCTGGCTCCAGCCACCCTGGGTTTGGGGTCCCCTGGGGGTGGCACCATTTCCTCCTCAGCGTGGACACATCCTCCTCTCGTAAGAGCCTTCCCAATTGGGTTACTGCCCCAAGGTAACTCAGGGCTGGTGTCGGGGCTGCTCAACAAAAGGCCCCATGACGTCCTTGTCCCTAGGAACCTGCTGGGCTCTGCTGCCTCCCACACTCTAAATGGTAAGCCTGGGCCAGCCTCAAGCAGAGGCCCTGCACAGCCTCTCTGCAGGGCTGTCAGGGGCTGGGGCCTCCCTGCCTTTCAACAGAAGCCAGGGCCTCCTTCAGCGAACAGAGTTGTACTGAAAGCTCCCTGTGTTGGGGCCACATTGCTTTGAACTCTAGGGCAACTCTAAGAGTTCAAAGTGCCATTTACCCGAATGCCTGACCCATGCATTCATGTGAGAAATTGAGCATAATGGTTGATTTACATTTATGGAGAGATTGTAAGTAAACTCACATTTATGGGCAACCCCTCTGTGTTGGGTCCTGGGCTGAGATTTTCTCAGCTACAAATGCTGGGCTATAAGCCCGGAACCTCAATAAACTCAGTTCCCTGGAGTCACTCACTCGGTAGGGCCTGAGGCTGATTTGAGATGGATCCTGTAAAACACTGGGAATATAACTGGCACTCGACAGAGAACAACGAATACCATTGTTTTTGTTATGCACATCACCCAAAGTCCACTTCACAAGCATTGCCATCTCCATTTCCTACATTAGCCTGCAGAGGCTGAGAAGGGGCCTGAGGCCACAAAGCTGTGAGTGCTTGAGCTGGAATTCAAACCCAGGCTGACCTCCAGGCTGGGAACCTTCTGGTGCCCATCGGCCAGTCCGCCTGGGTGCAGTCAGCCCTTGTCTTCTGCTTGGACCCCTGTGGCAGCTGCTGGTGAGATCTTTCTCCAACCCACTTTCTGTTCTGCAGCTACAAAGACTGGCTAAACCTGCCCCTTACCACGTCACACTTCCTGGGTTGAGATTGAGTCCTTTTACCGAGAGTCATCACATCCTTAGAGAAAGGAGAATGGTGGTGGCCAGGGGCTCGAAAGAGGGGAGAGAGAGCACAACTGCAATGGGTGCTAAATGGGTGGAAAATTCTGGAGATGGATGGTGGGGATGGTCGAGCAAGGATGTGAATGCGTTCAATGCCAGTGACCTGCACACGTAAAAATGGTTAAAATGGTAGGTTTTATGTTACGTATATTTTGTCACACACAAAAAAGCATGCCTCCCTTAGAGGAAGAGTGCCAAACTCCTTAACTTGGCACATATGACCTTTACAGAGGTCATGTGCTTGGGCTTCGGCACCCCTTCTAGTCTTGTGCATCTGTCTGTCTGTCAGTCTGTCAGCACTGTCAGTCTCCCCTTTACACCCGGCACTGCACTCCCTTGGGCTTCCTCACACACACACAGCACATCACCCATTTCTCCTGCTTTTCCTAACTCAGGCTGTTCCTCTGCTGGGACTCTTGTTAACACCCCCTTCCCTGACTTCTCCCAGAATGCTTGGCTCAGGCAGGACCTTCGCAAAGAAGACTTTCCTCGCCAAGCCTCGGGGTCCTACCTGCGCTCTGGGCTCTGAAATGTTTGGGGCCCACCCCATGAAGAATTATAATGATCTCCCCACTAAAGTGGAACTATCCCCAAATCCTCCTAGTGGTTCCAGTTCCTTGGACCGGAGGTTGGCCTGATATCCAGCAGGGTAAGCCAGGAAACTACCTGAGCGATAGCCAGCAGGGCAGTGGGCCTTGGCTGATGGCCTGGAGACCTTCCCTAGGAGCAGAGGTCTCAGACAGATGGGACCACTCTAGTGATGATGACGACTTCCTCTGGGCAGAGACATCACATGGGGGCTGGTGGGCAGGGCTCCCAGGACAGAAGAAGTACGGGCGGGCCACAGGGGAGAACTGGAGGAGGGAGCAATGGAGGAAGCTGGTGAGTTGTGCCCACCCCTTCCCTGTAGGAGTAGGTGGCTGAGGTGTGACCCAACACCCTGCCCAGGCAGGCCCGAGCCTACAACGCTGGTGTCTACAGGGATCCAGAGCTGAGTGGTGACTGACTTGCCAAGTAGCTAGTGCAGGATCCTTCCCCAGCTTCTATCTTCCCACAGCAAATCTCTTTGGGGTCAATGCAGAGGTGATCACGAACATGAATTAGGAGCCAGCCTGCCCACATTGGAATTCTAGCTCTGCCTCCAACTAGCTGTGTGACCTTGAGCAGCTTGCTTACCCTCTCTGTACCTCAGCTTCCCCCACAATACAGTGGAAATAATAATAATACCTACATCCTAGTGTTGTACCATGCCAAACCCGTGGAAAACGCTATGTAGATTTTAGCTGTTAGAATTATGATTCTGTTCCTAGCATTTCCCCAGAGGCTGGTGGGGAGAGTTTTGAATTACCATTCAGTACATGACCCAGCTGAAGAGGTCATGTGATTTGCCCTGTTGGGGACAAAGCCAGGTCATTGTCTCCTTAGGACAGCCCACTTGACTTTCCAAGGTGCAAGTGAGAGAGGGGCCTGGAGCCTCGGCTTTGCAGGCAGCTTTCCTGCCTGCGCTCAGCAACCATCCTATGACCAGGGAGGGTTTGGGGATCTAGGCCTGGCAGAGGGCTGGTGTTTGGGGTCAGCAGACGTCACCCTCCCCTCTCTGAGCTGGCTGGCCTGAGCCGTGCTTGGGGAGGTGGGCCCACTTAGAGCCCGAAGATAAACATATTAACTGAACTTTCCATCTGTCATTTCAGAGAGTCATTTACTGCCTAGCTGTGGTTGGAAAAATTAAGTCCTTGTAATTTAGAGTCAACATTTCTCGCGGAATCATGTTAGACGAGTTGGCGGAGTTTGAAGCCTCTCAGCAGAGCCGCCTGCAATCAAAACAAGTTTGCCGTGGCACATCGTCAGCTCCCTCGCCCGAGACCCGGACGGCTGTCCTGTGCTGGGCATGGGGTGCTGCAGGCCGCAGGGCGGACCTGGGCACTTCGGCAGCAGGCCATGGGGGCTGGGAGGGGCGGGGGCAGCAGGGCTGGAATTGGCTGTGGGAGGAGGTGCAGAGGTGGAGCTCCAGCCTCCTTGGGCCTTCCCCTTTCTGCCTTACGCAAAACAAATCTTCCCCTGTGGGTTGGAGAGCTGGGTCTGTGATAACAAAGTATCACAGACTGGGGGCTTAAACAACAGACATTTATTGTCTCACAGTTCTGGAAGCCGGAAGTCCAAGCTCAAGGTGTCCACTGAGGGGTTTCTTCTGAGGCCTCTCTCTTTGTCTTGCAGATGGCCGTCTTTTCCGTGTGTGTGTGTGTGTGTGTGTGTGTGTGTCCTGATGTCCCCTTCTCATAAGGACACCAGTCATGTTGGATTAGCATCCAAACCTAATGACCTTTACTTTACCTTAATTACTGCTTTAAAAGCCTTATCTCTAAATAAAGTCACATTCTGAGGTCCTGAGGGCTAAGGTTTCAACATATGGATTTTAGGGGATCGTAACCCCCTGTAAAATGTGCATTCCAGATTAGTTCATTCTCCCTCTACCCAGGAGAAATGGGGTTTGTTGGTTCCATTTTTCAGAGGTGGAAACCGAGGCTCTGAAAAGGCACGTGGTCGATGCAGAGGCGGGGTTTCATGTCCTCCAGTTTGTCATCACAGCATAGCTGCGTCGACCCCACAGCCCTAAGGAGGCACTCGGCAGGCATCGCACAGGCTTCTTAAAGTCTCCAAAGGCTGCCATGAAGAATGACTGGGGGGCTGGCTTCAGCCTAAGGCAGAGCTGCCCTAACAGGGAGTGAAATGAAGGCCCTGGGCGTCAAGCTCTCCACCCCTGGGCGGTAAGCTAAGGCCCCTGCTCGGGTTGAGGTATTGTCTTCAGGAACAGGCTCTTCAAATACATATTCTACCCTAATAGACCCTCAGGTTTAGTTTTCAAAAGGTGGTTAAAATCACAGCAGGCAAGAAGGCCAAGCCCTAGATCTCAGACAGCATAATGAGTATTTTTAGGACTAGCCCAACTTCCTCAGTTTGAGGCAGGGAAACTGAGGCTCTGAGTACAGCCCTGACTTATCAGACCTGGCCTGTGGCTCAGGTCTCTGGGTTTGACTCAGCCATATGCCCAACAGTACAAGGTAGGCTAGAAAGCCACCTTCTCTAGGAGATCTCACTCCATCCTGTACCCACCATTGTCTGTGGAACTGGAGACAGGCTCAGAGAAGTTTAGTGATTATCCCAGAACAACAAGCATAGTAAAAAGGCAGGACTGGAACCCAAGACCACCAGCTCCAACCCCAATACAGTCCCTGGAACTGAAAGTTCCCTTTCATACCAGTTCCCAGTTGCTAGAAAAGTGGGGTCAAGGACAACACCTCTGAGCGATGGCCCATGCAGCCTTCTGGATAGAGTCTGTTTCCAAAGAGGAGGGGAGTTCTCTTGTACCCCTCATGTCGTCAGCTGTCAGCCAAGGCCCCACACGCAGCTGCTATCGCTTCCCTGCCCGCACCCCATTGCCCTCTACTTCCCCTGACTGGTGAGAAGAAAATCTTAGTGTGCCTGCTCCAGGGGTGTGAGGTCTGCTGGCCCTCTGTGTGTGGCATTGCCCTGCTCCCTGGGTCCTGTCCTCCCCCAGGGCTGCCCTGGCCCTCCTCATGTTTCCTTAGGAAGCTACACAGAGAAAGAAAGGCAGCACCTGCAAATTGGAAGTGTGTGTCCTGCGGCTTCCATTCTCTGCTCAGGGATGCAGATCCCTTCTGACCGAGGGCCTGGAATGCAAGAACCAAGAGCTCAGAGTAGAACGTGGCTCTTCACCCTATCCAGGACAGCTTAATGTGCCCTGCTTGGGGGCTGCCTCGAGCTGTACACTGAATCCTATGATCACAGAGGAGCATACCCTGCTATGGGCAGACTTGGGAGACTTCTGCCCCCAGGCGTGCATACCTTTTATAATTTTCTCCCCTTGAATGTGGACAGGACCCATGAAGATGACGCCAGATATGACTAAGGTCCCTAATAGGTTGACTTTGATGTCATACAAAGGGAGATTACCTTGTGTGGGCCTGATTGTACCAGGTGAGCCTTTAAGGGGATGAGGCAGCAGCCCTCCCACTGGCCTGGAAGGAAGCAAAGAGCCATTCCCATGTGGAGGCCATGTCCACACGGAGGCCATGTCCACACGGAGGCCATGTCCACGTGGAGGCCATGTCCACACGGAGGCCATGTCCACACGGAGGCCATGTCCACACGGAAGCCATTTCCACATGGAGGCCATGTCCACGTGGAGGCCATGTCCACGTGGAGGCCATGTCCACACGGAGGCCATGTGCACACGGAGGCCATGTCCACACGGAGGCCATGTCCACGTGGAGGCCATGTCCACGTGGAGGCCATGTGCACACGGAGGCCATGTCCACATGGAGGAACTGTGCGGTCTCTAGGACTTAGAGTGGACTCCAGCTCACGGCCCCCAAGGAAACGGTAACCTCAGTGCCACAAACCCAAGGCCCTGAATTCTGTCAACTACTTGAATGAGCCCCAGACAAGAATGCAACCGGCTGACACTGCGATTTCAGCCAGGTGACCCTGGGCACAGGATCCCAACCACCTTGACTCTTAACCCTGGGAAACTATGAGATGAGAGTTCTCTGTTGTTTTAAGTCTCTAAGCTTGTGGTAATTTATTACACAGCACTCAAAAGCTAATGAATCATCTTCCAGCCTTCTCTTGTTGATAGCTCTCTCCGAGCCTGTGAAGTAAGGATTGAGCTTAGCCTGGCACCTCAGTGGGCAGGGACATATCTCAGTTTAATCAACTTTGATAGGAAAAAATTAACCATCACACTTACAGCACAAAGTTGGAACATGGTTATGGGACAGAGGTGGGAGCAATGAGAGAGAGAGAGACAGAGGGACAGAGGGACAGAGAGACAACAGGACGAAGGGACAGCGGGACAGCAGGACAGAAGGACAGGGGGACAGCGGGACAGCGGGACAGAGGATCCTCTCATTTTCCTAGTAGCTCCTGTACTTTTGTTACAGGAAACACTGTCATCTTGCTTCTGTTGTACTTATTCATTTATTTTCAAACCCTTTTATTCTAATAGTGCCAACAATGAAACAAAGCTCAGTGAATTAATCTTCACAACCTCTGATTAGGACTCTTTCTCCCAGGGAATGGAACACTCCTGTAGACAAAGAGTTAGCACTGCAAGTAGAGCACGCTGTGCCTGAGAGCCCATCTGGGCGTGGACCCTGCAGCTGTGTCACTCATGGACCATAGGCTGTGTGGGTATAAAACCGCTGACCACTCTGTAAAGTGTCCAAGGATGAATCATTTTACAGAAGGTAAATATCTCCATTTTGCAGCTGATAAAAGATAAAAAGGAGGAAGAAGTCATTGGATTCTGGAACTGAATGTCTGGTGGTGCCTTTCTCAAGTGACAGTCAAACTAGGAGGGGTGAGCGTGAGCCATCAGCTCCAAGAAACCTCCCCAAGGGATCTCATGGTGGCACGTGGGCTCATGGAAGGCCCTTGTGGTGGCCAGTGGTGCTGCTCAGAGGCAGTTGGTCTCTTTCCTTCCCCAGCACCGAGAAGGTTGACTGCTGCAGGAGAGAGGGCCGCAGGATTAGTTTTATATCACAAGGTGTGAGTGCAAGTGGTGTTACTTCTGGGATGGAGCATTTAATTGTGGCGAGCAACCTTCGTACTTCCTACCGATCTGCAATCTGCACTCTAAGTGGTGGAGGCTGTCAGCCTGCATTCTGAGTGAAGACAGTGAGGAGCAGAGTCCCCAGTTGACCCACTATGGACACATAACTTTGATTGTTGCTGCAGCACAGCCTCACCCATAGTGACTGATGGAGCCAGTCAGGGATATGTAGTACACACATCCATCCCTACTGCCCAGGTATCTTGCTGACATGGTGGAAAGACCGGAACCGTGTAGCGGGGCAAACTTATAGAGGATTCTCTGGAGTGAGGGTGTCTGGGACAGCTAGATTTTCTGGTTAATAGAAGAATATCAAAATTTATTAGAATTCGGAAAGCATGGGATTTTACTTTTTCTTACTAGTATACAGATGCAAGCATACCATATATGAATTGTTTCCCACTTTTATTTTACTGATTTTAAATGTTTCTTCATGTTGTTATAGAATTTGAAATCATCATTTTTAATGACTGAATAAATATTTCAGAATGGATTATGAAAGAACTTACTTAACCACCATCCCCTGTGATGGGACATTTAGAGTTTTTGCAATTTTACACTAGCATAAGTACCACTGCAATAAACATCTTTGTGCATAAAGCTTGTTTTCTGTTTAATAGTATTTACTTTGGCTAAGTTCCCAGAAGTGGAATACCTGAGCAGAAATGTCATGAAACCTTACCTTTATTCAAACATTCATTTGAAAAATAAAGCATTCATCCATACTGATGCCACGGGATGGCCAGTTGGTGGAAATAACACACTCTTTCATTAATGATGAAAATGGAGTCAGGCCTTGGCCATGATCCTCCCTGCTGGTTATCACTCTCCAGGCCTACGATGATGTGGGCCAAGCCACAAGGCCAAGTAAGCCTGGGGGGCCCGACCAAGACATGGGCACCCAACGACCTCAGCTCTCTACTCTGTGGCTCTAGCCCAAGTCACAACACTTCTGAGGGCCCACCACCATCCCCTCTAAACATCTTTATTCTGTTCAGGCATCGCCTGAGAGCTCACCACAGCCCTCCTCTTCCACCTTGTGGATCCCATCCCCTCTGCAGTTCCAGAGCCAACATCCCCTTTCCAGACCCCTAGTCCCAGCCATTGCTTCCCTCTCCAGGTGGCAGTGCCTGCAGATCACTGGGGTCTCACAGGTTGGATTTGGGAAAGGATACTCTCTACGCATGTATGTAAAGCATCTTGACTGGGCTATGTACCAGGGCCCCTGGGGCCCAGTATTTCCCTACAAGCTCACCTAGCCCCTTCCTCTAACCCATGGGCCTGGCTTATACTCCTGGGGATCTGAGAGACATCTAAATGACTTTTCACAGTACTGTATTCAAAACTATCCTCTCCTTCCATCCTCATGCTCAACTTATACTCTAAGCCAAATTTTAGCCAAGCTCCTCTGAGCTCCTGTGTGAAGTAGGCCTCATCCTTGGCAAGCCAAGTTCTAGCAAAGAATTCTCTTAGCCAGTTTATCAAGAATCCCCCGACCCTTGATATCCAGTCAAGCTCCTCTTCCCTCACCCCTGATACTCAAACAAGTTCCTCTATGTAAATTTCTATCCTCTCTCTTACCCTGCCCTCTGGCTATAAATCCCCACTTGTCCCTATTTGTATTTGACTTGAGTTCTCTCCCTATTGCAATAATCTTGAATAAAGTCTTCCTTGCCCTCTTTTACAAGTGCCAGAATCATTTCTCTGTGACAGGAGACATTTTTTCCCATTCAGAATGTCTCCTTATGGGAGAAGTTAGCCCTGGGGAATGGCTGCCAGACACACACACCAGGTTTGTCGCTCCCACAAATGACATGAGAATTGGTCCGAAGCCAACACCAGCCAGCTTGTTGCCTGGGCAAGCGCCAGTCTGGTACTCCAACCATCATATAGACACACAGATCTCTTGATGGTTCAAACCCTTTCTGACTCACAGAAACTTTAATATGATTCAGGATGTCTCTGCTGTGAAATTTCTGTGCTGTTTATTTTCAGCAGTTGAAGGGAAGGGAAACTCTGGTAAAAGGATGTTCTGAGTGGAGAACTGAGACCCACACTCCGCTTACCCAGCATCCTGTCCTCAACCTTCACCTCACAGCATTTCCTTTAAGCCAATTCATTTATTCACTCTACACATTTATTAAGGTGCTCCTATGTCACCTTGTCTTATATTATTGATGAGGACTTGATATCTTCAGAGTGTTCATTCTTCATTTTTAGTTTTATTGCACTTTATTCGGCAAAGAGTTTTGAGCCGCTGAGCATCCATGAGGTTTTTGGGGACATTACTATGAAGCATAAGGTGAATTGAGGTTCTGCCCTCATGCAGCTCCTGGTATCAGAGAGAAGTCTGCACAGAGAAGAGATCTCATGCTGGCAGGGATGATGTCTGGCCTCAATGGCAAAGACCTGGTCCCAGAGCAGAAAATGAAGTAATTAGACAATTGTGCCTTTGCGTCTATCTGATACCAGATATTTAGAGTAGAATAATTGAGATAATTTGCAAGGTGTGATAAACAATAAATGCCTAATAAAGTCCTCACTCCCTGACCTGCTTCTTCTTTTCTTCCCTCCTTTCTTCCTTTCCTCCTTCCCACCCTCCTTCCCTCCCTCCCTCCCTCCCTCCCTTCCTTCCTGGAATCTTCACAGAAGATTTTTGAGGCCTTTTGACTCTGGCCATGTGCAAATCCCTCTTCTCAGCATCCTGATAGGAAGGTAGGTTTGCAGACACCCCAGTGGAAGCTGAGAGGAGGCAGCCATTATCCAGAATCTTCTAGTGGAAATTGCCTTTGGGCTGGTCATTCTCTACCATCCACCCCCAGTGCCACGATGAGGAGACACCTGCCTCACTTCCCTTCCTTGTGGCCCTTGAACTCAGTGACAATGTGGCTGGGGTGTTAGGCAGATGTCTCTCCCTTATCATCCAGCACCAATGTCCAATGTTCTATCATTTACTTAACATTTTCGTCAAGTTTATTCACTCATATTGCCTAAATAAATAAAATTTAAAAGGTAACTTTATATTACAAGTATAAATATAGAATTTTTAATACCAGCCATAAATGGAAGGGAACTATATTAAAAAGACAATGAAAATAAAAGCAGTTTATTAAATTCTAGCAAGATACTATTTTGCCAAGTTTCTCAGATTGAAACTATTCTCTTTGTTAAAAAGGGAAATTATCATGTGTTAGAACAGTGTTACAGACATGATTTTACGGACTGAAATAAAATTGGAAAGAGAATAACTTCACATTACCAAATCCAGTGTTATTTTATTCATTCGTTCATTAAATTTTATAGGGTGCCTGAGTGGATGGTCCATGGGACTAAGAATACAGCATTAAATATAAGGTAAATGAAGTGTCTTCTCTTGTAGAGCTTATAATCTAACAGGGAAGATGGACAAGAAACAAGTAAATAAATAAAAATCCAATTCTAGGAAGAAAATATAGCAAAGAAAGAGAATAGAGAGTAGAGTGTGTATTTTAAGCAGGGCTATGTTTTGCAGCAGGGGAAGGTGATGGATCAAAGTTATGATTTGAACACGTTGAGTATTGGATATATTAATTTCAAACAGATCTTTGAATGGTGATTTGAACTAAGACAGTGTGGAGCGGGTGGAGCTGAAATGATCCACGTAAGGACATTAAGTGCATCGATGGTCTTTGAAGCTACAGGACTGGGTATGATTACAGAGGGGGAGCGTGGTCCTAGAGGCCTGAGCCGTCAGTGCGTCTATGGGTTAGGAAGAAGAGGAGTCCAAGAAAGGGTAATGAAGGAAGGCAGCCCGCTTGGCCCTCTGTGGTTCTATGGACGCACAAGGAGGGGACAGGGTTTACGAAGGATGGAGCGATCACTGACACGTGGTGCTGAAAGGTGGAGCCAGATGAAGACAAGACGGGTTTGACAAGATGGCATCCATTGGAGGGAACACCGTGGGCGAGCACCTGATTGGAGTGCATTACAGTGCGGACTCGCAGCAAGAAAGGGGAAGCAGGGGGTAGACACCACTCTATCCTCTTTCAAGGAATTGTGCTGGTGTTTAAGAGCTCGGGTGTGTATCTGCACCCGAAACGTCTCATGAACCTCCCAAAATCAAGCTGTGGACCACCTGGCCTACACATTCTTCCTGGAAACCCCAGACTAGTGGAGCCCTTTCCTTGTCCCCAGCCTTGAGACTACCAACACTCCAGGGAGGGTACCCTCTAGGTGCACTTCTCCTGGGGAGATGTTTCTTCTCCGGGTGCCGGAAGCCTGCTGTGCCCATACTGTGCACAACACAGACACGTGCAGCAGGAGAGCCAACATGCCAGGGCTGCGTGGCCGCCCACAACCTGGGCCCTCGTTCCAGAATGCAGAGAGGCGCCGGGGCAAGTCATGCTCCAGCAAGATATTTATTGATCTTGATTCACATGATCCAAGAAAAGCTTGGCCACAAAGTTTTCTGGTCCAATCACCAGGATATGGGGGTTGGGCAAGGGCAAGAGAGAGGAAATGGAATTTTAAAAAATCTGTCCTTAAGAAAATAACTCTTTGTAAACCTGATTTCTGTGAGCCGACGCATGCAATAGTGAAATGCTCTGTTACTCTTCAGAGGCGACAGTGAATAGGAGCTCTGTTAGTGGCTGGCAGGGCCTCCAGTATCAAAACACGCCAGGGAGATGGGAGAGCAGCCTTCCTGGAGTCAATTGTGAGCAAAGCCTGCGAGGAAGTGGGCCTTTCTCCCGCAAGCCCTCTGCCTAAGTGCGACAGAAAAGCCTTCACATTCGTGTGCATTTCTGTTTGGTACTAATAGAGTAATTAAGTTGTACCAAGACCAGATGTGCATTTCCACCCTGGGCTATTTCAGGAAGCCTTAACACTGGCCTCATCTGCACCCGTCTTTTCTTTTGTATATTTGGCCACCAATATTAAGAAAAGTCTGCATTAACCATCAGAAAAAAATTGGAACAGCTTGATGTTTTTTTGTGTGGGAATCAAAAGATAAAAGCAATGGCTGAGATGCTAGCATGTGCCAGGTGGTTGGTGGCTGTATTCTCCTTTCAACTTCCTGATACTCTGTGTTGCAGACAGGAAACTAAAGCATAATGAGGGAAATGACCTGCCCAAGACCACAGAGTGACAGAGCCGGGCACCCTCTGATAAGTGGTTTCTTCCCTTGTTTTCTAAACTGTCTGACTATTGGCAGCCAGCGGAGATTTCCATCCTTGACTGAGGGAATTTTCATAATAATGTAGCATGTAAAATTATAGGTACCAATTGCCTAGAGGTTGCATCCTAGCTACGCGTGGCTGGCCTGCTCTGTCCGGCTCTCACGTGAGTATGATTCCTGCTGGTGGTGGTGGGCTGTTTGCTAACAGTGAAGGCGAAGGCCCTGGGTCAGAGCACATATGCCCCAGACCCCTCCCACCCCCACCACTCTCCATTGCCTCCCACAGGCTGCCCCTCACTCCAGCATCTGGCTGGCCCCCATACGCATTGGCGTTACAGACCCTGTCAAGACCTCTATGTACTTCCTTTTCTTGTTAATTCTTGGGATAGATTGGGGGCTCCAGTACCTTTACCTCCCTTTCTCTAGAAAAAGAAGCTGATGCCCAGAGAGGTTCGACAGAAAATGGAGCTAAAATTCAAGCTTAGGTCTGAAGATCTTAGACTCCCACATCCAAGCTCTATTCTTGCTCTGCATGGCGCCCTGCGTGAGCTCTGCAGACCTCTGCCTTTACTCCTTTCAAATGCACTAAGGCCGAATGTAGAGACCTTGAGAATGCAGCCAACCAGCTTGCAGGGCCATAGAACCCTACTCATCTGGCAATGGCAGGCCTGTCACCATCTTCACATATTATAACTGTTTATTAAGCACTTTGGGTATTTTCTTGTGTATTTTCTCCCAATTACCCCAATACCGTCATACGATTTTACAGAGGAAGAAGCTGAGGTGAAGGAATTTGTCCAGTGTCGCATGGCTATTAGTTTGTAGATTCAGGATGCAACCCAGATTCATCTGGCTCCAAGCTTTGTGCTAAATACCCTGCTGCTGACTTCAGGCCCTGTGGCTTAGGTGGAAGTGAGAGCAGTTCCTAGCACCATGCATCTTGCCTTGTCCATGCATGTGTTTCTTTGTATCAGCATCATGTGTCAGTTACACAGCCAAATGGAAGGGTGGCACATACCCTAGGCATCACATTGCATGCCATTCCTGAAATGTTCTACTGGAAGGGATGTGTAACTTGCTTTACCCTGGTGGGGGCCTAACTGCCCCCTCCCTCTTTCCTTTTCTAGTGCATGGCTCTCCAGAAATACCATGTTTCCTTCCATTCTTCCTCTTGGTTACTAATATTAGTTTGGAAGGAGTTGAATTCAGATCCCCAGTCATGTTCCTCTGCCTTGAGCCTCAACAACTGGGAACATTATGTGTTGACATTATGGGGACTGATTCAACCTGTTAGCTTTGGGGACCATTGCAACTCTCTTGTCAATACCTCAAAGCCAGAAAGAAAAATCATCAATTCTTTGCTGAAGTTTCATTCCAACCACCCTCAAAGATCATCCACGACTGATGAGAACCTCTTGGTGGTGTTAGCTTCTATCCCAACACTGCCGAGCACCAACGGGACCTGCAATGGGTGAGCATGAAACATGCAGAGGCTGAAGATGTCAAGGCTTCCACCCCTGCAATGAAAGCTCTTCTCTGAAGTTCTGAATCTGGGCACTTTCTCTGAGGTTGAGCTTCCACTTAAGCCTCATAGCTTCAATTTTACAGACCCGCTGCGAACCTTCTGAGACGCCAACTCATTTACTCTTGGCAAAATCGAGCTTCCTCTCTCAATAGAAATGAAAGCATGGAAGACTTGTAAAGCTAACTCCAAAAGCATCATGCATATCTACAAACTCTTAAAATCCAACATTTGGATGAGCTGCATAGAGATGGATCAGAAACATATGGAGTAGATTTTCTGCACCGTGGGCCTCCAAAATTAAGGGAAAGGAGCTGGGCATGGTCCATTTGAGAGTTGCGGATCTCCAAGCACTTGAAGTATCACCAAACGTTTCCCAGGCAGAAGATCCTTTGGCCAAATTCCCCCGCCTTTCATTTCCCTCCCAGTGGAACCTTTTAAGGGGGAAAGGAAATGAGGAATCAAAGAGGACATGAGCAGTTAAGGAGAAGGTCCTCAGGAAGGTGGACTGTGAACATGGGGATTATAAAGCCATGTGGACAATTTGAGAGGTTTGGAACGATGCTCAAGTAGGTCCTTAAAACCCATGTCTGCAAACAGGTTTTATTGGCTTCTCCCGTAGTGATTCAGGCAGTGTTCCTTCTGAGCTGGCTGTGGATCTTGCAAATGAGCATGCACGTCACTTAGAAACTATTCACATTCTGTAGTGGCCAGAGCACGTAGAGTGATTGGAGCCCTTCAGACCATTTCCATGAAGCCTGGTAACATACAGGTCGTGCTGTCATGTGCTATTACTTGGCTGATGTTTGAAAGCACTTTTTAAAACAAAGTCCTATTGACTAAGTGAATTCTATTTTGAAGACCTCAAATGAGACTTTGAGATCAAGTCAACTATATTCATTTAGCCAAGACTAGATCCCATTTGTCAAGGTTAATGACATCTTGTCTAGAAAAGGCCAAATGACCAAAAGATGTGCGGAAATCACGCTGAAGACAAGCTCTGACTATCCAAAGCACTTGCAGACCCTCCCAGGAGCTCACGGCTCCCTCACTGAGGCCACCATGGCACGAGTAAGCCTGATTAGCAATGGTCTATCTACTTGTCAGACCCTGAAACTGGGTGCCCAGTCCCATCAGAATAGTCTGGTTCTTGTTCCTTGCTGGACGGGGAGCGGTGTGGATCAGCGGGTAGAACACAAGTTTAGACACCAGAGCGGCCTGAGATTTCGTCTCAGTTCAGTCTTCCAGCTTTGGGAGACTCCATGGCTCACTGTATTCTTACCTTGCTCTTCATGTCATGTGGCTGAAAAAAAAGCTGCTCAGCTCTGCTGCCCTTGATCCCAGGTCAGAAGTCTGGATTTACACACCTTCCCTGAGCCTGTGGGTTTTAAAATCGGCGTTCTTACTGTGTCTCTCCTAGCTACACAGGAGCAGCATGAACGCTGCTCTGGCTCTGAATGTGTTGTAAAACCCATCTCCAGTTGCCCTTTTCCAAGGCCATACAGTAGGAGGGTGGGACTGCGGGAAAAAGACACACACGCCTGGAATGAAGACCCAGGGCTTATTGGCTCTGGCTGAGGGTGAGTGGGATCCGCACATCTGCTCTCTAGCTCTGCACCACTGACACGGCTCAACAGGGCAGTGAGGCGACATACCCCCTCCCTCCCTTTGAGGACATTCTTGCCTCAAAGGGACAGAGATGTAAACATGGAATGACTGAAATACACACCCACTGAGGCAGTGAGGTGACAGGACACAACCGTTCTTAAACTTATGTGCTTCTGTACTTTCTATTTTATATAAACATGTAGCCCTTTGGTAATTAGAAAAAAGGATTAAGGTTTAAAAATAAGACAGTGGAATACACAAAATGATGAGACAGAGGAAGGAACCGCCTTCCAGTGAAGTGAGGGTTTTAAATGTTGGCTCAAGAAAGGCTTGGGGAAAGAGAATGGGTCAGTGGGGGCTTATCAGGCCACCTGCAGACACATGGGCACCACAAGCCTGAGTCTCACCCAGGAGACAGGATGGCAGGGCCTGGAACTAGAGTCAGATCAGAGTTGTTAAAGTGTCCAGAAACAGTGCCAAGGAATAAGGAAAAAGAGATCAGGGCCTGATGAAGGAGCTTTGCCTGCCAGCTGCAATTTTTATCCCCAAGGGAGTAATAAAAGGTCACCAAGCAAGGGTCTGACCACGTTTGCATTTGGGGCGTGTGGAAACAGGGCGGTGTCAGGAGACAATCTCATCAGGGTTTATTTTTAACCAGCTTATAAAGGCCAACAGTGAGACAGCCCATTTGCTAGTGGTCTGTGTCTGTGCCAGCGGTAGTTGTTAGTGCAGTGGCCCAGATGGCACCTGCCTGCCCCAGGCTCCTCACAGTCTCTCCTCCCACTGTGGGGAAGGGGCCCAGGGGGCTGCAATGGACCATCAATCTTCATTAAGTCAGGCATTGTCTTCAACAGGGTGGCAGCAGCTTGGAAAGAGGGCTTGCTGGAAGCACTGTGACCCCAGGGTATTTAGAAATAAAGGCTAATTGACCATAGGACAATCAAACAGATACCATCACTGGTGTTTGGGCTGTCTCCCAGTTGCACTGCTACCTCAGCTCAGCAATGGAGATGCCTGCTGGGCTCGCAGCCCCTCCCAGCCTGTGGAATTACACAAGACGTGATGGATGCCTCTTCATCTGGTGCTCTCAGATGGCAGCAAAGAGGGATGGAAGGCGCTGCTGTGGGGCAGAGCCTCTTCTCAAGGGCACACGAGGCCCTTTGCTGCTGCCAGGCCAGCCCAGTGGGATGCTCTGTTCCATTACTTTGGAGATTTCTTCATCATAGTAAAAATCCCACTGCCAGAAGGAATTCAAAGGCAGGGCCATGCTAGTCACACTGCTCTCAGCTGGACGTTGATAGCGTTCCGTGTGCATAGGACTGACCACTGGGGAAGTGCATTCCAGTCGCTACATCACTTAGTGAATTTTCACTGGGCTGGGGCTGGAGATTCCAGGGTGAAGAGGTTTCTCCCAGGCAGCTCACAGTCACTGTTGGTGTGCGTGCGTGTGTGTGTGCGTGTGTGTGTGTACGCACACACGCATGCACGTAGGGGACACTGAGGAACAAGCATCTCCTGGGAAACCCAGGGTTTCTAAGGGAAGCTCAGGGAGGGACTGAGAGTACAAATAGGGTCAGTGAACTAGGCCAGGACCCCATCTGACAGTAAAGCTGAGACCGGCCTCCCAAGGCCACAGTTAGTGAAAGCAGAGATCTGAATCCAGGGACTGACTAAAGCCCCTGGGAGCTCATCACTAGGATGCGTGACATCTTGAAGGACGGGAGCACCCTCGCCTTACAGAGTTGTCTCCAGCTGTTGCCTACAGAGTAGCCAGTGCAGTCCACGCTCAGGCGTGATCACTATTCTGCCTAAGCACTGGTGCACCGAGGACACTGCTCCCCACCGCCATTACTGCGGCCGTAAGTATGAGTATGTTTCAGGGAGAAGGTATATGTGACCTCCCACGCACTCCTCATTTCACATGCTCGGCACCATCTCACAATCCGCAGTGGCCTCTAGCCGCTCAGTCTACTTTTCCTTACCCGTGTGTGTTGCATAGCAGGCTTTTCAAAGTGTATGCCTGGACAAGATCTCATCCCACTCTGCCTATCTAAGTCCCATGGATCTGCCCATGAGGTGAGTCACTTGTCAGGATGTTGCTTGGCTCCTTCATTCCACTAAAATCTACTGAGCACTTGCTCTTTGTCAGTCACCATTTCTTGTCCACAGATGGAGCGGTGAAAAAAAACAAAAGCTATCTTGGGCAACTGTTGCTTAGAGTGTTCAGTTCAGAGCTGACTCCAAGAAAGAAATAGAAAAGACACTATAGTAACTTGTGGAATGTCCTTACATGCCAGCTGTTGTATTGAGACTTCCGGTCCTCTCCAGGGGCCCTACCCACTTACCTGTCACTCGCTGAAGCAACAGTTCTCAAGGGTACATCAGCATCTCCTGAAGGGCTGGGGACACTACCGATTGTGGGCCTTGCCCAGATTCCTGATGCAGTGCAGAGGTGGTGGGGCCTGAGACCGTGTACATTTAGCAGGTCCCAGGAATGCTGGTGCTGCTCAGGGCATACTTCGAGAAGCTCTGCAGCTTCCTCCCATGAGAGTAGCATCAGAGGGGCTGGTGGGCTGAGGCAGATGTGAGGCAGAGCCGCCTTGGAAGAGGGTGAAAGAGGAAACAAAGAGAACCCCAGAAACTGCTGCAACAGCCAAAACCTGGGTCATGTGTGGCTTGTATTCTCAGAAATGCAGCCTCCATATGGATCCAGCTGTATCTGAGTATTCCCAGGAAAAGGGACCCTGAACAATACGGAATGGAATTTATATTTTGCAGGATCCCAAATGAGAAGGGACCCACAGAGTGTCCTCAGTCGTGTGAAGGGCAGGAGAAAGAAGCAAGGAGTGAATATTTGTGGGCTGCACTGGATTCCTGACACACGTTACCTATTTAATCCTCCCAGTCGTCAGATTGGCACTATGATACCCATTTTACAGGTGAGAAAACTAAGACTCAGAGTACTTAAATAACTTGCTTAAACTCACAAAAGTAGTGAATGGAAGGGCCTGGATCGGAACCGACACCTGTGGCCTTGTGGCCACACAGTGATACTCTAACATGAAGAACTAGATAGAAACCAAGAGCAGCCACTGTTCTCTTTATAATAGACAGAACTTGGGTTCCATAGTCTTTTTGTGGGGTAGCAGCTGAAACAAGCTGTATGGTCTCAAACAGGATATTTGTCTACTCAGTGAGGTGAAAGACTCCTAGATCACTTTAGATGCTTGAGTTTTTTCTGTTCTCTTCTGTGAATAATGGCCACTGGTCCCATGTGTGTGGATCCTAGGGCACTGCTATAGATCGAATTGTGTTCCTCAAATTCATCTGATGAAGCCCTAACCCCCAATGTCCCCAATGTATTTGGAGATAGGGCCCTTAAGACAGTGACTGAAATTAAATGAGTTCATAAGGGTGTGGCCCTAATCCAATAGAATTTGTGTCCTTGTAAAAGAGGAAGAGACACCAGAGATCTCTTCTCTCTCTTCCTCTCTCTCTCTTCCCCTCTCTCTCTCTCTCTCTCTCTCTCTCTCCCCCCACCCCCGCCCCGTTCCCCACACCATATGAGGACATAGACAGAAAGCAGCCATCTGCAAGCCAGGAAGAGAGCTCTCATCATAAACCAAACTCTGCCAGAACCTTCATCTTAGACTTTCCAGCCCTTAGAACTGTGAGAAAATAAGTATCTATTGCTTATGCCATTCAGGCTACGGTATTTGTTATGGCAGCCCAAGCAGACTAACACAGGAACATTCCAGTTGGGCAATGGTCTATTTGAGAGGTGGATTAAAAATCCAAGCCTTAAAAGACTTCAGAATACAGGGTGGGCTCTGCTTCTGAAACCCTGACTCACCTTTGTTAGCTCTATAGTCACGATTCCATGTGGTTTATGAAAAGGGAATCCTGTCTTTAAAAAACCTCTCTCTTCTCCCTGCAAATTTAATTAACAGACACTCTATCCAAATCTTGTTGTTTCTTGGTGGACACACTGTAAGACAGGGTTTTTAAAGCCAATATCTTCCAGATGTAGCCAGAGGGCTTTACACACATAGCCTAATGTTCCACCATTTGCCACTTGGGAAACATCACATTTATGCCGCCTTAACGGTGGACTTCATTCCTGTTCAATGACCTTTAACTTATTGATGTAACTTGGTTATGGACAAAGCTACATGAGGTCAACAAAGAGTGCTGCTTTTGAATCAGGGACCAAACTTAGAGGACCTTCGCCATGAGTCAGGAGGAATCATCTCCTGGCAAAACTTAAATGTTTCCAGCTGTGATACTAGTTCAAAATTGTTGACTGTCTATCTTTTATCTATCTGTCTGTCTATCTGTCTATCTATCATCTATCTATCTATCTATCTATCTATCTATCTATCTATCTATCTATCTTCCATCTATCTACTTATCCTCGATCATCTATCATTTATTCTCTCTCTTTCTCACACACACACGTTCCCTAAATTTCTAGGGAAATGACAATGAAGGAACACAGAAGGGAGGGACATTTTTCACAACAGCAGTGAGAACAGGAAGAGCATGAATGAGCAGACTGAAAAGAGCTGTGTGTGCCTGGCTTTTTAATCACAATCATAATTTAATCATATGTAGAAAGAGATAACCACAGATTATCAGTTCCTGGAGGGAACCATTAACAAACTCAAATATACTGACAGCAAACCCCCGTGCCCCGCCCTCCTGACCCTCAGGCGCAGAGGCAGCCGGGCCACCAGTCCCTGAGCCTCTGGAGGGTCAATGGTAGACTGGAATGTCAGCCATTTATCCTTTGAAGTTTTGAGGCTTGGGATCCTGCTCATTTACCATTTATTGTTCCACCTCTTAGCTTATAATATTTTGTTGATATTAACTACTCTCCTCTCTCTTTTAAAAAATTGTTTGTGCTTTAAAAAAATCACTTTATTATCATTGTGGTGGGGTGTAGTGAGGGAACAGAGGCAAAAGAACATGCTTAGTCAGACACTTACTTGGGGTATTCTCAGATCTGGAAATACATACTTACTTCTCACTCTTCAAAGAAAATCACTTGAGAATATGCTATAAAATAATGAAAAAGTGTTCTAATGAAGAGGTGAAAATGTATGCCTTTAAGGAATTAAAGATATAAACCAGTACTCAATGTTGGCAAAATCTAAGGATGGCAGCTATGTGGCAGGTCTAGAAACTAGCCTGGTCCAACCAGAGGGTCCCAAGAAGAATATTTTCAAGAAAACAAGTGGATTTTACAACATACAACATAAATTTGGGTTTGGGGTGAGACAATCTTAGTGATAAGGTAAAGGCAAGGAGTCTCTTTTTTATTATAAGAAAAATATATACAATAGACATTCCAGGAAAGGTATATAAGAAAACCAGATGAAGAAGATGCAGATGTTTCATGGTTTAGGGCATATTATAGACTATGGGAAAAGAGAGTCTCTTTGACACGGAACAATTCTATTTGAGTAGCACGGGTTTAGTGACAAAAGTGTATATTCCTTCTCTATGGTCCTAATCACTCTACTGGTATATTACACAATAAAAAGTATTATACAAGTGGTTTATTTTTATTTTTAGAATTTACCTACAGGCAAAGCTCAGGAAACTAATTACCATCTTTCATAAATTCTAATAGACACATTTTTTTCCCAGATTTTAGAGTCCTTGATATTGTGATATACTTTATAATTGGTGGGATATCATTGGCAGCATTTTTTGTTTGTTTTTTATTTAAGGAAACATAAACCATTGGTGTGTCAGACAATTGATGACATATTAGATTCAATAGAATGATACATTGACAGAGGGCAAAAAATATTATAAACCTTAACAGTGTGAAATAAGAATAGAAATGACAGAAAATGAGATGAAGAAGGAAGGAGAAGAGCAGAGAAAGAAGGGGTTTTAATTCCTTCAGTTCACATGGTGAACACTCAAAAGGTGCTCTGTAGAGATCAAGAAATAGCTCTGAATATATTTAAAAAACATAAAGGTAAGCTAAAAGAGCTAAATTAGAACTAATAAAATTACATACATAAATAAAGTTTGGGCTGAGTAAAATCTGATGGAAGTAATTTAAATTTTCTATTTTTTTTTCTTTTTAAGTAGGGGGAGCCAAGAGGCACTGTTGAGTGAAGAAATAGAGCTCTGAACATATTATTGAGAGCATGGAGGTCACGACCAGGGAAAGCAAAATCAGAAACTTTGAAAAGTGATTACACTTGGAGAGTAGGGTGGGGAGGAAAGGAAAAGGAAGGTTTTACTCTATACTTGCAGCATTGTTGGGATTTTTACTACTAAGTGTATCACTGCTATAAAATTAAAACATTAGGAAACTATATTCTAGCACTAAAAAATATACTGCCCAACTTTTTTGTTTATTATCTTATCCTATTTTCACGTAAGGTGAATACATAATTGCCTGGGAGAAAATATCCGTAATATAAACACATGCATCCTCTATACTACTGATGAGAGGTGGTGTCTCAGTCTGTCTGTGGCCCAAACAGCCATGCATTGTAGCTATGTAGCTATGCACTATTTGAATGCAGGACCGACTCCTCTTTAAATTGTAGTTTTGTAGACAATATTCAATGCAAGGGGTTTATAAACAAGAATCTCTTTAAATAAATCACTCGCCTCACTAAAAGTTTGCTTACCATTCCTGGGAAGCAGCGTTGTTCAAACCCAAGTTTCAAATGCTCTGTGGAGATGCTTATTTGATTGGGGATGGTTAGCTGATTTCACTGGCCCTGAACACTTTCACGACTAAAACTATTGTGTCCATTTAATAAGATGTGTATATGTTAGGGCCTTGATCCTCCATTAAAGTCTGTATTTTCTAGTGGATTCAAAATAATGTTCTACAGAGGATTATGAAACACAGAGATAGACACATACACACACTCCCCTTAGCAGAACTCAGGCCTGAGTCATCGTTGGGCATCTCAGTTTTCCCAGGAGGAGGCCAGCACTTCCTCCACTCAACTTCTTGCCAAACTTATGGGGTCTGCATTTAATCAGCAACCAAGAGCAGCTGCCTATCCTGTATCTGTTGGAGAGAATAGCCTTCAATTTGCCGGCATGTAACAGGGATGATTTCTTGAAAGATCATTAGCTATATCATTCTTTCTGCTGTTGTGAAATCGATATTTATATCAAGTCAGCTTAGTAAAGAGCTGGGCACCTGGAGTGCACAGACAATCACTTTTACTAAATTGCTTTTTCTGCACGATGCTTTTTACCCAGACCAAGAGGATGCCTTCTGTAAGAACTGATAAAATTTCCCTGGGACATCATTCATTATCTCCCAGTGCATTCTCTTTAAAAAGACTTCCAGATTTAATTCCTGCCTTGTCTTGATACCAAGAAGTGTTCAGATTGTTGTGGAGATTTGTTCTGCATCATTGTGGGACCTTCATGAACTGTGGAACACCCAGGTGCCTTTTTCACATGGGTTACAAGCATTCTTGGAGATAAAACTGATTTTCAACCTTAGAAAGTAAAATACCATTATGGTACCCGTGTATGGTTTTTCAGCCTTATTCTTAGATTCATATTCTATCCTCCCCTTTCCTTCTCTTCCTTCTTCTAGTTTTATGTTTCTACCATTTTAGTCCAACTTGTGTATTCTTGTAAGTCACCCTAATTTTTTTGTAACAAAAAGGGGTACATGAATAACTAAAATAACCCTCACACCAAATGCAAGGTCAATGTCCTTGTTCGCATTTTACAGATAAGAAAACTGATGACTGGAAACGGAATCAGCCCAGAAGACATCATTGGAACCATGTCTGTTGGGTTCCAAAGTCCGTTAGTCTTAGCACTCTGTCCTATCTTATGAGAAAGAGCTTCTATAAATCAATGCTCTGTACCAGAGGTTGCGAGGACATTTTTAATGAAGCGAGAGGACATTTGTTTATAAACCACTAAAGCTAAGTTTCAAACCTAGTAACTCCTATGTGTGGTCTGCATCCAGGCCATCCATCGTTAGCAAGGCTACTTGCTTGGGCCACAGCTTGACCAGGCAGGGTTCCTCTTCCTGGTGAGGGTTCCCACGGTCCAGACGTGGAGCCTGCCCAGCTGCCCAGGGACAGGGCCATGTGACACTGCTGGACCCCTCAGGCCCTCAGCTGCTTCCCTCCTCCAGCTCTCTTCTTTCCCTGGTCGTCTGTGCTCCCCCCTAGACTCTGGGCCAGGCAGAGAGAGGTATGCTGCACTGGCAGAGGGAGGTGACTCAGAACACTGCACCTTGGCTTACACACGTTCACGTTCCCTTTGTCACAGAGGTGAGGGTCAGGACAGAGCACCAGTAACAGCTCAGCGCCAGGTACCCCAGTGAACGTCAGCACATGTTCAGAATCCCCATGCCGTTGCTCTCTGTGCCTTGAAACTACAGTCTGCGAAGGCTTCTCTGCCTGAGTCCGGACGCATGTTTGGCTGACTTCTCTCTCTGGCCCCTGGATTAGCCCAGAACCTGGCACATAGTAGGTACTCAAGAAACATGAGTTCCTTCCTCTTGTTGGCCTGGAAGCTCTTACTCTTTAATACTCCCGGCATGAATTCTGGGGCTGCGTTGGCTCTAGCTCCCTCTCCTGGCTTTTCTTTGAAAACAATGGGCCTGATAAAAGCTCCAACAGGATTTATCAAACACCCCTCTCCTCCAGGCCCAAGATCCTTGGGGACTTTGAAAGGAAACAGGCTCCATGTGCTTCCAATCGGGCTTCATTTAGCTCATCACGTTGTTCTGTTGGAGCTGGGGGTTGTGTGGGACACCCTGGAACTGGTTCATGGCTCTGCTTAAAGATGTTTTTCTTAGAAGCAGGAAGTTACGTCCTGCCAAGAAGAAATGAAAATAAAGCCCCCAAGGGTTCGTCAGGTTCACTGGGAGCCGCATGGAGATGTTGCAGTGCACTGGGCCATGCCGGGGGGACTTAGACAGGGGCGCTGTCCAGGGCTCTAAGGATGCAGGCCAGGCGGGCCCTGGCATGGCACTGCCTGGGCAGAGCAGATCGCTGTCCTTCCTGGCCCAGGGGCTCCATATTGGCCCCACTTTCTCTAGGATCACCTGCACATTCAGCGTTGTTGGCTGCCGCAGCCTGTTCCTGACTCTGCAGAGGTGGAGGGGCATGTGGGAAGGGCCCAGGCGAACCTGGAATCCAAATCTTGGCTCTCAGCTGATGGAACTGTATCCTTGGGCAAATTGCTTTGCCCCCGTGGGCAGCAGATGCTGTGCTATGAACTCAGGGCTTCTCATTCCCCCGTCCCACACTTCCTTACCCCCTCACCACTGGCCCTCTCGCCGCCCTGGCCAAGGTTCAGAAAAGACCATTTATTCAAATACATTCAGTGTGTGAGTGGAGCTGAGCAAACAGCCTGGGAGTGTGAAGAGGCGCTTGCAGGCCTTCCGGGAAGGAGGGAGGGAGGGAGCGTTCCTCCCTAGACTGCGACTGGCGCTGGCGTGGGGCTCCCGGGGCAGGCTCCACAGACCCAGTGCAGGAGCACGGACAGCCCTCGCCTCTGGGGAAGCTTCTTGGCAGACAGCATAGAATTCATTTCTACCTTTTTCATTCATTCAATAAAGACTGAGAGCTTTCCACTTGCTCAATGGAAAAAAAAAAAAAAAAAAAAAAAAAAAAAAGCTTGGGCTTTGGCCTAAAGCCCAAACCGGTTCTGTCATGTACTGATTTTACAATCTTGGGGAAACTGTGTAAAAGTCTCAGCTTTTTCAACTGAACAATGGTGATAAATATCTCTACCTTACTGGGTCCTCAAGTAGAAAAAATGCTACTTGATATTTTCAGTTCCCCAGGGAAACCTGGCCACTAGATCCCTGTGGGTTTTTATACAGACATCCATCATCACCCTAGTGATTCAAGATTTTACATTTGTCACTTACATGTGTTTCTGAGCTCCTGGAGAATAGGAGCTTTGTCTTATTCCTCCATCTGTCTCCAGACTCTGGAAGAGTCCCCTATTCATTCAAGTGAGGGTGGAGTGTATAGGAAAGTGATTTATCTCTTTTGCCATGTCCTGTGAGGGTACCTGGGCTGCAAAAATGGACATGTTGGGGGTCAGTCAGATATGTGTGACTATGATGGGACAGAGGGCAATTGAGGTGGATGTCCTTGGTTGCCTCTCAGCCAGCCGAAAAGCTGAGGGAATGCTGAGGGTAGACAAGATGTCTAGAGCCAGGCAGTGAAACACTGCACGGTCACATTCAGTTGCAGGGAATGGCATCCTGCTGGCACGGGAAAGCATACAATGCAAGTCCTACTTTGAGTCACCTTGAAGCTGCTGATGGCATCTATCCCTCGGCTACAAAATTTGGAACTGGGGTGGGAGAGGACTGCAGATTTCAGCTCAACCAAAGTTTTCAACAACTGGAACTCTTTGCCTATAGAATTAGCTACCTTAGGACGCAGTGAGTTTCCCAACCCTAAGGGTTTTACATAAAGTCTGGATGGTCATATTTTAGAAATGTCTTATTAGTTAGTCATGAATCACTGAAGATTGGATTACATTCCAAAGTGTGGTGCATGCATGATTGGTACATAGATTACAAAGTACACAGATCAAAGTTGAAAAAAATTATGTTTTTTTCACTTAAATTTATGTATTTTTGTGGTTAGTCTCTATTTATGGCAGTGGTACCTGTTTTTCATTTATGGAGTAACAAAGGTTTATTTTAAAAATACAATACCATTTATGATTGCTCCCAAAATGAAATACTTTTGTATGAATCTAACAAAATATGTACAGAATTTCTATGCTGAAAACTATAAAATATTGATGAAAGAAATCAAAGAATAGCTAAATAAATGGAGATGCATACCAGATTGGAGTCTCGGCATAGTAAACATGTCACTATTCCATAAGTTGACATGAAGGCTTAATGCAATTTCATCAAAACCCGAGCAAGTTGTTTTTTTTAATGTTTGTTTGTTTGTTTTGCTTTGCCTTATTTTTTGTTTCTGGTGTTTTTCTTTTGATGTAGGAAACTTTGTTCTAAAATGTATACGGAAAAGGAAGGAACTTGAACAGCTAAGACAGTTTTTAAAAGGAATAATGATGTAGGAGAATCAGTCTAATTAATTTCCAGACTTATTACCTAACTACAGCAATCAAAGTTGTGTGGTATTTGTGGAGGGAGAGACATACACATTGATCAGTGGGACAGAATGAAGAGCTAAGAAACAGATTCACACAAATATGCCCATCTGATTTTTGGCAGAAGTGCAAAAGAGGAATGGAGGAAAGAGACTTTTCAACAAATGGTGCTGGAGCAATTGGGCATTCACAGGCAAAAACAAAACACAAAAAACAAAAGATCTCAACCTAAGCATTAATCCATTATCAAAATTAACTCAAAATGGATCATGGATTTAAATGTAAAACATAAAACCATAAAACTTAAAAATAATACAAAATAGTTTCCAGGAGCTAGGGCTACACAAAGAGTTCTTAGACTTGGCACCAAAAGCACAATATATAAATAGAAAAATTGATAAATTACACTTCATAAAATATAAAAACGTTTGCTCCACAAAAGGCCTGTTAAGAGGATAAAAAGGTAAGCTAGAGGCTGGGAGAAAACATTTGCAAACCACATATCCAACAAAGGACTAGTATCTAGAACATACATAAAAAGAAAATTCTCAAAAAATCAACAGTAAAAAATTCAAACAATCCAATAAGTAAATGGACAAAATACATAAAGTGACATTGCACTGAAGAGAATGTACAGATGTAAAATAAGCACGTGAAAAGATGTTCAAACATCGTTAGCCATTAGGGAATTGCATGTTAAAATCACTATTATGTATCCCTACAGTTATCAGAAGTAAATATGCTCAAGTTAAAATAAGTCAATTTAAAGACAAAAGTCAGTAAAATATTGGTGACAGATGGTACATATATGGCAAAACTTTTGAAGGCATCACCTGAATGACTAGAGCCTGGGAAGCACTGGCCCAGACGACCTCCAGATAGGATGGTGCTGGGCACTTGGTCAGAAACCCTGGGTCGAGCTCCGCCACTCACTGACATTCAACCGCTCTGTCTAAGGTAGAAGGGAAATTTATGAGATATGAGAATAAGATATATCTGAAAATAAGAATGAAAATTATCTTTTATGCCTGTTTCACAATTCTGTTATGAGACTCAAGTAAGAAAAGATAATTATGAAACAGTAGCTATTAATATCAAGGTTCTTTCCCATTCTGAGATTCTATGATTTTATGTTAAATGACAGAAGTCCTGTCAACACTATTTATTTTAGTTGCTACATAAGATCCAAGTGGCCTTCCTTCCTTTCTTGTTTCCTTCCTTCCTCTCTCCTTGCTCCCTCCCTCCTTCCTTCATCCCTTCCTTCCACAATTGTGACTGAATGCCCACTGTCTATCAGCTCCAGTGCTAGAGGCATGAGCTACAAAGCCAAATGGTCAGATCCCATACTTTGAGATGTTAGTATGCATTCTAGTGGGACAATAGGTATACCTCAAATTACTGCATGAGATGGTAAATTCCATTCTACCAAAACCCAGAGGAGGTTCCTTATTCATCCTGGTGGGTTAGGAAAGTTTCCTTGGAGAAAGAGATATTTAAAATGTATTTTAAATGTGGAGAAGGAGAAGGAGAAGGAAAAGGAGGAAGAAGACGATTGGGCTTCATGTCTCATTATCACAAGGTTTCCAGACTTAATCACATGACAGTAGAGTTCCAAGAGCAACAAGGGGACGTGCCCTAATGGACATGCAAATCTGTGCTCATGTCACATTTGTTGCCATCCCACGGGCCAAAGCAAGTTGCAAGGCCAGCTCAGCTTCCGGAGGTTGAGACAGACTCCAACACGGGACGGGAGGAGCTGTAAGCGCTGTGGTCATTTTGTAATTTACCATAGGATGTGAGCTTCATAAAAATACCTGTAACTCAAAAGCTCGTTTGCCTGCATCTCTCCTGGGCTTCTGGCTCCTCTGCCTCTTGCTTGCCACTGGTGTCTCTTTTTGCTACTCAGTATTCCTTGCTTTTCATTTGACTCAGGGTCTCATCTCCCTCTCAGCTTTTCATTCTCCTTTATTTATTAGATGGCTTCTCCCTTTGCAAAGGTTCTCGTCCTCCCCAGGCACTGGCCAGGGTGCAGACACCTGCATGGGAACACTTTTTCCAGGCTGCTTCTCCTGCTCTCCTCACTGCCTGACGGAGCCCAAAGAAAGGTCGGATGGCCAGGAACATCAAGAGCTCTCAGGCACAAAGAAATATCTTTATAAGGATTGAACACCATTAAAAAACCTTTGGAGTTTGCCTTCCTGCTCCTCCAATCATGGAGCAGGCGGAGGAGGTGTGTCCCTGGCCTTCAGCCAGCTCCTTGATTGGCTGAAGAAATGGGGGTTAGTGCAGCTCCAACAACAAGGGCTCACCTCATTCCCCATGTTCATGGCCCCACGGGGCACACTCCAAGACCTTGAGCCTGATGGTCACAGGGGCCAGCTCGGCCTCTGCTGGTTCTAGCTGTAGCTTCTCCTCAGATGCCCCATCCCAGTACTGTCCCTTTTAAACTTGTACTTGTGGTAGGTCCCTGAGAGCCACTGCCCATGTGAAAAAACTCGTCCCACACCCCCTCCAGCTGGGCCCATTTTCTCCTTGGTCTGGAAGCTGGGAATCAGCCTAAGACATTCCTACCACACGGGAACAACACGAAGGCCCATGTGGACAGTCATACGTCCTCGTGCTCTCCCAGATGCCTGAGCATCCCTGCCATCGTCTCTCCCAGGGGGAGGGGTGGGGATGGTCAGCAACCATCCGGTGCATTTTCCATAGAATGCCCCTGTTTCTTAGAAAGCCTCACCAGGTACATGCATTCCACAACAAAGAGATGGGGTTGCAATCCCTCCCTTTGCAACACATCTTAATGCTTTTGAGGTCCTGGCTTCAAACAACACCGACTCACCAGCAACACCCTCTGCCAGGGGTGTGGGGCCTCCTGGGGGCTGTCATTTGATTGCTGACATGTGTGATGGCACAGAAACTGCTTTCTGTAACTTATTTGGAGAGATGAGGAACAGGTTTAGCCAAAGTCCTATTGACGGCAACTTAAGAAACTGTGGGATGAAGGATCCCGGATGCTCCCTGATTCTGTTAGCAGCCTCCCTCGTGGGTACCACAATGTGATCTGTAGACAAACAGAGCCTCGTCAGAACCCAGACCTCTGCCAGAGAGCATCCTGCAACCAGCTGGGGCCTGGGGAGTGCTCAGCTGACACAGACCAGATTGCTCTGGGAACCTGAGACGCTGTGCAGGGCTTGCCAGCCCCGGACGCACGCCGAGACCTAGAGAAATCGTGATTTACCGAAGTGCCCAATCCGGGAGCTTCACCCGTCACACCTGCCATGAAGGTGATCTTCCTGACCCAGCAGCAAGCAGTTGCTGATTGCAAAGATGTTTTGTTAACGTGAGGGGCTGTGCCTCGGAGGGTGGGTGATGAAAAGCAGATGAGGGCAGGAGTCGCTGATGGGGCTCCCCTTGGGGAGCATTCCACTTGGGCAGAGGGGCCTGCCAGGCTGGGGAGGTCTCTGTCTCCAGCACCAGCTCCAGTTTGGCCAGATTCATGGGAAATGTTCCCGCGTGGGGGGAACATGCCAAGTGCAGCACGTAGAGTTCCGACGCTGGAGCTTGCCGCACAAACACCCTGACGCCCCTGCCTGCAGATTTCACATCAGCCAGTGTGGGTAACCGCCAGTTCCTCCCTGGAACCATCTGTGGTGACAGATGGGCTCAACCCCACCCACTGGAAGGGAGACTCGGATTTTCAGAGGAGTGGAATAAAGACACCTGGCTGCCACCAGCCTGACCAGAAGGAGCCTCTTCTACTGCACTTGCCACCTCCTTCTTCCCGGACAAACTCTTATTAATTCCTCAAGGCACTGCCCAGGGGCCACCTCCCCTGGGAAGCCCTCCTTCCCAGATCCCCAGGCTTTATCACCCTATACATATCACGTGGCATCAGCGCAGGTGCTTGAGGTGCTTCCTGCCCAGCTCACAGGTAAGTCTGTGTTGCTTCTCTCTGAGTCTCTACCACCTAATTTTCGTTCTGGCGCAAAATAGGTGCTAAATAAACATGTGTTCAATCCATAAATAAATATTTTTGCTTTGGTTTCCTTGACTGCAAAATAGTGAAGGCAATTCATGAGCTCGGTGTACAAAATGAAGTCGTGTTCTGCCTGCTGTTTGTTTTAAAATAGCATGTGTTTACCCCCTCTCTCCTACCCCAACGAGCACCCTTCCTCCTGGGGTCAGATCATCAGCCCTGAGCCCAGGGAGGCTGGCACCACCCCAAGTCAGGCGGATTTTCTTCCTGATCTGGCCCCTGCCCCTCTCTTCTGAGCATTGTTCTTGCTGCTTCACACCGTTTCGGAAAGCCTTTTGCAGAGAGTTCCGGGTCTGGTGGTGTGGGTGCACAGTAGCCCTGGGTGAGGGCGGAGGAGGGGAGGCAGCTGTCAGACAGTTATGTGGTCCCGTGGGCCTGGGCTCCGTGGGCCTGAACTCCCGGTGTTCCATCACTCAGGTAGCCAGCTGCTTGGACTTGCCTACACACACTCACGCTCACACCACACAGGATCCCAAGACACGCCCAGACAGGAGGCATGTCCAGGCTTAGCCGCCTCTTCTCACGGCCGCTGGGGCCTGTGTTGGGACAGGGTAACCAGTCTTCTCTGCCCTCACAGACTCTCCCGTCAGGGAACCCTGTCCTTTCCTGTCAGCTCTACCCAGCAGGCCTACTCACTCTACTTGCTAGTATTAAACCTCAAAAGGGGGAGGATTTCGGGCCTTGACTGCTCCCCAGAAACCATGAGTACTATTGGGAAGAATGACCCTCTCCATGCAAAATAGTAAACATATGCAGTAGGTACTTACTCACCAACATCAAGTTACCAGACGAGGCCTCTAAGGGAGTGAGAACAAAGCAGAATAAAGAAAGTCTGCTCCGAGGTATTCGTTGTCTTTATTGGTGACTAGCAGTTGGTCTTACCACAATCATGTAAAATTCTGCCTTACTGGACAACCCCCCACATACATTCTTAGAGATTGTATCACACACAATAGAGATTTGTGAGGATGAAAGGATGTGTATACAAGTGGCCATGTTTGTGAAGTGTGAATCACAAAATGTGCCCCTTTATTCTTATTGACCATTGACTAAAAGAAGAGAAGTACCAAATCCATGAGTCTCCCTTCAGTGCATTATTTGTTTTGTTTGGTTGTAACAAAGGTTTTAGGAGGAATGCCGTGGACCGAATTGTGCCCCACTCCCTGTTCATATGTTGAAGCCCTAATACCCAAAGGGATTGTATTTGGAGATAGGGCCTTTAGGAGGTAATTAAGGTCAAACGAGGTCATAAGGGTGGGGCTCTAATCAAATACAATGGTGTTCTTGTAAGAGGAGAGACACCCGAGCTCTTTCTCTCTCTCTCTCTCTCTCTCTCTCTCTCTGCTCTCGTGGAGGAAAGGCCACGCGAGGACACAGCAAGAAGGCAGCCATCTGCAAGCCAAGGAGAGAGAACTCAGGAGAAAGCAACCCTCCCAGCACCTTGATCTTGGATTGCTAGTCTCCAGAACTGTGAGAAAATATATTTCTCTTGCTCAAGGCACCCAGTGTGTGGTATTTTGTTATGGGAACCCAAGCTGACTGACAGAAAAGCACAAAATCTAACCAGCCCGCCCAAAGGAGATGATGCCCATATACCCAGTGAAGAACTAGGAGGGGAGAGAACAAATGCAAGGGTGTATATGTATTTGGATATTGCAGATGTTTTCACCCAACCTTTATGGCTCAGAGAGTGGTCTAGGGCCTCAAATACACAGAGGAGGAGAAGAGTGAATCTGTGACTTTTGAAGTATAAAACAGACTTGTAAAATTCATGGAAGTGACAATAGGATAATAAAAAAAAGTATTTTCAGAAATATTTTTAAAATATTGAGAAGATAGAGCCACATTCCAAGCAAGATAAGCATCTCCATGAACCAGAACCAACATGTGAACCCACGTGACCAGGCTGAAGCTGCAGGGATGGATGCTGGAACCGCTAAGCCGACTGCTACTGTGAACAGTGACTGAGCTCACCCCACTGCTGGGGAGTTGTCCGGAGCAAGGCTCCCTGTAGGAAGCCCACAGGTTGGGCGCTGAGCACGGCCTTGGCATCAAACTGGAGATCACGGCCTGTGGTGACAGACAGCAATAAACATTTGCCTGGGGTGGCAAGAGGGAAAAGAGGCAGCCACTCTTCTGGAAGCCAAGGCAAGCCATTCCCTGGCTCGGGGACAGATCAGTAATATGCCTGTGGCAAGAACCCTGGGCACCAGTATAAAATTTGTGTACAGGTCCCAGGAGCTGGCTGAAGGCAACAGCAAAAGTGACAGAGAGGAGCAGTGATCTCAGGGACAGGAAGAAGTAACTAAAATGGGAAACAATACCACTTCTTGTGCGCACGAGGACACTTATACCACATCGGGAAACCACCACTATAACAGTCAACCAAGACACAGAAAAGTGAAGGATTCACTTCAAAGGAAATGAAGATAACATAGACAAATACATTCATTGATCAATTAAACAAATGTGTTGGGCAGCTATTCTTTGCTAGGTGCTATTGATACATCAAAAATTAGACCAAAATCCCTACCTTGGATTGAGGGAGGGAGCTAGACAAAATAACTTATATAATATGTTAGACATTGATAAGCACTACAGAAAAAATGTAGAACAAAGTAAAATGCATCAGGGGCTGAGGGATAGTAGGTTGCAATTTCTACTGGTCTTGAAAATAAAGATATTTAACATTTTCTGAGACATAATGAAAGAAATGCTATCAATCAAAAACAACAGGTGATTCTTATTATAAGGGAAATGTAAGTTAAAACCACAATGAGATATCACCTCATACCTATCAAATAGTTATTACCAAAAAGTCAAGTGTTGGCAAGGATGTGGAGAAAAGGGAACCTTTGTACATTGTTGATGGGATTGCAGGTTGGTGCAGCCACTATGGAAAACAGCATGGAGATTCCTGAAAAAATTAAGAATAGAACTACCTTATGACTCACCAATTCCTCTTCTGGGTATTTATCTAAAGAATATGAAAAATACTAATTTGAAAAGATACATGCACCCCTATGTTCACTGCAGCATTATTTACAATAGCCAAGATATGGAAGCCACCTAAGTGTCCACCGACAGATGAATGGCTAAAGATGTGGAAGGTATACACGATAGAATAATACTCAGTTACAAGAAGGTGAAATACTGTCATTTGTGACAACATGGATAGACCTAAGTGAAATAAGTCAAATAGAAAAGGATAAGAACTGTATGATTTCACTCATATGTGGAATACAAAACAAAAAAGAAACAAATGAAAAAACAAAGCAAAAACAAACTCATAGATGCAGACAACAGATTGGTGGTTCCAGAGGGGAAGGAGGGTGGGGGAGAGTGAAATGGGTAAAGGGGGTCAAAATTATGATGACGAATGGAAACTAGCATTTTGGTGGTGAACACGCCATAGAGTATACAGATTTTAAATTACAGTGTTATACACCTGAAACTTACATAATGTTATTAACCAATGTTACCTAAAGGAAAAAAGCAGCTGTTTACAAAATAAAACAAGAGACTATGAATCAAACACAAATAAATGCATAAAAGAAAAATAATTAGAAATCCATGAAAACAGAAAACTTAAATCTTAATAGATGGGATAAAAACTGGGCACTGTAAAAGACAAAGTCAATGAAATGGAAAATAGTGTTGTGAAATTTATGCAGAATGCCACACAGAGATACACGGTAATCAAAAATACTAGCAAAAATCAAAAGTTGAGTAAAACCAAATGCTGGTAGGGATACGTGGATGTAGGGATCTGAGACATAATTAATGGAAGCATAAGCAGCTCTATTACAGCCATTCTGAAGGGCAATCTTGCACTAATTCAGATGGGTTGTTCCTGGAGATGGGTAGATAACACAGATGGATAGACAGAGCGAATTGGTAACACATGGCCGAGGCACACCAAGCACTGCTGTGCAGCAAAGAAGAGTAATGAGTGTGATGAACACACAACAACGTGGATGGCTCTTACAAAGTACAGTGCTTAGTGAAAAAGTAAAAAAGCAAATTGATCTAAGTAACACAATACTGTTTCCATAAATTAAAAATGCATGTTCAGGAAACAAAGAATGTTTTTAAGATCACATACAAAAAAGACATACAGAAAAGACTGGAGCAGTCCCCCTTGCTGGAGTGGAGGAGAGAAATCGATCATGATAGAATAAAACAAACACATAAATAAGACAGAAGAAGGACTTTGCCCAGACTTCGTGTAGTGAAGTGAGCTGTGTGATTAACTGAACTCTCTGGGTCTGAGCTCCATAAAAAGAACACAGGAAACAAAACATGAATGTTTAAAAGAGAAGTTAAAATCCTGGGGATGCCAAAAAATGTATATAAGTGGACACTTTGGTCAACGTTGCTCAAACAGTAGTTCACCGTAATCAGAAGTGTCTGGACTTTGATGGCAACCACTTTCAGCGCCTCTTATAATTACAGAAATTAAACGTGACTTGTGTTCATCTTTTGCTATCAGTATATATTGAGTACTACAATTTTGATACAGCTTTCCTTTCTTAAACTGTGTATACATTTTTTTGGCACCCTCTTTGTATTGTGGGGCATTGAGAATCTCCAACATTCATCTAATGCAGGTTCCAGAAGTAAAGGGAAAGGAGGAGGGGCAATATTAGAAGCGGTAATGGGAGAACTTTCAAGAGTCACAAAGGAGGGACCTTCAGATTCAAAGCACATACTGAGATAAATGGAAATAAATCTACATCTGAACATACACTGTAACAAAAAAATAAAATGAAATAAAACATTGAAGATAAAGATGAAATCTTAAAGTCTATCTGAGGGATTTTCTACAAAGGAATCGTGCCCAGACTGATAGCAACTTCCAATCAGCCACAACGCCGATGAGAAAACACTGTATAGTTATCTTCAAAGGAAACGTCAGCTGGAATTCTACAGCCACCTAACTCCCTTTTCAGAGTATTTGAAATAAAGGCTTTTTTTTTCCCTTTTTTTATTGACACGTAACTCTAAGATAGTCTACCCATTAATTACCTTCACTGAAAGATGAATTTCAGCAAAAAGGAAAATAAATCTAGAAGAGTAGGATGCAAGAGGAAATGACGATCAGAATTCCTCATAACCTATGTTGCAGTATACAATAACTCTTATTAGAAAAAATCAATATGGAACTAAAATTATGGAAGACAATGGGGCAGAGGGGCTTGTGTGCTAAAGCAGGACCTTATTGGGGATGGAGATAGAGATGCTGAGTAAGTTCAGACATTGCTCGAAAAACATAACTGTGATTTTGTAAGTTGAAATGCTACGGGACACTCCTCCCAACAGTAATAGAATTTCTAACTTCCAAAGCAGCCAAGTTAGGAAGGGAAGAAAGCAAGCATTATTAATCCAACAGAAAGCAGGGAAAGAGAAAAAAAAGAAGTGGGAAAAAAAAGAGGAAAAAGAAAAAGAAAAAAGAAAGCATAGTAAATGGAACACATTAAAAGAGAGAAATAAGTAAAAACAGGAATTACCATGTTTGTGAATGAATTAAACACAGTCAAATAGGATTTTTAAGAATTACAGCATAAGCTGCCTACCAAAGATTTAACTAAACAACACAAAAAGGTTTAAAATAAAGGTGGGAGGGGGTGTAAAATGAAATATTCCAGGAAAATCTGACTCGTTATATTAAGATAATCACCAACTTGTAGGTAACTAACAACATAACTTCAAAGTATATCAATAGAATATATATTTATAAACATATAAATATGTATTATGTGTATATACATACAATGAATTACAATGAGCAACTGAAAAATTAATGGCTACCATGGGAGATTTTAAGAAAATTTTCTCAGAAACCGGCCAAGGTCAAGAAGAAGACTTTCTTAAAAGGTCAAAAAGACAAAGCCTCAAGCTGGTGGTATGGGGTGCCCATAACACTTCAATGCTTTGTAATTAGCCTCTAGAGCTGACTCTACTGATCAGCCTGGCACTTCATTTATCTGCCCACCTATTCGTGGCAGGAATGTTTATTGAGTGGTCACTCAATGCCAGGCTTCTGCCCTCAACCAGCTCACAGACCCTCAAAGAGACAAACCTATTAGGGTCAAGGATAGCATTCTGGCAGGCACAGATAAGGTACTTAGAGGATCCAGGAAAACTTCCTAGAGGAAGAGTCATCTTAACTAAGCCTTGGAGACAGGTAAGGAGTAGGTAGGTGAAGAGGCAAGTGGGGTCATAGAGCAGAGGGATAGACCTAGAGGTAGGAGGAGCATGTATGTCCAGAAATTTGGCTGTTTCCTGGAACATGGCAGGTGGGAGGGTGGAGGAGAAGAGCAGTGAAAAAGGTAGCAACTCTGTCATAAAGGTATGACTTGCCTTGATGAGAAGTCTGGACTGTACTCTGAAGTTGATGGGCCAAGTGCATGAGATGTGACAAGGGCTGGCTTTTGGCAAGTCCACTCCCTTAGCATTATGGTGGGGTGGGGACTGGGGGCCAGATGACAGACTTTCATATATGATGCTGTCACTAGTGCATCGCGTCATTCAAGTAATTTTCCATTCAGTTGTTTGTTCTTTCCTTCAATCTTTTCTTAACATCTACACGGCACTAATCCTTTGCTTGCTGCCAGTGAAATGGAGAAAAATAAGACCTGGTCTGCTCTCTGTGGGTTAATAGTTTAGGTAAAGAGATTGGCACATAAGTAAATGCAATGAAAACTAAAATGGAACTAGTTGCAAGGTTTCTGGGATGATTGAAAATGAGCAGGTAACTTGTCGTGTGGGGCGTCCGGCGGGGTCTCTGGTCCCGCTCCCCACACAAGAACGCAGGATATGGCTAGGCCAAAAAGGAACACCCACGGAGCCATAAGTAGGGGAGTCATATCTCTATACTCTCGCTGGCGGCTGGGTTGGAGAAACAGGAAACAGGAGCAACACAATTCTCAACCCTCACTACGCCGCTTGCAGGCTCAGCCACCATCTTCTTGCTAGCCACGGCAGTTATATTCGTGGCTAATGGCTCACTGGTTACAGCTGACGGCCAACTAGCCACAGCTGCTGGCCATTTGATCACAGTCGATGGCCATTTACTACCTGAGCCAGCACCTTTCTATGTGAGGCTGAGAGCCTGGAAACTGCTTTTTGGGGCTCTGTCCCCACATAACTCTACCTGGGAGAAACAGGGAGAGCCTCCTTGGGGAAGCGACATCAGATATGCTGAGTCTTAAAGGATGACAAGTCTCCAGTAGAACATAGCTGGCAGTGAGACTTTCCTGCAAAGGCACAAACGCATGAACACGTAAGTGGGTGGATTATAAGAGTTAAATGGTGGAGGTGATTTTATCATCCACATTTCTCATTATGGAAACTGAGAGCTGGAGCGGTTATACTGCTTGTCAAAAGTCATGCAAATTGTGAAGGCAGTGGTGATCAGAACCAAGTCTACCTCCCCCAAGTCTATGCTCTTTTTACTATTTCAGCTAAATCTCTTCCTTCATTGCTGTCTTCATTTTATTCAAAGAAATAATAATAAAAAGTACTGTTTTCTGAAACGACACATTTGGGGGTGTGTGCACATGGGTGTGGGTGTGGGTGTAAATGTGTTGCAAATGAGTGTGGTTCTGAGAGCTCTGTAAGCCAGATATCCATTAACCGACCTCTAAAACCATGCCTTTGTGGGTGACAGATGTTTGGATTCAATTATGATGATGGGAAAGTTGTTTTTCCTTCCAAGGAAAGAAAGCATTATTTGAGGGTGAGAGGCAGCCATATATAACATTGGTGATGAATATTGTTCATTGTGGAAACACTCTTTAAAATTGCCCTGTTTAAAAGAGGGTAATATATTCAGAAGCTTTTAACCCACTGGATTTAATTGCAACTGAGTGCCAAGATAAACCCCTTGTTAACAAACCTCCAACTTTCTGCTGATTTCTCGAACTTGCTCCCAGCTGTGAGCAGAGAATGGAAGTCAGATGCTTGGATTGCTTGCAGTGCGTATAAAGAATTCACATGTGAGCCTCCGGCTGCTGTACAAACAGGAAAGTGTCCCATCTTGACAAGGACGTCCAGGCTGGGGAGAAGGGACACCCAGCCCTGCAGCCTTATCCGTTGACCAGCTCTGGTTTCTTGCATGCAATCAAGACTTAGCTAAATAACCACCAGTTACTGAACTCAGTATGAATAATTTGCAGCTCACCTAAGGTTCACTAAGGGTAAAGATTTTTTATTAAGCATCTAGAATGATATTTTTATTAGTGTTCCAAAGTTATCCCAAGGGTTTGACTTTAATTCAGCTTTTATCAGAGCATACTTTGTTCATTTTAACAGATATTCATTCACATCTAATATGTGCCAAATACTCTGAGTTGCCCAACGCTCTTTCTCAGACAAAATTGGAGCAGATCAGGATAGAAATATCTAGAACAAACTCTTTTACCGATGATCTTGATTAGTTCATCAACTGGCATTTTAAGAACTAAGAACAGATTGGAAAAGTAGACAGGGAAGAGTATCGGACCATTGTCACTGTTCAACCCCAGGCTCTCTGACAGCTACAGACACACGGTGGTATCTTCCGAGTGGCATTCAACACCCTCTGTGGTCCACCTCCACCTCCTTGTCCTACTTCATCTCCACCTTCACCTGTATCATCTTTCAACCCTCCAATTACATGCAGTGTCTTCATTCATGCTGATTTCCCTGCATAGGCATAGATGGAAGCTCAATTAATATCAATTAAAGGAATGAGTGTTCATACTTTATATTCTGTGGGCTCCCGGGTCATTATGATAGCCAAAGAGTAAATTTCAATCATAAAGATTTTACATTCAGGGTCTGTGTCTTTATAAACAAGAATTAATACACAAGAAGAAGGCAATAGCATGTCTTTGTCACCTACTACATGTCAAGTCCTTTGCAGGCATTCTCTCATTTAACCCTCTGAACAATTGTGTGGAGTCAGTGTTTTGTCCTCACCCACACAGATGAAACTTAAGAAAGTTAACTTGATGAGGATTACCCAACAAGAAGTGGTGAGCTGGAGAATTGATTCTAGGTCCATCTGCCTGCTTCCACTACCCCACTCTGTGTCTGCCCACGAGGGCTGAGATCCCAGGTCGTGCTCATTCTTGGGGGCCTCTCTGCCATCTGAAAGGGGAAGGGCCCCTCTGTTCTGCCAGTGTTGGGGTCACCACTTTGAAGGAGGGAGATCACACTGATCATTCAATGCACTAGCCGCTGTGGCTGAGAGGACATCTTCCAGAAGGACATGGGAAGTGTTCGGCTGAACACGTTTGCAGTCACTGTCTAGTTTGCGCAGTCACAGGGGTTCGTCATACCCAGATGCTCTGCTGGCTCTCCTGGGCACCCTGGGCTGCTCTTAGAGGTCATCCGGCGAGCAGCCCTCATAGAGCCCTAGACCACCCAGCCCAAGGCAGCCAGATGCCTGAACACCTTCCTGTGGCATCGGCAGCGTCACTGTCTTTGCTTCTCTTCCTGCTTCTCTGGCTGTTGCTTCTCAGGCTCCTTTACTGATTTTTTTCTTATTCTGCCCACAGCTTAATTGTTGGTCATCCTAAAGACTATGTACCCAATGCTACAGGTGCTGAGGATACAAAGACAAATTATATTCTGTCCCAGCTTTCAAAGACCTTGTGGTCCTGTAATATAAAATTTCCCCCAAGGCCTCTGGTAGGACCCACATGGTTATGGTTGAGACAGAGAAGAGTGATAACTTGTGCCTGGTACATTTTCTTTAGAGCAAGAAGTGACTTTAGAACTGAGTAATAAGAGATAAGTTATAAGAGAAGAGTCAAAATAAGGTTTTAGCAGGAGAGGAACATGGAGAAATCAGAGGCAATCTATGCAGGTGGAGGCAGCCCAAGGGATCATGTAGATATCCAAATAGTTTGGCAAGTTAGGGGAACTGTGAATAGCTCTAGGTGCCCAGAGTACTGGCCGCAAAGTGGGGTGCCATGGGTGATAGAATAAGATTGGAGAGGAAGGTAGCCTGGTCAAGATTTAGAAGATCCAAAGAAACATCACCTTTCCCCTAAAGTCAGTGGAAGCCTACTGAACGAATTTTAAAAGAGGAGCAAACTGACCATATTTGCATTTAAAAAATATTGCTTATGATGTGAAGAGTATGTGCCTACTGGACTTTACTGATGGTGGAAAGAGAAGGGCTCAGACGAAGTAGGAAGATCCTTTAGGGGGTCTATTGCTTCAGATGAGGGGGAAGATGCTCCAGAGGAAGAATCTACAGAGCTTCGTCCAAAAGGAGTGGAGCTATGAAGTGAACGAGAGAAAGCAGTTTAGCTCACTATCCCACCACTTTTATTTCTGGCTTGGGCATGTGAAAGAAAAGTAGTAATTTTTTTAAAAAAACAAACTTTTAAATTTTAGATTATTTTTAGATTTGCAGAAGAGATGCAAAGTGTAGTATAGCTCTCATCCACACCCAGTTTCCCATATTTGTCATGACAAATGAACCAATAGTGGTACTGTATTTTTCATTAAAGTCCATGCTTTATTCAGATTTTCTTATTTTTTAACCAAATACCCCTTTTCTCTTTCAGCATTCCAACCTGGATACATTACATTTAGCTGGCATGCCTCCTTCAGCTCTTCTTGGCTGTGATGGTTTTTCAGACTGTCCTTGTTTTTGACGACTTTGACAATTTTGAGGAGTACTGGTTGGCTATCTGTCTATTTTTCCTTTCAATTCATTTTTTTTTCTTCACCTATTATCCTTCTCGGTCGTTTGGTCCTTGCACATTTAGGATTGCTATCTTCTTGGAAGATTGACCTCTTTTATCATTATATAATATCCTCCTCTCTCTCTAGAAATTTTCTTAGCTATGAAGTCTACTTTATATGATTTTTTTTTTTTAATTTGAAGCTTATTGGGGTGACACTGGTTAGTAAAGTTACATAGGTTTCAAGCATACAATTCTGTAATACTTTATATGATCTTAATATATACACTCCTACTTTCTTTTGATTATTGTGTGCATGATCTGTCTTGTTTCCATCCTTTAACTTTCAACCTGCTTCTATTATTATGTAAAAGGTGAATATCTTCTAGACAGCATATAGTTGTGTCATATTTTTAAATTCACTTTGCCAACATTTATCTTTTAATTGGTGTATTCAGACCCACTTACATTTAATGTAATGATTGATATGTTAGGGCTTTACATCTGTCTTTATATTTTTTGTTTCTGTTTATTCTCTCTGGTTTTCATTTCTCTGTTGTCTTTTTTCCTGCCTGCCTATGGGTTACTTAAGCATTTTTTATAATTCTGTTTTGATTTATCTGTAGTTCTTTGTGTATCTCTTTGTGTAACATTTTCAGTGGTGACTATAAGTATTTCTATTTCCTTGCTAAGACTTTTATGTTTGTAATTGCTCAATGAAGCACTTTTATAATGGCTGCTTTAAATCTCTGTCAGATAATTCTAATATCTCTATCGTCTTGTTGGTATTTATTTTTCTATTTTTGCTCAGTTTGAGATTGTCCAGGTTCTTGGTATGACACGATTTTTATTGAAAGCTGGGCATTGTGGGTATGATGTTACGAGACTCTGGATGTTATTGAAACCTTCTGTTTCAGCTGACTTCCTCTGACACTGCTCTGGCAGGCAAAGGAGGAGGGTGGACCATGTGTTGTTACTGCCACATAGGGGTAAGTCCGGATTCCACATTCAGCTGGTATCGACACCCAAGGGGGTCACCTCATTACTGCTGGGCACCGGTGGGAATTCTGGCTCCCAGTGGGCTTCCACTGATTCTCCTGGCTTGACGGAGTAGGAATGTCTCACGACTGTTCCCCATGTGGCCTTTATTACCACCTGGAAGGGATGAAAGTCCTGGCTCCTTACTCTGCCTTCTTTGATGCCTTTCTGGGGGGAGGGAGGGTGTTGAGGCTGCTCGTTACAGCCTGGAGAGGGTGTAAGTTGTGCTCCCCACGCTGGCCTTCGCTGCTGTGGGGGAGGGTGGAACCACCACATTTTTCTGCTCTGTTTGGCTGGAGTACAGTAGTTTTGGTCTAAACGTTTTCCGTCTTTCCGTGTTGCCCATTTCTTGGCTCTTTGGCTAACGAGGGCAAACTTTTCTTGGGGCTGTTTTTGTCTTCACCATTGGTGTTTTCAGGTTGCTGGTTTCTTGAGCTCCAAGTCTGAGATCTATGAGGCAAAAAGAAAACCCAGTGTACTCACCCTCATGTTTTGCCTTGGATCCTGGGGTCTCTAGCTGGTTTGCCTTCTGTCCCTCTATCTTTCAGACTCTTCTTATGTTTGTTTTATAAATAATGGCCAGAGCTTTTAATTGTACTTAATGGGAGAAAGAGGGAAAAGTGTATCTATACCCTCTCCTCTGAAGTGGAAGTCACTTCATTCATCTTTTTGGATGAATAATGTTCCAAAGTATGGATGTAACATATTTTGTTCATCTATTCACCAGTTCATGGACATCTGGCTTTTTTCCACTTTTGGATATTTTGAATAATGCTGCTATAAACATTGGTGTTCTAGTTTTTTGTGGACATATGTTTTCACTTCTTTTGGGTATATACCTAGGAGTAGAATTGCTGTTGACCATTTAGATTTAAAGTAACTATTGATGCAATTGAATTAAAATTTATCATTTTTATAACTGTTTTCTATTTATTGCATTTAGTCTTTGTTTCTTTCCTCCCTCTTTTTCTGCCTTCTCTGACTTTCATTGAGCTTTTATATGATTATATTTAGCTTCTATTTTGGCATATCATTTATAATTTTAAAAAAAAGTGTTTTAGTAGGTTCCCTATAGTTTACAATAGATATTTTAAAATAATCTAAGTCCTCCTTTAAATAGCATTGTAATATAACCCTCACTGTAGTGCATCTTTCTTGTGACAGTGTTATTCGTTTCACTTATCCATATGCTATAATGACTTAATATATCATTAATATTGTTGCTACATATAAACAGCTATATTTTTGGATCACTAAGAATATGAAAAATAAAATATTTTGTCCTTATTTATTCCTTTTTTCATGCTCTTCCATCCTTTATTTACATCCAGATTTCTGATCTATATCTTTTTCCTTCTGCCCGAAGAACGTCTTTTAACATTTTTTACAGGGCAGATCTACTGATGACAAGTTCTCTGAGGTATGTTTGCTTGAGTAATCTTTATTGTCCTGCATTTTTGAAGGACAATTTGTCTGGATATAGAATTCTAGATTGGTGTCTTTTTTTTCTTTCAACACTTTAAATGTTTCACTCCATTCTCTTCTGGCTTAAAATGGTTTCTAACGGAAGTTTGCTGTAATTCTTATCCTTGTACCTCTATAGGTAAGGTGGGTTTGCTCTGGCTTCTTTCAAAATTTTCTATTTGTCTTTGGTTTTCTTCTATTTCAATATCATATACCTAGGTGTATTTTCTTGTTGTTTTATTTATGTTGTTGGTATTATCCTACTTAGTGTTCTCTGAGCTTCCCAAATCTGTGATTTAGTGTCTTTCATTGATTTGAGAATGTTCTCAGACCTTATTACTTTATATATTTCTTCCACCTTATCCAATTCTTTCTTCTCCTTCTGGTATTCTAATTATGTCTTTTGACAACTTTTGATAATATCCCACATTTCTTGAACATTCTGTTTTCTTTTTTTCTCAGTCTTTTTTTAATTTGTGCTTTAGCTTAAATAGTTTCTCACAACCAATCTTCAAAATCCCTGCTTCTTTCCACAGCTATGTCAAGTTTAATGATGAAGCCTATCAAAATAATTCTTCATTCAACAGAGAGAGATGCTGCAGAAACTAAAGGAAAAGACATTACAATAACATAGTGCCAAGCAGAATTGGTGTGCTACTCAGGGTTCTCCAGAGAAACAGACACAATAGAAATTTGTTTATTTATTTATTTATTTATTTATTTATTTATTTATTTATTTATTTATTTATTTTAAGGAATTAGCTCATGCAATTATGGAGGCTAAGTCCCAAGAGCTGCATTCTGTAGGCATGAGAACAGGAGAGCTGATGGTATAACTTCCAGTCCAAGTATGAAGGCAGGAGAAGATGGATGGCCCAGCTCAAAGACAGAGAGAGTGAAGTCTCCCTTGCTCAGCCTTTTGTTCTATTCAGGCATTCACTAGATTTGATGAAGCCCACTCACATTGGAGAGGGCAATCTGCTTTACTCAGTCTATTGATTTAAACGTTAATCTCACCCAGAAACACCCACATAGACACACCCAGAATAATCTTTAATCAAAGGTCTGGGTGCTCTGTGGCCCAGTTAAAATTTTGACACAAAATTAACCACTATGGTTGAACACCATGAAGGGATGTATAAGGTGAGAACTGAACAGAGCTTTTTGGATTTGGCATATGCCATTCACTGTGGACTGCTTCCAAGACAATGTCTATGAAATCAAAGGACAACAGGTTGATTGCTGTGCCTTGAAGACTGAAGAAAGAAAGGTATTCCCATTTTTCAGACTAGAAAAGCGAGGTTTGAGAAGTGTATCTAAGATTATCTAGACAGTGTATCCAATGCCATTCAGCTAAGAAAACAAAAACAAAAATAAATCAAGACCTTCTAAAGCCAAGCCCAGGAGTTCTCCCTGCAGGCGTAAAAAAGAAGGAAGGAGGATCAGTGATGAGGTAGAACCATCGCTAGGGTGGCCAGAAGTCCAGGAGAATTACGTATTAATAGTGCTTTTTTCACATTCAGAAGTATTCCAGGTTGAACAATAAATTATATGGTTACACTATCCACTTTTCATTTCCTAATTTGATCTCCAGCAATGTATTATCTGGACATTCTCAAGGCTGTTTCAGCTTTTATATGCTGTTTTGTAAACCACCCCAAACTTAGTGGTGTAAAACAAAGGCGATGTTACTTTGCTCACAGATTTGTGGGTCAGGAATGTGGACAAGACACGGTGGCGTTGGCTTTGTCTCTGCTCCCTGATATCTGGGACTCAACTGGGGCTAGAACCATCAGGAGACTTCTTCACTTCCATGTCTGGTGCCTGAGCTGAAGTGACTGGAAGACTGGGCATCCAGGTAAGCAAATCTTAGTTGCTGAGTCTTTCAACTGCCTCTTAGTTGGGCTTCGATTTCTCACAACATGGCATCAGCATTCTGCTGGTTATAAGCATGTCACTATGGCCAGCCCAGATTCAAAGTGGAGGGGGACTGGCCTCTACCTCCTTGTTGGGAGAGTGGCAAAGTCTCACTGGGATGAAAGATGCTGCCAATGCAATCTCTGGAAATTGCTCTCTGCCACAATGGCCCACTCTTCTCTGCTTCAAGAGCAACTGGAAAAGAAAATGAACTGGGAGCCAGTGAGTCTGGCTCATGTGAGCTGTGGAGCAACCTCAAAAAGACCTTGCTGTTAGGTTTAAGAGCATCCTGACAGCAAAATTGTCATTGAGCTGCTCCAAAAAACAGCTATTGAAGGCAACTCAGAGCAGGTCACCCCACCTGACCGTTTCAAAGCCACTCTTGAATGCCAGAGCACCAGAGCACAAAAAGGTCTGAGGAAAGACCTTTTTCTGGAAGGTTGCATTCATTCCCATGGAAAATCTTTTAAAAGATTATATGGTTATAAAGTGAACTCACAATTTGGTTTACATGTAACAAGTCATCTGACTAAATCCAGTGTGGATGAGATGGTATCACACACAAGGCACTGTGCGAGCTGCTCATTTACCAACATCACTGCAGCCCATTTGAAGAATAAATGAAACTTTGTCATTTGCCATGTCACTCGCGAAGGGTGGCAGAGCTGGATTTTGAACTCGAGCTGTTCAGCTCATAAGTGACACTCTTCTGGGTAACTTGTGCTGCTTCCCAGAAAAGGAGCAGAGCTTTATGGGCTCCAGAGGGCCAGGGGTGGGGTGTAATGGCGGGTTTATGGGCGTCTCTAGCCCATGTGTTTGTGGGACGGGGTAGTATGATTGTGCCCCAGATCCCACAGCGTTTCCTCATTTCAAAAGCCCGGTCACACAATTGGCACATTCAAAGAGAAAATGAGTTTTGGGCTCCAGTAGAGACTTCAAAGGTCTTTACAAAAGTTCTCTTATTTAGTTTATAGGTCTCTAAGGCCTCACGTGTTTTTATTTTTTTGCGCCAAGTGGTGAAAAATGTAATTAAACATAAACATTAAAATGTCAGGTAGTAATTAGCAAAGAAAAGGTCTATGCTACCTGCTGGGGGTCCTCCTGTTTTAGGCAGGGCAGACTGAGCAGGGCATGGACAACAGGGACCCAGGCAAGGCCAAGGCTCCCAAGGTCCAACACCCCAGTCCCTAAAAAGGGCCATCAAAACCCACAGTGCTGGGGCCAAAAGATCATCCATTCCTATGCTAGGCTGGTTATTACCAAGTACCTGCTCTGTGTTGGGACCTGGGCTGGACCCGGGGACACAGAGATCCCAGACCTGGCACCTGCTTTCAGGGACCTAACTCAAAAAGTCTCACCAGGCCTGACCAGAATCTCACTAGGGCCTCACCAGGCCTCATCAACACCTCACTAGTGCTGTCAGGGACTCGTTGCCTTTTGAGCCTCTTGTCCTGCTGCTGCCCAGGCTCTCTGCAGCAGCCACTCTGAGTATCTGCTCCTCCAGACACAAGTGCTCATTTCCTCTGAATCTTGGTCTATGCTGTTCCCTCTATCTGGCAGACGTACCTCACTCTTTACCTGACCAACTTGTACTGGTTTCCCAGCATTCAGCTGGAAAGCTGCCTCTGTGGAGAGCCCCTCTTTGACGCTCAATCTTATTAAATGCTTCCCTCCACACCACTTTTTTTCTCTCAAGGTACCATCTTCTGTTCCTTTCCTACACTTATCACACTTTATAAGTCCATTTTCCTGTATGTGTTCATTCTTCTACCCCCTCCCTGGCTGCTGCCACCCTCCAGAGGGTGGGCCCAAAGGATGGGACCATAGTGGGAGGGTCCCTGGCCAGATGTGATAGCTGCAGGCCTTGCTGTTTTGTTAGCTCAAACAGTGGGTGGTGAGCAGGCCGTGGGCTCAGTCACCTCTGTCGCAAATGGCAGCAGGGTGCTGGGTTCTGTCTTATCCATCTGTCTGTCCCTGCTGCCCTCCTGTGAGCTGGACTTCCTCCAGCCTTCCCCTCTCCCTGGCCCAGACCTCCCCATGGCTGCTGAGATCACCTTTCCTATAGCAGAGTCTGTTTTACATCCTTCAGTGGCTCATACTCTGCCGCTACCTTATAGCCTGGTCCCCTTCTCCTAGCACTTTCCTAGAAGGCCACCAAAGACGATATCCTGGATATGCCACATCTGTCCTTCACACTTTCACACCTTTACCTGTACCCCTCCCAAATGTTCTCCTGGGTCTTCCCAAGACTGTCCTTCCTGCTTTAAGACAATGCTCACAAATCTGCTTTAATCAGGACCTGCCTGAGCCACCCCTGCTCTCCAGACGGAGCTAGTGATGGTAATTGTTAGTTTGTCCTACCCATTTGCTGGATGAGCTCTAGGCTGTGACTCCAGTGTGATAGGTGTTTATGATCTCAACAGTGTCATAGGTGTTTATGATCGCAGCCCGTGTGTGGTCTCAGGGATGCTGAAAGGGAAGGCTTCCTTCAGCAGCCTTCTGCTTCTGTTTCTGTTCCTGACACAAACCAGGAGTCCTCATGTCTTCTCTGGACGCCCAGAGGTGTATTCAGAACAGGGGGCCAGATTCCCTGCATACTCCATTTCACTGAAACATAGTAGTTATAGTCTATGAAAGCCACTCTTCTAGGATGATAGAAAGCTCTAGAATCTGTGTGCTTAAGTAAACCCCCACGGGCCCCCCATTCCAGCATTCAGCACCAAGTCCTGTGGCTTACATGGGACCTTGGGGCGCAGGCTCCTGCCCTCATGAAGATCACCCTCTAGTGGGGGAGAGAGGCAAATATTAAATTAAAAGACCCTCCCCTAAAAAGGTACAGGTGTAGAAGATGCCATGACAGAACTGACCTGTTCATACATGACACCAACACACTTTAGGGTGGTTTTCTAGTCGAGGAGGCCAAGTATCTGAAGGATGAGATAGAAAACCATGTGAAAGGGAGAGGGAACTGAGGGATGGCAATGGCATATGCAAAGGCCCTGGGGCAGGTGGAAGTGTGGTCATTCAGGAGGGAGAAGGATTAGGAGGCTAAGGAGGACGGGGTGGGAGAAGAAGTTAAAGAGGAGGTGAGGGCAGTCCACAAATGGACTCAGGCCCTGGGAAGTGATTTGCTTCTATCCCACAAGCAGTAATAAACCAGAAGGGGTTGGACAGGGCATAGCACACTTACAGCGAGGTGTGATTGCTGCCCAAGGTAGGCTGTGGGCCCAAGACGGTGGTGGGCACAGAGGCAGGTGGGTGGGTTTGGAGGGCTTTAGGGGGTGACACACAAGCCCTGGAGTGGGTTGAGCGTGGGATGGGGAGAGGAAGGTGCCGAGGACCTCCGTGGCTCTGCCACACCTGTTTGTGTATTTCCCCTCTGTTTTCCCTCAGCAGTAAAGACTCCTTAACTCTGACTGAGAAACTTCCTCCCATGTCTTGGCTTCCCTGCTTGTTCTCTGCTTCCTTCTTCTCCGAACATCAACCACCGGGGTTCCCGGTTCCTCTTCTGCCCCCCGAGCGGCATCGCAACAATCGTCTTACAGAGAGTCATCACTATCCTTCCTCGGCCAATGAGGAAACGAAAGCGCAGCGAGACCGTGACCTCAACCAGGGCCATCCAGGGAGGCAGCAGTGACCACAGAGCTCCTGTCCCCACAGCACACTGCCCCAAGGTGGCCTGCAGGACCCCAGTGGCAACAGTTCTGTCTTGCTCCCGACACTGAAGGCACAGTGCAAGCCCCCAAGCCTGTAAATCAGCGGCCTGGCACTTGCTGCCTGACTCTGGTAGCTGGAGACAGCATGTTGGCCCCTGACACGTTCTAGCCTCAGTGAAGCCTGAGTAGCTGGGGTCCTAGGTCCAGAGGAGCAGGCCAGCTTGGGATTCCTGTTGGTGGAGAATTGAAAATGGAATTGTTATTTGTTGAACATTATTTAGAAACTCCCTCTTAGGCATTACCAGAGTTCTATGTTCTATGGGTCTCTTGTTCTGTGGTGGGGTCTGCCCCCTTGGCCTGCCCTGTCACTCATGTCTCAGAACCATGAACATAAAATTGTCTGACAAGTGCATATGGGCAGAAGCAACCCTCAGGAGACCCCCCGAATTACTGGTGACATCTCATGCACAGTGTAGCCCATGCACAGCAGGTAAGTGTCCTCCCACACTGAAACCACTTTCCCTCCTGTGTTAGTGTCAGATTATTCACCTGGGATGGCTTTTGAATAATGTGCACTTCAACCACTTCCTGCATCTGCAGAGTGTCAGGGGGGAATTTCAAATGTGAAATACGTCAGGTTTAAAAAGCGCCACATCCCCCCACCGCCAGGCCTTCCACAGTGGGTGGCATTCTGCCCTGAAAGGCCTTTCCTCATGTCTGCCAGGCTGGGCCTCCCTCTGCTTTGCCTCCAAATGCCAAGAGAGCGAGAGAGAGCAAGGACCCCGCCAGTCAGAACATGGACCCTGGGTTCGAGTCCCAGTCCTATGGAAACTTGGAAGAGCCCGCTGCTCTGAGCCTCAGTTGCCTCACGTGTACAATAGAGGTGACAGTGGTGCCAACCTCACAGGAACATGGTGAGGATAAGTGAGTATGTGTGGGTCACTAAGAACAGAGCCAGGCACATGATAAAACCAAATACACACATCAGTTGCTGTGTTATTCTCAGTACCTTCTAGGTTTCGGGCACTGTGTAATTTCCATTCTGTACTTATCCTGATGAATCCTGCCAACAGCTGGGTGAGGTGGGCACTGCTGCTGTGATTCTGCTGATTGGGTTCCCCGGTCACACAGTGGCAGGATGAAATCGGCGTTGCCCCTTGTAGGGCTGGGATGGCCCATCCATCAGCTTTGCAGCTAAGTGCAGCTGAGTTGGTTCACATGTCCGGTGATCTTGGACTGTCCTTGAACTTCTCTGGGGCTGTTTCCCCATGCGTATAATGAGTACATCATTACACATGCCCAGTCTTTGGGAGCTGTCTGCGGATTTCTGCCCAACCATCAGAGAAGGCAGGGCCCCAGAGACTGCAGAGCCCTGGACAACAGGCTCCTCAGGACTGGGGCGCTGTCACCCATCAGCCTCTGACCCCAGGAAAGTGAAGCAAAGCAGAGTGGAGACAGAGTGTCCAAGTTGTCTGCAGCAAGGGGTACACCCATGCACTGTACCCAGGATCCCTCTTGGGGTGGGCTTTCTGCGGCCTCCTGAGTAGCCTGCTCAGGAAGTGGTTCAGGCCCTCTGGGATTTCCAGCTGGACACTTTGGACCAAATCTTTCTCAATGTCCACGCTAAGCTCTCAGGGCTGTCGTTAGAATGAAGAGTGTGCCTGGCACATGGCACGAGCTTGGCAACAGTGGCCCTTTGTGCTATTCTTCTTGAGGGAGGCCTATTCCCACTGGTTCGCTGCCCTCTGCAGATCCTGCAAGGTTTACGGGCTGACTCCTGCTGTACTCTGCTCTTACTGCTGAGTGGGGAGGGGTGGTTTGCAGGTCCCCAGGATACACACAGGTCTCATGAGCGTGAGGTCAGGTGGAGGTGGAGACAGTGCCTGGCCTCTGTCATCCCTGAGGGACAAAGGAGAGAGAGACCAGACACCTGCTCTCAGATTTCACTGGGATCATAGATAGAGACTCCTTTCACAGTGGGGAAAACAGGGTATGGGACGGCCTGTCACTTGTCACACATGGTCAGCTGCTGGGCTCAGCAGACCCCAGGCCTCCTTTCCTAGTGGTGGACGCTTCCGGCTGGACCCACTACCCCAGCGCCTGGTGTCTGCATTCATCGGGGCCTATTCTTGGTCCTTGCTGCACCTTTTTCATCGAAGTCGAGGGTACTGGAAAGTGCTCAGCCAGCCCTGCTGAGGCCCTGCGTGCCCTAGGACCACAAACATTACAACCCAGAAATCCTGCTGACCAAGGGAGAAACACGGTTGTGGACTTTCTCCTGAGCTCGGGTAAAAATTTCATTTGTATTTTTCTCTTTCTCTCTTTTCTTTTTTTAGTCAGGAATAATAACATGTCAACACAATATTTTCTTTACATCACTTAGTTATTATGATAAGCTTCAGCCGTGTGGGGTAGGAGAGGCTCTTGTGTTACTTAAAGTTTGATTACAAAATAAACTTTTCTATGAAACGTGGTAAGTTGTTTCTGAAACTACAGCACCCATGGGAAAACTGCTCTTGGAGTCAGGTTCTCTGTTGATGGCCCCCCTGGGAGGGAATGTCGGTAAGGCCGCCAGTCGTGGACACACTCAGGAGTCCGTGAGCATGCAACTTGGGGCCACTGAACCCCCAGCTTCCCTGCCTGGAGAAGAGCAGTGTCCTTGGTCAGAGGCATGAGGCAGCAGTTACGGAACCACTGTGGCTGGACTAGCAGGGCACTACAGGAGGAAGGGGCCCTGTGTGTACAAGATGCCTACGGGGTGCTGGCCTCTACCAGGTATCTCCATCAGTCATCCTCACAGATATAATTTTCTCATTTGATTGAGGCACTAAGGTGTCATTCATTTGCCACAGGCACCCAGTCAGCAGATGGGAGAAGCTGGATTCAAACCTAAATTTGCCCCCAGAGCTGTGTCCTCATGAAGAAAGAGCCACTGGTTGGTGTGGGAAAGTGCAAAACAAGTTGAGCAAACCATCTTTTTTAGGACAAATGGGGGAGGGGTGTGAAAATCGAGTTTGATGAGGGGTTTAGGAGTATTGCAAGCTTAAGCCAAACTTCTCTCACCTTCTAGAAGGGCCCAGGCTTGGGAGGTGAAAGAAAGGAGCAGGAGAGGTGATGGGGAAAGAAGGGGCATCAGAGTTATAGCCCTGCTGCTCCTAGCAGACCTCACGGGTGACTGGCAAGGCCCAGATGAGAGGTGGCATCCTGCCTGTTCTTCCTGATTCTCCCACTACTGGGCAGATTCTAGCAGGAGCTGGGATGAGTACAGGGCTAATGACTTGACAGTCTCCCAGACCCCGGTCTCCCAGACCCCAGTCTCCCAGACCTCAGTTTCCCAGACCTCAGTAAGGATGGTGGCTCCAGGAAAATGTGAAGCTTCAACTGAAGGGGCAGGAGGAACTGATTTCTTTGTCTTTCACTTCACATCTTGAAGAATCTAAACCAAACTGCACCCATAGCTGGGAGGAGAAGGGAGGGTCCATTCCTATACCATCCTCATGAGCTCCCAGAAGGTGCCCGAAATGGCTCTTTCCATGACTTAGTGGGCTCCTGTGCTTGTTCCCAGGCTGCTCCAGAGAAATCAGAGAAGGCCTAGTTCCATCTGAGGTCCCGTTTCTCATACTCACCCAGGTCTTGGAAGCTCATAGAAATTTAGAAGCAAATTCTATAGACCTGCCTGTAAGTATCCCCACAGAAATTGTCTAGGACAGACATACGCTGCCATAGATGCCACTGTTAGCCCGGATGATGCTCCTAGCAGCGCCTGACCCAGAATTGGTGTCTATAGCAATACTAATCATACATGATTAAATCTCTAAGGCCTCAACCCTACTCTGACTCTTTTTCCTCTGGGATTCCAAAAATATCTTTTCAGCTTCCTGAGATTGGCTATCTTGAAATAGATCTTTGTTCCAAGGCTATGAGAGCATTAAAATCATAGGAGTAAGGTGTAGAGAGCTTAACAAGTATAGACAGTGTGGATATGTGGCTAGGAACTAAGGAGTCTGGGTGGACCAAGGATAAGGCGAGGTCTGGCCTCTGCCCAGATTTGGGGCATTAGTTGGCTCTTTTTGGGAATCCAGAGGTAAGGTTTTCTGGGCATTAGTTTCACTACCTCGTTGTCATAACGAAAAAGACTGAACTGCAAACTGAACAACTTTCCTGACCAGGAAAGTGGGACCACAGCACAGAACCCCAGGCCCTGGATGACATAGTGAAAAAACATATCAAACAGATGGGTCCATTTCTAGTTCTCTCTTTACAACTGTCAGAGCCCTGAGCCCTGGGGGTAAGAAGGGTGTGTGTGCGTGAGGGGACTGGAATGTTCAGTGACTTAGGAAGTCAGTTGACTACAGAGAAACAGGCCCAAAACCTCAGGCTGCTAGTGTGGCTCCAGTCCGTGTCCACCCTGGGAACAAGGGGAAGGTGAGCAGGCACTGTTTGGGGGAGGCAGAGTCCCTGTCGGGTCCTTGCAGCTCCCTTGCCTCCAAAACCCACAAGAAGGTCCAATGCTGAGGATAGCAGATGGCCTGAGATGCCTGATGAGTGATAATGAGAGAGAAGGCCCAGCCTGGCCTGGCATTTAGTCTCCAGGTGGAAAACCAAACAAATCCAGAGTGGGTTAGGTTTCTTCCACGGCTGCTTTCTCTCCTGCAGTCAGGAGAAGGAAAGCATTGTGAACCCAGGAAGGAACTAGGGGTCATTGATACTTGTGCTTTCTGAGCGCTGTGTGAAGAGTTTGTGATAAGGACTTACAGAAAGCAGAAGCCTCACCTGGACAATCAGGCTCAGTTCTGTGATGACAGAACTGGACATGAGAGCACCAACTATGGAAAGGGCTCAAATATTCTTCAGCAGGTCATCTGAAGGTACCGAGGGTCTCTGGGATGAAAAAGAGCAATGCAGTGGGAAGGCTGACTCAGAGACGAGGATAGAGTTCTTCATCGTGACACCAGAGGCTGTTAGGGCCCACAGGTACAAGCTGAAGGGCACCTGATTCCAGTGTGATCTAAGCGTATCATCGAGGTTCACCCAGAGAAGCAGAATCAGCAGGAGATACATGTTTTGTTGTAGGAACTGACCTCACCCTGTCATGGAAGGTGGTTTAGCTAAGCAGTCTCTGCAGGGCTGTTGTCCCCACAGCTGATGCTGGAGCTTTCAGTCCACAGGGCAGGCTGTCAGGAAGGGAAGGTCACAAGCAGTTCAGAACACCTACAAGTCGGAGACCAGGGTGAAACTGTGTCCATGCTTGTTGTCTCTGACCTGGGGACAACAGTGTCCTGCAGAGCTGGGCCCTCCGTCATGAGGTTAAACACACACACCTGGTCCAGAGTTGGAGGAGCAGGCAGGCTGTGGCTTCATGCCATCGGGTGAATCAGCAGTCAGCAACAACAGGTAGGGGTCTGCTACCTCCTGCCCATCGACCCTCCTAGTCTCCCAAGAATCTTCCTGTGACCCATCCTAACCAGAAACATAGATAAAAGTGAATTCTGGGAAGTGTAGCTCAGCTCAGCCAAGCTGACACCTAAAACCATCACAGTAGGAAAGACCGCTCTTAGCATTGGAGCTGCCCTGAGGTGGAGTGGGCTGCTTACTCCCTCCCAGTCCCACCCAAGCACAGGATGGTGATGCTAAGGTTTGATTACAGGATCATGAAGGCCCTTTGCAGCCTATGGTTCTGTGAGCGGGAGGCAGGGAGGACAAGAGAGCCAGGTGCAGTTACACAGGCTCAGCCACTGGGACCCCCAGTCGCTGCCCTCCACCCCATCCTGGAGTGACATCCAAGTCTGCAAGTAAGAGCCTCAGGTGCCTGGGGCATGGTGGGAGAACTTTGCTTTTACCTGCCAGGAACTCACCATAAATTTCAGTCCTTAAGATTGGCACTCAGTGACATGAAATTGCTGTCATAAATGATCCCCTGAAGGCGTCTCTGGTGGTGGGAGTGAGAGGGGGGTCCCGGAGTGAGAGAGGCAGGGGGAGATAGGAGCCCTGCTCACTCTCACTGCTGGCATCAGCCTGGTGGTGGGGATAATGCAACCCCATTCCCTGGCCTCCACATGTGGGTGCGGCAGCTGCTCTGGGTGCTCCAGATGGCAGCTTGGGGGGGATCCCTAGAATCCAGGCTTTCCTGCTTTGAATGCTCAGGGCATTACACCAGTCACTACCTACGCTGGCTCTGCCCCTCCCTCCCCAGTTCCAGCTGACTCTGAGCTCAGTGGCCGGGCCTTGGCCAGTTCCAGGTCCTGGATCCTGGGTAGGAGGTACTGGGAAGTCTGCCACTGTTGGAAAAGGGCCTCAAAAAGTCGACAATATGGAAGCGGCTCTTCTAGTGAGGGGAACATTTGTTTATTGGTTCAAGGAAAATGGTTGAAATTAATTATGTCTCTCCCTTAAACTCAAATGTAGGTCTTGGCTACCTCAGTGCACAATAAAAAGGCATCAGCCATGCTGGCCCCACGCATCTTCCACTTCCCAAAGGCAGATAATGGGAACCTCTTTAAGCCTCAGTTTTCACATCTGCCAATGAGGAAAATCAGCTACTGGTCAGGGCCCTATGCAAGGACTGGCTCTCTCACCTGTGGGACTCAGCATAAACGAAATTCTGGGGCTCCTTATACAAAAGTTATTAAGAATCTCAAGGCATCAACAACAGAGCATTAAAATAAGCATGGAGCCCTTCTAGATACAGGGCCAGTGGGGACCTGACCAGGTTTCAGGCCTGTCCATGAAACTGGTCCTGCCCACACTCTCTTTGCCCACAGCAGTGACTCTAAAACTTGTAAACACACGCTGTCCGCTTGAAAAAAAAAAGTGTGTGCATATATATTGGACCTTCAGGACCATTTTTGTGGTAGGGTTAGATTTATAGGTGTGGGTGAATATACATTAGATACGTATACATATACATACACATACACATATACATAGGAGTTCAGACAATTAAGTTTGCAAACTCATCCTGGAAAAGTGCTACGTACCTCATTGCGGAATATCACTATGGTCACCTTCAAAGTACTCCCCTTGGGAAGCTATGCACCTATGCCAGAGCCTAGTCCACCCTTGAAAGCAATTTTGGAACTCTTTCTCTGGAATGGCCATCAGAGCTGTCGTCGTGTTACCCTTGATGTCCTGAATGTCATCAAAATGTCTTCCTTTCAATATTTCCTTTAGCTTTGGGTAAAGAAAGAAGTCATTTGGGGCAAGATCAGGTGAGTAGGGAGGGTGTTCCAATACTGGCTAAATATTTTAGCCAGTAAATATTTGTTTACTGGCTAAAAACTCCCTCACAGACAGTGCCGTGTGAGCTGGTGCATTGTCGTGATGCAAGAGCCATGAATTGTTGGCGAAAAGTTCAGGTTGTTTTTGTCTTTTTCACGCAGCCTTTTCAGCACTTCCAAATAGTAAACTTGGTTAACTGTTTGTCCAGTTGGTACAAATTCATAATGAATAATCCCTTTGATACCAAAAAAGGTTAACAACGTCGTTTTGACTCTTGATTTTCACTGACAGAACTTTTTTGGTCGTGGAGAATTGGCTGACTTCCATTGTGCACTTTGAGGCTTTGTTTCAGGGTCATATTGGTGCACCCATATTTCATCACCAGTGATAACATGGCCCAAAACATCATCTTGCCTCTCCAAAAGGTCTTGGCAAACTTCGAGTCTCCTTTGCTTTTGTTCATCGGTGAGCTCCTTCAGGACCATTTTTGCACACACTTTTCTCAGGCCAAGATTTTCAGTTAAGATTTTCCTAACTTTTTCTTTGTTGATGTTTACTTGGCCTGTTATGCTTCTCACAGTCAGCCTGTAATTTTGACGCACAGTTCGATGAATTTTTGCAGTTTTCATAAGTTCTGTTCGTTACTGGCCGCCCTGACCTCTCTTCATCAGTGACACTTTCTTTTCACTCAGAAAAATGTTTAATCCATTTGTACACTGCAGTTTTATTCATGCTATTATTCCCATAAAATTGGACTAACACGTCCCTGATTTCACTTCCACTCTTGCCAAGCTTAAAAAAAAATTTAATGTTTATTCGTTGCTCTAATTCAAGCTCAGACATTCTTGCGATGGCACACAAAAACACGCAACAACAACAATGAACACCATTCAGCAAGACACCGCCGCACGTCAATACGAACACAGCTGTGAGACACTGATATACCAAGGTTATGAAACCTTACGGAGCTGTTTGTACAGTGCTGCCAATGTAAGCACACGGTGGTAAGTTCGCGAACTGAATTGTCAGACATCGACAATTATTTAACAAATTAAATTTCCCTAGACAGTCAAATATAGCAAATGCAAACACTTTCTTCATTTAATTAAAACCAGAAGTCTAATATGACATTCTTTTAAGAAAATCTTAAAATAAAAAACCTCACAAAATATTACAGTGATTACAAATTGATCAGTTGCCTTACACAAAAGGAATCAGTTACAAAAAAGTTCACCCAAGAATCTAAATTTGTGCTTTCTTATTTCTATTGTCGTTTTAGTTTTTAATTCTCATCCTTACTCTGTCCTGGGGACATGACCTTTCCTGTGCAGCAGAGAGTCGGAGGCACACCAGGCTGGCTGGGGTCGCTGACCAGGTCATTGACTCAGGGTCAGGGTTGAGAGGGGGACTGCTCCACAATGATTCTTCCCCTGCCCCCTCCTGTGTTGCTCAGGCTCTTTCTTTTTAAAGACTGTCAATGTCTTTAATGGTTATAGCACTATTCAAGTTGTATATTTCATGTTTGTTGGTTTTGGTAATTTGTGGTTTGCAAGAAATAGCTTTATTCTTCAAGTTGTAGAATTTCTGAAAATTGTTCGTAATGTTCCCTTATTATCCTTTTAACACCCGAAGGATCTTCAGTGATAGCCCCTATTTCTTTCCTGGTGTTGGTAATATATATCTTCTTTCTTAATAGGGGTTTACCATTTTTACTGATTATTTTCAAAGGACCAGCTTTTTGTTTCACTGATTTTTTTCTATTGTTTATTGTTTTCACTGTCATTCATTTACACTCTTATTTTTATTATTTTCTTCCTTGTGATTGCTTTGAGTTTATTTTGTTTCTTTTCTCATATCTTAAAATATTGAAACATTTATTCATAAAGATATCCGAGTAGGTACTACAATGTTCACTGCAGCATTATTTACAGTGGCCAAGACATGGAAACAACCAAAGTGTCCTTTGATCGATGATTGGATAAAGAAGATGTGGTATGGAATATTACAATGGAATATTACTCTGTCATAAGAAAAAATGAAATAGTGCCATTTGTGACAACATGGATGGATCTTGAGATTATGCTAAGCAAAATAAGTCAGAGAGAAAAAGTCGAGAACCATGACTTCACTCATATGTGGGACATAAAACTGAAAACAACAAAGGAACAAGACAAACAAAGAAACAAAAAGTCATAGACACAGACAACAGTTTAGTGGTTACCAGAGAGTAAGAGAGGAGGGAGTTGGTAGAAGAGGGTAAAGGGGGTCAAATAAATGGTGACGAAAGGAAAGCTGACTCTGGGTTGTGAACACACAATGCGATGTATAGATGATGTACTACAGAAATGTACACTTGAAACCTATGTAATTGTACTAACCATTGTCACCCCAATAAATTTAATAAAAAGTAAGAACTTAAATTATTAACTTAAGATGTTCCTTCTTTTCTAACGTGGGGAATTAGTGCTATAAATTTCCCTTTCAGCACTGTCTGTGTCCCTAATGTATTGTATTTTCATTTTCATTTAGCTTTTTGTATATTTTTAGTTTCCTTTGAGACTTCTTCTTTGACCATAGATTATTTATGTGTGCTCTTTAATTTTCAAATGTTTAAAGTTTTCCTTTCTTCTTTCTGATATATAATAGTTGATTCTATTGTGATCAAAGAACATACTCTGTATGATTTCAATTCTTTTAAATTTGTTGAAAATATTTTATAGTTCAGGATATGATCCACCTTAGTCAAATTTCCATGATATGTATATATGTATATATATGTGTGTGTGTGTATATATATATATATATATAAAACATATATGTATATATATATTACATACAGAGGGTGCCAAAAATGTATACACATGTTAAGAAAGGAAAACTGTATTAAAATTGTGATACTCAATATATACCGATAACAAAAGATGAATACAAGTCACATTTGACTTCTGCAATTACAAGAGGTGCTCAAAGTGGTTACCATCAGCGCCCAGACACTTCTGATTATGTTGAACTACTGCTTGAGCAATGTTGACAAAAGTGTCCAGTTGTATACATTTTTGGCACCCCCGACACACACACACACACACACACACACACACAGACACACACATACATATACACATACACATACATATATATATATATACTATACATATAATACATTTATATATACCCTATATATAACACATTTATATATTATATATTAATATATACAATACATTTTTATGTAGTATATATATTATATGTAGTATACATTTTTTTGGCACACACATGCACGCACGGTCTGACAATTAAGTTGAAGAACTTGTTGCAACAATGTTGCTAACCTTTTTTTTATATCAGAGGGTTTATTCATTATGAATTTCTACCAACTGGACAAACAGTTAACCAAGTTTACTATTTGGAAGTGCTGAAAAGGCTGCATGAAAAAGCTAGACAACTTCAACTTTTCACCAACAATTCATGGCTTTTGCATCACGACGATGCACCAGCTCACACAGCACTGTCTGTGAGGGAGTTTTTAGCCAGTAAACAAACAACTGTACTGGAACACCCTCCCTACTCCCCTGATCTGCACCCCCATGACTTCTTTCTTTACCCGAATATAAAGGAAATACTGAAAGGAAGACATTTTGATGACATTCAGCACATCAAGGGTAATACGATGACAGCTGTGATGGCCATTCCAGAAAGAGTTCCAACATTGCTTTGAAAGGTGGACTATGTGCTGGCATCAATGTATAGCTTCCCAAGGGCAATACTTTGAAGGTGACCATAGTGATATTTAGCAATGAGGTATGTAGTGCTTTTCCTAGGATAAGTTAGCAAACATAATTGTCAGAACTCGTGTGTGTGTGTGTGTGTGTGTGTGTGTGTGTGTGTGTACTGGGTGTCCCAAGAACCTGTATACAAGTGGACACTTTGGTCAATGTTGCTCAAGTTGTAGTTCCCCGTACTCAGAAGTGTCTGGACGCTGATGATAACCACTTTGAGCACCTGTTGTCATTGCAGAAGTCAAACGTGATTTTTATTCATCTTTTGTTATCAGTATATATTGAGTATTACAATTTTTATACAATTTTTCTTTCTTAAAATGTGTGTACATTTTTTTTATCACCCTCTGTATATGCTATGGGGTGCTACTGTTGGGTGAAGTATTCTATGTGTGTCAATTAGGTATTACTAGCTGATTATGTTTAGATCTACATCCTTGTTGATTTCTGCCTAGTTCAGTTAGTGAAAGGGGAGATGAAGTCCTCAGCCATTACTGTGAGTGTGTCTATTTCTTCTTTCAGGTATATAAATATTGTATTATGTATTTTGAGGCTCTCTTGTTTGGTTCAGAATATATAGGATTATTATATCCTCCTGGATTGATCTTTTTATCATTACGTAATGTCCTTCTTTGTCTCTAATAACATTTTCCTGCTCTGAAGTATACTTTATGTTTTCTTTAAACTAATGTTTGCAGGTTGTATATTTTTCCACTTTTTTACTTTCAACCTACCTAGGTTATTGAATTCGAAGTGAATTTCTTATAAACTACATATAGTTAGGTAATATTTTTCAGCTCCTCTGCCAATCTCTACTTTTTAATCAACATATTTTGACTATTATTTTTAAGGTAATTATTTATATGGTGGAGCTTAAGTCTGCCATTTAATCGTTTTCTCTATTTCTCTTTCCTTATCTTCTTGTGGGCTACTGGAAGGTTTTTTAATTATTCTGCCTTGATTTATTTATAGTGTTATCAAGTGCATCTCTTTTCATAGTTTTCTTAATGGTTGCTCAGGGCATTACATATACTTATGTATCTTATCACAGCCTACTGGTATCAATATTTCAGCACTTTAAAAGAAGCATTGAAAATTTACTTATAATAGATTCCTTTACTTTCTCCACTTTTAAATATCACTGTCTTGAGTATCAGATGGTGTTATAGCTTTTATTTCAATAATCAAATATGATTATAAAATTCATGAGGATAGTCTACAGTATGTACCTACATTTCTGCTCTTTCTGTTGTTCTACCTTCCCAATGCTCCAAAACACCTTCCTTTCATTTATTTTATGTTTAAAGAATTTTCTTTAGCCTTTCTTTTAAGATAGGTCTATAGATGCCGAATACTTTAAAGTTTTTCTTTGTGTGAGAATATCTTTATTTTGTCTTCATCCCAGAAGGACAGTTTCACTGGATATAAATTTTACAGTTAACTGGTTTTCTTTCTGCACTTGAAAAATGTGCCACTTCCTTCTGATTTCCAGGTTTCCAGATGAGAATCCTTCTTTTAATCAGATTTGTGGTCCCCTACAAGTAATGTGTTGTTTCCTTCTGGCTGATTTTAAGGCTTTTTTTTTTCTTTAGTTTTTAAAGTTTAGTTATAATGTGTCTTGGCATGGATTTCTATGAGTTTATCTTCTTCTGATTTTGCTCAGCTTTTAAAATCTGTGTTAAATTTGGAAAACTTTCAGTCATTATTTCTTGAAATACTCTTTCCATCCATCTATCTTGATTCTCTTCTTCTGGTACTTCAATGATAACAATATTGGATTTTTTGTTATTGTCCCACAGGTCTCTGACACTCTGTTCATTCATTTTTTCAGTCTGTTTTATCTCTGTTGTTCAGATTGAGGACTGAGCAAATTCTATTTAGCTGTCCTAAAGTTCATTGATTCTATCCTTTGTCATTGCCACGCTACCATTGAGCCCAACCAGCAAGTTTGTTTATTTTTTAATTTCTGTTATTGTATTTTTCAGTTCCATAATTTTTATTTGGTTATTTTAATAAGTCCTATTGCTTTGCTGAGATGTTTTATTATTTCAATTGTTTCAAGAGAATTCATAATTGATTATGGAAGTATTTATCTTTGTCAGAAATTTCATTTCTCTTGATGTTAGGGTCAGTTGATTGTCCTTTTTCATTCAAGTTGTGATTGTCCAGGTTTTTGCTGTGTTAGATGATATGTACTGTATCCTGAAAACATTTGGCTACTTTAACACTCCAGATTCTATTTAAACATTTTAGTTTGACCGGCAGTACCCCTGTTTAGGTTTAGCCAAAGGCCTGCCACACTATCAGCATCTGTGATACCAATAACAATAGAATTTTCAGGGCCTTTGTGTATCATTTTGGTTTATATCTCATTTTTCTGGGGTTCCCACTGTTTCCTGCTGGTGGTACCAGAAGGAGCAGAAGAATTTCTCCAGAACGGACCCCTGGCACCACTGTGTGAGTAAAAGAAGTCTCTGGACTGCATTTTGGTGAGGTTTCTTTTGCCTGTAGTCATGGGGAATACTTCCTGGTTGGGCGCTTGTTGTGACAGAATCCCTTTGCTGGTACTTCTCTGCCACCCCAGTGTTTCTCACTGGGGGAGAGAAGTCTTGAGTTCAAGGGGACAAAGAGGCTTCTGGAGCTGGGAGCATGTTCTGATGAGATCTCTCTGCCAGTGCTGCATGGTTTTCTGGGATCTCCGGGGGAAGGGAGTCTTGAGGATAGAAAGAGAATGCTTCCCTTCAGCACTTTTCAGCAAGGTTTGCCTAGTGTAGTCCCCAGGAGGAACCCCCCCATTTGGGAACAAGAGTACTTGGGCTACATTCTGCTTCTAGGCTGGGGGCTGGGTAATACTAGGCCTTGATTGCCTTAATTCATGTGAGGGACTTTGCAAAACACCCTGCTATGTTGTTCCTTCAACCCTGGGGTTCCTAAACAGTTTGCCTTCCTCTTTCCACCTTTCAGAGTTCACCTTTTGATTAAAGGAGAACTCTTCTTTTTTCTTTTCTTTTCTTTTCTTTTCCTTTTTTTTTTTTTAAAGGGTCTCTTGTCCTTTGTGGAGGGAAGCAGGGAGAAAAAGTTTATGCCTCTAGTCCAGGTCAGAAGTCTCTAGTTTTCTTTTTATTATGGATTTACAGCTTAACTTTCTTATCATTAGAGAATGTGCACTAAGTGAAGATTTTGGAACATCAGTAAAATGGTATTCAGTTCAGAAGTAGCCTCCCTTGTCAACAAAAATGAAGGAAAAGCCCAAAAAACATCGTAGAAAGTTTATGACATCCTGACTGTTGTAGTATGACAGAAAGAAAGCAGAGATGGCCATCATGGCAATATGAAATATGGAAGCATTTATGGGAATACAATAGTATTTTTACTCATGAAATCACTATAAAGAGAGAGAAAGACAGTAATTTCTGTGGGATTGAAATGATGCTACCTAATAGGTGTGAGCATCCCAGAGGCATGGAAACACAGGCTACGGGATCCTAAGATGACCCTCAAATTTTCTCACCCGAGAGCTTATGAAAATATGCATACATCCATTGAGAATGGGAATTTGAGTAGACTTTTGGCTTTGATATATAATCTACAGAGTTCATGGATGTTGCATACTTTTCCCTATAAATGAATCTCTATAAACTTGTATTAATAGTGTTGACAACTAATTGATGCTTATCCCAAATATTTCCTGGAGCACTAGGTAGGAACATGTCCTTTAAACCAGGACCTGGGGTCTTTGTGAACAGGTGCTACTGAAATATTTACACTGAAGTGAACACTGAAGATTCATTTTCCAAACACCCTTAAATCAGTTCATTTCTCATTGTGTGGTTTGCAGTTTACTCTGGTTCTTTTTGATGGAAAAACTTGCTCACTGAAGTATAAACCCTGCATCTCACATATCGGTAGATCTGACTTTTCTGTGATCCTTTTATCACATAGGCAATAAAAGAAAATTTGATGACAATTATTGATGGCAGAAAAGGTTTGTTGAACTAGTATACAAATGAATTAAGGTTTATATAGAATTGTAATAATTAGTTGATTTAAGATAGTTTCAAAAATTATTAGAACCAAAGAAAGCGCACAGTCCTGATTTTCTGGCAAAAGATTAATGTTTGTGACATCTTTTTCATTGGCTGAAATGTAACTTTGGGTTTTAAAATTTTTTGTTAGAAAAAGTTCTGGATGAGATGGCATTCTTATAAGTTATGAGAGTTTTAAGGAGAAAACATGAACCGTATGTCCAAGAGACAAATAACCAATTTAAAAGCATTATGGTTGCTTGGCAAAAACACCTGTATATATTAGGTATTGCCAGATAAAAATGTGACTGAAATGGCCAAGGCTAGTATGGTGAGACTCATAAAGAGAAAGTGTAGTCAATAGGGCTATTCACAAATATTTCAGCTCCACCCCCAATGCTGATATATGCTAAAATTCGCTTCCCTACTCACACGTGTGGCTAAATGACTTCTTGGCCAATAAGATGTGCAAAAACTCTTAAGAATGCTCTGTTCCTTATCCTCTAACTCAATTCTTATGAAGTACATATAGAAAAATCTCCCTGAGATTTAGGTATTGTTTGTTACTGAAATGTAACTTATACTATACTGACTGACACAAGATTTAAGGTTTATTCGACAGGCTTGTTCAAGAAAGCTGCTACCCTTTACTTTGTTGAGTAACAAGAAAACAAAATTCAATGACCCAGGAAACCATAGTCAATTAATATGTCCATTTAGAAAATTAGCAAGTAATGTCCATCGCTCATTAGTTTGCACACATCTAGGAGTCATTTAGTTGCTCATGCCTTGAGAAAGCTTATGATCTCCCTGGTCAACGGTAAGGACAAAGTGGGACCACCATGATGAGGACTGAGCATCAGGTAATAATACTTCGGCAAAGATTGTCAATGGGGCTGTCAGGCCCCAACTGAGTCCCAGCATCTTTAATTTTTCTCTTTCTTAATCCCCACGGCCACTGACTATTACGTATATTATTATGTCTATCCTCACAAAGAACTATCAAGTTTAACACACTTAGAAAATCTCACGACAATGGTTAGCATTCTATAAATGAATTCTATGAACATCAGTATTCATATTATTACTACCCCCATTTTTATATGAGAACACTGGAACGCAAAGTGATTAGTTAATTGGTCTAAAGTCATAAGCTTGTAAGTGACTAACCTTGGATTTGAAGTCAAGTTTTCCCAAAACCCATGTTCTTTCCACAGGACCAGCTACTACCTTTCCGGTAGCTCATGTCTGAGCTAGAGCATGACTTCTCTTCAAAAACAAATGTCAAGGAGCCAAAACTGGAAGGCAAGTGAAAATGGTTAAAAAAAAAAATATTGAGCCCTTGAACCAAAATGTAAAATTAAGAGTCAGGAGTTCTGCTTCTGGCCATCATAGAGTAACTTGTTCTAAATTTGTCCTCCTACTGGAAAAAAATATAAAACTAGACAAAATATATGAGAAAACTGTTTTCAAGTATTGAGCCAAAAAAAAGCACAAGCCTGTGATCTTTAAGAAAAGGGAAGCACATGAGGTGAGCTCGACATTCACCCTGCTATCCTGCCTAGAAGAAAATTCTAGCCATTATGCAGGAAGCTGGAGGTGGGGCTTAAGCAGAAGAGCTGAGGAAACATAATGAAAGATATGAGAGACTCATGCTGCTGAAATGGCTAGAGCATGAAGTGGCAGAATATTGGAGAAAAAGGAGTTTCCCAGTGAACCCCAGAAGTCTACACAAAGTTTCCCTACAGGTCTTTTGTAAAGGTTGGGCTATGAATGGGCAGGCTGAGATTCCATATGGCCTAGAGGAGATCATAAACTATGCAGCTGAGAGCTGAGTAAAGGTCCTAAGATCATGCAGTGCTAGGAGACTTTAGAGTCCCAGCTCACCCAGAGTTCAGAGATAACTGCCTCAGACATTCACTTGAGATCCCAGAAAGGCCATATCTAGGATTAAGGTCCATAACGTAGAGTAAGGGTCTTGCTGTAGTACTTAGTTCAGAAACTGGGTTTAAAATCAAAACAAACATACAACATTTAGACTTTTCCTAACAGAGACTAAAACCAAGTCTGACAAAATAAAAAGTATCTACTGGAAATTAAAATGTTGACCAAACAAAACTCAACATCCATCATAGGATGAAGGAAAAATGACACGACTTAGACACCCCACATCATCTAAGATGTCTAACAGTCAATAAAAAAGTCTTACATGTAAAGAAGCTGGAAAATATGACCCATTATCAAAGAAACAGGAAGATGTGATTCATAACAGAGATTTAAAAAAGAGCCAATATGTATAAAACCCAAGGTGGTCCAGATGTGAGATAACAGGCAAATTTATTAAAGTAGATATTATAAATATGTTTAGAGACTTAAAATAATATATAGTCATTTTGAAGTCATCAAAAATTCTAGGAATGAAAAGTAAAACATATGAAATAAAAAATTTACTTGATAAAAATAACGGAAGATAAAAGGCTGCTGAAGAATGAATTACTGCATGTGAAGGCAGATCAATTGACATTTTCAAATGTGAGGAGCAAAGAAAAAAAAGACTGAAATACAGAACAAATCCTCAGTTACCTGTGGGATAATATCAAGCAGAATAACACATGCATAATTTGAGCCCCAGAAAACGAGAAGAGAGAATGGGACAGAAAAAGTATTCAATGAAATACCTCAATTTCCTCAAATTTAGTGAAAAACAAACATAGATTAAGAATTTCATCAAATCACAAAGATAAATACAAAGAAAACCAAGATAAATACAAAGAAAACCACATGTAGTTAAATCATACTCAAACTGTTGAAAACTAAAGATACTGTGAAAAACTTTAAAGCGGCTAAAGAAAAAAGACACATTACATACAGAAAACAATGATTAAAATGTTGGCTAATTTATTATTATAAATTGTGGAAGCCAGAAGATGATGGAACATCTTTTAAATGCTGGATGGGAAAAGATATCAACCCACAATTCTATATCCAGCAAAACTATCTTTTAATACATGAGTGAGATAAAGATAGTCTCACATAAAAGAAAGCTAAAAGAACTTGTAACTAGTAGAGCTTTCATACAAGAAATGCTAAAGGAAGTTCTTCGGGCTGAAGGAAAACAACACCAGACAGAAACACATATCTGGGAATGAAGAATATACAGAGCGTGCCAAAAAAAATGTATACACATTTTAAGAAAGGAAAATAAAACTGTATTAAAATTGTAATACAATGAATGACACTAGCATTCATTTGATTAACACCATCTTTTGAGGGAATGTCATATTACACATTGCTGTGTAATTCAATTCAACTTTGAAAAGTAATACATAAAGATTAATTGAGTGGCGTAATAGGTAAACACCATGTTTACCTTTTCTCACAACCACATCAAAATTACAACTAATCTACAAAACAACCATTATTGAGAATGGCCTAAAATCAAGTTGAACTGAAGGCTTTCAATTAAGGACTTGCAGAAGAAGCCACCTCCACACTGGTAGGAAGGTCAGAGACAGAGAACAGACTGGTCCCACACCCGTGTGTGACCATAAAAGATCTGGAGGGCTATTTCGGCTGTGGGGGTCCCCTCAACCCCTAAAGGAGTGAGAGATACCAGCCTCACCCCAGCCCAGGGTTGCAGTGCTGGGGAGAGAAGTCCCCATAATTTTTGGTTGTGAAAAACAGTGAAGATTGTGACTCTGAGACAGTGTTGCTGCACTCACATCAACTCCTCTTAAAGGGACTGTGCTTGTACTTACCCACCAGAGGAATCACTTGCTCTGAGCTCCAGCACTGAGGCAGCACCTGGAAAGGCAACAGGGACAAATGGTAGGGAATTGAGTAGTCTGGCTTGGGATGGGGGATGGAGAGGCAGCTTTCTTCTGGATGGGGGAGCTGGAGGAAGTCATTATTTCTTTGTTGAGCCTTCCTCCTTCCCAGCATGCGAACACAGGCAGCTATCATTTTTGAGTCTCTGCTGTTTGTTCGCCCCACCCTGGCAACTTGAGACCTGGCCCCTCTCAACTTTTGGGCACATCCAGGCTGCTTTCAGTGGCTTTATCATGCAGACCATTTACCTTGGCTCAAGGTGCAACTTCCTAGGGTCTCTAAACGTTTTGCAGAACCCAGACAAGCAGCATCTAGCATAAGCAGGTCCTGTACCTCTGGCTGAGCAGCCCTAAGCTGGCACTAGTGACAACTGGCTTTGGTTTGTGACTTGGCCTCTCAAGGCACTTCCAAGCACAGCATGGGCAGCAGACATCTGCGGATTTCTTTCTGGCTCCTGCTAGGTGGCCCCGGGTGGTGCACAGGCTGTGGCTGAAGTAGACCTACACGGGATCCCCTCCAAGGTGGTCCTGGGGCTGGCGCCCCCAGTGGCCATCTTCAAAATGAGCTGGAGCATCACCTAGCCATCTCCAAGTAAAACAAGGGGCGGATTGGGCAGGCACCAGAGTCCTGCTGAGGCAGACCCTTCTCCATAGGATCAGACCCTGCACAACAACTATTCCCTATAGTCAAGGCCAGTCCTCAACCAGTGAGCCCAAGGGTCAGTCCCTCACACTGATGTGCAGTTATCAACCAAGGCTCAACTACAAGAGGAGGGCACACACAACCCACCCCAGGGATGTACCTGGATCACGTGGCTCAGGTGGCCAGAAAGACTGCGCCACTGAACCCCACAGCACACCTACTACATAAGGCCACTCTACTAAGACTGGAAGACATAGCAGCCCTACATAGTATATAGAAACAAACACAGGGAGGCAGCCAAAATGAGGAGACAAAGAAACATCTCCCAAATGAAAGAACAGAACAAAGCTCCAGAAAAAGAATTAAGCGAAAGGGAGATAAGCAAGCTATCAGGTGCAGAGTTCCCAACACTGGTTATAAGATGCTCCGTGATCTCATAAAAATGGAGATGGAAACCAGGAAAAAGAACCAGTCAGAAATAAAGGATAGAATAATGGAAACGGAGAATATATTACAGAGAATCAATAGTAGATTAAATGAAGCAGAGGATCCAACCAGCAATGTAGAAGAGAAGATAGCAGAAAACACTCAACCAGAACAGCAAAAAGAAAAAAGAATCCAAAACAACTGAGGAGAGTTTAAGGGGCTTCCAGGACAATATCAAGTGTACCAACATTCACATTATAGGGGTACCAGAAGGAGAAGAGAGAGAGCAAGGAATTGAAAACCTATTTGAAGAAATAATGACAGAAAATTTCCCTAACCTGGTGAAGGAAATGGACATACAAGCCCAGGAAGCACAGAGAGTCCCAAACAAGATAAACCAAAAGAGGCCCACAACAAGACACATCATAATTAAAATGCCAAAGGTTAAATGCAAAGAGAGAATCTTAAAAGCAGCAAGAGAAAAGCAGTTAGTTACCTACAAGGGAGCCCCCATAAGACTGTCAGCTGATTTCTTAACAGAAACTTCGCCGGCAAGAAGGAAGTGGCAGGAAATATTCCAAGTGATGAAAATCAATGACATATAACCAAGATTTCTCTACCCAGAAAGGCTGTCATTTAGAATTGAAGGACAGAGAAGGAGCTTCCCAGACAAGAAAAAGCTGAAAGAGTTCATCACCACCAAACCAGTATTACAAGGACTCTTAGAGGAGGGACTTCTTTAAGATGGGAGGGGGGTTAAGGATAGATGAAAGGGGAAAGGATTAAGAAGAACAAATTGGGTGTTATACAGTAGTCATGGGGATGTATGTTATAGCATAAGGAATGTACTCAATAATATTGTAATAACAAAGTATGGTGCCAGACAGGTGTTAGATCTATCAGGGTGATAGATGGGAATGGGGTTGGGGTCAGGGTGAAAAAGGTGATGGCATTAAGAAATACAAATTGGTAGTTAATACAATATGGGGAATATAATCAACAATGTTGTAAAGATTATGTAAGGTGCCAGATGGGCACTGGACTTATCAGGGGGATCACGTCATAGACTATGTAGATGTCTGACCAATGTGCTATACACTTGAAGCTGAAGTAGAATAATATTGAATGTCAACTATAACTAAATATGTAGGTATATATAGTCATGGGGTGTGAAGTACAACATAGGGAAGATAGTCGATGGTATTGTAACAGCTATATAAGATGTCAGTGGGGTAGTAGCTTGGGGGTTGGGTTATGAAGGGTTTAAATGTCTAACTATTACGTGGCTTTGTACACCTGAAACTAAAAAAAAAAAAGTAATACATAGATAACATCTCTTAAAATGTGTATACATTTTTGGCACCCTTTATATATGGGGGGATGCCAAAAAATGTATACAAGTGAACACTTTGGTCAACGTTGCTCAAGCAGTAGTTCGCCGTCATCAGAAGTGTCTGGACACTGATTGTAACCACTTTGATCACCTCTTGTAATTGCAGAAGTCAAACATGACTTGTATTCATCTTTTGTTATCAGTATATATTGAGTATTACAATTTTAATAATTTTTCCTTTCTTAAAATGTGTATACATTTTTTGGCACTCTCTGTAAATATATACATATTTGTGCTATCACAATAAATTTTACATCCTTATACACAGTAAATATAATATAACATATAAATAAAATACAATGTTATGATTTTTTCTTTAACTAATCACATATTGTTTAATAAAAAATTAAAAACTATACATTTTATTAAAGAATATAAAATATATACAATGGAATATAAAAAATATATAAATATAAAATAAAATATATATAGTCTTTTTCTGAATTCTCTATCTATATATGTTCTCTTCTATTTTATTATAGCGCATTACATCACATTACATTACATTTATTACATATATAAGTATGTAATATTATGGTGATAATAGCACAAAGAATAGAATTTCAATGTTTAAGGTTTTTATGCTACATGAAGTTACTATATGAATTTTACGTAGACGAGGTTAAGTTGAGAATGCATATCATTATCCTTAGAGAAACCATTAAACTATTATAAAGATTTATAGCTAAAAATAAAATAAAGAAATTAAAGTGGAATACCCAAGTAAATTTAACTAAAAAAAAAAAAAAAGACAAAAATCAGGTACATAGGAGTAAACTAAACAGATGGGATGACTAGAAAACAAAATGGTAGACTTAAACTCAATTTATCAATAATTATACTAAATTTAATTGAACTAAATAAACACTCCAAACAAAACACAGACCTTATCAGAATGGAAAATAAAACTGATCTAACCATATGCTGACTACAAGAGGTGCACTTTAAAACACAAATACACAAGAGAGCTTGAAAGTAAAAAGATGAAAATAAATGCATTATGCAAACAGGCAATATAAGAAAACAGGTATATCTGTATTAAAAGTAGACTTCAAGACAGAATGTATTTCCAGAGATAGAGAGGTACAATTTTATAATAATAGAATGGTCAACTCATCAAGAAAACATAACAGTTCCAAAATTAAACGCATTATATAACAATTCAAAATATGCAAAACAAATATTGACAAATACAGGAATAGAAAACTGTATGATTAGATTTAGAGATTTTAATTACCCTTTTAAAACAACTAATAAAATAAGACCAAAACCCCCAGTTATATACAGAATGTTAGAACAAAATTAACAACCAACTTGATTTAATTGATATTATAGAACACTATACTAAACAACTGTGGAATATACATTATCTGCAAGTGGACTTGGAATATTCACAAGACAGATTATATGCTGAGCCATAAAATACTTCAAATAATTTCAAAAGATTAAAATATATCAAAGTATATTCTCTGACTAGTGAAATTAGAAATTAATAACAATAAATAGGAAAATCCCAAATATTTGAAAATTAAGTGGTATACTTAAAAATGCTCTATCATCAGGGGAGAAAGAAACTGTAGAATTTAGAAAACATTTTAAACTGAATTATACTTGAAAATACAACATACTCTATAAATATTTGTGGGCTGAAATTAAGCAATAGTTAGGGAGAAATTTATAGCTTTAAATATTTATATTAGAAAAAAGGAAGATTTAAAATCAGCAATCTAAGTTTCCACCTAAATAAGCTCAATAAAGAAGAATAAAATATATAAGTAGAGGTAGCCTTGACTAGATACCTCACAAAACAAAGTTCAAAATGGTACAGAAACTTTGGAAACTAAAATTTCTTCTAAGATTAACCACCAATGACCCAGAAATTGGACTCCTAGGTATTTACCAAAGAAAAAGAAAAACATATGTTCATACAAAGACTTGTACAAGAGTGTTCAGGACACCTTTATGCAATTTTTATTCAAAAAAAACCCATGAAACTGGAAACAGCCCAAATGTCTATCAACAGGATAATGGATAAAAATAAATTGTCACATATTCACGCAATGAAATTTACTCATCAACGAAAAAGAATGAATTACTGACCCGCACAAAAACATGAATGAAACTTTCAGACATGCGTTAAACAAATGAAGCCAGACACAAAAGAATATATACTGTATGATTTCATTTTTCTGAAGTTCAAGGGCAAAAGAAATCCATGGTGATTGTATTCATTATTTATTGTTACATAAGAAATTAAGCCAAAACAATCAGCTTAAAAAAACAAGTATGTATTATCTCAGTTTCTGAGGGGCAGGAGTCCAGGCATAGCTTAACAGGATGTCTTTGGTTCAGACTCTTTCTCAAGGCTGCTTGAAGGTATTGGCCAGGGCTGCAGTCATCTCAAGGCTTGACTGCGGCACTTTCTGCTCCCAACTTCACTGGGTGTAGCTGTTGGCATGTCTCAGGTGCTTGGTGGCTGTTGGCTAGAGACATCAGTTCCTTGCCATATAGGCTTGTCCTTATGGGTCTCTCCCATGGCAGTTGGCAGTCACCAGAGCTGGGGCTCCAGGAGAGAGTGCAAGATGGTGAGCAAAATACACATCAGTCTCTTGTAACCTAACCTCGGAAGGGACACAAGTCACTTGGCACAGTTCATACACCAATGCAGGGGATCACACAAGGGTATGAATACCAAGGTGGGAATCCTTAGAGCCCATCTTAAAAGTTGCCCACCACAGTGACAGTGATCAGAACAGCAGTTGCTTATGGGTAATGGTAATTGACTGGAAGAGGACACAAGTAAACTTTCTGAGGTGATGAAATATTCTACAGTGATTTGGTTGTTGGTTTTATGGATATATACATTTTTCAAGTCTCCTGAATTGTATTTAAGACTCGCACATTTCACTACATGTACATTCTTCCTCAATTTTAAAATGGTTTTAAAGAATGCAATTTAAAAATATTTTCAAAGGATGATTTGTCATTTTAGATATCATTCGAATGAATACAGAGCCTTATACAGCAGACTAAATAGAGGTAACCACAGAAAAACACATTAATTTATCATGCTGCACTTCAAGTATATAAACTTCATAAAGTCAAAGGAACACAAATGCTGTATTTTTACAAGGCTCTATTTACTCTCCTCTGGGAAGGGTGTTCAAGGTTTTTAGCCAAACCTCTAAGACTTGGTTGGGGATCTGAGGACAACCAGCCACAGCTTTTTCTTTTAAAATCACTGTCTACTTCTCCAATATGGGGAAAGACAAGGGCCCTGTTTAGGACCTGAGAGCCCCCAAGGAAGATGAGACATGGCGCTGAAATCAGGGTTGGGACTGAGGACAATTGACTATAATCAACTCCCTGCTTAGGATGCAATGCTTCTAACAGGGATCACAAGGAATTTTGGACAAAAAAATACTTTTTACAAGTGTTTTGACAAATCAAGTACAAATGAATCGGAAAGAGGCAGCTTGCATTTCTCTTGAAATAGACCAGGATTTAAAAAGAGGACTTGCTTGGCCAAGTACTTTTGAAGTTTTCCAGACATAAAACCTTTGGAAAAGCAGTTGTATCTACTTTGAAAACCCAGAGTGCATGCAGATTGTCATCTTTTCAAAGTGGAGCCATTGAAAATGAAAGATTTTGCTTCTTGTCCCTTTGCCATTCTTGGATGGTTATAACGGATAGGTCTATTACCATGGGTTAAAGTGTTTCCCTTTAGTCTCTGAAAGCCACTCATGTGCAAGGTACCATATAAGGCATGGGGGAAACCAACTGGGCAGCTCTCCCACTGCATATATACCCTTAGCCAAACGAGGAGGCTTGAACCCTCCTCTCAGAGATCTGATTGGTTGAACATGCAGTCAGTTCCCATAGTAGCCTTGAGATCATTTTTTGGTGATAAGGTCTTAGAAGGAGAGGCTTCAAGCACTGGCCTCCAGTAAACCAGTGACCATGGCGACTTGTGGCACCAACATCAAATATTTCCAGGGTTAATGAACCCATTTAGGTCATGTATCAGAGAGGAAATACGCAAAGGCTTATGTGTGTATTTGCTAAGTCTTCAGCTCGGCTCCATCCTCTCCCTCTGAAGCAGTGGGGAGGGCAGCCTGACAGTGATGCAAACTCAAAGTGAAGAGTGGTTTTGGAAAATCACATCCAATAACAGTGTAACCCAACCCTGGGGCTATTTGAAATCCAGAGAGAGTTCTGACTGGAGGAGAGTGGCCACACTCAGTCTAAGTAGTGGTGGAAGGAACTGCAAGAATCACAGACAATTCTCCTTGTATACATATAACCCAGTCTCTTGTGTCCTTTTAGGACTCAGTCACTGCACCAATTGTAGCAGATATGGAGCAATCTGGAGACAGTAAAGCCCCAACTAGTGTATTCTCATCATCTCCTCTCCCCACAAACATACTCACACAAAGAGAAAAATGTGAGGAATCTATTTTTGGTTAATCCTAGAAATAATTTCAATGCCAAATTTCAAGGACAACTTGTTTTCTATAGCATTCTTTAACAGTTCTGGGTTTCAGCACAGTGTAACACAAAAATGCATGGACTTCAGACCATTCTCCTGTGAATTTCCTTATGGAAATGATTTATCTTCTCTGAGCCTCAGAAAAGTGGTACTTGCAAAGGATGGAAGACAATCAGATATCTTAAGACAGGAAATGGGCTGCCATAAGGGCCACCTTATTGCACAACTCCAGGGGGCACTGTTGACATCTTATTCCATGTAAATGTTGCCTCTGGAATTGTGAAACTTGGTGCTATTGACTGCTGTTCAGGGACTGGACTGAAATTTCCCAAAGGGAAAGACCCCTGAGCCCTTTTCTAAGACTTTGTTCTGAATGTGGACTATAGCGAGCCTGGCTGAATCTGGAAAACCACCATGAAGTAAAAAGAGAATTTGAAAATAAAACTTTTAAAATAATAACCAAACAAAAAGCTCACAGCAATATGAGACCAAAAACCAAAAGAATGAAACACTGTGAATGACAGTTACCAAATCCAATAAATGGGAGAACTAACCTCCAGAGAAAGAAGAAATGAAAAAGTAATCTAAGAATCCAGGCAATGTAGTGGAGTAGTTGAAGACTGTGCTTGCCTCCTCTGATGACCACATTAAAATCCCAACTAAATTATAGAAAAATTAACCTGGAGACCCATCTGAGGACTAGCTAAACAAAAGTTCTATAACTAAAAACATAAAGAAGAAGACATGTCAAGACTTGTAGGAGGGTCAGAGACACAAAAATGGGCTGGCTCCACACTCACATGTAGTGGTTGAGAATAGGGAGTGATATCTTGGCTGTGGAGGTCCCCTCTGAGGAGTGAGGGGCCTGAGCCCCATACCGAGGTCCCCAGCCTGGAGACTTGTCCTGGGCAGAGAAGCCCCCACAACATCTGGCTGTGAAAAACAGTGGGGATTCTGTCCATCTGAGCGAGAGGGCTGCTGAAGGCAGAAACATCCTCTTAAAGGGCCTGTGCACAGACTCACTTGCTCTCAGGCACTCACCCTGGGCTCAGGCAGATAGCCAACAACTCAGAGAGTGCCAGAGACAGACAGAGAGAGAACAAGTTGTATGACCTCAGCACAAGGGCTTGAGGGACAGCTGCTGTTGTCCCTGTGTTGAGCCCTACTCCTGTGCAGCCTATGGGCAGAAGCCATCTTTCCTGTGTTGAACCCTCCCCCCACATGGCCAAATCTGAATCTGCATTGGCCTGGTGGAATATGTTTGCGCCATCCTGATGACTGCCTGGGACCCCACCACACCCAACTTGCACACTGTTGGAGGCGCTTCAGTGACAGGCAGGTAGCCCCAGGCCATGCTACAGTCTTTCTTAGACAATTCTCCAGGATCTATGGGTCCCAGATGGTGACAACTGACCTCAGTGTGCTCTGAGCATTTTGTTGAGTGGCCCCAGGCTCAGCACTGCCACCAAACATGAGTCTACATTAACCTGGTGAGCAATACTCACCCCACCCTAGTGACTACCTGAGAGTCTCACCTCACACAACTCAGGTATAACACGAGGCTTTCAGTGGCTGAGCATAATGGAAAGCTGATAGACAGCCGCAGGCCTCAGGGTGCCTTGAACATTTTGCTGAGGTGCCCCAGGCCCTGTGCTCATGGCAGCAGGCCCCAGTTCACAGTGTGGCCTCTCCTATGCATCTCCAGGTCCAGCACGGGCAGAAACCAATTGTAGATTGTTTTGTAGCTCATACCAGGTAGCCTTGGGCTAGTAACAGCAGTGGCTGAAATTGGTCTGCACAGGAACCCTTCCCAAGAGGCTCCAGAACCAATATACCCAGAAGACAGCTTCAAACCACAACAGAACACTATCCTATTAACCTCACAAATGGCATACACAAAGGGGGTTCTCAGCAGGCACCAGACCCTGCTGGGGTGAATCCCCCTCCATGGGGTCAGCCCCCACACAGCAGGTCATATATACTGTGGGTGTAGCCAATCCTCACAGTCAGTCAGCCTGAAGATGAATTTCACCCACTTACATGCCAAAAGTAATCAACGCTCAACTATAACAGGAGGGCACACACAACACACAAATGACATACCTGCAGCACCCGGCACAGGTAATCAGGGAGACTATGCCACTAGGTCCCCCAGGGCATCTACTATATAAGAACACTGGGCCAAGATTGGGAGACAGAGCATATCTACCTAATAAATAGAAGCAAACACAAAGAGGAAGCCAAAATGAGGAGACAAAGAAACATGTCCCAAATGAAAGAACAGCAGAAAACTCCAGAAAAATAATGAAATGAAATGGAGGCAAGCAACCCACCAGATACAGAGTTCAAATGATGGCTATAAGGATGCTCAAGGAACTTACGGAGAACTTCAACAAAGAGATAGACAGCATAAAAAAGGACATAGAAATCATAAAAGAACCAGTCAGGAATGAAGAATAAGGTACTAGAAAACACCCAATCAGAACAGAAAAATTAAAAAGGAATTTTTTTTTAAATGAGGTTAATTTAGAGACCTCTGGGACAACATCAAGTGTATCGACATTCACATCATGGAGGAGATGATGTACCAGGAGGAGAAGAGAAAGCAAAAGATTGAGAACTTATTTGAAGAAATAATGACTGAAAACTTCCCTATCCTAGCAAAGGAAATAGACCTACAAGTCTAGGAAGCACAGAGAGTCCCAAACAAGATGCACCCAAAGAAGCCCACACCAATACACATCACAATTAAAATGGGAAAGGTTAAAGAGAGAAACCTAATAGTAGCAAGAGAAAGGTAGCTAGTTACTTACAAGGGAGCTCCCAAAAGACTGTTAGCTTATTTCTCAACAGAAACTTTGCATGCCAGAAGGAAGTGGCAGGAAATCTTCAAAGTAATGAAAATAAGGGCCTGCTACCAAGACTAATCTACCCAGCAAGGCTATCATTTAAAATTGAAGGAGAGACAAAGAGCTTCCTAGACAAGAAAAAGCTAAAGGAGATCATTACCACCAAACCAGTATTAAAAGAAATGTTAAAGGAACTTCTTCAAGAAGAAGCAAAGAAAAGAACATAAATATGAATAATAAAATGACAATAACTATGTACCTATCAATAATCAGTCTAAATGTAAATGGATTAAATGCTCCAATCAAAAAATGTAGGGTAGCTGAATGGATAAGAAAACAAGACTCATATATATGCTGTCTATACTTCAGATCAAAAGACACACACAGACTGAAAGTGAAGGGATGGAAAAAGATATTTCATATGAATGAAAATGAAAAAAAAAGCTGGCATAGCAATACTTATATCACACAAAATAGACTTTAAAACAAAGTCTATAATAAGAGACAAAAAAGTACATTACATAATGATAAAGGGATCAATCCAAAAAGAGGACATAATCCTTGTAAACATTTATACATTGAACATAGAAGCACTTAAATACATAAGGTATGATCAAACAATATGGTGAATGTTTACATAAAAACAATTATTACAGTAAAAGACACATTGTCATTAATCCCCATCAAAATACTCTCCCTTGCTTCAAACACACTTACGCCATCATTCTTGCCACTTTCTGCAGCAGTTCTGGAAGTCCTATTTCATGAATGTCTTTAGTTGCACTGTTGTGGCTGCCTCAATGTCCTGAATCAATTCACAATGTTTACCTTTCATCGTCATTTTGACTTTGAGGAAGAGCAAGAAGTCACACAGTGCCTGATCTGGTGAATAACGTGGATGAGGACACCATAATGCTTTTATTTGACAGAAATTGCCAAAATAGAAGTGATGTATAACACGGAGTCTTTCTGTTGTGATCACAAAATACAGTGAATGCTGCTGCCAAGTGCCATTCAACACAAAGACAGGGATTTTCAATATAGGAAGTGGTGTGTTGAAACTTAGTAACAGTGTGTAACAAGTTTCAACTTGTTCGGTGTGGTCAGTCAGGTGTGAGCTACAGTTAAGAGGTGAGTTTTAAAGTGTGCTATAAACCATGGAGCACAAAAAATTCATTAACATGAAATGGGCAAACGGTTTTATTCTCTCATGACAATGCTCCATGTCACACATCATTTCTGGTATATGGCAATTTCTGTCAAATAAAAACATTATGGTGTGTCCTCACCCACCTTATTCACTGGATCTGGCACCATGTAACTTCTGGCTCTTCCCCAAAATCATAATGATTCAGGGCATCAAGGCAGCCACAACAGCACAACTAAAGACACTCATGAAAGAGGACTTCCAGAACTGCTTCAGAAAGTGGCAAGAACAGTGGGATAAATGTGCTCGAAGTGAGGGAGAATATTTTGAAGAAGATTAACGGCAATGTGTTTTACTGTAATACATTTTTAAAATTTAAACATTCACTGTATTGTTTGATCACTCTTCACGTAAAGCAAATATTGACTGACATAAAGGGGAGATCAACCATAATACAGTCATAGTAGGGTACTTTAATACTCCATTGACACCAATAGACAGATGTTCCAGACAGAAAATCAGCACGGAAACAGTGGCCTTAAATGACACACTAGACCAGATGGATTTCATTGATATTTTTAGAGCATTTCACCATAAAGCAGCAGAATATACATTCTTTGCAGTGCACATGAAACTTTTTCCCAGATAGACCACATGTTAGACCACAAAACAAGTCTCAATAAATTTAACAAGATTGAAATCATATGAAGCATCTTCTCTGACCACATGGTATAAAACTAGAAATCAATTACAAGAAAAAAATCTAAAAAACACAAATACATGGAGGCTAAATTGCATGCTATTAAACAATGAATGGTTTAATAATGAGATCAAGGGGAAAAAAATCAAAAGATACCTTGAAACAAATGAAAATGAAAAAACAATGACCCCAAATTATTGGACACAGTGAATGTAGGCCTAAGAGGGAAATTCATAGCAATGCAGGCCTACTTTAAGAAACAAAGAAACTAAAAATATCAAATAAACTATTTAACCTTACACTAAAAGAACTATAAAAAGAACAGTAAACATAGCCCAAAGTGAGTAGAAGGTAGGAAATAATAAAGATCAGATCAGAAACAAAAGAAATAGAGTCTAAAATGACAACACAAAAGATCAATGAAAACAAGAGCTGGTTCTTTGAAAAGATAAACAAAATTGATAAACCTTTAACAAGACTCAGAATCCAAAAAAGAGACAGAATTCAAATAAATAAAATCAGAAATGAAAGAGGAAAAGTGATAATTGACAACACAGAAATACAAAGGATTATAAGAAAATACTATGAGAAATTATACCCCCCCCCAAAAAAAAATTTGGACAATCTGGAAGAAATGGATAATTCCTAGAAACATAAAATCTTCCAAGACTGAATCAAGAAGAAACAGAAAATCTGAACAGACTGATCACTATAAACAAAATTGAAATAATAATCAAAAAAACTCCCAACAAACGGAAGTCCTGGATCAGAAGGTTAACAGGTAAATTTTACCAGACATTCAAAAAATAATTAACAGTTAGTCTTCTCAAACTATTCCAAAAAATTTAAGAGAAGGCAAGGCTCCCAAATTCATCTTATAAGGCCACCATTACGCTGATTCTAAAATTAGACAGACATTACGAAAAAGAAAATTATAGGCTGATATCCCTGATGAACGTATATGCAAAAATTCTCAACAAAATATTAATAAACCAAATCCAGCACTACATTAAAAAGACCATGCATTATGATCAAGGCGAATTTTTTCCTGGGGAGGAAGTTTGGTTCAATATCTACAAACCAATTAACATGATACACCACATAAATAAAATGAAAGCTAAAAATCAGGTAATCATATCAATAGATGCAGAAAACGCATTTGACGAAATCCAGCCTCCATTTATAATAAAAAGTCTCAGCAACATGGGAATAGAAGGAAAATACCTCAACGTAACAAAGGCCATATATAACAAACCCACAGCTAATATCATACTCAATAAGGAAAAGCTGTAACTGTTCTTCTTAAGATCAGGAATAAGACAGGATGCCCACTTTCACCATTTTTATTCAACATAGTATTGGAAGTCTTAGCCATAACAGTCAGACAAGAAAAAGAAATAAAAAGCATCCAAATTGGAAAAGAAGGAACAAAACTCTCATTATTTGCAGATGACACAATACTATATAGAGAGACAGCTAAAGAGTCCACCAAAAATCTATTAGAACTGATAAATGAATTCAGTAAAGTAGCACTATACAAAATTAATATTAAGAAATCAGTTGCATGTTTATACACCAATAACAAACTATTAGAAAAAGAAATTAAGAAAACAATACTATTTACAATTGCATTAAAAATAAAATAACTAGGTATAAATTTAACTAAGGTAGATCTACACTCAGAAAAAGATGTTGGGGCCGGCCTGGTGGCTCAGGCAGTTAGAGCTCCATGCTCCTAACTCCGAAGGCTGCCGGTTCGATTCCCACGTGGGCCAGTGGGCTCTCAACCACAAGGCTGCCAATTGAATTCCTCGGTTGCCAGTTCAATTCCTTGAGTCCCGCAAGGGATGGTGGGCTCCGCCCCCTGCAACTAAGATTGAACACGGCACCTTGAGCTGAGCTGCCTCTGAGCTCCCGGATGGCTCAGTTGGTTGGAGTGCGTCCTCTCAACCACAAGGTTGCCGGTTCGACTCCCGCAAGGGATGGTGGGCTGCACCCCCTGCAACTAGCAACGGCAACTGGACCTGGAGCTGAACTGCGCCCTCCACAACTAAAACTGAAAGGACAACAACTTGAAGCTGAACGGCACCCTCCACAACTAAGATTAAAAAAAAAAAAGGACAACAACTTGACTTGGAAAAAAAGTCCTGGAAGTACACACTGTTCCCCAATAAAGTCCTGTTCCCCTTCCCCAATAAAAATCTTAAAAAAAAAAAATATATATGTGGACCAAAAGGGGCTCTGTAATAAACCTAGCTGAAAGTAACCTCATAGGGTGATCTGATCATAAATAAATAAAAAAAAAAAAAGATGTTGAAGAAAGGAATTGAAGAAGATACAAATAAATGGAAGCACATACTGTACTAATGGATAAGAATTAACATGGTTAACATGGCCATACTACCCAAAGTAATCTATAGATTCAATGCAATCCCTATTAAAATACCAATGGCACTTTTCACAGAATTAAAACAAATAATCCTAAAATTTATATGGAACCACAAAACACCCTGAATAGCCACAGCAGTCTTGAGAAAGAAGAACAAAGTTGGAGGTATTTTTCTACCTGATATCAAACTATACTATAATGCCATAGTAATCAAAACATCAGGTTACTGGCATAAATACAGAAACATAGATCAACAGAATAGAAAGCTCAGAAACAAACCCATGCCTATATAGTCATTTAGCCTGTGACAAAGGAGGTAAGAATATAGAATAGGATAAAGACAATATATTCAATAAATGGTGTTGGGAAAACTGGACATGCAAAAAAATTAGAACTGGACCACTTTCTTACACCATATAGAAGAATAAACTCAAAAATAGATTAAATTGTCACCCCAATAGACTTTAATTAAAAAAACAATAAAAAATAGATTAAAGACTTAAGTGTAAGACCTGAAACTGTAAAACTCCTAGAATAAAACATAGGTAGTAAATTCTCTGACATGGCTCTTAGTAATATTTTTTTTTCTTATATACCTCCTCCAGCAAGGGAAACAAAAACAACAAAACATAAATAAACAAATATGACTGCATCAAACTAAAAAGTTTTTGCAAAGCAAAGGAAACCATCAACAAAATGAAAAGACAGCCTGCTGAATGGGAGAAGATATTCGCCAATGATACATCTGATAAAGGATCAATATCCAAAATTTATAAAGAACTCATACAACTCAACATCAGAAAAACAATCCAATTAAAAAATGGGCAGAGGACCTGAATAGACATTTCTTGAAAGATGACATACACATGGCCAATACACATATGAAAAGATGCTCAATGTCATCAGAGAAATGCAAATTAAAACCACAATGAGATATCACCTCACGCCTGTCAGGAAGATTATCATCAATAGATCAACAAACAACAAGTGTTGGCGAGGATACGGAGAAAAAGGAACACTTGTACACTGTTGGTGAGATTGCAAATTGGTGCAGCAACTAAGGAAAACAGTTTGTAGGTTCCTCAAAAAAAGAAAAATAGAATTATCTTATGACCCAGCCATTCCACTTCTGGGTATTTACCCTAAGAAATCCAAAATACTAATTTGAAAAGATATATGCACCTCTATGTTCATTGTAGCACTATTTACAATAGCCAAGATATGGAAGCAACCCAAGTGCTCATCAATAGACAATTGGATAAAGAAGACGCAGTACATATGTACAATAGAGTATTACTTGGCCATAAAAAAATAAAATAAAATCTTCACATTTGCAACAACATGGATGGACCTAGAGGGTATTATGCTAAGTGAAATAAGTCAGCTTGAGAAACAACTATCATATGATGTTACTTATATGTGGGATCTAAAGAACAAAATAAATGAACAAACAAAGCAGAAACAGACTCAGAGATGCAGAGAATAAACTGATGGTTGCCAGAGAGGTTGGGGTTTGGGGAAGAGGGCTGGGTTTAAAAGGTGAAGGCATTAAGAAATACAACTTGGTAGTTACAAAATAGACATGAGGACATAAAGTTCAACATAAGGAATATAATCAATAATATTGTAATAACTATGTATAGTGCCAGGTGGGGGTCAGACTAATCAGGGGATCATTTTGTAAGTAATATAAATATCTAACCACTATGCTGTACACCTGAAGCTAATATAAAAATATGTTAAATGAAACTGTAACTGAAAAATAAATAAAATAAAATGCAAGTTCAAAATGGCGGCGTGAGGTGAGCCTCTGTAAAGCTCCCCTGAAATTTACAACTAACCGAACAACAGTAACTCCACAAAGGACTCCCTGCACAGCACACAGGCAAGACAAAGAGGCCCACTACTGAATTCACCTAAGGGGGGGGGGCGAATCGCGAGAGCGGAGGAAGAGGGAAGGGAGAAGTGCAGAGACAGAGCTGCGTGGGCGCAGGACGCAGATGTAGCTCAGTGCTCCGAGTTCGCTGCATCCCGGAACTACTGCAGATGCAGGAAAGGGAACAACTCGGATTGCTAGGGCTCTGCTTATGGCCCACAGGGCAGAGGGGGCAGCATATAACACGGCTGAACCCAACGCTCACGGCAGAGACCTCAGAGAAAAGACTGAGGGAAGAAGGCTGAAAACGGTGTTTAAGCCCTCACTGCCGAGCACAGAACGGAAGCCTTAGGCACTGACACTAGCCGCCCCCTCTCTACCCTCCCAGAGCTCGCCCCGCCCCCACCTGCCCGGTGCTGGAAGCGGAACAGTAGCAGTGTCAGATCAAAAGAACAGAATATTTGCTGTTCTGAGAACTGTGGACTGCAGACACAGATTCGCAGCCCAACTAGATTCGGCACAGGGCAGGGAGCTGTGGAGGCAGGACCGGCTGTGGTAGTGGTTGCCGCCATTGCTCTGGGCCACCTCTCACAACTCACCCCGCCCCTGGCCCAACCTATCTGGGCGGATCCCTGCAGGAGTAAACAGAACTGCTGAAACACATGAGCTCTGAATCTGGTGCTGGAAGAGCTTTGGAACTTCAAAAGCTCTCCGCATACCCACAGGGAGGCCACGCCCTATGACCCAGGCAAACTATTAACAGAGGAGAAGCCCCCCTTCAAGGGAATCCCCCCATTGTGTGAGAAGCTGGAATAGTGCAGAGAAAACATAGCACTACACTGTGAGAGAGAAAAAAGGGCTGTAGTCGGAGAGAAAACAAAACATTCTACCAACATCTACTGGAAAACAAAAGAAAGACCTCTTCCTATCAACCTGTTGCAGAAGCCACTCCTGTAGATGTCTAGGAAGAGAAATCATAAATCAGTAATTGCCATGAATAACCAAGGCAACAAGACAGCTCAGAAAGAAAGTGAAAAGTCTCCAGAAAAGAAACTTAAAGATATGGAAATATGTGACTTAAATGACAGAGAATTCAAGATTGCAGTTCTGAAAAAACTCAACGAGATGCAAGAAAACACAGAAAGGCAGTTTAATGAACTCAGAAACACAATCAAAGAACAATGTGAGCATTTTACGAAAGAGATCAAAATTTTAACAAGCACCAATAGAATTTCTGGAGATTAAGAACTCAATAGAAGAAATTAAGAATGAAATAACCAGCTTAGATAGTAGAGTTGACCAGATGGAGGAAAGAATCAGTGACATCGAAGACAGAAACCTGGAAATTACACAGATGGAAGAAGAAAGAGACTTGAGACTTAAAAGAAATGAAAGAACTCTACAAGAACTTTCTGACTCCATCAGAAAGAGCAATATAAGAATAATGGGCATACCAGAAGGAGAAGAAAGAGAGAAGGGAACAGAGAATATATTCAAACAAATTGTTGATGAGAACTTCCCAAACTTGTGGACAGAAATGGATCCTCGAATCCAAGAAGCAAATAGAATACCTAATTACCTCAAGCCCAACAGGCCTTCTCCAAGGCACATTGTATTGAAGCTGTGTAAAATCAACGACAAAGAAAGAATCCTCAAGGCAGCCCGGGAAAAGAAGACGGTAACCTACAAAGGAAAGCCCATTAGATTACTATCAGATTTTTCAGCAGAAACTCTACAAGCCAGGAGGGAGTGGAACCAAATATTCAAACTATTGAAAGAGAGAAATTATGAGCCAAGAGTAATATATCCAGCAAAGATATCCTTTAGATATGAAGGAGGAATAAAGACCTTTCCAGACATACAGAAGCTGAGGGAATTTTCTAATACATGACCTGCACTACAAGAAATACTAAAGGAGGCTATTCGACCACCATCAACAGGGACAATTTGTGGCAACCAAAACATAAAAAGGGGGAGAATAAAGGCCTGAACCGGAATATGGGAATGGAGAAAGTAAGCGTGCTGAAGAAAATGGAATACTCTAAACATCAAACTTTCTTTTACATAAACTTAAGGGTAACCTCTCAAAAAAAAGCCAGAACTGAAATACTGTAATAAAAGAAGAAACAGATGGAAACATCATAGAATACCACCATACAGAAATAATAGTCAACAACAAAAAGGCAAAGAAACAATGGAGACACAGCCTAAAGATGGAATGACAGGAAATCCTCACATATCAATAATCACCCTAAGTGTAAATGGACTGAACTCACCAATAAAAAGGCACAGAGTAGCAGATTGGATCAAAAAACTAAACCCAACCATATGCTGTCTCCAAGAGACACAGCTCAGCTACAAGGACAAGCGTAGAAGTGAAAGGGTGGAAATTGACACTCCAAGCAAATGGTACCCAGAGAAAATCAAGTGTAGCCATAATGATATCAGATGAAACAGACTTCAGGGCGCAAAAATGTAACAAGAGACAAAGATGGACATTTCATAATGGTAAAGGGGACTATACAACAAGAAGACATAATAGTCATCAATATTTATGCCCCCAATGAGGGAGCACTGAAATATATCAAGCAACTACTAACAGAACTAAAGGGAGAAATTGACCAAAACACAATTATGCTAGGGGACTTAAATACATCATTGACAGCTATGGATAGATCATCCAAACAGAAAATAAATAACGAAATAGCAGCCCTAAATGACACATTAGATGAAATGGACATAATTGACATATATAGAGCACTTCATCCTAAAACATCAGACTATATATTCTTTTCTAGTGTATATGGAACATTCTCAAAGATAGATCAGATATTGGGACATAAAATCAGCCTCAGCAAATTTAAGAAGATTGAAATCATACCAAGCATATTCTCTGATCACAAGTCTTTGAAATTGGATATCAACTGCAAAAAGAAAGCAGAAAAAAACATAAATACATGGAGATTAAACAACATACTTTTAAAGAACGACCCGGTCAAAGAAGAAATTAGAGGAGAGATCAAAAGATACATAGAAACAAATGACAATGAAAATACATCCTACCAAAATTTTTGGGATGCATCGAAAGCAGTTTTCAGAGGGAAATTTATATCATTACAGGCCTATCTCAAGAAACAAGAAAAATCCCAAATAAACAACCTCATGTTACACCTTAAAGAACTAGAAAAAGAAGACAAAGTGAAACCCAAGGTCAGCAGAAGAAAGGAAATAATAAAAATCAGAACAGAACTAAATGAAATAGAGAACAAAAAGACAACAGAAAAAATTAATGTGACAAAAAGCTGGTTCTTTGAAAAGCTTAACAAAATTGACAAACCCTTGGCTAGACTCACAAAGATAAAAAGAGAGAAAACACTAATTAACAAAATCAGAAATGAAAAAGGGGAAGTTATCACGGACACCACAGAAATACAAAGGATCATCTAAGAATACTATGAAGGATTATATGCCACCAAATTCACTAACATAGAAGAAATGGACAAGTTCTTAGAAACATATAGCCTTCCTAGGCTGAACCATGAAGAACTGGAAAATCTAAACAGACCGATCACCAGTAACGAAATTGAATCAGTCATCCAAAACCTTCCCAAAAGCAAAAGTCCGGGACCAGATGGCTTCACTAGTGAATTCTACCAAACCTTCAAAGAGGATCTAATGCCAATCCTGCTTAAATTCTTCCAAAAAATTGAAGAAGAGACAGTACTACCTAACTCATTTTATGAGGCCAACATTACCCTGATACCAAAACCTGGCAAGGACAACACAAAAAATGAGAACGACAGACCCATATCTCTGATGAATACAGATGCAAAAAATCTTAAACAAAATTCTAGCAAATCGAATACAACAATGCATTAAAAAGATTATTCATCACGACCAAGTGGGGTTCATCCCCAGGGCACAAGGATGGTTCAACATCAGCAAATCCGTCAATGTGATACATCACATAAACAAAACAAAGGACAAAAATCGTATGAGTATATCAATTGATGCAGAAAAAGCATTTGACAAGATACAATATCCATTTATGATTAAAACACTTAATAAAATAGGTATAGGAGGAAAATACCTTAACACAATAAAGGCCATATATGACAAGCCCTCAGCTAATCTCATAATTAATGGTGAAAATCTGAAGCCCTTTGCTCTATGTTCAGGAACACAACAGGGTTGTCCCCTATCACCTCTGCTTTTCAACATCGTGTTGAAAGTCCTTGCCAGAGCAATCAGGCAAGAGAAAGAAACAAAGGCATCCACATTGGGAATAAAGAAGTTAAATTATCACTCTTAGCAGATGACATGATGCTATATATAGAAAACCCTAAAGACTCCACCAAAAAGCTATTAGAAACAATCAAATACAGTAAAGTTGCTGGCTACAAAATCAACGTACAAAAGTCCATTGCATTCCTATATAATAAGAATGAAATCTCACAAAAAGAAATATAAAAAAAATATATTCCTTTTGCAATTGCAGCAAAAAGAATAAAATACCTAGGAATAAACTTAACCAAGGATGTGAAGGACCTATATGCCGAAAACTATAAGACATTTTTGAAAGAAATTGAAGAAGACACAAAGAAATGGAAAGACATTCCATGCTCATGGATTGGAAGAATCAACATAGTTAAAATGGCCACATTACCCAAAGCAATATACAGATTTAATGAAATCCCCATCAAAATCCCAATGGCATTTCTTAAAGAAATAGAACAAAAAATCATCAGATTTGTTTGGAACCACAAAAGACCCCAAATAGCCAAAGCAATCTTAAGAAAAAAGAACAATACTGGAGGTATCACACTCCCTGACTTTAGCTTGTACTACAGGGCTACTATAATCAAAACAGCATGGTATTGGCAGAAAAACAGACACATAGACCAATGGAATAGAATTGAGAACCTAGAAATAAAACCACATAAATATGGACAGATAATTTTTTACAAAGAAGCTAAAAACATACAATGGAGGAAAGCAGCCTCTTCAATAAATGGTGCTGGGGGAATTGGATAGCCACATGTAAAAGAATGAAACTGGACTGCTATCTGTCACCATGTACCAAAATTAATTCAAAGACTTAAGTATAAGACCTGACACAATAAACTGCATAGAAGAAAACATAGGTACTAAACTTATGGACCTTGGTTTCAAAGAGCATTTTATGAATTTGACTCCAAAGGCAAGGGAAGTAAAAGCTAAAATAAACGAACAGGACTATATGAAACTTAAAAAGCTTCTACACAGCAAAATGCAAATAAAAATCACAATGAGATATCAGTCAGAATGGCTATCATCAACAAGACAAATAGTAACAAGTGTTGGAATGGCTGTGGAGAAAAAGGAACCCTCATACACTGTTGGTGGGAATGCAGACTGGTGCAGCTGTTATGGAAGGCAGTGTGGAGGTTCCTCAAAAAATTACGAATAGAATTACCATATGACCCAGCAATCCCTCTCCTGGGTATCTACCCCAAAAATCTGAAAACATCTACACATAAAGACACGTGTGCTCCAATGTTCATTGCAGCTTTGTTTACGGTGGCCAAGACATGGAAACAACCAAAATGTCCTTCGATAGATGAATGGATAAAGAAGTTGTGGTATATATACACAATAGAATACTATTCGGCGATAAGAAAAGATGAAATAGTGCCATTTGTGACAATATGGATGGATCTTGAGAGTATAATGCTAAGCGAAATGAGTCAGATAGAAAAAGCAGAGAACCATATGATTTCACTGATATGTGGTATATAAACCAAAAACAACAAAAGAACAAGACAAACAAATGAGAAACATAAACTCATAGACACAGACAATAGTTTAGTGGTTACCAGAGGTTAAGGGGGGTGGGGGGTGGGAGATGAGGGTAAGGGGAATCAAATATATGGTGATGGAAGGAGAACTGACTCTGGGTGGTGAATACACAGTGGGATTTATAGATGATGTGATACAGAATTGTACACCTGAAATCTATGTAATTTTACTAACAATTGTCACCCCAATAAATTAAAAGAAAATAAAAAATAAAAGAAAATTCCTACAGATAAATGGAAGGAATACACCCATAAAATAAGAAAAGGAGGTTGTGAATCAAATATCAGAGATTATGAACAAGAACAGGAACATACAAAAAAGTAGAAATCCAAGAGTGGAAGTATATGATAGAAGAGGTAAACAGGAGATTGAACAGAACCAAGGAAACTTGATGATTGCGAAAACCAAACTTTGAAAGTCTCATATACTTGTAACCTAGTTAGTAAAGAGAGCAAAACAGGAGATGGAAAATGTGACAAAGATATTAATAGACGTGGAGGATAGATTAAGAATCTCCAACATCCAACTAACAGGAATTTCATTATGAGAGAAAAAAGAGGACAATATTGAAAGAGATAATGGCTGATAATATTCCAGAATTGAAAAAAGACAAATGGCCTCAGATTGAAAAAGCTCACAGATTAGATAATTTTTAAAAATTAATCTGCTACATTTCCAAATACCCACTAAGGGGGCTTTTCTTTCAAAGGAAAACCCACCAAATTCACTAACACCGCCCAGGACAGGGTGCCTTATACTCTGCACACTCTCACTCCCAAATTGCATACCCCACTCACCCTTTTGGCATTCACAGCATGTCCACCATCCTCCATCTGCCATCAATCGTCCTCATCACCTATGCCCCCACGCCATCGTTCCCCTATAGCGCACCTGTTCTCACACAATAGCCAGGCCCCCTCAGCTGTGCAAACCCATTCACTCACTCATGCCATAGGATTGCCCATATGCTGGTCACCCACATAGACCCTCTCTTTGTCACCACCATCTTCTCTTCTATTCCCAAATCCTTCATCTCCTTTCAGCAACCTCATATATCCTATGGCTTTTTCCCTCAGAAATAAATCAATAACCATGATATTTAGGTAGTAGGAGACATTTTGGAGTCAGAAAATTCCAAACTTCTCTCTGAAATTCTCTTGCCAGCTGTCACCTTCCCACCTGCTTGAGTTCATACAATCACAGAGCATCGGGATGGGCTGGTCTCTAGCCAGCATGTGCATTTCTTCTAGACATCCTCAGCAAAGGTTTACCCAGTCCCTGCTGAAACATTCCAATGACAGGAAACCGCTATTTCGTACCTCTAACTAGTAGTGGAAAAAGTTCCCTGACACAGGCAAATTCTCAGTCTGGAAAATGAATTCTACTTAATTTCTGTTTCAAAGCCTCTTGCTGTTGTCAACTGATATTTGTTGGTGCCACTTCAACACCAACAGGAATCCTCAGTTTGGGGTGCAGTGAAGAAGGAAACTTTGTGTGGTGTAAACAGCTCAATTGTGATGCAGCATGGCTGTGAGAACAGCACCGCTGGGGGAGAAATCAATAGTGTTGCGATTCAATTAGGAAGCAGCACAGCTGTGGCACAGCATGCAGCATGGCTGTGAGGTGGCTCTGCTCTGCTCTGCTCTGCTCCAGCTCCAGCCAGGGAAATGCGATCAATTGTCTTCAGTGGAAAGGGACTGTGTGCTCCCCCAGCCAGAGGGGAGCTGACTTATATAGAGAGATGTCCCCCACCCCTGGTCCCTGATTGTTCTTTTCTCACACAAATGAGAACTCTAAATATTCACAGTTTGATTGGTCCAAATAGCACTGTCCTGATTGGTCAGAGTGGAGCTACTCTGATTGGTCAGTGAGGATACTAATGGGGGGAAATATAGCTGCACAGATCTGATTGGAGGGGGAAAGTCTCAGTCCTATTGGTTGAAATACAATTCCAGGAACTCCTTTATAAGGACTAGATAAGACAGCAGGAACACAGTACCACAGGCATTTCAGTGCAGGAGGCAGGCAGTTCAGACCAGGTTTCTCCCTGAAGTGCTGCTTGCATGAGAGGCCCTTGTTTAGAAAAGGCTGCTGGGTTCTGGTTTTATTTGTTTGTTTGGTGTATGTGTGTGTGTTGTGTGTTGTTTTTTTAATTTTAGTTCACTGAGCCACCAGGAACTCTTATTGATAAGTATCTTCTTTCTCAGGGTCCACACTGTTAAGGTTATTGAAAAATTAAATGTCGTGTTTGGAATCCTCTCTTTCCCCTGGAGGTTGTGATTATGTTCTGCAGGAGCTTCAGCACCTGACTCTTGAGGGCACAGTCTCATCTACTCCTGATCTTGGATCCACATGGGTCTCCACTGAGGCCCCCTCATCCCTATTGCTGTGGCTCCAGCAGATCCCAAGCTGGCTCCACTGAACCTTTGCCATCATTAGGGGTCCCAGGAATCTGCCTGTGTCTCTGAGGGTTGTGCTGGGCACAAGAAGCTTGTGAGGCTCTCAGTGGTGTCACCCAGCACTCAGTTACTCCCTGGAGCCTCACTGCCTCCTTGAGGTTCCACAAGACTGTGTTCAAAAAGTAGGCTTCTCCATTTTTACCACGTTCCCTGCTCTCTCCACATGCCTACCCGCTCTTTGCCTACCTCACTACCCAAGATTTTTTCTGGCCTCTAGAAGTAGTCTTTCTTCTCCTTAGTGGTGACAATTTTTCTCTCAGAAGCACAAGAATGTTGTCTCCATAACAGGATAATGTTTTTAGAAACACAAAAACCTTTCCCTCCTCACCCCCAAATTTGTAATCCAAGAGGAAAAGGGGAAAATACTCAAGAAAAGAGCAGAAGCATTTAATCCACCACTCTTATTGAATTGAATGTGTGTTTTTGTCAGTGTTCTCCAGAGAAACAGAAATTACATATATATATATATATATATATATATATATATATATATATATATATATATCACATAGGTCAATCACTATGGTGGGACTTCTCAGCCTCCATAGTCACATAGGCCAATCACTCTTAATAAATCTCTCAATCACTCTTTTTTTTTTTTTTTTTTTTTTTTTTTTTATTTTTATTTTTTTAATTTATTGGGGTGACAATTGTTAGTAGAATCTCAATCACTCTTAATAAATCTCTTTTTTTAAGAGATTTATTAAGAGTGATTGACCTATGTGACTATGGAGGCTGAGAAGTCCCACCGTTTGCCTTCTGCAAGATGGAGGCTCAGGAAGGCTTGTGGTGTCCAAACTGTCTGAACTTGAGGGCCCAAGAAGCAGGAGCACCAATATCTGAGGGCAGAAGAGGACGAATGCCTCAGCTTAAGTAGACAGCAAATTTGCCCTTCCTCCACCTTTTTGTTCTATTCAGGCTCTTGATGGATTGGATGATGCCCACCCACAATGATGAGAGTAGGTCTTCTGTACTCAGTCTACTGATTCAAATGCTAATCTTCTAGAAACACTCTCACAGACAAACCCAGAAATAATGTTTGGCCAAGTATCTGGGCACCCTCAGCTCAATCAAGTTGACACCTAAAATTAACCATCACAATATACCTCCCTTTTACTCCAACCCTAGGGTGTCAGCCATTCCCCAGGACACATGGAACATGGTCTCCTGAGTCTTCTCTTCAGGAGAAACATCCGCAGTTCTTTCAACTACATGACAGTTTTAGAGTCCTCTCGCGGTTTGGAAAATCTTCCTGAGAAAGTTGAATAACATTGAACCATTTTCTCAACATTTTTGGCCCTGGTTTCTTTCTCTGTAAGATGGGGAAAGAATAGCCCTGGCCTCATGGTTGTTGTGAGCTCCCCGGATCAGTATCATGTGGACATAGGAGGGTGCTTTTCTTTTTGGTTCTGCTACTGCAATGTTCCCGTAAGTGACACGGAGGGATGCACTCAAATATTACAAAAACCTTAAGAGGCAGGTTACCATTATCCTCCCCATTTTATAAAAGGAAACAAACATAACAAAAAATTAAGCATCTTGACTGAAAGCAAGTAGAACAGCAAGATTCAGATCTAGTAATCTGGTCCAAGGGCCACCATTCTGTTAACTTTCCCAGCGTGCTGTGGTCTCAACTTAAACTGTTCTAAATGTTTCATCAGCCAGCACCACCACCCCCACTTTTTCTTAGTTTCAGTTGTACAAAACAACATAGTGATTAGACAATTATATACCTCACAAAGTGATAACTCCAATAAATCTGCTACCCATCTGACACTGTACATCGTTATTACTATATTATTGACTATATTCCCTGTGATGTACTTTATATCCCGTGAGTATTTTTTAAATTATAGTTGACATTCAATATTATTTTGTGTTACTTTCAGGTGTACAGCATAGTGGTTAGGCATTTGTATAATTTATGAACTGATCTGCGCCCCCGTAAGTCTAGTACCCATCTGACACTATACGTGGTTTTTACAATTCCTCATACTGTAGTTTACATCCCTGTGACTATTTTGTAACTATCAATTTGTACTTCTTAATCCCTTCACCTTTCTCACCTGGCCCCCCAACTTCCTTCCATCTAGTAACCATCAGTTTGTTCTCTGTATCTATGAGTCTGTTTCTGTTTTGTTTGTTCATTTATTTTGCTCATTGTAGTGCTATTCACAATAGCCAAGATATGGAAACAAACAAAATGCTCATCAACCCTTTTTCATTTCAAAATTTTTCAACTTCTTTCCTCACTCTCTCGCTTTCTGTCTCTTTTAAAAATATTTCCTATGGCTTGTCAATTTGCTAAGCACATTTTTTTTTTCAAGGAATTAACCCATGTCATTCAATTGCTGCTCCTCTCCTTCTAGTTTATTTCTCTGTGTTGTTTGTGTGTCTTTCTCCCTCCCTTGTTCTGTGAACCAGCGTCTTTGTTTCTTTGTTAACTTTTTAGGTCATTAAAGACCCCTTAGCATTTTCATTAAATTGCCATTTAAAGAAATTACTTTCCCTCTGAGAATGGTTTGGCCTGAATCCACAAACTTCATTAGAGTATCTACATTTTAATTATTTTCTTAAATGCCCTTACTTTCTATGAATTTCCTCCCGGTCTGGTTGATATTTAGGGAACTATTTTTAGATTTTGTGTGGTTAGGTACTTTTAGGTCCTGGCTTTTCTGCTTATTTCCAATTTTATTGTTTGAGGCTCAGAATGTGGTACATATAGCATGCTGTGAGAACACTTGGCTGCCTGGAAAGTTTCCCTGAACACACTTAAACCCTTGCAAAATTCACCTAAAGTCTTCACCATGTTGGATGGCAAGGGACCGCTTTCCTGAGGGTTTGTCCCAGTTGTGTTGAGCCCTCTGAGGAAGAGGGTAGGATAAGCCCCAGGCCACACAGGGGCAGTAGCTGTGGGAGAGGTAGGGCTGGACACAGGGGCCATCAGCAAAGTCAGCCAGGGCACCCATCTGGGGATGAAGAAGGCAACCTATAGTGGCTGTAGCCATAGCAGCCGGGATCCCAGAAGCACCTTGAAAAACCGTGATGCAGGAACCGAGTGTTTGGATTCTGCGGGAGTTCAGTGACAGAGACTGGAGGAGACCAGTCAACATGGGCTTCACATGGAGAAGGTGGACATGCTTTGAATCAACGGAGATGAACAAGAACACAGAGCATTTAGCCTTTGACCAATCACTCGTCTGTCATTCATTATGTACACATTCCCATCCACAAACAAGGAATGTTTGAAAACTGTCTAAAGACTAGAAAGGAAAATTCCGGGACCACACTGGAAAGGGGAAGCTGAAGAGTGAGGAGGCTTACTTACCTGAGACCTTTTCTGTAAGAAATGACAGTGAAGGGGCATTGGGCATGCATTCATTCTTCCTTTTGACAAATATATACCTGGAAACCAACCACATTCCAGGTTCTAAGTTGGCTGAAACAAGGTATAATATAGACAGGACCTCTCCAGGCCCCCTGGAGCTTACAGAGCCGCGGTTTCTCCTCACAGGAAGGCCAGAAGGAAGAGGCAGCTCTCATGTGGGAATGAAACCAGAACCAAACCAGCAGCAAGTCCCTCAGGAAACCCGAGGCTCAGATCAACAACGTTGAACCATGGTCACTAAGCCATCTATTGTGTTATGGAACTCACCTCCACCCTAGGTCACTACTCCCTTTCCTGGGTAAGCTCCTCTCATTAATCTAATTGTTTCAAACTAGGCTGAAAATCATCTCAGTGACTCCAAGACATCTGCAAACCTCTGGAGGCTACAGAAAAAGTCAAAGCCATTGCTCTGACTTCTAATCCAATTCTAAACCCACAAAGAAACACGAAGCCAGAGGATTTGCCTAATTTCAGGTTTCCCTACGAAAACACCCATGTACCTCAGTTGAATTGTGTTGGCATTGAAGGTGGTTTTTTGGAAAAACAAGTCAATGACTCTTGCTAAATTGCTTCTTCAAAGGGACATGGGATCTAAAAGAACCATAATGTAAGTATTAGCCAAAGAAGTCATTCTTTGTGTCTGTTGCAACCCTGTTGGATTTGGGGCTCTGGCTCTTTCTCAGACCTTAGGAAATCAGAGCTCACTCATTCTAAGGTCAATGAAACTTCCTGTCCTGAGAAAGAAACCATCATAACATTCAATCACTCTTGAACAACTTTAGTGACTTAAGGGTAAAATAGGTTGGAGACATAAGGCTTGCACTTTTCTTGACATACAAAGGAGTTTAAAAATTAAGAGGAAGTCTGCCGGGAAAGGTTTGTGCTTAACCTAACAAGGTTATGTTTTTCAAAACAGTCTAAAAAGAGCCGTGGGCCTGGAGCCAGCTGAGCCCAAGCTCTTCAATTTCATATTAAGCAGATCAAACTTGTGGGTTATACTATTTGCCATGTTTTCCATCTAGACAAGAATCCCCCAGAATCTGCAGGAAGGGAAGAAAAGCAGCCATTTTTTATGGCCTGTCCTTGGAAAGGATGACTGCTCCACAGAATGACCGTGAAGGTATTTGGCTTCCAGTGCCAAACCTAGAGAGCCCAGGGCCAGAATGAGACCTGGGAAAGGTGGGTTCTTCTGGGCACTGGCCTGGGGGAGAACCCGTGGTTGGCCAGCTCTGATTCCACTTCAGCTAGGCCTGCAGAACAGAGCCAGAAAGACACCCAGAGTAGCACCATCCTGCTGAGACCTCCAAGAACTCTGTGCAGTAGGGAGTACTATTTCATTATACAATAAGGAAACTGAGGCCGCAGGAGGAGGGTGACTCTCCAGTCAGAGGTCTGTTAGTCCTGCAACTGGATTTACTGTGTCCAAAACAAGTCTTTTTAGAATGCCAGTTTCAAAAAGGCGCTTGGGAACCACCGGACCCCAGAGCCATTTGCTGAGCCAGAGCTGCAGCAGGCCCAGGGACTGCAGTGGGAGGAACCTGAGAGATTGGGTTTGATTCCCAGCAACACCAGCTTCCAACACGTGACCTTGGACACGTTATTAGCACCGATGACCATTTTTCCTCTTCAGTAGATTAAAGAAAACAGGACTTGTGGAGAGTGTGTGGAGATTAAACCTGTGCCTGGGCAGTGTCCCCACAGAGCAGGCCATCAATCGGTGACTATGAGTGCCATCACCCGCTCTGGGCCTGGCTCAGTGTCCCAACCCACCAGGGGACCTCTGCACTCAGGCTTCCCACCTGGTCTAAACAACAGCTCAGTCATTTTGATTTCATTTGTAATGCAGCAGGAAAAACAGAATTTCTGCTTAGTTTTTAACATCTTTAAAGCTTAGTCTTATAATGAAGTACACTATGTAAAAAAAACCCATACGTTTTTGACCACAAACAAACCTACCCAAACCAGTCCACATATCCTGAACAAAAGTGTTTTCAAATGAAAGAGGCATGGTTGAAAAGCTTACAGAGAATAACCACACTTCATAAACAACCAAATCCATGACTCAATCTGGCTCAGAGGGTGGGGGTGCGGCGGGGGTGAAAACCAGAAGCCAGGCAGTGATCAAACCTATCCTTCTTTAAGGGAACCCAGGTTGGGACAAAGAGCTCATCAGGTTGAGGGTGTAGGGGGGCTTGTCACAGAGGTGGCAGTCTTGACCTGGGACAGTTCACTGGGGAGCCCAAAGGTCTTGTTGAAGCTGGTCACAGGAAATGTGAAGGAACATGACGCGATACCCAGTTTTGGAGATGTACTGCTGAGCCACTGGGAAAACGTGGCTGCAGGAGGAGACATTTGGGACCCAGGAAATTCCCTTTTAATGCCAATTTCAAGAGCAAAGGGAGTCTGTGAAACATGTGCAGGCCTCGGGTTCTGACTCTGCTGTGTGCTTCAGTGTGAAACAGGACAGTGCTTTGTTCCAGGCCACGAAAACTGCATGTGGAGTCCACACATCTCGGCTCACAAGTTATTTCTGTCAGCGCACACGCCAGCTGGGTCTCAGATCAATGGACACCTTGCATTCTCATTTTGAAAGTTTGTTTAAATGAGATATGTATGCCAGATTCTGAAGTGTGTCTTCTAATTCCCTCCTTAGGCACATGTCCATATTTGTATCACTCTGTTAAGCAACTCGTTGTACTTCCGTCATCTCAAGGATGATTGACGATTACCACTGCCTCATTGTTCAGATGGGGAACATGAGCCTATAAGGGGAAGGCCTTCCCCACAGTCACACCGTTGTAAGTGGTCCAGAGCTGGACAGTTGACTCAGACGTGCCTAGCTCTACAGGTGGCCCTCCTGCCAATATCCTGAATATGACGGATGTGAGGATGGCAGGAGGCCAGATCTGTCTCCTGAGAGGCCTCCTGGGTTAGTCCAAGCTGCAGGGCCAGGCATGCTGAGTGGGTCTGAGTTCAGGGGCAGAGTCGGGCTGCCTCACCTCAGTAGACAGATATATCAAAACTCCATCTGGGTATTTGTAGAGTAGAAAGGACCTGAGGATCCACCCTTTCTCTGGCAAACTGTGGCTTAGCCTGTAGAAAATATGCAGGAACCAAAGTAGAATCAATAGGTTGCCAAAATGCTTTCATGTCCTCTGTCTGAATTTATATCTGCCCAGGGACCTAACAAGCTGTGACCTGGAGCCAGCACCATCCCCTCCCCAGCACTTTCTTCTCAGGGCCATGTCTGAGGCTTGTAGGAAATGCAGACTCTCAGGTCTGCCCAGAGCTGCTTAATTGGACCCCCAGGAGATTTGAGCGCACAGTGCCATTTGAGAGGCACCACTTAGGGACAGGCCTAGCCTCATGTCCTTGCTCCTCCAGTTGCAGGTTCTGTGGACTTCACCTCTGGGACCCTCAGTGTCTTAATCTACAAAGTGTAGCAAAATCATACTCGGATTGTTATAAACCCTTAGTGAGTCTCATTACATGCTCTCAACAGCCTGATGCTTCCTGCAAGCCAGGTTTCTTTAACCTGGATGATAGAGCAGGCTCTTGACATTTGCAGAAATGTCATCTGGAGTGCTTGGTGAATCCCACAATTCAAAAATATGTGTAATATTATAACAAGAACATTTTTTAAGCCATTCCAAAAAATGTTTAGGCTGTGGACAGAAGAGCTATTTAAGAAAAAATAAAAATAAAAAAATAAAAAATTTGGATGCCCAACAGAGGGCAGGCAGTTCTTATTCATGTCTTTTAATGCCCAAGACCAGCCAGAATGATGGGAGAGCCTCGCCCAATGGAGAAGGCTGCCAGGTGACAGTAAGGGCTGATGCTGGCATCTCCTCACATTGACAAGCATCTGCTATTGGATACTGTTGTTAACTTACATCTTTCTCCTGGATGAGCACTGAATAAGTTACCTGTTGCTGCATAACAAATTGCCTCAAAACATTAATGGCTTAAAACAACGACCGGGTTATATTTTTCTCATGAATCTGTTAAGTTGGGCAGTGTGGCTCATCTCTGGCCCTTGAAGCATAAGTCTGGGGGTTGGAGGGTAAACTTTGAAGATGGTTTACCACATGGATGGCAAGTTGGCACTGGCTATTGGCAGGGAGCTCAGCTGGGGCTATAGGCTGGGGCTCTTTTCCTCCTCATATAGGCCCCTGCGTGGGCTGCTTAGGCTTCCTCACATCATAGAGGCTGGGTTCCAAGAGTGAGTGTCCCCAGAAAACCTGGAGGAAGTGCACTTAGCCTCATTGTTATGACTTAGCCTCAGATGTCACATAGTGCCACTTCCTCCATATTCCATAGGTCAAGTCAGTCACATAGGCCTGATTCAAAGGGAGGGGTCGTAGATGCCTCTTCTTGATGAGGGGGAGGCACGTTTGTAGAAGAGCATGTGGGACAGAAGGTATTGCTGCAGCCATCTTTGTAAAACATGATCTGCCACAAGTTCTTTCCTCAGCTCAGAGCAGCACATCCTCTGTTTGCTAGTCAGTCGCCTTCTTTATACTTCTCTCACTTAACTTTGCTGGAAGGCTGAGCCTGTTTGGTGGACTTCCTAATGCCTTCCTCATTTCCCAAAGGGATTTCAATGGCTTTGTAGTATTCTCCCAAATCTCATTCCGCTGTGAAACAGGAGGCAGCTTCCTGTGTTATCATTATACCACTTTGATTTTCTTGAAACTTCCTTCTCATTTGGAGATCAGTTTTGGGCTGGAGCAACTCTGATGTAGCTCCAGAACCTCTCCTCCTGGTGAAGGACGGATGCTAACCTGAGTTCAGCTTGTGGCAGCACCGCATGGGCCTGTTTCCCAGACATTCCATCAGAACCAAAGCAGAGTGCTTCATGCTTTGGTAGCTCTCCCAGGCAGAGGGTCAAGAACCCCTGCTTCTTTTATCTTTTACCGCCTGATGTTTGACAAGCCTCAGTCATGTTCTTATGGGGCCAGAGCCCATAGAAGGTGTCAGTTCACAAAGCCTTTCAGGTATGCAGACAGGCGCGGTCCAGTGGGCTGGGCTTCTCAAATCAATGACAAAAGTACTAGTGAACATGATCAATGAGGTACTATTATTATTCTTATCCTGCAGGAAAGGAAACTGAAGCACCAAGAAGCTTAGTGACATATCCATACAGCTAAACCAGGTAAACTAAATATCTTTTTAATTGAGTCCAGTACTTTTTTTATAATATTATACTTTTGATTTTCCAGAAAAAAAATATAATGGATATATTTCTGTAGCATTTATCTCATATATCAAAGTATGATGTAAGACCAATAAGAAAGGAATGAACTATGGATACATGCAACAACATGAATGAATCTTAAAATAATTATGTTGAGTGAAAGAGGCCACACAAAAAAGAGTAAACACTCTTCCATTTGTAGAAAACTCTAGAAAATATAAACTAACGTGTAGTGACAGAAAGCAGATCAACGGCTGCCCAAAGCTGGGGGTAGCAAGGTGGGAGGGAGGGATGCTAAAAGGGTTTGAGGAAGCTTTTGAAGGTGATGGATGTGTTCATTGTTCTGAAATGTGTGGCAATAATTTCACAGATGTCTGCAAATGTCAAAGCTTATCAAATTGTACACTTTAAAATATCTATTATACTTTAATAAAGCTGGTAAACACAAATAAAAATTATCATGTGTGAAAGTGCCAAAGTTATTTTGTAGCCAAGAGAAAGAATCAGGTTTCAGTTGTATGAATCTTTTTCAACAATTTTAATTGGCAAAAGATCTGTAACAATTTCTTAGATCAGCAAACACACAAATAAATGCTGAAAATGGAAATAAATCTTTTTTGCTAAAGGAAAAAACATGCAGGAGCTTGGCTGTCCCTTAACCAAAGAAAGAAATATGTCATGGTTGTTTTACCCTAAAAATAAGGGAAAATGTCATTTCAGTTCATCATCATCAAGACCATCATAGCAGGTAGATATTTTTGTTATTCTGATTTTACAAATAAAGAAATTGAGGTTCAGAAAGTTCTAGGACACTTCTGTGGCAAAGGTGCTATTGGATCAAGGTCTGTTTGCCTGGCTCTAAAACCCACACTCTTTCATCCATGACACATCAACTCCCTTTGAGTGAAGACAAGGGGGAAGGAGCAGCATGGATGAGGAAGTGTTGCCCTTGTTCTCTAACCTCCCCAGGAAGAGAAATTTGAAATTCACTACAATACCATTCTGGGAAATCAAGATCTGGGAGGGGGCAGGCCATCAGTGTGTGTAGGGGTGACTTAGCTGGCACACATTCACCCCTCTCTTTCCCCTCTCTGGCTCCTGAGGAGGTCTTCATGGGCCTGGATGCAGGCTTTTGGTGGGGGCGATGACAGAGTCATGACACTGTCTCTCATCCTCCTTCCTCATCTTGTAAAATGTCGTTTTGGTGGTGGGAACATAGGGGGGCATTTGGAGTTGAGGGATGTCTTCTGACTCTGAGGCCCTTTTCACTCTGAAGGAGACAAAATGTGACCCAAAGATAAGAAACAAGAAATTGACCATTGTCATCTAAAAGGCTGTAAGTGTGAACAGGTGGGAACTTCAGCAGTGGGCTTTCATTTCAGGTAGAAGACAGCAAGGTCGGGCAGTGGACTGAAACCAGTTGGGAGCTTAAGGCCGACCACCACAAGGACTAGGAGACCAGTCGTCTCCACGGTGGCCAACAGTTGTGTGAGTGTGAGACTAACATCACCATCAAGAAGTCTGCCCTGTGAGTGGGCAGAGCCTCAGGAGTCTCTGGACAGTGCCTTTGCCTGATCTCAGGTACCTTAGCTCCCGATTCAATTGCTGAGGGTTATAAGACTCTTTCTAGACCCTCTTGCTATTGGGAAAGGGTTCAGAATGTGGAGTTGGGAGCAGGAGGAGCCGAGCCTTCAGGGAGCACACCCAGGAAACCAGTTTGTAGGGCAGCATCCACAAACCAGCTTCCTCACAATTCTCTCCTGAGGTGTCCTGGACAGTCTGCTAGAAAGAACACGGTATGATGCTCAGCATGCAATTCTGAAAATCGAGGGTAAACAGTGTTAAACAAGCCTCTTTACATCATAAGTGTCCATGACTGTCGTATGATACAGGACACGTCCCAGACCTATTGGATCATGGTCGTGGATGCTGCGATGTCCCCCACCATCACCCTCAGGACTGAAGGACTTAGTCTCCAAGCTGCTGGTTCAGCTGTTGGTAGTCCATCCTCAGCCCCATCCCTTTTTAGAGTTGTCTCAGCTGAAGAGAACCTTGGCCTACGTCACACTCCTTTCCAGGAAGCCTGAATCCAATGACAGCCCAATGCAGGATATGAAGCCCTGTCCCCCACCCTACCTGCCAAGTCTGTGGGGCCATCCAGACTCAGAGTTCTCTGTGGGGTCAGCGAGCCCTTTGATAACTACACTGCAGGCCATTTCTTCCCTCTCCCCACTCCTACCTCTTTCTCTTCCACAGGTGCGCGTCTCCTCAACCTCCCGACATCAATCTCTGCCTCATTCCTCCCTCATTTGGTATATTTATATGTCTTCCCTTCCCCTCCCCCACTTCCTTGATTAGACTTATCACAGTTGGGCTCATTTGATTGTTATTTCTCAAAGAGCTGGGGCAAGGATTGACTCCTCCCTTTGCCCCAGGACCTAGAATGGAGCTTGGCGCAGAGTGCCCTTGAAAAAGCTGCTGGAGTAAAGCAATAAGTGAACAGGTGGAGCAGCTTTGAGTGGAAATGGGGGTTTCTGTGTCTCCAGATGACCACACTGCTCCAAGAAGACAATGTCTCTCACTTTCCAACATATCGGGGCCAGAGACACACGTTGTCCTCTCAGATGAAAAGCCTGCCACCTCCTCTGCCCAGGGCCTAGGTTTCCGCCTTTAGAACTAAATGTTCTTTCCTGCAACCTAGAGTCCTGGGGCTGATGGTCCTGAATGCCATGGCCAAGCTTCGTGGGTAATGGAAGGAAATGTCTTCTGAGCTTTGGTAAGGACACTGGCTACTAAGCTGGCTGCTTTGCAGTTCCCACACTTGTTCTTTTGTTATTTTGTACTTGATCCAAAGAGCTCCCAGCTTGGTGGGTGGGCCTGCCAGAGACCCTAGGTGCTGAAGAATGAAGGGTGTCTCCTGAGAGAGAACCTGCCAAATGGGAAGAGAGAACCACAATGGACTTGTGAAACAATATCAGTGCTGTCGGGCCAATAGGAGGGGCCGGGGGCGCCTCACTGGTGTCAGAAAGGAGGCAGAGCCACAGCGAGTGGTAAAACTTCCACCACAAAAATCATTCCCAGGGCCCCGTGCCATGACCATGCTTATTTCTCATTTACACCTAATGGCAAGAGGTGAGAATAAGCAGTCGCTCCACTGGGCATATCACTGTCCCAGTGGAATGTGGTGCCGTTAGCAAGCAAGAGGGAACACCTGGCAGGTGGCTACCCAGGACAGCTTTGCCTCTACACACCCACTAAGCTGCCCAGCATTCACGCACCCTTTTCCTATGCACAGGACACAACCCCAAAGTACCAACCACGCCACCAGCCAATCCAAGTTCTAATCTCAGTCGTCTGAGTGACGGCCGGTTTGGCTCAGCCTGGTACCTCTAAAGCTAAAGACAAGCTATCTTGTCCCAACATAAAGGGTATGGAAGGAACAGGGTAAGCTCAGTGAAAACTCTCAGGAAACACTGAATTTTTGCTTGCCAGAAATAGTGCTACTTCCCTAGCACTGGAATAAATTCCAGGTTAAACAGTAGGGTCGGGTTCCACTTACCCACTGTCTTCGTGGCCCCCGGCACTTCCCAACTGCAGGACGTCCTTTGTCTGTTTCCTCTTCCACAGTCTCATCTGAAGTGGGAATTCCCTCCCCCTTCCAGGCGAGTGCCGACTCACTCCTGGCTGGTGCAGTTTGGTGGCCTGGGAATACATTTTTGGGGTAAGAATCTAAATCCTCCTGTTTGTTTTTAGCAGTGGATGTTCTGCAGTTGCAGCTCGGACCTGGGCCCTCGCTCCCTGCCTCTGACCTGTGGGCTCCATTTCAGGCAATGTGATGTCTCATTGGACCATATGAAATTGTCGTTTTTTAAGAACCAAAATGATCAGGTGGTGGCAATTTCATATGATTCAACTTAATACAAATATTAGCTACTATTTCGGGTGGCTTCTTTGAAATTGGATTTGACATGAGGAGTAAATACATGTAGAGCATTTAAACTATGTCTGACATATCGCAAGCAGTCAATATTGGCCATTTATGATATTGTCACTGAACATGCGACATTACCAAATGGTAGTTTAACTGAAATTGGGAAAAGGTATTTTGGACACCCAGTTGCTGTAGTTAATATTTCTTCTCCACTGTGTCTGGGATTAAATAGTGCCATGCTCAGCATTTGATTGTCTATTGTGATTGCATTAATCAAATTCCATTTGTGTCAGAATTTGTCACCTTTTTCTATTTTGTCCTGGCTGAAAGTTACTCACTTGGGGCAATGTTTTAAAAGTTGAATCAGAGTCTTGGAGGGTGAGGCCTGGATGTTAGTGTGATTCTAATATAAAACAAGGGTTAAGAACCACAGCCCTGGTTGATACGGAGAATTTATGAAATTCTGGGCTTTTATGTGGTCTGTTGATGCTGCTGAGGGACAGTGATCCGCTCAGCAGCATTTCTGGGAGAGCTCAGCAGGAGAGCAGAGCAGGGGTCCTGGCTACGATGACAGGAGGGATGACTCCTGGATGCTGAGAGGAGCTCCGTGTGGGAGGAAGCCTCAGGCTATTGCAGTGGGAGAAGGCAAGGCTGTGTATTATTCACTGCAGGGATATAACACAATTTGTTTATTTATCCTATTGACGAAAACTGAATTATTTCTTGCTTGGGAAATTATACAGAAATTGTACATAAATTCTTATAAATTTATTTAAACAATACGTAGACATAAGTAATCGCTCTCACATTACTATAGGCTCATGGATTTATTTTTTGAATATGTTATACTTCTCGATAGTTAAATGGTCCTAAATATGGTCAGTGCGATCCCTTGAAAGTTGGCTCCTGTATCCTTTTTACATATTTCCATCATTCTTCAAGTACTTACTTTCTCATATAACAACATGTTCCAGGCTCATCTTCTATTCTCCCTGCCTCAGACCTGGAATCAGCCATTTCTCTAAGGATGGTCCATTTTAATGGAGAATTATATTGAGAAATCAAATTCTGGGTCACTAGGTAGACTTGTTGTTACCAGCATTTTGTCCTTTTCAGTAGACAGAGCTAGGATGGATGGATGGATGGATGGATGGATGGATGGATGGATGGATTGATGGATGAATTGTGGCTTCAAATAAAATCATGAGTTTGTAGTGATATTTTCAATTCAAATTTAATGGAATAGGATATGTTTACTTTATTTTTCAAATTTTATTTTTTTAATGTTAGTTTCAGAATAAAGGAGCAAACAAGACAGAAATAGACTCAGAGATACAAAGAAAAAATTGATGGTTGCTAGATGGGAGTGGGGTTAGGAGATGAGGGAGAAGGTGAAGGGATTAGAAAGTACAAATTTGTGGTCACAAAATAGTCATAGGGATGTGAAATACAGTATAAGGAATATAATCAGTAATGTACAGATTATGTAGGGTGTCAAATGGGTACAGGACTTATCCAGGGCATCACTTCATAGAACGTGTAGATGTTTCTTTATTTTAGTTAGTACTTATATCTCGTCTTGTGAAAATCTTAGTTCTCAATATTAATATGTTTACATATTAGTTTTATCTTATAATATCCATTCTGTTTCTTGATACATGAAATATAATCAGCATTTTGGGATTCCTCACTAAATATATAAGTAATTCTGTGCCCCTGAATTTCTTTCTACATCTCCTCACCCTTCCACTTCCTAAACATAAAGGGCTTTTATATTTTCAATCATTTATATCTTGCTCTGCAATTACAATTGTGTCTTCCATCTTTTACTTATATGTTGATTCTGAAAATCAAAACCCAACAAATAGAATTTTTGATAGTATGATTATACAGTCAGTTGAAGTATATGAACCATATGAATTTCCTTATATTTAATTTTCTTTACCTATAAAAACCTGGCAATTTCCTGTGGTTCAGCCAGATATTTTTTATTAAAGAAACACCGACATAAAGAGAAGAATGTTTTCCTAGGTCACTGAATCATTGCTTTTCAGAAAACTCCAAGGACATAAAGAGAAGAATGTTTTCCTAGGTCATTGAATCATTGCTTTTCAGAAAACTGAAAGGTTCAAAGTCAAATAGATTTCCATTTTTAAAACACCATTAATTGCTTAAGATTATGCCAAATTTTAGTTTGTCTCATATTTGTACCAAACCTTTCTATTAGAGCTTTTTGTTTTGTCTGAAGAACCTGACTGCCTTTCATTTTCTTGGTGGATGGAGGATTACTTGCCTTCAATACCATATATCTCTGATCTTGGAGCTTGTTAATCACATTTTTGTTGAATGCATTAATATGTTTTGGAGGCCTGCTGCCAGCTATCATTTAAGAATTTTTTTTCTTTGCACTCCTGGGTTTATTTCATTGTTTCTCAGTTTCCTTGGTTATGTTTTCTTGATTTCTTTTTTGGAGTATCCCCTTATAAAGTTTATTGTGTTTTTTTTTTTATTTCAATTAGAGTGAATGGGAGGTAGACTTCCTGTGTCCTTGTAAGACTGAAAATATCTGCCTTTTACTCTCACATCTGACAGATTTATATGTAGACAGTAATTTCCCCTTAAAACATTAAAAAGACCATTCTGCATTTAATTCTAGTTTTAGTGATGTTTAATTTAATTCTTCTTCTTTTGTAGCTTTCCTATTGTTTTCTTTAGAAGCTATTCAGATTTTCCCTATACTCTTTTCTCTGACTTCCTTGCTTAGCAGTCAGCACCTCCTTTCAGCCTGAAGATTGTTTTACTTTAGCCCATAGAAACCTATTATTTCTTTAGACTAAGGCTATTATTTTCTTAATTATTTCCTCTTCTCCATTTTTCTCTGTTCTTTTTTTCTGGAACTTGTTAGATGTGTATTGACTCTTCTGCATTTTATTCTCCAGTCCACTTACATTTTCTCTAATATTTTTTAATCTTTTTAATACAATCATTTCAAATATCCTAGAAAAATCTAGGATATTTTCTCTACATTTTCTTTTGGGCCTTATATTGAATTTTAAAGTTTGGGGATAATAATATTTTAACTTCTGTATATGCTTGCAAGCTCTCTGCTGAGGCACAGAGAAATTTACCATAGAAAGTTTTTTTGTTTCTGATCATGGTTTGTGGATGCAATATTATATTTTTTTAATGTTTCTGAGAATAGTAACCAGAATTTTATAGGGCATCCAGCTAAAAGTCAACCTACTGATATATAAAAAAGACCTGCATGAAAGAAGATAAAAATTATTAGGGAGAAGATAATAAAGACAATACAACATGGAAAAAGTTAGTGTCTCAGGGAATCAAAATAGAAACAAAAACGTATTTAAAGACATAAATTTTTTTAATTTTTCTGAAAGAAAATCTTAACATACATATAAAAACATGTATTAGGTAAGTGATAATTGCAAATCTAGACAGAGCTTTGTTAAGAAATTGAGTATAGAGGGTTAATATAGAATATTTTGACCCAAGAAACAAAAGGACAAGTCATGTATACTTGCATCTCCTACAGCCACAGTAAATGTTAGAAGACAATAGAGCAATTTCTACAAAGTGCTGGGGGAAATAAATATATCCGAAACTAGCATAGACAGCTAAACTGTTATTACATTACAAAGGCAATAAGAAGACATTTTTAAATGAAAGAAAACTCAGGAAATTTATAACCCAAGCAGACTTCTTTACAAATGAACACAACAATAGCAACAACAAAATATACTCAGTGATGGAATCCAGAGAACCTAGAAACAAGCAGTAAAATGATAAAATCACATATTCACAGCTAACCGCAGTTCCGTACCTACACTGTGAGTCACACTTAACATGATTCTGGGGGAGCAGAAACCCATTTAAAACACAAGTTACTTTTCCCCTCAACCCTGAATGAGAAACAAAGGCAACATTTTTTAAAACCGGTAACCACATGGTAAAACCTATAGATCACTGCCATTCATTTAAAAAAACAAAGTCATTATGAAGGTATAAGAGTAATAAACAGTGCCTTTTACCTCTTGATGACACACTTGTCCTCAAAGTCTGAGAACCATCGTCACTCTCTTTGAATGACCAGGAACAAGATGCAGAAGATGGTGAAGAGGGAACGTTGTGCCCTGGGTGAGGCAGTTATCATTAGCTCTTCTGTCTGTTATTGGCATTAGGCTTAGTTTGGTATTAGAATTCAGGGTCCACCTACAACCCCTTAACTGTGTGTTTACTATTGTTGTTTTGTTTTGTTTTTGCTTTTTCCTTCAGGCCAAGAAGTCCTGGCCCCTCTTCCTAGCAATGTTTGCAATAATAAGAGAATGGCCAGCTGCATTGTACTCAAACTTCACAGGCTGCTGCTGGTGCTTACACCCGCCTTTACCTCCTTCTCCATTATCCTCACCACTGACGTCAATGAGGTCTACCATCTTGCCATTGTAAGCATTTTACTGGTCATGCCATTGTAATTCTTCATTTTACTGGTCATGACCCAAGGAGCCATGATTTGATGAAGGATCAGTATGTCTGGTCTGCTGGTTTTAACCTCGACCTTGGATTATTACCCCAGTTGGCTAATCTATGTCCTGTCATTGCAAACAAATACCTGAGCTTGTCTTTTCTTTTCTAGCTGTCATTCTCATTACTATTTCCCGAAAGCCATCCTCTTTTTATTGCAAACATTGCTCAAGGAGTGGGCCAGAACTTCTTAGCCTGAAGGAAAAAAACAACACAAAACAACAATAACAAATACACAGTTAAGGGGTTTTGGTGGACACTGAATTCTAAATACAAAACTAAATCTAAAGAACTGTGGGAAATTAAATATTATGCACTGACAATATGAAAATAATAAAAAATTAAAAATGGGAAGCAGAAAAGTAAAGATGAGAGTAAATTAATTTCCTCCTCTTCCTTAGTATGAAATTAGGAGAATAACTAGATACTGTCAAAGGTGGAATCTTATGAAACAGAAAATCCTTTAAAGTAATACATTTAACAACCAGAATAAGCAAATACACATGCATACAATCATACACAAATACTAAACAATATCTGCTAATATTCTTTGTAAAAGGAATTAGAAGAAACTGTTAGTAATGATGATGAGAGGAAACTTAGAGATGAGGGAGCGGAGACACTCATTCTCATTATTTATGTCACTAAATTTTTGACATCACACCACTCTACCTGTATTACATGTGCATAAGTGCATATGCATACTTTAATACACAGCTGTGTGTGTGTGTGTGTGTGTGTGTGTGTGTGTGTGAATTCTCCATCACTTCTGACCTGTATCCTTACCAGTAAGAGTATAAATAAATGTATGTACACCTAAAAAGAGGTGGATCGTGTAATTTTAGATAGTTTAAAATTTTCTCCTTTGAACTTCTTTGTAATAAAATAAACCAATAATAACCCAATAACCACAGTCATGTGCTGCGTAACAACATCTAGGTCAATGACGGACCACATATTCAACACCATCCCATGAGATTATAAAGAAGCTGAAGATTTTTTATGCCTAGTGACGTCGTTGCCATTGGTTGCAGCATCACAGCGCAAGGGATTCCTCACGTGTGTGTGGTGACGCTGGTGTGAACACACCTACTGTGCGGCTGGGCACATGGAAGTGTAGCAGGTACAACGGTGTACAGTAAATCACACTTGATAATGATAATAAAAACTGTGTTATTGATTAATATATTTACTGCACTTTTAAACCTTATTTTAGAGTGTACTCTTTCTACTTACAAAAAACCGCTTGCTCTAAAACAGTACGTTGTGTTACACTGGCAGCAGCCTCACACATCTCGTATTTACAGCATCTCTTAATCACATCAATTTCTCTTGTTCTTGATTTAATTTCAGGTTGTTTTGTACAGCAACATGCTGTACAGGCTTGTAGGCTCGGAGGAATAGCCTGTACCACACAACCTAGGTGTGTAGCCGGTTGTACCTTCTTGGTTTGTGTAGTAAGTGCACTCTATGATATTCACACAATGATTAAATTGCTTAGCAACACATTTTTCAAAACATGTCTCTGTTGTTAAGCGACGCATGACCGTACAATAAAAATAAATTTGAAATAGAGAGGACAAATGACTGGAAGAAGTGGTTGCATTTGGGTAGTGGCTTTATGGATTATTCTTTCTTCTATGCCTTTATGTATTTATCTAGATTTTTTATAATTAATTTGTATAATAAGAGACTATGTAAGCTAGCCATTAAAATAAAGGGCTCTGGATCCAAATTTCATAATTTTGAATGCTGGACCTGCTACTTGGGCAACTTAATTACCCTCTAGACATCTGTTTTCCCATCTGTAAAATGGGGCTTATAATGGGATCCAGCTCCATATAGGTGTTATGAGAATTAAATGAGGTAACTCACGTTTGAGTGCATAGAAAAGGGCCTGGTTCACAGGAAACGCTCAATAAACAAACAGATGATTACCTGAAGGCATTTCTTTTTTGGATTACATTTTCTTTCCAAATACATTTTTCATCTATCTTTTCCAAGCTCTATCCCCTCCCTCTGTTTCTTTCTTCCATCCAAACATCTTTAACTTTCTTGCTAAAGTATGTTTGCATAGATGTCTTGCCATTTGTTAAATCCTGCCCATGCTTTGTGCAGATGGCTTTATCTAGATCTACTTCTTCTGATACAGTACAGATAAATCTCTCTGACATTTTTTCCCACACAATTCAAGGCTTGTTTTCTTCTCCTATGAGCTACAGTCCAAGGGCTTTGATTTTCTGCAGATTTACGGTGGGACAGGCATAGCTGGAGCAGCCTGCAGCCTTCACAGGGTGGGCTGGGCTTGTGGCTCTCTTGTGTGGCTTTGTTTTGTGGGTCCTGAGCCTGGGTTTGCCCCCCTCTTGCAGCCTGGGGAAACTCTTGCGCTTCAGATGTCCTTCCAATTCAACAAGGGCTTTGTTGATGTCCAGGAGAATCATCTGGGGTAGGGGTTTTATATGGATTTTACCCTCTGCTTCACCAGTCTCTTTCCAGTAGCCTCCTCCCAACTCCCAAAGAGAAGAAGGGAAATGGGCAAAGCTCACTGGGACCCACGCTAAGAGTGCACAAGACAAGAGACACATTCGGGACTCCTTGGTGTCTTCTTCCTGCTCTCTGCTCTCCTAGGGGAGCTCAGTACTTGAGTTTTGTCTTATCACTTTGGCCACATCCATCCTTTTCATTAGAGAAATTGAGCCCAAGGGTCCATGCACCCTTTGGGTCTTCTTTCCTGCTTCCATTTCAGCAGGAGGCCACCTCACTGGTGAAATCGCCTAGTTTTCCTCCCCAAGGTGAGGCTGCAGGAAGGAGGCTCCGCTGCGTTCTTGTGCTCTGTTCTGGGTCACCTGTGGCAGATATCTGTCCACCTTTCTTTCAGCCTGCTTCCTTCGAAGTCCCTTTCTTTCCTGCCTTCCTGGATCAGGACTGGCCAACAGGTGGAGGGCGGCTGCCCCTTCCTCAGGTGCCCACAACCTGTCTTACAGGCTGAATGGCAGCACCCTTCAGGATGGCGTGCCACAGGTAGGTCACCAGGCTCCTCACTCAATTTTAGCAGGTCAGAGGGGCTGTGACAGAATGAAAGGGAGGTGAATGACAGGGATCAGGACAAGGGGTGAAAGGCCACTATCTTCCGATTCTCCTTCCAGCAGGCCCACCGATGCCCACAGCCTCTCCCAAGGCTTCCTGGCTGATCTGAGGAGACTCCCTCCTATGCCTGCATGCCCGGCAGCCCTCTGGTTCCCTAACATGGAAGCCCTTCCCTTGCCAGAGGAAAGACAGGGACTGGAAAACAATTCTGAGCTTGGTACAAGCAGGTTCTGTTTTACATTAGAAACTCATCTTTCTTCTTCTGGGATACTAACCTATGTTGTCTGAAAAGGAAATGGAAATTGAAACTGAGGCCAAAGGCTGATTGAAGGAAGGCCACTGCCTCCCAAGAGGAGGGCGGAGTGCAAGTGAGAGGAGACAGGCCTGCCTCCTCTGTCCTCATACACTTGTCTGAACCCAGCGTGGGGCTGGCCCATCACCAGCGCTCTCCGCGCCCTGGGTGGGCGTGCCCTGGGCAAGCCCCATCTGGGACAGCAGTCCTTACTTTGACCCCATACTAGGGAGCCCAAGCCCAGTTGTTTCCACCTGGTTTTGACTATTCTTACTACAAACAGCATCTAATTAGCTTTCTTTCATGGGGACTCTCAGAAAAAGAGATAATATGAACATAACATAGTCACATCTTGGATAAACTTCAGAATTAGATTTGGTGAGCAGTTAAGTTGAACAGAAACAAGTAATTACAGGAAAAATTTCCCAGGGTGTGTTCGTTCTGACCACCGACCTCCATACATCCACCCATGTACATCCACAGTGTACCCCATGTGCCCACCTGCATGTATGGGCATCAGCTTTGTAGGACAGGGACCCGGGATGAAGGCGTGCTAGTGCTCAGGCTTGCTCTTGGGTCCTGTGTCTGCTGTCCTCACACGAGTGCAAATCCTGTTATTCTCCCACTGGGCTTCCCTGACCTCATTACAAACCTTTCCCCAGCTGCTTTTTCTCCCTGCTGTCATTTCTGTCCCTTGGTCATAGCAGAAGCCATGAGCTTTCTCCATGCTAGAATCTTCCTCAGCTGGTACTGGCCTGAAGGGGAAGGTAAGGGGACCACATTTATCAAGTGGATGTCCCAGGCATTTCTGATACATGATTTCATTTCATCTCCCTGACAATCTTAAGAAGCAAACATATGCTTACTTTCTAGATGAAGAAATGGAGGTACAGAGACACACCTATTTGTTGTAGAACCGGACAGACCATCCTAGCCTGAGAGTGGTGGGCATTGATGCCCCCAGGCCACCCCTAGTTCTCTGTGGCAGTAGCTGCTGTCTTGATAGGGCCCCCAGCGTGCCCTGGACTTCTGCTGAGGATTTCTGCATGTGGCTCCTGATTGGCTCTTAAGTGCCAATAGGAAGAGTCATTTATGCCCCTCAGGGAAGTGCCATATATATAGGTTGCAGAAGTAGACTTCCTTCCTGAGTGACATCAGAGAGCTCAGCCCCTCAGGAACCAATTTAAGCCCTTCTCTGCAAAACTTTCTAGACTTTTAACCCCCCTGCCTTCCTGTGACCTGTGAGAACCCAGGGTTTCTTGACCACTTAACCTCCAGGACCTCCCTGATGGATGAAGGTGACATATATGACACACACTCATGGGAATTCAGCCATCCCCACAACTTTCTGTCATATGAAAGAAAAAGTTATAATGGTGAAAAATTAGGGAATCAGCTTGGCTCCCTCGATAGACCCCCCTGGCAGTGCTCAGAAGCTGCCCTGTTGCCCGGGTGGGAGGGCGCAGCTTGCATTAACGTCCCTCAACCCCCAACTCAGGTGGAAAGGAATTTACCATGAAGATATCGGGTGCTATTAGGAAGAGAAGTGGGTGCTGGACAGGAAAACAATGTTAACTATGTGCTATGGAAACAAACCAGGGTCCCAGCGGGGAGCTGTGGGTCACAGTGTGAGTGGAATAAAGGGGCATGTGGGATGCGTCTGGAAAGAGGAAGAGGAGAAAAGCTGCTGGCATGTCCAGAGTACCTCCCATGTGTTCGCGTGGCTTTAATCCACTCAATCCTTGTGGAAATGTTATCCTTATCTTCTAGGAAAAGAAGTGTGGGGCTCACAAATGTGAGGATATTTACACAACTATGTGCTATAATTCATTAACCCAAGCAGATAAGAAAGTATTTAGAGAATGGAAAATGCATATTATATGAAAAATTTGGAAATGTGTTTTATTAAAAACACTTTATATGTGCCAAGAGCTGCTATCTTTGAATCTAATAAATGTGTTCTAGTTATCATAATGGAATTAAATGTACCCCCAGTCCGTGATGTCCTGCAAAGAGCCTGTGTCTTTGAGGAACTTTGCAACTGGAGCAAGTCTGAGAATCACCAACCAACAGGATCCAGCCTGAACCCCTTCACTAAATATCCAAACCTCCTCCCCATTACCTCTGCTCTTGCCCAACATGGAGGAAGGGATGGGTATTCCAGAAAGAGGGCACAGGTGGTGCAAAGGGAGAAGGTTATGGAAGGGCTCAGTGTGTTTCTAGAATGGGGAGAAGTTTGATGTGACAGGGTTTGAGCTGTAATGTTCGGAGAGAAGAGAAGGTGAGGCAAAAGATGAGAGGATGTGAACTGAGCAGGGCAGGGAGAGGCTGGGAGAGAGAGGAAGAAAAGAGGTATCTGGAAAGCAACAGCCAGGATGTGAGGCTGGCACCTGTGTGGGTTGGGGTGGACGTAGCAGGACCCCACGCTGTTGTTCTAGCATGTTGCTGTGATGTGGAGTTAGAGAAGGGATGATTCCACTCCGTTTCTGTGAGAACCGTCAGGACGCTTCCACCGCAGCTATATCAGACCCGCCCCATCCTGACCCTACCCCAGATGCACAGGAACAAACGTGACTTTGCTAATAGAAAGGGAGATGGTTGACCCTTAATGTGATTCTTCACCCAGAGCTTTTCTGTTGCTTCTTCCCTGCACCTGGCTCTTGCAGGACCCTTTCTTCTCTGCTTCTCTCAGCACCAAGGATGTGACATGGGGGTAGCTCTGGCTGCTGGGCCTTCTTCTGCTGGGAAGTCCATGATATTAAGCCCATCCAGCAGGGGCAGGGAGCCTGCCCTGGTCTGTCCCACGCCACACCTGGTCACCATACCTGGTCACCACACCTGGTCACCCTCCCTTTCATCTGACTCCTCTTCCTCCCTGCTTTTCTATGCCTCCCTCCATGACTTAGTGACAGTGTTTTAATTCCCTTGGCACAGCCGCTCCTGAAGTTCAGTAGGATTTCTAGGATGGTTCTGCTCTGTTTAACCACTGAGGACAGCAGCAACCTTTGAGTTTGAGTGTGTCCAGGGAAACTGCTGGACCTTTCTACATGGACACAGGTGGGCAAGGTGCTTGGCAAAGCAATAGTCTGCACTGGGAACAGGAGCCAGGCAACCTTCCAGGCCCTTATCTGAACTGTGCTCAAGTGAGCTTTCCAGGAGACAAAGGACTGACTGTGGCACAGTGCCTGTGAGGCTTCTAGACCCTGAGAAAGAGGCTGGAGTGACCGCTGAGTGTGTTATTGGGACCACAGTGGGCATGGCCAAGGGTCAAGTCAACATGATGCAGCAAGGATCCTGGATAGGGCAAGGGCTGTGCTTTCCAGTCATACGAAGGCACAGGTGGTGATGCATGGACGCAAGCATAGGTTCCCCACGAGCAACACAGGAAGCCAAGAAGAGAGGCCTTAGGGACACCTAAGAGCATCAGAGGGACACTGAAGGAGAAATGTCAGGACCTGGGCTCTTGTCCCCTCTAAAAGCCAAACTCATCTGATCCCTGAAGTGCTTCTGCCCTCCTCCCTCCTGTCTGAGACACTCCTATGGCAGAGACGTGAACACAGTCAGGCCTGTCAGAACCTCCCAGGGCTCCAGGGATCACCCCAATCAGTTCCCCCAATCAGTCAGGCTTGTCCAGGAGCCATGGCCAGTGTGCCTTCTCTGGCTTAGGTTTCCTCTTCTTCTACCACACCCTATTCTATGCCACTTTCATCCCCACCTTATAGATGCCAAGCTTTCTGGGAAGGTCACATACGAAACCTCATCAGTCATTTACATCTTGATGTGAATTAAATGAGCAGTCCCTGTTCTCTACTCCCTATACTCTAAGTGTTTATTCATCTGATAAACACTCTGTAACGCACCACCTGCACCAGGCCCGGGGCTGGGCGAGGAGTCTCTAGAAAGGGAAAAGGCGTGTATGGATGCAGCTGCAGAAAGGCACAAGTCATGGTAAAGGAGCAGATGGTGGGGCTCCAAGGGACCAGAGGGATTATTACAGGGGAGGTGATATGGAATTGAACCTGGGAGCATGGATACACTCCTGTAGGCAGAAGTCGGAGATGCCAAGGAGAAGTTGGAAAAGGATATGAGCCAAAACAGGGTGTGGAGCAGTGCTTGACTCTTGGAGAAAAAGCTGGATGTCCCATTGGTTAAACACAGAGAGGTCCATGCAGAGGGAAAGCGCGGATGGTCTTGCACAGACCGCCAACAGCCTGGAGTGCTGAGCTTAGCTGTATCAGTCAGTAGGTGGTACAAGGGGTGTCATTCTGGGTGAGGCAGGGCAGAGCACAGGGCATTCCAGGGAAGGGTGCAGAGCACCGGCACCGGAGCAGGCTGCCAAGGGTGTGGGTGGAATGAGGTCACATGAATGTGGCGGGGAAGCCCAGAGAGGCAGGCTGGCAGACAGGCAGAGGACCTCTTGGCACCCCTGCATCTTGCACCTTGGCATCCCTGGCAGCCAAGTAGGGAAGGATGGAGTCAGGGAGCTCCTACTAGGAAGACTGGACCAGGTACTTGGGAGAAAACTCACCCCCGCAGATAGCCACCCCAACCATCAATAGCCCCAGCTCTTTGTTTCTGTTCTATTTCAGAGCATCTCTGTTAGGCGCCAGGCATCTCTGTTCTGCCTGTCTTTCTTGTCTAAATTACCTCTACTCATTTGAAAATGGCCAAGTCTACAGCAAGGATGAGGAAGAAAAAGTTGCATGTTCTAAGCTGGTCTCTGAGCCCGCAGTGGGGTCCGAGGCCCACCCTGCCTCCAGCATGCCTACCGACTGTCTGTGCGGTCTTTCCCCAGCCAGGAAGGGCACGTCTAGCTGGGCAGGCCCACCACGGGGACCCTCCGCTCTTCACGCTCCACTGAGAATTTTCAATTACTGCAACTTCCTTTCAGAAATCATATTTGGCTTCAAAGTTACAGAAGATTGTTCTCCTTGGGGACTGCTGAGACGTTCAAAGTTTGCCTCCCAGAGATGACCGGAATTTGCTTGAAGTGTTTTTTAAAAAGGCATTATAATACCACTATTGTTCTTAAACCTCACATGCAAAAATTAATATCCTCAGACATAAAGACATCTTAAAAATTTCATGGAAATATATTCTCCTTAGAGCTGAGGCCAAAAATTGAAAATTTCCTCTCCAGAAGAGTACCGGAGCTTGGAATGAGAGATGCAGGAGACACAGATTATAAGAGAAGATTATCAAGTACTGAGACCACTCCAGCCAAAGCTTCAAAGCCTCACCAACCTTAATATGGGGGAAGAGTAGAAACACATAAGTGAATGAAATCTGTGATATAATTTCAAATGGACAGGAGTGCAATGATGACTGGATTGAAGAGTGACAAGCTTGAGGGGCTGCTGGTGTAAGGGGGTCAGGCAGTACCCCCTGATGAGGTGCTGTCAGAGAAAAACAACAGACAAGAAGGAAGTGATAAAAAGTGAGGGAAGAGGCTTCCAGACAGAAGGGTGGAATGTGTAATAGGCCTGAGGTGGGAGTGAGCTGGGCGGTCTGAGGAGCAACAGTCAGTCCAGCAAGAGAGCAAGTGAGAGTGAGAGGAGATGAGGTCTGGGGCGATGGCAGGGTCCAGGAGTCAGCGAACTGTCTCTGTAAAGGGCCAGTTAGTAGATATGTAAGCTTTATGGCTATATTGTCTCTATTATATCATAGACAAGATGTAAATGTATTAGTGTGGCTGTGTTCCAATAAAACTTTATTGACAAAGACAGGTGGTGGGCCAGATTTGGCCAGAGATCTGTAGTTTACTGACTCTTGGTTTGGAGCCCATAGGACAGGATTGTTAATATGATGGAAGCCATTTAAGACTTTAAGCCTAAGACTAAAGATCTGATTTATGTTTTAGATTATCTAGCTGTTACATGGATAAGGGATTACAGGACAAGAGCAGAAGCAGGGAACCATTTGAGGCTGTTAAAGTTTTTTGTGCAAGAGAAAATGGAGACTGGATCTACAGTAACTACGGCAGCAACACATGCTGCTCACCTGAGTCTGTGGATCTCCTCCTGGGCCTGTGTTAGGATTGCACCCTCCCACCTGTGGAATTAGGCATAGACATGTGATTTGCTTCAACCAATAAAATGTGAGAAGTAGAACCCTTTAAGAGCTTGAGCAAGCACACTTTGCCCTTTCTTTATCATACTACAGTAAGTAACATCACAAATTCTAAAAACTCTGGCAATCTGGATCCTTGACTGTGTCAACAGAAATGTCGTCACTGCCAATTCAACGCCAACAGGAGTCCCCAATTTTGGGTGTGGTGAGGGTGGGGAGAGACTTTATTCAGTGAAAACAGCTCAATTGTGAAACAGTTTGGCTGTGGAACAGCACAGCTGTGAGGCGGCCTTAGCATTACAGCTCCAGTGTTGCAGCTCAGTTCCAGCGTTACAGCCAGGAGATGCAGTCTTCAACAGAAACAAAGTACGCTCCACCACTTTAGAGGTGAAGCTGGCTTATATAGAGAAGAGTTCCCATTCCTGACTGGTCCTTTCTCATGTAAATGAGGACTACAAATCCTCACAGTTTGATTGGTCCAAAGAACACTTTCCTGACTGGTCAGAATGGAGCTGCTCCAATGGGTCAGTAAAGATGCAAATGAGAATGTAGCTGCCCAGCTCCAGTTAAGGAAAACCTCAGTGCTATTGGTCAAATTTCAGTCCCAGGAGCTCTCTTATCAGGGTCAACTCAGAGCGAGGAACACAGTGCAGGAGGCTTGGCAGCCCAGTCTGGGGCTTTCCCCTGCAGTACAGTGTGCGTGAGAGTCCTGTGAACAACGACTGTGAGACTCTGGTTATGAATTTGAGTCCAATTAACCACAGGAGTCTTTTTTGGCAGGTATATTCTTCTTGAGGTCAACAAGTGAGAATACCATGAAGCAGAGCTCCACCCACCCACCCCACCCAGACACACTGACCTGTAATGCATGTGTAGCAAGAGCAAGCAATAAACTTTTTTTATTTTAAGCCACTGAGAGTTGGAAGTTGTTTGTCACTGAAGTATAACCTAGCTCATTCTAACTTATACAGTGGTAAGTTGTGAGATAAAGCTAAATGGCCATGTTGATAAGTTTTTAAGGTATGACTTATGGGACTTGCTGATAAATGAGTTATAGGATGCTTGAGAATAACAGAACTAAAGGCTGACCCCTAGAGAATTTGGCCAGAGTCACTGGGTGAGTGTTTGCACCATTTAATGAGAGATGGAAAGCTTACAGAGGAGTGCAGGGTCTAGTGTAAGACTATCCAGGTATAAATACGGTTCATTACTTAGTAGCTGTATAACTTGGGAAACTTAATTAGCCTTCTCAAGGTAAGTTTCCTCATCTGTACAATGTGGATAAAAATAGTATCTACTTTATAGATCTGTCAAGGGGATTAGTAGGGATAATTCATGAAAACTATTTAACGTAGACCAGGATACAAAGGAGCTCCACAATAAATGTTAGCTATGGTCATAATCATCATAGCCATCACCATCATTGGTATTATTATCAGCATCTTAAGAGCTTGTTTGTTTTGAGTCAATCCCTTATGCTTAGTCAGTTCCAGGTACCCTGGGATGTCAAATTTCTAACCTACATTGCTGTCAAAAAGAGCCTGGCCTTCTTCTGGCCCCTTATCCAGACAGACCAAGCACAGATGCTAGCCAGTCCCTTTCTGACTCCCACTACCTGGCAAAGCTTCAAATGGCCATTGCTTGCTGGTTGTCTATTGGGGACCTGGTCTTGCTTCCATTTGGTTTTCCAACTCCAGATGGCCTGAGCAGACCAGTATGAAAGACGCATTTCCAGTGAATCCAGAGCGAGACAGCAATCCTGGCTGGCTTGACTCTGGCACTGTCTTCCCTTTTTCCAGGATTGCACCTGTGCAACAGAAAGTATAGAAGGTTCTAGAACGGCATCTCTCAATATTTGCAGCTACTTGGTCATTAGGAGGAGTGAAAACATGAGCACAGCCTTGGCATATTGGTCTTTAAAGGCTGAATTAAATGGTTACTTATCCAAGTCAGAGTGCCGCACTTGAGGGGATTTGTAGAGAAGGTTGTGGGGCTCCTAGAGCCTCCCACCTTTTAGGACCAAGTTCCTATTTCCCAGCTACCAGCAGTGTTGGCTACTGACAGCTTGAAGCTGAGGTGATGACCACATCTGCTCCTACAATCAGCCCATATTCAATGACTGGTCAGTGGCGGGGTACAAAGTTCTGACCCCCTCAGGACTATTCCACAGTGCCATGTTGGCACCTACTCTCCCATGTGAGTGGCTGAAGCACCTGTTGGAACTGCCTCATGGTCCAACTTCTCTCTCTGCCCAAGTCTGCTTCCATAGCTCTTCACATATATTGTTCTGGACAGCACTCCCAATAAATGTCCTGCATGCAAATCTCAGACTCAGAGTCTATTTCCCAGGGAACTCTACTTATAACAGGCTGATTCCAGACACACATGAGAATGAATTAGATCAAAGTGGTATTCAGTGTTTTGTCACACAGGGAAGGGAGTCAAGTCTCTTATCATTTAAAAGCAAACAAGTAAGTGAGAAAAGAAAAATCCTTAGTGTTATCCGGTCCACTTATACAATTCCTTCCCTATAGGTGCCGATGTCTTGAGAAAGTTTACTAACTGGGAACACCAGGGGAGGCTCTGCCTAGACTTTAAAGAAGTCATAAGCCCCAGGTCCCCTGTGCAGGGTCTGGGCCCCCTGCATTGTTCCCCATCCACCCTTTCGTCACTCTACAAGAAACACACCACTCAAATGGTTGCTGTTCCAGACGAAAGAATTCCTGCTTGTAGATCTCTTTGTCCTCATGACAGTAGGTGCAGGTGCCATTTGTGCTTCCCCAGTTCCGCTGAATGTGCAGGAAAATCTGAGATCGATTTAGATAGGGTATGTGTAAACCCTGTGAAATTATGTGCAAAATCATAATAATCCTCTTTTTTTTTTTAGAGAGAGAGGGTGTTGAGTGTTTCTACAAGATTTTCAAAGACCTGTGACCCAAAAAAGATGAAGACCCTTAGCTGCATAGAGGAAAGTGCTGCCTAGAGGAAAGCTGCTGATGCAATGGCTGCCATCACTGAGAGTTTACCCCCAGCTCTGTACAAATCCTTGAACGCAGGTTGTGAGACTCTTCATGATTTTCTTCTTAGGCAAGAGAGGTAGAACTCCTTTCTTAGATGTAACAGCCTTCCTTGTTCCCATCCTTTCTTCAGCTGGCCAGAGTCAGGGGCCATCTTGGTCAGGGTCCCTTTCCCCAACTGGCCCTTACCACACACCTCTGAGCTTTCACCCTAATGACTCCCTTATCTTGTGGTACATTCTCAGAGTATTTACTTAAGGAAGTGGATGTAACACACACAAGAATGTTAGGACTGAGAGGAGGATTAGGATCCAAGTTGGGGACTTGGGGATGAAGGTGGGGTCAGAGCAATCAAGGTTTGAGTCTAGCTTTGTTTTCTGTTTTGTTTTATAATTATATTAAAATTACAACCATCTTGGGGTATTTCTGAATTTCTGGCTGAGCAGCACTCTTTTTAAAAAGATTTTAATTAAAATTATAGCTAATATACTAATATAGCTAATATTATATTAGTTTCAGGTGTACATGATAGTTATTCAACAGTACCCACCTGGCACTAGACACAGTTATTACCGTATTATTGATTATGTTCCCTATGCTAAAGAAGTGATCACCATGATAAGTCCAGCAACCACCTAACATGTACCATGTTATCACAATATTATTGACCATATTCCCTATGCTGCACATCACATCCCCGTGACACATTTGTTTTATACCTGGAAACTTGAACCTCGTATTCCCCTTCACTTTTCCCCCTTTTTAAATTTTTCAATTACAGTTGACATTCAATGTTATTTTATATTAATTTCAGGTTGGGGGAGGAGTAGGTGAAAAGGGGGAAGGGTTTATGAAGTACACATTGGCTGTTACAAAGTAGTCATGGAGATGTAGCGTATAGCATAGGGAATATAGTCAATAATATTGTAATAACTGAATGGTGTCAGATGGGTACTAGATTTATCGGGGTGATAGACGGGAGGGGGTGGGGAGGGAAGGGTGAAAAAGGTAAAGGGATTAAAAATCTCTGCTAACTTTTCATTGCTGACCTCATGACCTCAGCCAAGGTATTCCACCTTCCTAGTTTCAGTGTGCTCTTCTAAAATTGGTAATGAATCAGTACTTGCAATGTGCAGTTGTTATGACAATTAAATATGATTGTGTAAGAGGCTTAGCCCCTTGCCTGGCCTAGAATAAGCCCTGATGAGTGCCAGGGCAGAGGGCATAACATTGCAGTTGCAAAAGTCCACAGATCTTAAAACAAATGGAGTCGTTTTGTTCTCTGCAATGAACTTGACTTAGAGCAAAACTCTTCAATTGGATTTGAGATCAATAAATGCAATAGTACCAAGTCAAAGTAACTTAGTCACTTCCATTGTAAAACTCCACCCTTTTGAGTAAATAGTTCTTTGGTGGAAATCTGAGGGTTGTTTTTTTATTTTTCTCTTTCTCCCTGCCCAGTCACTTTTCCTCTCTAACTCCCATTGGAGGGCAGGGGCACTAAGGGATCAGACTCCCATCCCACTGCCCATCTTAAGTGGGGTGAGTCTCTCCTTGATCCTATCTCCTCTGGGTCCCTTGACATAATGGTCTGTGGAGATGGCCACTGTCCATGCAGCTATCTGAAAGGAGAAATCTCAGGTGCATCCAGTAATGACCTTCCTCACCACAATGAAGGCTGGAGTGTGTCCCCTCACTTCTTCAGGAAGCCTCTGGGCTGGCACCTCAGCTTTGTCTCCCGGCTAATCTCATGGGACACCAGGACTGAACTTATGGGTGGGAAGCCAAAGCAGTCCCTCAGAACCCTGTGTTCAGAGGGCCCCCCACTTGAGGTTTAGTGCTGATCACTCTCCAGCAATTCTTCATAATCTCTGAACTTGTGTTTTAAACAACTGAAGTCCTATGGGCAGTGGAGTATGCACTGGGGCTTAGTGCTTCAGCTCACATGAGGTCCCATCTTCTAGAATGGGTCCTAGGCCATCTGGTCCCCAGCTCCTAGCATCATGGACACCCCCAGTCTCCTCATTCCTATCCCCACCAAGCAACCGCTGCCACCCTCTGACCTGGTGAAGGTCTGGGCATGGGCATGGGGAGGGTCAGTGTCAGATGTGTGTGCCCCATGGCATGTTGGGGTGGGGCATAGCCATGGCAATCCACACCCCAGGCTGGTAGCACCACAGCATGTTCAGTGGGTGACTGGCTAGGGCAAGCTTTTCTGTGGCCCATTCCAGGTACTAGTGTGTCCTGATGCCCTGGGGTCTCCCATGTACTGTGGGTTGAGGTGGCAGGCGCATGGGGAGGGAAGATGTCAGGCTCAATGTCCCTGCCTTTGGTTGGGCCACAGTGCATCAGTCCAAATGCTGGCAGGAGGGGACACCCGACTTGTGAGTTCTGGGCTCGGGCCTTGAGTATTCTGGAGCCCGAAGGAGCAGAGCATTAAGTACAAATAGAAAACAACTGACAGGTTGAAAGTGGGATCACAGAAGAAAGAAAAATCTTTATTTTTATACCTTTAATTAATGGCTCTTTTGCATTTTGAATGAGAGATTTCTTACGAATTTTTTTTTTGTCTTGGGCCCCCAAATAATGGAGCTGGTCGACCATTGAATCCCCTCCACTTCTCCCAGTCATCATGGGAAATTTGGTTGAGGGGTGATGAGAGGAATGACCATGTCTACTGGCCCTCTACAGTTTAGTCACGTAGGATGCTTGTGTAAGAGGGGCCTTCTCAAAATTCTGTTGATAGAAGTTGATGGAGGTCTCTTTGTGCTGGGTTTCTCTAAGTTGGAAAGAAAATGTATCTCTTGGTTCATATATTCTCTGTCATATTTTTGATGCTGTCAGTCAAAAATTTGGCAACTCTCTTTGATTTTTAAGAGGGGGTGGTCTCAAGAAAGTGCAGGATTCATGGTTAAGTGAATGTATTATTTCAAGTTATTATTCTGACCCTCGTTAGTATACCATTTGACATGTGGCCACTATAGCTATTGTTATTGTATTGCTATTATTATTAATGTGTGAGTAAATAAATGAACACACAGAAATGAAATTTTAAATTGGATTTATCTGTTAAAAATCACAAATTTGTCATTGGGTAAATTGTCCTCCACATTCCTTTCAAACATCTCGCTATTGTAAAGCATATCTATGGTTTATAAATCAAACTGCATCAAAGACCTACATGTAAGAGTTAGAATTACTAAACTCAGAAGAAAACATACACATAAATCTTTGTGACCTTGGATTTGGCAAAGGATTCTTAGATATGATAACAAAAGCATAAGCAACAAAAGAAAAAATAGATAAATTGGAATTCATCAAAATTAAAAGGTTTTTGCTTCAAAGGACACCACCAATAAAGTAAAAAATCAACTTCCAAAGAGAAAAACTTTGCAAATTGCATATTTCATGGGGGTTTTGTATCTAGAATGTGTGAAGAGCAATTGCAGTTTAATAATAAAAAGACAAACAGCCCAATTAAAAGATGGGCAAAGGATCTGGATAGACATCTATGGAAAGAATATATACAAATGGCAAATAAGCCTGTGAAAAAATACTCAATGTCATTATCCATTAGGGAAATGCAAATAAAAACATGGCGAGATACCACTTCATATCCACTATAATGGCCATAATCAAAAAGTCGGGTAATACCAAGTGTTCACAAAATTAGAACTCTCGTACATTGCTGGTAGGAATGTCAAATGGTTCAGCTGCTATGGAAAACAATCTTGCAGTTCCTGTAAAGGTTAATCATAGAGTTATCACATAACCCAATAATTCTACATCTAGATATATACGCAAGAGAAATGAAAACACATGTCCTCACAAAAATTTGTGTATAAATGTTACTAACAGCATTATTGAAGATAGCCAAAAGGTGGAAACAACACAAATGTCTGTCAAAAGATGAATGTATTAACAAAATTTGGTATATGCATAAAATAGGATATTATTCAGCCATAAAAAGAAATGAAGCACTGACACGTGCTGCAACATGGCTGAACCTTGAAAACATGCTGAGTAAAGGAAGCCAGTCACATGTTGTAAGTCTTTATTTATATGAAATATCCAGAATAGGCAAATGTATAGAGTCAGAGAGTAACTTAGTAATTTCCTACAGCTGAGGGGATGGAGGAATTACAACTCAAGGGGTGCCGGGTTTTGAGGGGGGTGGTGGAAATGTTCTAAAATTGACTATGGTTGCACTGTTCTGTGAATATATCAAAACCATTGAATTGTGCACTTTAAATGGGTGAATTGTATGGCATGTGAATTATATCTCAATAAAACTGTTTTGTTTTGTTTTTTTGTTTTTCCCCCCCAAATATCTGTAGTTTTACTTGACAAGGTTATTACTTTCTTCCCTCCAGCAGCCCAGCTACAGATTTTATGTGGTGAGAACCAACCGGATAAGACACTCTGACCTCCCCATGCCTTGACACCCCCACCCCCTGCAGTACCATTGTTTTTGTATTTATTCTCTTTGCTTCCTGGAAACCAAGCCAAGCCCAGCCTGGTTTGGCAGTGGTAGAGTGTGATGGGGTATGAGTCTATTCAGAGGTTTGCCAGTGGTCCCGCCACAAGTCTGACCCCAAGGTGTGAGAGGAGCCTGTCTGAGGCCTACTTTTCACTGCTCCAGCCTATGTGCCCTGGACTTCAAATACGTCCATGCTCAAGGTCACATATTCAGGCCCTTTGTGCTGGCAAAGCAGGGGTGGATCTGCATCTCATCCTGCAGACAAGTTGCAATTCAAACTGCACAATGCAGGAAAAGCACCCAGAGGAAGAGTGCTAAGGTCCCATGACGAAGATGCTCCATCATCACCAGGGAAGGCTTCAGAGTCAGCATCGACACTGAAGCCATGCCTCCCACCCTGCAGATGCCACAGTGGCTTGCAGAGTGTACAGAAGAAACAAACGTTTGCTGACGCTGGGGAATCTGGATCTGAACACTCTCCTCTGGATTGCCAATGCAAAGCTGAGTTTCTTCTCTCAGGAGTCCTCAGCCTTTTTTTCCTCCTCCATAACTTTCTACAAGCGATCAAAAGGCACCAATCGGAGAGCCGTTCTAAGGGAGCCCATGCGTGTCTAAATTGATTCATCAGTGCAGCAGCAGTGGAGGCCACACAAGGGGCATCATAGGGAAAATAGCTGAAGGAAAAAAGGGAGACTCATCAGTTGTGCTCGGTTGGATATTGTGCCCCCAAATCATGTCCCTCCTGAATTTTCAGAAGGTGGCCTTATTTGGAAATATGACTGTTTCAGGTATAAGTAATTAAGTTAGGATGTGGTCATACTGGAGTAGAGTGGACCCTTCATCCAATATAACCGGTGCCCTTATAAAAAGAAGAAGAGACACAGATAGACATATGGGGAGAATGCCAGGTGACAACGGACGCAGAGATTGCAGTGGTACATCTACCAGCCAAGGAACCCCGAGAATTGCCAGAGCCATCAATAGCTGAGAGGCGAGCAAGGATCCTGCCCTGGAGCCTTTGGAGGAAGCACGGCCCTGCCGACACCTTGATTTCAGACTTCCGGCCTCCAGAACTGAGAAATGTCTGTTGTTTTAAGCCACCCAGTTTGTGGTGAGATGTGATGACACTCTAGAAGACGAATGCATTAGACTTTATTCCTAAAGCAGCAAGGTGAGAGTAGATAACAGGAATTATTAATTCAACCAATATTGATTGAACACTCAAGCATTGGGCTCTGGGTAGGACACTGAGAAAAATATGGAAGAAAACACAAAGTGTTTCTGTCCTACCAATGCTCACAACTCTGTGGGGAAGAGAGACATTAAATAAATAGCCACACATAAATAATAATTATAATTGTCCTAAGAACTACACTTAACCTCAAGGGGCATTGTTTCTGGGTTATGAAAAGTGGGGGAGCCTCATGAGGGAATAGCCATTGTGCTGAGACTTGGACGAGCTGGCCTGTGGGCGGGGGTGGGGGTGGACACCAATCAGTGCGTGTTTAGTGTTTGTGGCCTGTTGGGGTTTTAACCTTGTCCACATGTTAGATGTGGTAAAGCACGAAGGAGGAATTCACCAGGTTAAATACCAGAAAAAGGCACTGTAGGCAGAGCGAGGTGTGTATGTGTGTGTGTGTTTGTCTTAACTTAAGCAGGAGCAAGGTGCAGCTGAGATACTGAGAATTTAAGACTTTAGCTAGAGAGCAGATGGCAAATAAGAGACAAATGATGTATGGCGGCTGCAGAGGTAGTCAATACATCAGGTACCCCCGTTACCTGATGTAACGAGGTACCCCCGTTAGAGGTAGCTCTAACGGGAACTAACTATCCTATCTGTTTCCCTGCACTGTAGTAATGGATTCTGCATGGGCCTGACCAGTTAGCACGGAAGCTGCCCTTCCCAGCTGATTCAGCCACACTAGAATGAGTGGGCTGCATCTGAGCCCTGCAGGACCCCTGTTTCCCTCCCGGCTCTACACACCTAACCTGGGATAAAGGTCTGTGGTCCTCGTCACCCTACTGCACCAGTATTTCATGGCTGCTCTGATGTGTTGTATCGAACCTGAAGAGTTTAATGGAGCCATCTCCTTTAACTTACCTCTCGGCTCTACTACCACTTGGTAAATATTGTTTTCTCCAGTTCGTAAAAGCTAAAGGCATGGACACCTTTGCCCTTATTCGGTGCCTAGAATGTGCAACCGCACAGGTCCTCCTCACCCCCAGACCCTGGAACAGCACCTGCTTCAACAGAGAGTAGATATTTACATCTTCCCTTCTGTTGTTAGTTAAGCATCTTCTACTCTATTGGTTCCCTTAGGGGAACAATGGTTCACAATCTCAGCTTGCCCCTTTCCATGCAAAGGTGTGACAGCTTCTTCTTCTGGACTTCCCTTTCACTTCTGTGTCTAGTTAATACTCATGACAGCACATGTCTGCGGCATCAAACATTACTTTGATCTGGGTCTCCCTTCACTATGCCCAGAGATGGCTCTGTTGCTTCTGGCATATTTCTTGCAATGATTGTAATACCCAGATGATTTGGCTCAGAGTCTTTGTGCAGCACTAAGCACTAGACCATTTGCTCCAAATTAACCCCTTCCCCGACACACTAGCATTTCCCAAAAAGTATGCGTTTAAGCCATAATGAAAGGAGGCAACCACATGTGTGCTCAGAGAAGTGCTGCTTGCTCAAATCTCCTGAGCCAGGAGGGCTTGTAACTCCTTTCAATGGGATGAGCTACCTTCACTTCTTCCTTGGCTTCGATTCACACCTTGGAGTTGGTCCCAGGATCTCCAGAGCCAATATTTGGGTCCAGGGGCCTCCTCCACCCAGGAAACCCCCACAGACTGGACAGCACCAGCCAGTGCTATCTAAGGACAAAACAGGTGTCCCCAAATCTCAAAAGCAGAAACATCCAGAGGACCCAGGGTCCAAGTGCTCAAAACAAAACAACATCGATGAGAATTATATAGTAGCAGCAGCATTTCAGATTTGGGGAGTTCTCACGGACTGAGGGACCATGCTCTGTGGAGCCTTCACCTGCAAGAACAAAGCTCAAGTTTGCATAGGATGAGCATCCAGAGGTCCAGGCCATGTGGACTAAGGTTGCTGTTTGAAATGTGAAGAAGCGATAAAGAGGGTAAAGTCTGCAGAACATGGTGTATTGGTTTATAGGACTGCCCATAAGAAAGCACCACAAAGTGGGCAACTTAAACTCAGAAATGTGTTGTCTCACAGTTCTGGAGGCTGGAGGTCTAAGATTAAGGTCTTAGTAGAGCTGGCTCCTTCTGAAGGCTGTGAGGAGAAAGTGTTCCCTGTCTTCATGGGAACCTCAGGCTCTCCCTGGCTTGTCGATAGCCATCTTCTCCCGCTGTCTTCAAATTGTCTTCCCTGTGTGCCTGTTTGTCACTGTGTCCAAATTTCTCCTTTTTATTAGGACACCAGTCAGACTGGATTAGGGCCCATTCTAATGACCTCATCTTACTTTGATTATCTGCAAAGACCCTGTTTCCAAATAAGGTCACTTTCACAGGTACCGGGGTTAGGACTTCACCATCTTTCAGGGAGCCATAGCTCAAGTCATAACACATGGAAACATGTACTGGAGTGACACTTAGGGGCACTGGCATGTTGTGTGAAAGGTGGCATGTCCTGGCATATCCCATATGGTAGGGGTAGAGTCACAATGGGGGCAGGTTAAGAAGAAGGCCATGGTGTAGAAGAGAAAGCAAGAAGAGTTGTTTGCTTGTTTTATTTTTTGCTTGTTTTTGATCTACGTTTTTCATTAATTTGGATGTGAAGGGGGAAGAAGCAAGATTGTATTAACATCTAAAGTAAAAGCTGAGGGTTGAGGGAAAGTATAAATGGAGGAATCTAATATAGGCATTGGAGAGGCCACAGGAAAGGGGAGATGGAAAGGGCACAGAAAAGACAGTGGGATTCCACTGTATTTCCCCTACATGCACCCAGGAAAAGGGATGCATCTTCTTCAGAGACTAGAGGTCAGCAAACCTCCAGAGGTCAAAATCAAGAGCAAAGATAGAAACCTATTGAGGTTTTGGATAGAGGTGAAGGATTTTTTGAGGTTCACGTTGATGGATGCAAAATGTTAACCAGTTGTCATATTCAGTTATTTGGGGTAAATTCCTTCCATTTTATGTTGAAGTCTTCTCTGAACTGTCTGTCATCTCTTCCAGTGAGAATGATAGGGGGAAAAAAAGGAGGAAAAGGAAAGAGACAGCCTCCACTGAAAATATCACAAAGGAGTATTATCCTTTAAACTAGTTTGCACAAATTAATAAGAAAAAAAGGAAATTATAGAGGAAATGCAAAACATTTTTAAAAAGAGGACTCTGGTTTCAGCTTTAATGTGAAAAGAGCTTGGAAATTTGTCACTCCCACTCTCACAATAAGAAAAGCCTGGACAAGCTGGAAATTAATGACTTTTCTTGGACCCGTCAGAGAATCTATGCGGGAGGACAAACCACCACCCGGAATTTGGAGAGACAGGAGAGTCCAGGGTCACAGCTAAGCTCTGCTTACCCTCAGCAGAAGCCACTAGTGCCATAAATGCCTTAGAACACTTACGTTATTTTCTTGGACTAATGACTAGAGGCTGAATGTGGAGTAGAGTGAAAGTGAGAAACTCCTGAGGGCTCTGCAGTCTTGGGGGGCTCACACTTTTATGAACTTTACCTTTAGGGACCCCAACAGGTTGTCATGGTGATCCCAGAAAGATCCCCTAGTGGCTCTGGTGGGGACAGGGAAGTGACTTTCTTCCAAAGAGTACTGTATGGAAAGGGAGAAAGACAAGAAGAGGAACTTCACAGTGGGGTAACCTGACCAATGCTACCTCAGCCAGACGATCAAGTTCAAAATCAAGAGTGATCGGTCATGTTGATGGCATGCACCCTTGATATGATATGATGAGAATGGCCGGATATTAACTGCTTGACCAACAAAACATGGTGGAAGTGATGCTATGCCAGTTCTAGTCCTAGCGTTTAAGGGGAGAGCAGATTCTGTTCCTTCTCCCCTGGAGCCCTGAGCTGCCACGTGAGAGGTTTTTCTATCCAGAGGCCGCCAGCTGTGAGGAAGTCCATGTTCACCATATGGAGAGGCCACAGGGAAAGAGTGAGATAGAGGAAGATGCTGGGCCAGGCCTCGGCTGTTTCAGCCCCCACCTCTTTGAATCAACCAAGGTGAGTTCCCAGACAACTTGGACCAAAACCAAGTCATTGCTGCCATGCCTGGTCCCAATTCCTAATCCTATACTCACATGATATAATAATAATAGATCGTTGGGCTTGGTCTAAGTTTAGGGGTAGTTTGTCATGCAGTAATAGCTTACCAGAACAATTTTGGGTAGGGAGAGTAAAGTTAGGAAGGAGGTGGATGAAGGTGTGAATGGGGGTGGTGGGAGGAGCGAGTGGGTGTGGTTATAAAAGGGCACAGGAGGGATCCTCCTGCTGATGGAGCTGTACTATGGCTTAACTGTGATGGTGGATACAGGAACCTTCACATGTGATAAAATCGTACACACACTTACACACACACATGACTACAAACAAAACTAAGGATAAGATCCCTGGGTCATCTCAATGTCACTGTACTGGTTGTGATGTTAGACTATAGTTTTGCAAGATGTTACCATTGGAGAAAAGTAGGTAAAAGTTCATAGGATAAGTCTGTATTAATGTTTACAGCTACATGTGGGTCTACAATTATCTATCTCAATAAAAAAACAGTTAAAAATATTTTTAAAACACTACAATAAAATCTATATTAAAACAAGAAAGGAATAAGACAAACAAACAAAGATACAAAAACTCATAGACACAGACAATAGTTTAGTGGTTGCCAGAGGGTAAGGTGGTAGGGGGTGGCAGATAAGGGTAAAGGGGATCAAATATATGGTGATGGAAGGAGAACTGACTCAGGGTGGTGAACACACTATGTGATATATAGATGATGTATTACAGAATTGTACACCTGAAACCTACGTAACTTTACTAACCATTGTCACCACAATAAGTTTTAATTTAAAAAAAAAGTTTAAAATTTGTTTCAGAGTTATTTAATATTATCTTCCCATTTTGGTAAAACAAAACAAAATTGAATCCCATATGTTTGAATACATATTTGCGTGAGCTAAAGAAGGGTGCGATAGACCTCAAACTGCTAACGCTGGTCACCTAAGGAAGCTGACTTAGATATGAAAGGAGAAGAGACAGACAACCTGCGCGTTCTGTGTCTCTGTGTTGCTACACTAGGATGTGCTTTTTGTAATAAAAATAAATGTGTAAGAAGCTAAATGCAGCAAAATGCTCTACCCATCAGCTATGCCCCTCTAATATATACCAGTTATATCTCAATATAACTGGGGGGGGGATTAAAAATAAAAGGGCTAAATGAAAAAAACAAAACTATAAAATTTTAGGGGAAAAAAGAGATTATTTTGACAACTTTAGGGTGTGGGTTACCTTCCTCAGGAAGGAAGATTCAACACCCAGAAGCCATAAAGGAAACAACTGACAAATTAATCTCATAAAAATTAAAAACTTCCAAAGATCAAAACACGTAATAAAGTTAAAAAACAAAGAGCATGAAGAATTTTCTAACACGCAAAGGACTGGTAACCAAAAATAACTCTTACAAATCACACAAGAAAAACAACCCAATAGAAAAATGGGTAAAGAATTTAAACAGACCATTAAGAGAAGAGTAATAAATGTTGATGCGAAAGTGGGACTCTTTCAGTTTTGGTTTGGGATGAGACTCCAAATGTCAAGAACAATACGGAAGGTGCCAACTAGCCCCCAGGGTCTAAATGCTGGACCCCTGATTCAGGACCTGCTGAAAGAATACCTAGTCATTCACCTCCCACCCGTGTGTGAGTCAGAGGGAGACAGGGCAGCCGGTCCGGGCTGGGCAGTGGCAGGGCAGGATCGGAGGAGTCTCCAGGCGAAGACCAACCGAAGGAAGATCCACAGGCTCCCAGCACCTTGTGCAGCCTTGGCATGTTTACCTCTAGTCCCTCCTCAAAGTCCACTAAAAGGACAATGAAGGTGGTAAAATAAGGTAAAAGCTTTGATGGACAAAGAAAATAGAAAGGAAGCAACAGTAACAAAATCTTGGAAGCAGGGAAGCAGCTGCTTGAGTGGTCATGTTATAGCAGATTTGAGAAGGTGCAGTCTAACCAGGCTGCAGAAAGGGACCAGGGATGGAAGCAACAGGTATTTCTGCGAGGGACAGTGTGGGTGAAGCTAAAAGTGAAGGATTGGATAAATATTAGTTTGAGAATATTTGGACCCAGAGTCCCTTACCCCAATCTGTACAGGTGAGAAACTACTTCCCCATCATCCTGGCAGAAGACAGGGCTCTACTTTCCAGTGAGAGGGAACCAGAGGCCTCTGCACTCAGGAACCAGGGCCCAGACAGGTGAGGGCACCAGGCTGACAATGGGGATGAAATTAAAGTAAAAGTACTGAATGCCGAAAGTCACATCTCCCCCTCCCTCACGCTGAGAACTAGGAGCCAAGTTTATAATCCTTAAGCAGGATTTTAGATGATTCTCCTCTGGGGCTACTGGCTAGCCTAACAGAATTTATATAGACACTGGCAGTTCAGAGCCCCCAGTAAAATGGCCCACCTCAGTGTTCCTCCAACAAAGCTCTACCCAGACACACAGAGCTTCCAATGTGTAATTAGATCCTTATTCTTCACATAAAGTCATAGACAGAAACTATCAAAGAGTAAAAAAAGAAAAAAAAAACTTAGAGGAAACAGAGACAACTAGAGGAGCAGGGAGAAAACTTTTATATATATATATATATATATATATATATATATATATATATATATTATATGTAATATAATTGTTATCTTCACTAAATAAGCTATTCTATCCATGAAATGAGAACTGGTTGCTTAAGAAACAGTAACAAAGTTAATTTTAAAAGGATCATTCAGAATTTTAAAAGTATCCTTGGAAATTAAAATGATAGCTATCCAAAACAATAGCATAAAAGAAGCTTTAATAACAAGGTTAAGAGACAGCTTCCAAAAGCAAATACAAACAAAGAGACAGAAGAGAGGAAAACTATAAAAATTAGAGAATCAGCACAAGAGGTTGATAATTGAAAAACAAAAGTTTAGAATAGAGAACAGAGAAAATATACCAGGGTGAGGGGTAGGTAGAAAATAATAAAAGAAAAGTTACCACGTTGTGACAAACAATCATGAGCCTCCACTTGGAAAGGACCCACTGAGTACCGCATGTGACATAAAATCCATACCAGAGCACCACAAGGATAAGAAGGAAATCCTGGAAGAGTTCAGAGAGGAAACTGACCTCCCAAGAAGAAGACAGAAGAAAATGGCATCTGACTCCTCGATAGCAGCTCCATGATCCGGAAGGCAGTGGGTGATAGCTGCAAAGACTCTTACAAAGTCTGAGAGTCAAGAGTCTCTAACCAAGCTGCCAATCAAATGTGAGGGTGGAGTAGCCCATTTTTGTATGCACAGGCTCTCAAAATATTTACCTAAAAGAACATTTCTCAGGATGCTGGTGGAGAAGGCACTTCACCAAAACAAGGGAGAAAACCAACACAGGACATTGGATTCAGCAAACAGGGACCCAACACAGAGACATCAATGGGGCCCCCAGGACCCCAAGACCAATGGACATAGCGCAGAGAGCAGCCAGTCCCCACCAGAGCGGGTGCCCTGGGTGGGTGTCAGCAGGGAAGGAAACTGAGCCCTCAGTACAGGTATCTGTACACTCTGCAAGGAGAGCCCCTTTCAGCCCAAGTCTGGGGATGAATAGTGAGCGAACACTAAACAAAGGAAAAACTTGGCAACCCTGATTCCAAGCAAAATAAGAAGTTGTACAAAATAGGAAATGTGCACTACATGGTTTCGCTGTGAATAACATGAACATGGTCATAGCTATGTAAACACTGAATATTGATTTGGCCAGTGTTACACCCTGTCTACCATGACGAGGTTGAGGAGAAGAGGGGCGTGCGCATACGCACAGGAGGGGGGTGGGGGGGTGGTTTAAAGAGCTAAATCCTCCTCTTCCATAGGAGGAATTCATTCAATAACATTTAAACTGGAAAATCAAGAAATGGCAATCTAAGCATGTTATTTTAAAGGAAGGAGGAAAGCACTAGAAGAATCAGCAAAAAGTATTCACAGTGATGGCCTCTGGGGAGTAAGAATCAGGACAGGGGAGGGGAAATGCTGTTTTTCATTATAAGCCCTGCAGAGCCATTTAACTTTTAAAACTATGTACATGTATAACTTTGATAAACATAAATTTAAAACGAAAAAACTACCAAAGAAACAACCAGGAAATGATTAAATGGGTGAAGTCAGCACATTTCAAACGTTTTTGCCAACATATCTCCAACGCGTGAATAAGTAACTTTGGGCATTTGGGGAACAGACCGAAAGGGGCTGCATTCCAGAAAATTACTTGAAGTCTTGCTTATTGTCTTTAAAATTCATGCACAAGTTCTCATCCTTCCTCATAATACATCCCTGTTTGCTTTTATAGTTATGTGATAGGTTTTTTTCTCTCCTCCTTTCCCCTTCCGCCTCTTGGGTAAGATATACACCAGGGTGAAATGACAGAGAAAGACATTCTCTTAATATAATAGGACCCAAGGGTGCCCACAGGATGGTTGATTGAGGAGGGTGAGGATGCTGACGTCCCAGCCTGCATGGTCTCCTCAAGCCCAGTGAGTGGACCATGAGGTCACGGCAGCGGGAGTGGCAAATCCTGTGACTGAGTGGGGCCTCCCTACACAGCCACTCCCCTCAGAGGTCCTGTCACTTCCCTATGGTGGTGATACAAATCTTTCCATGCCCAGGGCTGTCAAGACCCCTTATTCTTTCTGCTCCACCCAAAGGCCCAGACCTGGTACCTCTGAGCAGAGGGCTATGAAACCTAAGACTGACCCCCAGCAGGAGGCTGAGGTGGTACCCTGAGATGAAGAGCAGAGGGAGACAGGCAATGCAGAGGGGAGGGAGAGAGCAGTGTAGGGGAGAAGCGACGTCTCTGTCTTAGCCCTGGGGAGACCATGGTACCCCACAGAGCTAGAACTCCAGCTCCATAGCAGTGAGAGAAAATAGGAGGGCGAACATCGTGGAACCAAGCGGAGAAGCCCATTCCATCCCTACCTCCTCTTGTGAATTCTGCAATCTGTGCAACACAACAACTCACAGCAGACAGCTCTTTCCAGGTCTCTCCGTACATAATAAGAATTCCAAAAATAAATAGTACTTTCAGTTAGTTATCTTTGCTGGTAATTGATGGGAAAAGTTTATCCTGAGGCTCTGCACCCCCTAAGTTCTCCCAAAGACCCAGGACCCCCGTTCTGTCTGACAGAGCGGCATGGAGATCAAAAATAGGAAAGCAATGAACTCAAGGTAGGACAGCAAATGCAGGCAGGGTTGGCAGGATGACTGACTGAGACGCGACTTGTGATGCTCTATGTCCCCTCCCCTGTTTCAGACTGGAAATCAGCCTCTGTGCTCCCTCCTCCCTGGAAAGATTGCAGCAGGGTATCAAGCAGAAGCTATTTCTTGTATTCTTCAAAAGCCTGAAGGTGTGATAGTAGGAGGGAAAGGATTAACTGCTGAAGCCCTGTGGGATAAAGGAGAGGTTGCCCAGACTGGGAGAAAGCCAGAAGTCCATGTTCCTAGAGGAGAGAAGACCCGCCTGACTTGATGTCAACAGCACAGGGAAGTGGCAGGACCTCTGAGGGTAGTGTCTGTGTAGGGAGGCCCCACTCAGTCTCAGGATTTGCCGTCCCATCACAGGCTGCTGTGACCTTGTAGTCCAGAAGCACTGGGCTTGAGGAGACCACGCACGTTGGGACCTTAGCATCCCTGCCATAACAAGTGGCTGCGGGCTTGTCCAAATGTCCTGCTCTGTGTAGAAGCCCCGGGACCTTCACAAGCTCAGGCTGCAGAGGGAGTCTCCAATATGACTAAGACCGAACTTCTTCCAGCCTTGCAGAAGTACCCCAAATTAAAAACAAAGTGTGTGCCTACCACACAAGTTATTCTCATTGGTACTGTGAATCACTGATGACTGGCCTGGCACCAAAGGCAGGTGAGCCCTCCCCTGTGCCTGGACTAGGACAGAATTCATATGCAAGCAGCCCCATTCTGCCTCCCCCATCCTAACATACATGCACAGGTGCCTCTGGGTGTTGCTTCTCTCTGTTCCAGATATCCAATCCCAGAGCCAGCTATCGTAACTGGCCCTGCCGGTTGTGATGTGTGGCTCCGAGGACTGGCAAAGTCCAGAGGTCCTCGGACAGAGCAGGGAGCTGAGGAGGGAAATGGGGACTTTGCAGGCAGATGGGGTGGGTGTGTCAGGGGCTCCGATATTGTTAGGCTGAGTGGTAAACAGACCCAAGTGGGCGAGTTCCACACTGGGGTCAGGGTTTACGTCTCCTACGCCCTGGGCATTGCCAGCTGGGGATACCCAGGTCCATGTACCCCACCCACACCTTGGCCATGTCCATGGAGCCCAAACAGCACATGGGAGGGAGCTGGTCCCCAGGTTCTGACAGCTGTGACCAAGACTTCAGAGCTTGTACAATGGCAGATGTAACCAACTGGATGAAAAGAGGCACACCTCATGACTCTGAAACAATACCTAGAGAGTTGGGAGGCAGGCAAGGGCTGCTCCCACAGCCACATATGTGGGTCCACAGCTGAGGTCAGAGAGAAGAGTTCCCTGGGTAATGAGGCTAAAATCCTCCACCGTACACCCAGGACCCACCCAGAGCTCCAGGAAGCTGGGGGAGAAGGAGTACCAAGCCCAGCCTTCAGCTAAATACCACATACACCTGGCTAGCTGGCCTAGAGAAAGGACACCTGTGTTCAAATTCTCACTCCAGTGCTCATCAGCTGTCTCCCTCCCCCTCCAGACCACCATGGCTTTACCGGTTAATGGGGGAAAGGGGCTTAGTACGGTATGTACAATAGACTGTTTCTGGAGGTGTGGTGGAGGGCAAGCCCCTTCTCCCCAGGCCTTATGATTCCATGTGGGGAGATGTTACCAGAGCAATACACCCTGACTCCCTCCCCACGTCCCTGGAGGTGGGCAACAGCACTATCCCCAGTTCTAGATATTTTTGGGGGTGGGAGGAGCCATCACACATCGACCTCCCTCTAAGACTCATTCCCTCCTGATCTCTGTGCTCTGGGTAAGCTTGAGTGCTCTGCCAGCCCACACTGCCTCTCAGGTGAGCTGCCCCAGGTGTGATGGGGATGAGGGCAGCAGGGTTCCGGAAGGTGAGCAACCACCGAGCTAGGGCTGTACATTGGCAGGGCCAGTGACAATGCTGTCGCGAGTCCTACAGTGATTTGTCTCCTGTGTCTCATTTCTCAGTTGTATCTGAGCTGGGGAGGGAAATATTGGGCTGTTGTGTATGAGCCCCTTAAAACCTCCACAGCCATGTGGCAGGCGTGGTGCCTGGTGCTTTGTAAATGTACTATGTCACTTGATCCCCACAGTGTCCAGTGGAAACTGTTACCCTGTGAATCTGAGCCTTGGGCTCTGTGGTTCCCAGCCCCTCTCTCCTTCTTCTGCACTCCAGCCTCCAGGTGGGTATCAGCATGCTTCCCTCTCGTGGTTTGGTGAGGAATCATGGGACATTGTTAGATGGGAAGCCTTTGTCATCTGGAGAGCAATGAGCAAACCTTGGGCTCTCGATTTTGTTGTCCTTCACATCATTGATAATCCCAGTGAATTCTCTTGGCTCCGTCTACAGAGGACCACAGATGCCAGAGGCAGTCAGGGCTCTGCTCCCTGCTCTTTTCAACCCACTTGTTCCCCTTAGATGATTTCATCTGCCTCATGGCTCCAGTTACCACCCATCTGCCCAGATTTGTGTGTCCAGCCCAGATCATGTGATGGACCTCCAGGCCCGCGGTAGGCGCCTCATCTTCTTTCCCAGGTCTGTGTCCCCTCCAGTGTCCTCAGTCCCTAACACCAGATCTCCCTGCCACTGTCTGCTCTCAGCCAGAGAGCATGTCCTGGCTCTTGTCCGCTTCTCGCCCTCTGCACAGGCCAGTGGGCTTTCCCGCCTGGGTTATTGCCACGGCACCTTAACCCATTCCACTCTTGTCCCCATCGGATCCATTCTGTGAACTAGCTAGTACAATGTTTGTGAAACACAGATCAGATCTTTTTACTTCTTCACTAAAGCCCTTAAAATCTTTCTGATTTTAAGAAAATCCAGATTCCTCCCATGGGCCCCTAGGCTCTGCAGGGCTGGCCCTGCCGCCTCTGTGGAGGGGCTCAGGATGGTTGCTCCCTTGTAACTTCAGCTCCAGCTGCAGAATCCCTTCCACACCACAGAGTCCCAGCTCCTTCCCACTCTCGGCCTCCACACATGTCTTTTTCCCTGGCTTCTTATTCCTACTCTCTTGACCCGAGCGACTCCAACCATCTTCAGGTCTCCGATGCCACCCCTCCAGACTAGCTTGAGTTCCCCAGCTCATTGCTCCTGTGAAATACAGAAAAAGCGCTTATTGCGATTATGATTGTAATTTATTGGTACTTCAGATGACTGTCTTCCTGGTGGGATTACAGCCTATGAACAGAGGAACCTCCCCAGCCTGCTTCTCGACTATGTCCCGGGCTTTGCACAGGTCTAGCGCACAGCAGGGTGGGTCAATATTGATTGAATGGATTACTCGGAAATGGCTATTAAACATTATAATACATAAACATTATAAAAATATAAAAACATTACACTGGTTTTTAATACACTTGAGTTTTCAGAGAAGTTTCAGCAAAATTGAGCAGAATGCAGAGATTTCCCATGCGCCCCCCCCACACACACACAGCGTCCCCTGTTATCAACATCCCGCGCCAGCACGGGACCTTTGTTATGATCAGTGAGCCTGTATTGACACGTCATAATCGCCCAAAGTCCACAGTTTACATTAGGGCTTGCTCCTGGTGGTGTACAGTCTGTGAGTTTGGACAAATGAATAACGACGTGTATCCATCATTATAGTATCACAGAGCATTTTCACTGCCCTAAAAATCCTGTGCTCCCCCCTTTTGTCTCTCTCTCCCCACAAGCCCCTGGAAATCATTGATCTTTTACTGTTTCCATAGTTTTGCCTTTTCCAGAATGTCATATAATTGGAATTATACAGTATAGATCATTGTTTTCCCATTTTTAATCAGGTTGTTCATTTTCTTATTGTTGAATTTTAATAGTTCTTTGCATATTAAGGACTTTGGTAAGTCCTTCACCAGATATGTCTTTTACAAATGTTTTCTCCCAGTCTGTGGCATGTTGTCTCATTTTCTTGAATTATATTGATTTTTAAAGACAAAAATAAACCTGAAGCTACTTAAGAGAGTTTGGAAAACAGACAGATCTGTGAGACAGATGCAGGGCCTTCTCCTTAGTTCTTGAACCCATGCACAGTCACAGATCCAGACGTAGTCCTCAACAGGAGAGAGCAGATTTGTCTGAGTTATAGGGTATCTTCTCACCTGCCCTGATGAAGCTGAACAATGAAGGCAGTCGAGCCCATCACACCTGGCCTGCTAAAGCCACAGTCACCCATCTCATGTCTCCTGGGCTAGCCAGTGTCCAGGCTAAGGCTTTAGGGGTACAAAGGCCAAAAGTCCTTTGGATAGAGACTCCACAGGGCAGAATGGGGGTGGGAGAGGGGCAATCCAGGACTGATGTCAGAGGTGGATTTACCTTCAAGCTAAGGATGATTCCAGAACAGGGCCCCAATTCACAAGAGCCCTTTCCAAAGCCTCAGCAGGAACCCTAGTGATGTGAGGAAGACAGCCTTCTCTTTGCACTGGGGATTCCCCTGTCACATATGCCCTCCCTCCCCCATTAGGTGGCACTGGTGGGGCCTCTAGCATTTGGGATCCAGCTACGTAAGAAGTTCAGTTGAAAATACATTATTTAAACTATAATTTGGAAAAATGTTTTAAAAGTGTTGCCATAAAACAAATGAGAAATTATAGTTTTCCAATTTGGACAGAAATGTGATTTGGTCCTACCTAAATTTTTAACTAAGAAACTGAGGGGGAAAAAGCAGATAAAAATAAAATATAAGATGACTTTCAAAGACGAACAATGAAATCAATAGGAATTATTGTCAATCAAATTAAATTTTTAAATATTCACATTTTACCCTGATGAAGAAGAGGTAAGTCACTAATCAAAATAATAAATAAGCTCTTGGAGTGTTTAGTAATCTAATTAATTAAAAAGAGTGAGTCCTATTAAGATATTGGTAAGATATTTAAATTTCTTGCTGAATTAACTAAAACTGACAAAAATAAAAACACAAAACTCATAAATTCCATTGTAACATAGACTTAGATGTGAATATCATCATTCAGAGAGTATTTAACATTAATAACCATGCAGAAAAACTTGAAATGCCCTAAAATCTGACAGCTCAGATATGATAGAAAGATGATACAAGTGTTCCCCAAATTTGATAATAATACTATAATTTACATGTCATTACCAGTGAGTTATTTTTCTAATATTTTAAATATTTTTGATCAGCCATGCCCTGAAGATAGACTGAAGAAGTATCTTTTTATTATAACAATAGAAATTATTGTCATATGAAGAGGAGAACAAAGAACTCTTAGCCAAAAATGTAAGGAAAGCATCACAGAAATATGTCTAGAAGTTAGTAAGAATGATGTTTTTGAAGAGGTCTGTGATGTTTATGTTCTTTATCACCTTTTTAAAAAATTGTAATTTATTGTGGTCTGTCTCATTTTAAGTAAATATTCACTTTTATACCTAATTTTGTATTCATATGTTTGTGTTCTTTTTCTTAAAGAAATCCTCCAAATTGAATAAGGAATGCTAGAACTTAGGGCTGCAGTGACTTAGGACACAGGTGACAGGGATGGGTGCAGAGCCCGCCCATGACACAAATCCTCCACTGCACAGATGACCCTAAGTGGGAAGCTGACTCATGCCCAGCTACACCCAGGTCCAACCTGATGATAACCTGCAGGAACACAGCCTCTGTCCCTGAAGCTTTAGCACAGGGACCCTGCCAGGGAGTTCCTACTTCAAGTGGGGATTAGACCGATATCTAGTCACTGGATATCCAGGCACCAGATGAACTTTTGAGTCACTTTCAGCCCTGATTCTTTTTTAAAGACTAATGGCGGGCACCTCACGCTCCTGGAGAGCAAACGTAGTGACTCAAACTTTCTGGAAGACAAGTTGGCAGTAAATATTCACCGTGTTCACACCCGTTAGCCCAGTGATTCCTCTTCCAGGAATCTATGAATAGAGATGGTTAGAAATGCAGACAAGTATGTCAGGAAAATGAAGTTCCCATGGCGTTACATGGCACCATGATGATACAATAGCAACAGTGTTTTAAAAATCCCTCTGTTTTGTGTCTTACAGCTAGGTACCCATACTTGGAAGAATTTACCAGAATATTTGCTAAAGTGCTTCTGAGTGGTACAGTTGGGAGTGATTGTTGTGTTCTTCTGTGTGTGTGTATGTGTGTGTGTGAGATGAACAGAGATAACTTTGATAATCAGGAGAAAATGCCTTTTGTAAATGACCCAGTTGTGGGAGGGATTCAATCAGACACCTATGCGAGGTGGCTTACACACCTGCTCCGACAGGAATGTCTTAGTACTCATTGGTCTTTCTTTAAAATAAATGGCTTCAGCAAAGAAGTGGGCCTCACCCACTTCCTTTCTCTAGGGTTCCTGAAGCCTTTGCTCAGACACTTTGATTTAGAAATTATCTCATAAACTTGCAGCAGACTTTTGCAAGATTCCTTGCATTCTAATATGGGGGCAGCACTTACCCCAGGGTGGTAGGCTATTGTCCAAAGCCTCTTTGGGCAGCCAAGCAAGCCCTTTGGTTCTTATGTCCACAAGAGCTATGGAGATGCACGGACCAGGATATCTAAGAGGGTGTAACCTGGAAATGCCTTCCTCCAGCAGGGGAGTCCTTTGCCTATGTGAAGAAACTTACCTCACTGCTCTGTGAAATGAGGAGACTGAGAGATGGCCAGGGCCCTGGCTCTGCCATTGAGCACTTCACTGGAATGGTGCATCCTGAGAGCTGCACAGCAGGGACGTGGAGACCATCAATCCAGTGTGGTTATCACGGCTCCATTCTTGGCTAGACAGGTCAATATTACTTATTCTAAAATCATCCTGAATCCTAGAGAGTAGACTGTTCTCTAGTCTCCTGCAGTCTCTTTTGAAATAAGGCTGTGATTATGGAAATTCATAAATTAAACATGCTGTGTTGGCATAAATTTTTAAACAGAGATCAGGAAGGGAAAAGGAGCCAAAAATATTATTAGCAACTATGTTCCTGGTTTATACCTCATGCAATATATGAGGTGTGATCAAAAAGTATGGTGAATATTTAAATTAAAAAATGTGTTACAGTAAAAGACACATTGCCATTAATCCCCGTCAAAATACTCCCCCTTGCTTCGAACACACTTATCCCATCATTCTTGCTACTTTCTGAAGCCGTTCTGGAAGTCCTCTTTCATGAGTGTCTTTAGTTGTGCTGTCATGGCTGCCCCGATGTCCGGAATCGATTAAGAACGTTTACCTTTCACGGTCATTTTGACTTTGGGGAAGAGCCAGAAGTTGCACAGTGCCAGGTCCAGTGAATAAGGTGGATGAGGACACATGTAATATTTTTATTTGACAGAAATTGCTGTACCAGAAGCGATGTGTGACATGAAACCTCTCTGTTGTGATCAAGAAATACGGTGAATGCTGCTGCCAAGTGCCATCCAATGAAAAGGCAAGGATCTTCAATACAGGAAGCAGCACAACAAACCTTAGGAACAGTGTGTGACAAGTTTCAGTCTGTTTGGTGCAGTCAGTTGGGTGTGAGCTACGGTTGAGAAAAGTTGTGTTTTAAAGCGTGCAGTAAATCATTGTCCATCATGACAATGCTCTGTGTCACACATCACTTCTGGTATGGCAATTTCTGCCAAATAAAACAAAACTGTGTGTCCTCACCACCTTATTCACCAGATCTAGCACCATCTGACTTCTGGCTCTTCCCCAAAGTCAAAATGACCATGAAAGGTAAACGTTTTGAATCAATTCAGGACATCGAGGCAGCCGTGACAGTGCAACTAAAGACACTCATGAAAGAGGACTTCCAGAACTGCTTCAGAAAGTGGCAAGAACAATGGGATAAGTGTGTTCGAAGTGAGGGGAGTATTTTAGGGGGATTAATGGCAATGTGTCTTTTACTGTAATTTTTTTTTAAATTTAAATGTTCACCATATTGTTTGATCACACCTCATATGTGTGGGACAAGTCCGGGAGCTTGGCCTCCCAGCTTCAGGAGTGGGTGAGCAGCTTTGGCCCTTAGCACAGGGACAGGACTGATGCCACCACCCAGCACAGCTCGGGTCCCTGTCATGGCGGCCTCTGTGCATGATCCTCCCAGAAGGAGAGTCTCCCTCGACTCTCACAGCCTTATTTCAATGTCACAGGATTCTCCACTGGACAGGGGTGCCCTGGGGACCTAACCCAGGAAGGAAGGGTCCCAGAGAGAAAAAGGAAGGCCAGGAGAGGTCATGGAGCAAGGTGCAAAGTGCAGAGGAAGGCCAGGGAGTCAGGAACACAGGGTGGGCTCAAGGAACTGCAGAGACCACCAGCCAGGGAGGAAGCCCCCTGAACTGGTTGGTGCCTGAGCACAGTGTGGCAAACACACTCCACCCTCTGAGAGTCTCTGTACCCACAAACTCCAATCTTCCTTATCAGGCTTTCACACAGAAGGGATTTCTAGGTGTCTATCCAGCCAGCAAAAGCCACCAACAGGCACAGAAATGAGGTGGAGCAGCCCCTGCGGGGGGTCTGTTCAGCCTTTGTTGCTGTGTGTTACTCAGGCCGGGTCATGACATGGAGGAACCGTCTGATATAGAGGCTTCATCTCCAGGGAGCACTGGGTTCAGCCTTCAAGCTAGCTCAGAAGAATGTCCAAGTCAGAAAAGACGGCTAATGTCTTAGAGAAGCTGGGGAAACTGAGATCCGTGGGGGGAAGCATAACTCATGTAGCATCCCAGCTGGCAATGGCAGATTTGGACACAGCTAGAAAACCACACTATGAATCACCACGGTTTGGCTTTGGTCACAACTCCCAGGAGGGCATTCCCCCCACATCGCCTGTTTATCAGCTTCCAAACCGTCCACTTGGATATTCCCCATCACCAGCCTTTAATGTAATGAGCTTGGTGGTTCTCCCCATGTCTCCACCTTTGCCCATCACAGCAGCCCCATGGTCCAGGCCACACACACTTGGGGGCACACCTCTCGGGATGTATGAAGCCAGTCTGCTGTTAGATGCCGGGAAATAGTCTGCAAAGCTCTGATATTTATTACTTTCCAAATGTATCACAGCTCGGTCTTCTAATACAGAAAACATGGTTTTGATTTTATCATCGATGTATCCCAAAGCCCCAGTCTATGTGTCCTCAAGAAGGACAGGCCCCTCTTGATGGGCAGAGCCTGAGGCCCTAGGCTGGACTCAGAGAGGGGGCCAACCCTTCCCACACGGTCCTGCAGCTGGGGAAGGTGCTGGCCGCATCCCCTCCTTACTGGCCATCTGCAGAAGCTCACCCAACCATGGTAGTCCTCTCCCAGCAAGTCCCCAGGCTAGCTGAGGCCTCTTGCTGTGCTTTCCCTGGTATACAAGGATCTACTCACAGGGGACAGAGCAGCAGCCATCATAAGGAGAGTTCTTGAACGATGGGTAATGCCAGCATTTTTAGCACGGGGCACTTCTCAGCAGCGGCCATGAGTCAGGAGAAGCAGGCCCATGAAGGGGAGAGGTGATGAGGGTGGTCAGGTCTTTGAGAGGGGGTGGGGCACCCAGCTGCTCCCAAGTCAGGCTAGAACCCTTGGGCCTCGAGGAGCCCAGCTGCCTCCACATGGCCATCCAGCTTCCCTCTCTTTCTTGTTCTCAGTCTGTCTCTCTGTTTCCTTCTCTCTTTCTCGTGTCAGTCCTCTCTCTGTCTGCCTCTGTCTCTGTCTCTTGCCCTCTTCCTCTCTTCTACTCCTTCTCTTTCTGCATCTCTCTACTTCTCTGTCTGTCTCTGTTTTCCTGTCAGTCTGTCTGTTTTTCTCTGTGTGTCTATCTCTGTCTCTCTCTCTCTCCTGTCTCTACCCCACATCACCTCCAGACTCATTTTCCCCTGGCAGCAGTTGCTCTGTGCCCAGAGCCATCTGGGGCCCTGCAGGGGTGTGTCCTTCCCCGCCTCCCCCAGCTGTGTCCTGACACATCTCCTCATCCAGAGTCATCGTTACATCACTCTCTGCCCCCAGCAGCTGCACAGCCCCCTTTCTTACACCCCTCCCCCACCAAAGTTCCTGTCTCCCCCTCAGCCTGGGGTAGAGAACAGTTGCTCAGATGTCTGTGGTCTGTCTGGAAGCTTCTAGACTCAGGAGTCTCATTTCACCCTTTCCCTTTGTCTCCCCCAGAGTGGATGGAGATTTCCTGTGTCCACAGTGTGGCTGGGGCAAATCAGCTCTGGCCTTCTCTCTCCTAGGGTAAGAGAAGCCAGAAGCCAAGCCACCCAGAGCCCCCTGGATCCCGTGGCGGCTGCTCCTACCAGGTTCTCCTCCCAATCTGTCCACATCAGTGATCTTGGTGACGGGGAGCTTTCACCCCGCTCCCCACATTCGGTTCTGAGTCTGTTTTCAGTCTGCTTAGACCAATGACCTTGGGTGCCTGTTCTGTCCCCCATGCTCCTCTCTATGGCAACTAAGATCATCTCCATACTGAGGTCGTGAGCAAGGCTCAAGGGTCGTGGGAGGCGTCCTCATCGATGGTGGGACGTGAACAGAGCGGCCCAGAGGGGTCCAGGCAGGGAGCATCAGCAGTGAACAGTGATGGGGTCTGTGGAAACTCTTTCACCAACTAGATTGGACAATAGCTGTCCTTTTACACAGTGTGATCTAATCTTTCAATTCTTTCAGAGAAACTGCAAATTAGGATTTTTATGTGAAAATGTTGGACATAAACATTTTTTGAGAAGCATTCTGTAAGCCAAATAAAATAAATTGACAGGATGAATCTGGCTTGCACGTCACCTTTATTACCTGTTTGGTGTCCCCTAGCACCCATGCGCATACCCCCGAAGACCATCACCTTGAGGGCTGGTGGAAGGCTCCTCCCAAGTCCCACACTCCCGTGTGCCTGCCTGGGTCAGGTGCCCTGCCCCTCCCACAGCCCGCAAAGCACGCAGATGGTCCCATGCCAGGGCCCATTGCAGTCTGCAGCCCCCAGACTGGTCAGCCTGCCTCTCACCCTGAAGGCTGATCAGAACAAAGCCTAGGCAGCACACTGGGCCAAGCTTCAGGGAGTCTCAGGAGGGCAAGTCGGCCATGACATGCTTGCTTGGGTTTCTTTCCCCTTTGCTGTTACTGAAAATGATGTTTATACACAGCTGCTTTCTGTCTCCACTCAGGCAACCAGGTCAGAGCATCCTGCCAGGGGCTGAGCCCCACGACTCCCAAGGAGGCTCCTGCTTGCACATGGCAGCCTCCAGTAGTGAGACACTTGATTTGCTGAGCTATAGCTGTGCAGCATGGGCAAGTGACTTAGCCCAGCTGACCTGCTTCTTCATTCATGAAGTAGGAACACTCACTACCTCATGCGACATCCAGAGGGACAAAATTATTTAAATTCCCCCTAGCTTCCCCACCTGCAAGTACCCTGACATAATAATAATAATGGATGTATTGAACCCTACTGTATGTGCCATATTTGCAAAGAGCTGACAAATATCATCTCATCTGAACTTCACAACTGCCCTGCATTTCCACTTTACAAAAGGAATCCCCAGCCCCAGAGAGGGTGGGCCATCTGTCCCTGAGAGCACAGATTTGAGAATGTGGTTTGTCTTAACGTGGAATCTAGAAATACCAGCTGGCTGCAATGACTGACCGCCGGCCTCTTTAACTCTCTCACTCCAGAAGTAACCACCTTCTGCCAGAGTCTGCCATTTGCCCTGGGGTACAACATGTGTGGGTGCCTGAGCACGCCTTGGGGCATGGTCTGCCTCAACTCTTGACATGGAACTGTGGGCCATTCACCACCCGCTCCCACTTCCAACCTGTGTAACACAAGCCTAGTGTGTAACACTACCCACCTGGCCCAACCAACTTCTACTCATCTTTTAGAACGCAGGTCAGACGTACCTGTTACTGGAAGCTGTGCCCAGCAACCCCTTCCCCATCCTCGACCCCCAGGCTGGACTGAACCCCTTTTCTTGTCCGCGCCAGCACCCATCCTTGCCTTGACAGAGTGCTCTTCATGTGGTATGAGCTCATGATACAGTTAGTAACATAACTAAGCAGAGGCAAAGCAGCCCCTGCTGGGGCACCTGCCTTGGCCTGACGGTCCCAGCAGCTCCCTGCCTCTGATGCCACCCCAGACCGCTGTTCCCACTGCCAAGCAAGCCACACCCTACGTGGAGGCCCTGGGGCCACAGAGCCTACAAGGATGGAGGCTGAGGTCTGAGTTGGGTGTCCTGTCACGGGTTCTGAGAGAAGCCCCCCAGTTGAAGCCTCCTGGCCTCCACGTTCCACCTGGCTCTTCCTGTGTGGACTGGGACACCTTCCCTTTCTATGGCTTTATTTTCACACCTGAGTCCAGAAGCTTCTCATCAAGGACTACTGAGCCTTTCTCAGGGCTGAGCATGGCCGAGGGATCTGGGCGCCCCAGGCTCCCCCGTTGTGACGTGCTGTGGTATTATTAGCACAGAGGGTGATAAGGTGAAGGCGGTTTGTCAGCTAGGACCAGAGTTATATTACCATCCAACCAATGTCAGAGATGGGCATGCACTCAAAACACGTAAACAATATGTATGCCAGCTGTTGAAAGGGTTTCCAGGAGGGGGTCGCTTGGTGGTAGAGCTCCCCCTGCTGGTCATGCTGATGATGCACCTTCACTCATAGGCATTCTCTGCGGCAGGAGGGCCACGGGGACTACCAGGAGTGCTGGGGTGCGTGCGATGCAGGATGTGCATGCAAGAACCACTTCTCTCTCTGTCTGTCTCTCTCTGTCTCTCTCTCTGTCTCTCTCTCTCTCTCTCTCTCTCTCTCTCTCTCACACACACACACACACATACACACACACACTCTGACACCTCTCTTGAGGATCCCCTCTGCCCGCTGGAACCACACAGAAGCCAATCACATGGTCAACAAATTTATAAGCACCTACTGTATGCAGACACTGCCCTAGAATCACCTTGTCCAGGGTACCTGCCCCTCAGGGTCTTCACTCCCTGTCCAGTTTGCCAGGAGTCCGCCTGGCCTACATGCAATGTTCCTCACCCCGTGGAACTGGCCCTGGCCTCTTAGCCCTATTTCAGGTCACTGGCCCCAGGTCCACATGTCCCCACCAGGACAAGTGACCAGTCGCTCAGCTAAGTGCTCTGCCTCTGTGCTTTCCGGCAGCCCGCTGGCAGGCAGACCACCCCACATGCCACACGCTTCCACTGCCTGCTCACAAGCCTCCCTGAGAAAAGCCAGACTTGTCCCAGTGGCAGTCAAAGGCTTGGGTGCTAAGACCAACCTGAGGACAGGCTTACTACACACCCTCACACATCCGCCCTCCGAGCCGATCACAGCACCACGGCACTCTTTCCTGCAAACCCCTTTCGCCCCCGGCCTCACAGCTCACCGGCACAGATGCACCCCGCTTTACAGCCTCACACACAGCCCTCGCCCCTTATGCCCATGGACAGACGCACACCCTGTTTCTCTTCCCCACACCTCTGCCACATGTACCCACCCACTCGTCTCTCCACAAAAGACCCCCACCTGGAAACACCCCTTCCCCTGACACACTGTCATGCCCATTGTGGTCCCTGAACTCAGGGCTCTGTGGGGAAAGGAGCTCACAGGCCCCAGTGACCATTTTCCCAGGAGGAGCCTTTGAAAGGCATTGAATTCACAGGGAGCTCTGGTCCTCCAGGAGGGCAACGGCAGGCTGCCAGGGCCACACTCCTGGGGGCAAGACAGGGCGGCCGGCAGGACCATTATTCACGCCTCCCAGCTGGAGCCAGGCAGGCCCTCCTCCAGAGCCCCATCTCCGTTTGAGGAGGCAGCGGGAAAACAAGGCCTTGTACCCAGGGGCCCAATGGCCCATTTGAGTAGCTCCCCTCAAGCAGAAGTTTCCCACATCATCTTCCAGCCAGGGGCACTGCACCCACGCTTTCTGCCTCCACAGCAACGGCAGCCTTGCTTGGCACTGTGTCTGGGCCCAGAGCACAGGGGAAGGCCGGAAGGGGAGGGGAGGGAGGCGAGAGGCCGTGCAGGCTGGCCAGGATCCTGGCTGATGGTGGCCTTTTCTGTGAGGATCCCTCTAGCCCTCAGACCATCTCTTTTCACCACCTTGAGACACCACGGTCTACATGGGCTTTGTGGCCCATCAAGTTAAGTTGCCATTACTGGGCCCCCTCCAAGTAGCTATGTGAGCCCAGGCCAGTGACAGGACCTTTTCCTGCCTTGTTTCCTCATGCCCTCCTCACTAAAACAAGCTTGGAGGGCCCACTTGGAGATTACGAGAGAAAATGTATGTATACTGTCCCAAGTGCAGTGCCTGGTACCGGTGAGGCCCTTCCAACATATTCTCCTGCACTGCCTTCCACAAAGAGTCTGTTTGCCCCCAATTTAAGCTTCCTCAGGACTCAGAGACTCCCCAAAAGGAGTGAGCTGATCTCTCCCCTCCCATGGAAGCCCCATTCTGGCTGGGCACAGTGGGGTGTGTTCTCCGCTTAGCCTGATGCCCACTTTCTTCTTGGCCTGAAGGGCTGGGTGCTGGCACTGCATCTCCTGAACCCAGTGTCCCCAGCCTCTGGGTCCCACATCTCTGTTCCACTCCCGACACCTTCCAGGCCACCCAGGCCACCCAGCCCTCTCTGTTCCTCTCACAAATTCTGCTGAGAGTCTTCACACCCGGCCCTTTGGCAGGACCAAGATGCCTCAGCAGGGCCCTGGTGGAGGGCAGCAGGGGTGCTGAATGTGCAGTGTTCTCGTAATGTTCTTCGGGGGAGCACACAGAGACCTCGCTGGCAGTCTGGTTTCTTGCCCTGCAGCCCCTTTTGGAGATACCCCCATATCCAGCTGTCTGTGACTTCCCCGTGCCTGCTCCTTACTCAGGTTATAACCGGGCCACCTCACTGGTTCCTCGTGCTCCCCGAGCCTGTGGTCAACAGAGTACCCTGCCATTTGCAGCTCATGCCTGTAGTGGTCCTTGGAGCCTCCAAACAGGTGCCAAGAACTTGGTGTCACCTGCTGAAGTCCCGTGTAAAGGGGGCCCTCCTGTCAGGCCTGGACATGCCTGTGGGTCTGCATGTGCATACATTGGGGCCAAGCCGTTTCCAAGGACCTCTGAGCCTTCCCACCTCCATGTATAGCCCACCCACGCCCGCTGACCAATGAAAGTGGGGCCAGTCAGTCAATCATCAGTCTCCTCGTCGCTCTGGGCCCACCCTGCTAAGACCTGTCTCCATTTCTTCTGAACTTTGATTCTTCTTCCTTCCTCCAGCCAGCTCCCCCACTACATTCAGTCCTGGGATTTGGAGATATGGTCTTGACCTTCAACTCAGCCCAGTACTGCGCCTTGGACTTGGCCCTTTGGCCTTTCCTGCCCAGTATATGCTCAAGTGGGCTGTCCAGAGTCAATCCAGGTCTCTCAGGACCCATTTCCTTTGGTAGTCAGTGCTCTGGACAGTGAAACGCTCTAGAGGAGAAGGGGAGGACCTGGGCTGGATTACGGCCTTATGCAGCCCTTCAGGGCTCCCAGTTCCCATCCCCCACAGCCTGCGGGCGGAGCTAGAGCTCCCATCCCCCACACGGTCACAGCGCATGTTCTCTGAAGGATCCAGCCTGTGATATTCTCAGCCATCCTGGAAGCTTATCATTGGGAGGATCCACTGTCCTCCTGATAAGTAGAAGGTACTGCAACAGACGGCTGGGGAGGGTAGAGGAAGGGACAGAAAAGCCCTGGGCGGAAACGTGGGGATGGGAAGCTACTTTAATAGACACAGAAAAGCATCACTGGGAAAAGAGGAAAAGAGGGCAAGCATGACATGAAGGATTGAGTAGGTTCTCAAAAGAGTACTGTACCATGCTGTGGCCATGTCTAGTGGCTGCTTCTCCCAGAAAGGGGAGCAAAAATCCACAGGCCAGCACAATCAGAGTGATCAAGCAGGACCCGGAAAGGCAGCGAGACGTGGCTCCCAGGGGCACCTTGCAATGGGGTTCCTGTTGTCTTAGAAATGCTCTGTGCCTTCCTAGGGAAGGCTGGGCGGCTGAACCCAGGAGCATGTTCCTTTGGAAGGGCAAGGCTTGCCTGCCTTAGGGGAGAAGTGACTAGTCAGTGCTGGGGCATTGAGAATGAGGTGTGAAGCCCCTGTGCCACTTACAGCCACTCTACCTCACCAGTCAGTCCACGGCATCCCTCATCCTCCCGATCGCCCAAACCTCCTCATCTCAGCATCCCCGTGCTCCTTCCATGGACCCACAGTGCTCCTGTGAAGCCCCTGCAGGGGCTCTGAGCACCTTCAAAACTGTGGGGCCACAAAGCATTTACCACGCCCATGCCCGCTTTGGACCATTTTTCCATAGGCACATTGCTCTGTAGCTCAGTGAGGAGCTCAGGGGAGGAGGGGTGCTGGCGGCCCCCAGGGTTCTGCTTAGCCCTGTTCATTGGATGGCCCCTCCTGGATCTGCAGCGTTTGTTTGAACCCCACAATGTGGGGCTCAAGGCCCTGACAGCCCTCTCCTTTCTGAACACAGCTAGAGGGAGCTCATCTGGAGACACGTTTTCCTCAGAGGGGATGCTTGGGGCAGCTACTGCTACTAGGGGTGCCCAGGGCTCCCCAGGATTGTGAGAAGTACAGACTTGGGCCTGGGGTAGCAGGACCCCCAGAATCCACACCCATCACTGCCCAGCACCTCAGGCTGCTCTGTCTCCTTCACCTTCTGGGTTTGCTCTCCACCAGGTAGGCTGTGAGCTCAGGGCCTCACTCCCACTGAGCCCCATGGCCAGGTCAAGGGGCAAAAGCAGGTCTGCCAGTGACCACTGGATGGGAGGCAGCCTGCTGGAGGCTAGCGGCCCCACCCACCCCAGACTCACCTCTTCCATACGTAACACAAGAAACCCCAGCCAGTGGAAATGGAGCCTAGAATATCTATTCCAGTTTTCTCAGGAATATAAAAAGTATTGAACATGACAGCTCATTTTTTTACAAACAAGGTGGGGCATTTCTCTGATACCAAACATCTGAGACCAACAATGAAAATGCCTCCAGTTGTTTGGACGGTCCCTAATATCCAGATGTTGGTAACTAGGGAACTCAAACTTTCACATGAGGACTTTAGATTCTGAAGTGAGAAGCGTCCTTGAGGTCATCAGAGTGATGCCCACCATTGACAGGTGAGTGTGTACACAGGGACCCATTTCCATGACAGAGGATTGACCGGGCAGCATCAGGGAGGCCTAGGAGGGACTGAGAACCTGGAAGCCTGCTGTGCTCCTCCAGAGTCTCCTGTCATCACAAAACATGCCACCTGTGAGTGCCCAGCAGACAGGGGTGCTCAGAAAATTCTGGAAAATGTCCATGGACTTGAGGTCAAATGGGGGAGTGCAGCCTCCTTGGCAGGCTTGACTCCCATCTGCACTTCGCCCACATGTGCGCCTGCCTCATCTGAGCCGAGGGAATTGCAGCAGGACAACTGGAAGCTTCTCCCAGGTCCTCTGCCAAGTGGGCCTGATGCCAGAGCTGTGATCCAGGGCATCCCTGCCAAGTTTCCAGGCTCTTGTCAGGCTTTGCTCCTACCCAGGGGGAAAACCCCTGCACTTCCTCACTTCTTTTGAGACAGATCAAATCGAAGAGAGTTGGCTTGCATCAAAGACTAGGCCTATTTTCTCTACACACATTTTTTGGAAGAGAGAACAAATTGTTTTCCTCCTTTTTCATGGGGATGGGCTCTGGGGGAAACTGCTCAAAGGCACCTGTTGCAAACTCCCAGGGCTGTGCGGAGACAGTGCAAACTGCCCACTGCCACCAGCTTTGGGATTAAAAAGAGAAAGCGCCACTTGGGTTCTTTAAAGTCCAGTGACAGTGTCTTCTAGGAAATACTGTGGCATCAATAGTGCCTTGAATGTCACAGGAGGTGAAGGGCACAGTGCATGTGGCCGTGACAAGGCAGGAAGGGCTGATCTCAACCCGGCAAGGTGAGTGCCTCTCCCAGAGGGTCCCACAGTCCTGCATTCCTGGGAATTCAGGGCAAGGAGGAGAGGGCAGTCCCCGCTGGGCAGACCCACGGTGGCTGAGCCTCTGAGAACAGCCTGGCCTGGCTGCCAGTGTCGCAGGGAGAGGGCAAAGCTGAACTGTGGTCCCCTGGCAATCCTGCTTCCACAGCCTGAGGGATTGGTGCTCATTTAGGTGAATCACTTGTTCACAGGCTCAGCAAGCATCCTCCAAAGATCTCAGTGGGGAAAATGCCACCATGCAAGGTGTCTTTCAGGGGAAAATCACACAAGAGCCACTCTGAGGGTCTCCTTAATGCACTGGAGAGCAAAGCAAGGGTCACACCTGGGCCTGCTCTCAATGGGCTTCGTGTCCATGCCATCCCTGGGGGAGCCCTGGAGCCAGACTGGTGCAGGCAGAGCCCCCAGGAAGAGGCCGCTCTTCCGCAGAGGCTCACTGGGTGAATGCAAGTAGGGCAGGACCGTTCCTTTCACACAGAGCTCTCCCTGGAGGGGGCGCAGAACAATTGTGGGGTAAAGCACAGATGAGTGAGCTTCTATTATTTTTCAATCTAAAATGAAAAAGAAAAGGATACAGCTGAGCTTTACAGACAGGATCAGGCTGGCAGAGGCTGAGTGATGTGTGCACCCCGCTGCCATTTCTAGGAACACTCTCTTCCCTCCCCTCCCTCAGATCTGAGGCCCACCCCCTCCACACACACTCTTCACTCCCCTCCCCTGCTCCACCATTTCCTCCTTGGTCCTCTCACCGCCAATAGCATGTATTTGACTCCTTTGTGCGGCTTATTGTTGGTCCTTCCCCACCCCTTCCCACTGGCTACACACTGCTTCTTTGGGTTCAGGCTCTGCTCCATGCTTTCCCCATATCAATTCATTTGATTCATTCAGCACGTCCTGTGAGGCAGATCCCCATTGTACAGATGGGGAAACATAGGCCCAGAGGTGCTAAGCAGCTTGCCGTGAGGGATCAGTCGGTAGACAGTGGAGCAAAGAGTCGATCTGGCTCTGTCTGGCCCCAGGATCTGTGGGGTTAACCTCTGGGCCATAGTGTCTCCAAAACGTAAGTTATCTGAGGGCTGGGGCTCTTGTCTGTTGTCCATGCAGCTGTACTCCCAGACCTAAAACAGCATATGGGCTTCATAAATATTTGTCAAATGAATGAAATGCATTACCTCCCTGGCCCCGACATTGGTTTTACAACCCCCCACACATACCCAGGAAGCACTGAACACATGCTGGGATCCACCTGTGGGGTCCCTACTGGCTGCTTCAGAAGCCCCTGGGGCCTGTGAAAGCTGAGCACCCCCACCCCAGAGTGAGGGTCAGGCTGTGATACCAGGAGGCGGTGTCCACGTTAGGAGCAAGGCCTTTGGGCCGAGCAGCAAGGTGGAGGCACTTTGCCGTTCCTTCCGACCTCGTGTACAGCTCTCACCACTTCCTTGCACACCCTAGAGGTCTCAGGCCTCACTGAGAAGACAATAGTTTGTCACTGGAAACTTCAGGGCGGTGGAGGAAGTAAAAAGAATCATTCCAGGATATTTATCCCTGGAATGTAAGCATGGTTCATCAAACACAAATCAATAAATGTGATATACCACATTAATAAAAAGATTAAAATAAAAAAAAAAATAGTTAGAACTGGGGTGGGATCCCACTTCCTCATTTAGAAGCTGTGTGATCTTGGGCGAGTGTCCCAAACTCTGAGCTGGATATCTCTGGATGTAGAGTGCCGGGCTCCGAGCCTATCTGCTGTCCCAGGTTTCTGCCTGAGAAGTGACTTCCTAACCATGGCAGGTATATAGGCCATCTTAGTTTCTGGGCCTGTGGTCTGGCCAGTTTGGGCCTGAGTCTCCCTGTGCGACCCCTACATCCAAAGCTCCCTTCCACTGTTCTGCAGCGCTTGTCTGCCCTTCCCAACAGGCCTCAGTGCTCTTTTAGTCAAGCCCAAGGCTGCTACCGATGGTCTTTGTACAGTCTGACTTTCTAAAATCTTACTAGACTTCTTAAAGTAAGGGACATTTGGCATCTTTATCAGTAGTTTCCTTAAATCAAGCTGTTGCGTAGATAGCTCCAAATCTGAGGGTGTTTTTCAACATAAAAATTCATTTCAATTTTGAAAAGTCTGTTCTGTTGTGAATCCCTTTTGAAAATTCACCAGCAGGTGCTCAGAGGACTTTTGAATTTGACCAGCAGGGAGGAATTTCCTCTTGATAAAGGATTTCAGGGCTAGATGTTGTCTCACTGGAAAAACAGAATTTCTTCCAACATTGGTTTTATAAGGAAGCTGGTGCCTGGGACATGATGTGTACTTCACTTCAGGAAACCAAAGTGTCTTGATAAGTGGAAATATTTTTCAGTACATAACCTGCTGTTGCAAATCTACTTTTTAAAAAATAAACATAGTGCCATCATCTGTTTCAATTTCTGTGGTAACTTTATGCAAAAATAACTTAAAATCATGTGTCATCTGGGTAGCAGTGAACTCAACACAAATGAGTATTGGTTTCACAAGTGAGCTCAGATTTTTAAATATACTTTTAACTTGTTTGTTAACAAGAAGTAAGCTAACTTCTTTAAAGCCAAACAAAATGCAAAATGTAAGATGCAGGAAAGATTGGCATAAATAACAATTTCTGTGCATGGGAAATCTACAGCTATTTGCCAGGTGGGCCTGTGATCTTGTGGAAACCACCTGGTAACCTTCGTTTCTTGCTCTGCAAGGTGGGGATGACAACATCTACCTCTAAGTGTTGTTCGTTTGTTCATTCAGTAAACATTTATCAGGGTCTCTATACTCTGGATGAGCCCCCCGACAGCAAGTGCCCAGGTCCCCAAGTCAGGATGTCAACCCAGGTCTGTGAGTCCTTACTTCACACTCTAAAGGACAACATGTTGGCTCTCCACTTTTGAGGACATTATTTCCTTCTCCCATCACTCAACAAGTACCTAGTGTGCATTCGGCTGGAACACTACTCTAAGATTTGGTGATATCGCAGGAAGTAGAGTCCCAGTTCTTACAGGCTTATGATCTGAAGTGAGAAGAAAAATATTAAATAAATAAATAAATAAATAAATAAATAAATAAATAAATATAAAGTTTAATGAAGAAATAAAAGCAGGGTCAGGGAATAGAGAGTTGAGTCTTAAGTCTTTTCTGTCTTTCGTCTTAAAAGAATGCCCTCTGTTCTGTGTATGAGTCTGTCCTTTTCCCCTAGCCCCACTGAGTCCCAGCAACGGGGCTGACCATACCCACTTGCCTTCTTTTCTTCCCATAAACCAAGGCAGGACACTCAGAGATCCCACAGAAGGGCTGACCCAGCATGCCTCCAGCCTCACAGACTCAGCCGAGGGAGTTCTCTGGGCCCAGGGAGAGAGGTCATGGCCCCTGTCCAGTGTCTAAGCAGGCCAAGTGGGCTCACGTGAGGAGCACTGTCTCCTGGGGAGGGCAGAGTGGCAGGAAAGGGTGGGTAGAGGGCGGGTCAGGATGTTTCCATCCATACTCCTCAGTGGGTTGAAGCAGGTGCCCAGCGTGCCTATGGGGCAGAACTGAGGGCATGGACCCAGCTTCAAGGAAGAGTGTGTGGCAGTCTCAAATGGCCTAAGAAAGGCACGTTGCAGGCAACAGGCAGTGTGACCACTCCAGTGACATATCACAGGCCCGGTCAAGGAGACTGGGTCTATGGGGGACTGAGGCAGGGCAATGTTCCGGAGCAGCAAAGCAAACAGGAACCACGAGGACCCAAGGTTGGTCCAGCCAGTCGGGTCCATCAACTAAGATGAACTCAGCTAATCAAAGTGGTCCTTAAGTGCATTTTTAGAACCAGACTACCTAGGTTCACATCCCACTGTGCCCCATCAGCTGTGTGACCTTTGGCATATTTCTTACAGGCCTAAGAGAAGGCTTCCTAATCTGTCACATGGAAGCAGTGACAGGTGCCTTACAAGGCTGTCTTGAGAGTTAATGAAACAGTGAAATTTCAACATCTAACCCTAGCAAGTGGTCATACTTCTAGCAGGGGCTGGTGCCCAGCTGGGCCCCTCCAGCACCCACCCAGCAGGCATGGGTGCAGCACTGTGCTGGGCAGCACAGTCTCATCCTGCCCACCTACACGGACTGTTTATGTTAATGTCACAGCTCTAAAATGTTACCACTGGAGGCCATGAGAGTTAAAATGCGCTTCCTTTCCAGAGCCACGTTCCTCTGCCTATAATTAGCACAAGTTTCCAAGAGTGTCACACAGACGCGGGAGGAGCTGCCTGGTGGGCTAGGTTTGTTAGTGTAAGGCATTCCTGGGGCTTCTGTGCAGCCCTGCCGGTGCTCCTCCACCCCTTGCTTCCCTGGCCCCTGCCCTCAGCAGCCACCAGGCCCTCATTAAGGGATTAGAAACGTTGGCTGTGCAAGGTCTCGGCCATGTATGCAGAACTGCTGGGCTCTCTGCACTGCTCCCTCTGCCCCTTATCAGTGGTCCTCGACTGATGTTTGTGCTGGGAAAATCAAAGCAGGGCTCGGGCGGAAATTATGGACCACTGGTATCATGCGCTAATTAAAGACTCCGGGGTCAAACATCAGGGAGGGGACCAGACTTCCTCCATTCTCAGTTCCTCTGCTAATGGAATGTCAGAAAGCACTGCCTGGGCTGCAGGCTGAGGAAGCTCACGTTGCCAAGGCCCATGAGAGCATGATAAAAGGGTGAAATAGTCTGCTATGCCTCAGGGAAATGACAGGTCTTACTTAACCAAGTGCAGAGGGAGGCGCTCTTCTGGGGGCCTAGTGCCCAGGTCTCAGAAGGTGTGGCTGCCAGAGCCTGGCCACATGCTGTGAACACCCCAGCAGTCACCCGTCCTTAATGGTCATCTACTTTCAGTGCAGGAGGGAGGGAAGGGGCCTGGGGGGTGTTCTCATGTTGGTCACAGCACATTTATAATCTAGTAGGATGTTTAGGACAGTGCTGAGCATCTATATTTGTGTCATTAAAAAAACAGATTAAAATTCAAGGACGATTCTGAATAATGAAAAACAGCCAAACATACGAAGTCTGACAACTAAGTTCACGAACTTGTTGCAATGATGTTGTTAGCCTTTTTTCCATATCAGAGGGATTATTCATTACGAATTTGTACTAACTGGACAAACAGTTAACAAAGTTTACTATTTGGAAGTGCTGAAAAGGCTGCATGAAAAAGTTAGACGACCTGAACTTTTCACCAACAATTCATGGCTCTTGCATCATGAGAATGCACCAGCTCACATGGCATTGTCTGTGAGGGAGTTTCAAGCTAGTAAACAAATAACTGTACAGGAACACTCTCTATTCACTTGATCTGGCCCCCAATGACTTCTTTCTTTACCTGAAGATAAAGAAATATTGAAAGGAAGACATTTTGATGACATTCAGGACATCAAGGGTAATACGACAACAGCTCTGACGGCCATTCCAGAAAAAGAGTTCCAAAGTTGCTTTGAAGGGTGAACAAGGTGCTGATGTCAGCACATAACTTCCCAAGAGGAAGTTATGACCGTAGTGATATTCAACAATGAGGTATGTAACACTTTTTCTAGGATGAATTCACGAACTTGATTGTCTGACATCATATGCTTTGCGGTGCAACCCAATTATTCTGTGGGAAGAACTTCTGAGCCCCTCTCTCTTCCTTTTGCCTGTTCTTAAGGCCCACTTTTGTTGAACATGATCCTCAATTCAGCTTCCTCTGACAAAAAGGACCTTACTTTTATTCAGTACATACTATTTTCTAGGACATGCTTTGCCAACTAAGGCCTGCAGGCCAAATCCAGCCAGCTCTCTATTTGCAACAGTTTTATTAAAACACAACCATGTCCATCCATTTATGTATTATCTATGGCTGCTTGCAGGCTACAACAACAGAGTTGAATACTTGCAAAAGAGACCTTATGGCCCAGGGAGCCTAAAATATTTACTATGTGGTCCTTTACAGAGAAATTCCACCAATTCTTATTCCAGGAGGTTTGCAAAAATTGTTTTGTTGTATCCTCATAATGTTCCTGGGCAATAATCCCTGGTTTCCATTTGAAGAGAAACCACTGAGGCTGAGCAAAGTCAAATAGAACCCACAGCTGGAAATGGGGAGAGGTGAACCTTGTACCCACATCTATCTGACTCTGAAGATCATACTTTTAGCACTTGTTTCTTTCACATCTTTGGTAGAACAAGCTGAGGGTGAACTGTCACCTTGATCATGTTGCTAGGGCATCTAGAACTATGGCTCCTGAATCAGTGTGATATCTAGTAACAGAGTCCAACTTCTCTTTGTGGAAATTCTTGTTAAATTGAAAGGCCAATGACCTTCTCCTTATTATCTCCCAAGATCCCCAACATTAATCACACAAGCAACTAACTCCCTTGAGTTATCACATATAAGTCAATCAATCAGCCTTTTTCTCCTCCCTCTGATCCAGGCATTAAGCATTTGGCATGCAAGCCATGTGTGTGAGGCTAGAGCACATGCCCACGGGGTCCTTTCTGGGACCATCAGAAACCTCCTCACTGGGCAGTAAGATTCAGAATGAGGAAGTTGATTGTGGTAACGGAGAAGCTGCTGGAGGCAGTGTCGCGTCCAGTGCAACACAGGCAGTGAGAGAACTAGAAGGGGTGGCGAAGGGTTAAGAAAGAAACAGAAGTCAAGAGATTTATGCACTAGGGGGCAAGGGTCTCACAGCCTCAAAGAACTGAGCGACCCAAATTGGGTCACCTTGTGGCTTTCATTGATGTGCATACAAGGAAGTAACATTGTTTTCTCCATTGTCTGTGAATTTCGTACGTTATAGTAGGAAACTGATTCAAACTAATCACCCTTGCCTGCAAGCAGCGGAACCATAAGTCTCAGGATGTACCTCCCCAAGGGACAAAACTTTTATGCTGAAACTTACTGATATGAATAGATGGAGAACTGATGTTATCCCAAGCAGGTTGTGGGAAGGAAGCAGGTTGTGCCACAGAGGCAGAAGCTCTCCTTAGCCGGGGGAAAATGGGGGTCTGTGCCCACCTCTACCAACCCCGTGGGTTCTCTGGATGGTCCCCACGCTTCTGTGCCTGGCTTAGGTTGTTCCCCCCATGGGGAATTTTACCCATCATTGGCTAACCAGCCATCCTCTGGGGCCAAACAGGGAGACATAAGGTGTAAGCACAAAGGTGAAGCAAAGTCCCTGAAAGGATTAGTCTCACAGACTCTCCTTTCTTTAGGGGCAGGTACAAGGAGACAGACGGGTAGGCTGCTGCGTGGAAACAAAACAGGACCTGTGATTTCTCAGCTGAGGGCCTTCTGGGAGTCAAGAACTCAACAAACCTGATCGCTAATCTCTAGGATTCCCCTGGAAGCAGATGTATTGGCATTGGGATGCTTCTGTCGTCCATGTTCACTGGAAGGCCTCTGAATGTGCATCTATACTTAGAGAACTGGCCTCAAGGTGAATCTTGGGGGACCCAAGTTCCAGCCCCCAGTCTAGGAACTGAGCAGGGTAGGTGAGGCTCATTCATCTCCTGCCACCCGCTCCCACTTGGCCATGTCCCCTAAACTCTTTCATCCAGCAATGAGCTCCACCAGCATTCAAGGGCAAAGGAGGCAGCCCAGAGCAGTGGTGCCAGAGTGGCAGCAGCAGTGGCCTGGGCCCCATCCTCCCAGATGACCTCGCCTGCCCTGATTTCTTCCTGTTCTCTAAGCATGTGCACAAGTCTTCTTTGTCAGTAGCCTGATCTCTTCCAATAAGTTCTATTTCTATTGATGCTGACCCAGATCTGTGCAGAAACGGAGCTTGGAAACATTAGGTGGCTCATGCTAAGTGACATAAGTGGGCAATTTCCAGTCAAGATGGTGGAGTAGATAAATGCTGTGCTTACCTCCTCTCATGACCACATCAAAATTACAACTAGATTATAGAACAACCATTATTGAGAATCTCCTGAAGTCTAGCTGCACCGAAACCCTACCACTAAGGAAGAATCAACCTTAAAACTAGTAGGCATGGCAGAGACATGGAACAGGCTGGACCCACACCCATGAGTAGCCATTACAAACCAGGAGGGATATCTCAGCTATGGAGGTCCCCACAGAGGAGCAAGGGGTTCCAGCCCAGGGTTCTAGTGCCAGGGAGAGAACTCTCCATAACTTTTGACTGTGAAAACCAATGGTGATTGTGACTGTGTGAGATCAGGGAGGCTGCAGTCCCAGGCGCTCTTCTTAAAAGACACACACTTGGACTTATTCACTGATGAACTCACTGGCTCTGAGCTCCAGTACTGGGGCAGCAGCTCAAACAGCGCCAGGGATTCACAGAGAGGAACTGAATTGTCTGGCTTCAGGACAAAGGATGGATGGACAGCTTTCTCAGATAGGGAGGAACTGGTGGAAGCCATTGTTTTCTTTTTGTTGTTGAACCTTCCCCACTTCCGGCATGCAGACACAGGTGGCCGCTATATCTGAGTTTCCACAAACCTAGGTAACACGGTTTTGTTTCCCCACCCTGGTGATTCTCTGAGAACCCACCCCACCCAACTTTGGGGCACAGCTATGTTGCTTCCAATGGCTTTTCCATACAAATGGTCTTGGCTCATGCTGCAGATTTTCCTAAAAATTTCTCAAAGGCTCACAAAACCCAAACAAGCAGTATCTGGCTTCAGCATGTCCCATACCACTTGCTGAGCAGCCCTAAGCCCAGCACTAGCGACAGCCAGCTTCAGTTTACAGCTTGGCCTCTCGAGGCACCTTCAAGCCAAGCATGAGCAGTGTCAATCTTCAGATTGGTTTGTGGCTCATGCCAGGTGTTCCCTAGAAGGGCAAAAGCTGCAGGTAAACTTGACCTGTAGCTGGTCCTTTCCCAGGAGGCCCCAGGACTGGAATGCCCAGCAGCCAGCTTTGGACCCAGAGCATTACCCAGCCACCTCCAAGGATGACACAACCAAAGGGTACACTGGGCAAGCACCAGAGACATACTATGTAGGATCAGCCCCTACAAAGCAGCTCCTCCACTGTAGTCATGGTCAGTCCTCACAGTCAATAAGCTGGAGGGTAAATCCCTCTCACTGATGTGCAAACAGCAACCAAGTCTCAACTATAACAGAAAGACACACACAACCCACACAAGGGGCACACCTGGAGCACCCAGCTCTGGTGACCAAGGAGACTGTGCCACTGGGGTCCACAGCACACCTACTGCATAAGGCCACTCTACTAAACCAGGAGGTATAGCAGCCCTAACTAACACATAGAAACAAATATAGGGAGACAGCCAAAACGAGGCGACAAAGAATCATGTCCCAAATAAAAGAACAGAATAAAGCTCCAGAAAAAGAACTAAACAAAATGGAGACAAGCAATCTACCAGACACAGAATTTAAAACACTGGTTATAAGAATGTTCAGTGATCTCAGGGAAAACTTCAACAAAGAGATAAGAACCATAAACATGGAGATAAAAAACATAAAAAAGAACCAGTCAGAAATAAAGAATACAATAACTGAAATGAGAAAACATTAGAGAAAATTAATAGTAGATTGGATGAAACAGGGTTTCGAATCCGTGATTTAGAAGATAAGATAGCAGAAAACACTGCATCAGAACAGCAAAAAGGGGGAAAAAAAAATATATATATATATATATATATATGGATTGTTTAAGGGGCCTCCAGGACATCAAGTGTACCAACATTCATATTATAAGGGTATCAGAAGGAGAAGAGAAAACAAGGAATTGAAAATCTATTATAAGAAATAATGATGGAAAATTCCTTAACCTGAAGAAGGAAATAGACATACAAGCTTAGGATGCACAGGAAGACCTAAACAAGATGAACCCAACAGGCCCACACCAAGACACACTGTAATTAAAATGGCAAAGCTTAAAGACAAAGAAAGTACCTTAAAAGCAGCAAGAAAAAAGCAGTTAGTTACTACAAGGGAGCTCCTGTAAGACTATCAGCTGACTTCTCAACAGAAACTGCAGGCCAGAAGGGATTGGCAGGAAATATTCAAAGTGATGAAAAGCAAGTATCTACAACCAAGATTACCCTACTCAGCAAAGCTATCTTTCAGAATCGAAGGACAGATAAAGAGCTTCCCAGACAAGAAAAAGCTAATGGGGTTTATCACTACCAAACAAGGAACCTTAGAGGGACTTCTTTAAGATTGAAAAAAATATATATATCAAGAATATGAATAATAAAATGGCAATAACCACATATCTATCAATAATTATTTTAAATGTAAGTGGACTAAATGCTCCAATCAAAACATAGGGTGGCTGAATGGATAAGAAAATAAGACCCTCATATGCAAAGTCAGACAACTAAGTGCGAACTCACCCTAGAGAAAATTGCTACATACCTCATTGTTAAATATCACTACAGTCACTTTCGAAGAACACACCTTGGGAAGCTATGCACTAATGCCAGCACCTAGTCCACCCTTCAAAGCAATTCTGGAACCCTTTTTCTGGAATGGCCATCAGAGCTATCATCGTATTACCCTTGATGTCCTGAATATCATCAAAATGTCTTCCTTTCAATATTTCCTTTATCTTCAGGTAAAGAAAGAAATCACTGGAGGCCAGATCAGGTGAGTAGGGAGGGTATTCCAATAAAGTTATTTGTTTACTGGCTAAAAACTCCCTCATAGACAGGATCATGTGAGCTTGTGCACTGTCATTATGCAAGAGCCTCGAATTGTTGCTGAAAAGTTCAGGTCGTCTAACTTTTTACGCAGCCGTTTCAGCATTTCCAAATAGTAAACTTGGTTAACTGTTTGTCCAGTAGTTGCAAAGTCATAATGAATAATCCCTCTGATATTAAAAAAAAAAGGCTAGCAACATCATTGCAACGAGTTCGTGAACTTAGTTGTCAGACCTCGTGTGCTGCCTACAAGATACCCACTTCAGATCAAAAGACACACAGAGACTGAAAGTAAAGGAACAGGAAGAAGATGTTTCATGAAAATGGAAATGAAAACACAAAACGCTTGGGTAGTAATAATACTTATACCAGACAAAATAGACTTTAAAACAAAGCTTATGACAAGGAAGGATCCAGTAACCGCACTTCAGGGGATTTATCTGAAGAAACCCAAAACGCTCCTTTAAGGGGACATGTACATCCATATGTTCATTGCAGCATTGTTTACAGTGGCCAAGCTGTTGAAGCAGCCTGGGTTTCCACTGATGGATGAATGGATAAAGAGAAGGTGGTACATATATACAATAGAATATAGGTTCTTGCCATCTGCAAGGGCATGGATAAACGGGCAGGGTATTGTGCTGAGTGGAGAATGCCAGACAGTGAAAGACAGATGCAATGTGATTTCACTTATCTGTGGAATCTAAAGCACAAAATAAACAAACAAAACAGGAACAAACATATATATACAGAGAAAATTTTGATGATTGCCAGATGGGAGGGGTGTTGGAGGGATGGGTGAAAAAAGGGGAAGGGATTAAGAAGTACAAATTGGTTGTTACACAGTAATCATGGGGATGTAAGGTACAGCATAAAGAATATAGTCAATAATATTGTAATAACTATGTATGGTGTCAGGGGTACTAGATTTCTCGGGGTGTTAGATATCTGAGCGGGGCATGGGAGACAGGGTACAAAAGGTGAAGGGATTAAGAAGTACAAATTGTAACAAAATAGTCATGGGGATGTAAAGTAGAGCATAGGGAATATAGTCAGTAATATAGTAATAACTATGTATAGTGCCAGGTGGGTACTGGACTAGTCACGGGGATTACTTCTTTAATTATATAAATGTCTAACCACTATGCTGTACACCTGAAACTAATACAAAATAATCTTGAATGTCAAAACTGTAATTGAAAAATTAAAAAGGGGAGAAAAGGTGAAGGGGAATAGGTTCAAATGTCCAGATATAAAACAAATAAGTCATGGGGATGCAATGTGCTGCGTAGGGAATATAGCCAATAATATTGTGATAGCATGGTACAGTGTCCGATGGTTACTGGACTTGTCGTGGTGATCACTTCTTTAGGTATATAAAAGTTGAATAACTGTGATGTACACTTGAAACTAATATAAAATTGTATACTAGCTATATTTTAATAAAGATCTTAAAAAATGACACGTATAATATAAGGCAAGTCTGAAACTCCATCCAGCTCCTCCGGACCGAGCGGGCACGTGCCTTTCCCACTCATCCACACTGCCTTTCAAGGAACGACACCACTTGTTCTAGAACCTCAGAAATTGGCCACCACTCAGATGCACCATCGAACTGTCCTGACTCCCACCCTCACTCAGCTCCCCAGTGAGGGCTCCTCTAATGAATTTTCTCATGACCCAGGACAGCCTCTTGAACTAACTCCTGCCTTTTTCAGAAACACATTCAAACCCCTGAAGTATTAAGTAGGTTCCAGAAATGAAAGTTGAATTTTTTATCGTGTGTGGAACAGGGAGGAAGGAAGGGGTGTGCTTGGAAGGTGCCAGTCAGTGTGTACCTGAGCAGCCTTACCCACAGACGTCAGTTGGGAGAAGACAGAGGGACCCAGGCACTGGAGGACCTATGGCCAGGTCAAGGAATGGAGAAAGTGAGCCTGTGGTGACTTGTCTTTGTCCCAGAGCAGGACGAGCAGGGTGTGGCCACCAGATTGGGGTCATGCAAATGGAGGGCTGAGAGCAGCCTAGGCAGTGGGAGGCTGTGCGGGGCAGTGCCCAGAGCAGGCACTCCTGCAGGGCTCCGGCACTCCTTCTTGTCTGACAGGGGTCTTGGGGTCTCAGAGATTTTTTTTTTTTAACGCCTGAAGCATAACTCTTGAGTCTAAGGATACATGGACAAGACAAATCTGGATCTTACTCCCTCCTCTTATTCCTGTGTCACCTCCTCCAGACATGGGCTGGATGATGGGCTGGGCACTAGTGGAGAAGGTTGGGTTCCTCAACTCGGGACCCATGGGTCAAGGACAGATGTCCACGTGTGCCCCTTGGCTTTTGACTATGTTCATTCTGGGTGCTCCCACAGGAGGTGAGCTGCTCTCACGGGCTCCGTGGTAGAGTTGGGCGTAGGGAGGAGATCTGCTTCTGAGGTGTCCACACCTGCACCACAAAGCCCATGCTGAGCACTTCACTTCCTAAAGTGACAAGGACTTCTGACCATCTCATTTTCAGTCACAAAAGTAAAAATAAATAGCTTTAAAAAGAATAAATTTTACTTTTTTTGAAGAGAAACTTAAGAAATTAAGTCACATACTTCCTCAGGCCTCAAAGTTGCCTTCGAATTCCTGTTGAAAACTTGGACAGGGGACTTGTAACATCCTTGTGGACCGTCCTTGTTAACTCAACATTTTATTTAAATTGCACTTAGCACCTGCCTCCAATTACTCAGCTCTGGCAGAGAGCTCAGTCTTGATTAAATGCTCGGCTCCACTTTAGCACAGCGTTACCTCAGGCGAAGGCCCAGCTCATGCAGGCCGTCATCTGTCTTCATCAAGGCCATCCTCCAGTGGCCTGACAGCAGCTGCTCGGGAGGTAATAGGACAGCTAGGCCCCAGCGGCTGAGATGCTAACGACAGCCGCTGCGGCGCCCGGGGAGCGATTTATACTCATTACTGTTCTCCCCAATCATTGTCCCGGGTTACATGGCTGCTGGCAGGCAGGCACGGACAGCCTGGCCAGGCTGTAAAACCAAGGAGGCAGGTAGGTTAGTGACAGCGATGATGCCGATCGATGACAGTGACGCTGAGATAAGGTGGCGGCTGCCGCTGCTGATGCTAATGAACCCGGCCACTTTGGGAGCACCCGCCATGGCCAGGTACTGTGCCAACCATGTGACCTAAATCTTCCCCGTGTCACTCCCAACAGCAACTCGATGAGATTGGCATTCTCAGGTTCGTCTTCCATTTTGTAGCTGAGGAAGTAGAGATTGCCCCAGCTTACCCAGAAAAACTCAACCAGGTCCTTCTGCCTTAAAGCCCACTTACGGTCTCCTCAAATGCTTGGGGGAATGACCCACCCTTCACCTTTCGCTGCCAGGAGATACTCCCCGGCCCAGCGGGGCTGGCTTCCTGTGGCCACAGGGAGGGCAGTTCTGAGCTGGGTGACTATCGTCATGAGTTATCACCTCAACTAAGTTTATCACTGATGAGTCTCTTGATTAAAACAGGATTGATTATTAAATGTAGCCCTGTGTGTGTATGTGTGTGTGTGTGTGTGTGTGTGTGTGTGTGTGTGTAGCTGAATGTTAGAACTGGAACATGGGAAGGACTGTGGAACAGTGGGTAACATCACAATTCATGGGCTCAGCGAGAGCTGGGCTGGAGTCACAGCTCCACTCTCAACACCGTGATCCTGGGCAAGTCACTCATTGATTAAAGCCAGCCTCAGAGCCACAAACTTGGGATGGAGCCCCAGGGCTCCCCTTTTACCACTGAGGAAATGAAACTCCCTAATCTTCCAAGTGAGTTCATTCATATGAGGAGACACTTTCCCCATTCAGCTCCAGAGTCCTGCCGGTCCTCCCTCCTAACTATCTCTCTGGCTATGCTTTTCTCTCCCAACCCACTCCCACTGGCCTAGGGGTACCCACATTATCACACATTATTCAGGCCACTGCTACGGGAATAGTCTTGCTAAATGCACATAACACCACTCCCCTGAACAAAGTTGTTTAAGGACTCTTGTCTCCTTCCTTGTAGAGTGAAGCCCCTCAGAGCTCCACGCAGGTCCCCTTGGCTTGGCCCTGGCATAGCTGCAGCCTTGTCTCCCACCACCGCGGGCCTCCCCTTTGCTAGTCCAGTCACAGTGAACCACCGGAAATCCTTGAGCCTGCCCAAGGGCCCTGCCATCTCCACTTCTTAACATCATCTCCTCCCCAGCCTGTAAGGGTCTTCTCTCCTGTCTACACCCATCAATTATCAGAGAGCTGTCCTGAGCCCTGCACCTACTTTCTGTGCCCATCTCAACCTGTCCACCATACCAACGCCAACACCATGTTTTCTACCTGCAGCTGAAAGTGTCCACTTGTCCCTCATCACCACCAGACTACAGGTGCCAAGTCAGAAACTGTGACACATGCATGTCTATATGTCTGCACAGCACCTGTCCTTGCAGGTCCTTGAGATGCATTTGGCTTTTCCTGGACCTCCCTTGGCGCATTTACTTCAAAGTTGTATGAGTGACTTTGGCATTGTCTGTGCCCACCCCTCTTCATCCTCAAAATAGTCGTAGGATATCCGGCCTCCCAGCTTGTGATTTCCTTTTAATAAGATTCCCCTCCCAAGAAGCAGAACCATAACAAAAGGCAAATGAATGAAAGGAAAATAGAATCAAGTCTGAAACTTCCACCACACACTGCCTGGGGAAAGCTGTCTCAAGGTGCTCTCTCAGTGACGTGACATCTGGTAAGGACAGGCCATGACCATCCACCTTGCTGACTAATACCCAGTAGAGTTGTCTGGAGAATGAGTCACAGAATCACCCCATCACAGTGCTAAGGGACTTTCGAGCTCCACCGGACCCAGGTCCAGTGGGAGGAGCCACTTCTGCATTATCCCAAAGTGGAATCCCCCAAGACACCCCCTCGGTGGGGGGAGGCTTCTGAGATAAGTAACAGCTCTGAAGTTAGAAAGTCCCTTCTAAGTCTTGGCAGACACCGCCTCTGTCTCTCTTGGGGAGCTACAGAGCCACCCAGATGAAACAATTTGCCTGCTCCCTTTACCCGTCCCCTGCAGGCAGAACGGTTCTTTCAGCCACTACCACTGGCTGTGGTCCAGGCCCCTCGCTTTCCCTCTCAGACTCCTCTAGAGACACTACCTTCATGGGGTCTGAGCAGCCTTGAGGAGGCCTCATGCCCTCATTCAGGAGGGTCCACTTCTGCCGATGAAGGGAGCACGGCAGTGCACTCTGGCAGCCATGCCTCCCGCCCTGACTCACACTGAGGCACTGCCTTCCCCTCGGCCCCACCCAACTGGAGTAACAGAGCTTTGCTCCCCAACCTCAGCACGCTATGTCCCTGATTCTTTCACATCATTGTACCTAAGCCAGAGTTGATTCAGTGAAGCGCAGTGATCTCAGGGGCTGTGCTTATATAAGGCCCAGCAGAAGCCCCCAGTCCGCCTCTCCTGATGCTCCCTGGGGAGCCCTTCCCACCTCCCTCTGCCTCTCTAGCCCCATCTCCTCTGGCACCAGACCTGTATTTCAGTCTGAAAGTTCTACAGGCAACTCAAACTCACCATGTCCCAAACTGAACTCATTAATGATTCCTCCAAACTCACTGCTCCTATTCCCTGCTCCAAAGAATGACATCACCACACCCCAATCCTCATGCCAGAAACCTGGGAGTCATTGAGATGTCTACCGCACCAATTAGTGAGCATTAAGGGCTGCATTTGCCTAGTATGGCTCAAATCCAGCCACCCCCGCCTTTCCACCATCCTTTCCCTAATTCAGACTCTCATTATCTTTTGTCTGGACTATTATTGCTGTGGGCACCTAACTGGTCCTTCTAATTCTGACCTCGATCCCTTCTAATCCACCCTCCACATGGTTCTCATGTCGCTCCTTCTAAATGTCCAACATGATTCTGGCTTTTAATACATCAGGGATTCCCCTCCCCATGAGCTTCAAGGAAAACGAACTTCCTAATGTGGCTCACGCCTGCTTCTCATGTCCTTGCCTTTCCCGGCTGGACTCACAAAACTCCTCTGATGTCCATGTGATCTCTTCTATGGGGGCTCCTTCGTCCTCCATGCACCACTGTGAGCGTACCATCAGGTAGTGGCTTCTTAACTTGAGGTACAACAGAATTGCCTCTAGGAACTCGTTAAAGCACAGAATAGTGAGCTTCACCCAGTGAGTCGGGTGGGGGCCGAGAATCTGCATTTCCGACCTCCGGTTCTCAATGACTGATGCTGCTGGTCTGTGGCCGCACTTTGAGAGCTGCTGCTACAGGGCTTCAGCAAGCACTCAGAAAGGACGCAGTAAATGTCCGCTGAACTAACGAACGAACGAACGGATGAATGAATGAGTGGCATACAGACTGACCAACCAAAATTTTGCAACCACTCATGAGGACTCTCTTGACTCATATGTGTAAATAATCTTGGGTGAAATTTTTGAATAAGTTAAAAGAGACAAAGCTATAATGTGTCCTTATTATGGTCCGGTCACCCAGCTGAGTCTCGCTCCACGATGGAGGTCTCACTACGTGCCGGGAGGAATTAGGATCTTCTTTAGGTGCAGAGGTGATAATTGGAGGGCCTGGGCCTGGGATCTCAGACTGCATTCCTGTTACATCATTTAGATTTCTTTATAGACTGGAGAGCTTAAAACATCACCAAAAGACATATTTCTGTGATTTTCCAATAGCTCTGATTCCTGTTACCATGTCCTGTTCCCAGGCCACTGCCAAGCTCAGTGGACAAAATCCAGCAAGCATGGGAGCTCTGAAATGCACACAGCATATCCTTTCTCAGGGAGGGAGTGTAGAGAATGGAAAACAGGATGTGAAAGATCCAGAAAATGCTAGAGAAGGTGTTACCATGAGGCTAGCTCATACTGGCTATAATTGTGGAGACTCCACACTTTCCACAGTCGTGGTCAGGACAAAGAAGACCCCAGTGCCTGGCCTCGCCGTGCTGGCCACCATTGTCCCCTGCTTCAGCCATCATAAGGCCTGAGCCCAGGCTGGTCTCCTCTGGTCTTTGAAATAGAACTAACTGGAGTGGCATCCATTATCCTATTCCTCAGTTTACTTTAACTATAGCCTCTCCGTGGCGATCAGGACCTCACCCAGGGGACAGCCAGTAGTCGCCTTCTTTCAGAGTCATCAGGCCGAGAGGAGGAATTTCAGCCCTTCTTTAAAGAGAGAACGATTCCCGAATCCCTGAGATCCATTTCTCTTGGGATGCTGTTATGGGCTGAATTGTTTCATCCCCCAAATTCATATGTTGCCGTTCTAAATCCCAGTATTTCAGAATGTGACCGTACTTGGAAATAAGATCTTTAAAGAGGTAACTACATTAAAACAAGGTTTTTAGGGTATGCCCTAATCCAATAGGACTGATGTCCTTATGGTAAGAGGAAATTTGGGCACAGACATGTGAATGCACGAAGGGAAGACCACGCGGGAGGAGACAAGCCAAGGAGAGAGGCCTCAGAAGAAACCAGCCCTGCCAGCACCTTCCTCTTGGTCTTTCGGTACCAGACTGTGGACCAATACGTGTCTGTTGTTGACGTCCCCCAGTCGGGGGCACTTTGTGAGGGTCGCTCTGGGGGATGAATGCAGATGTTCAGGGGCTTGCCAAGGGGTGAAGAGTGTGGGCGAGAAGTCCCAGGGTGCCGGGTCCCTGAGGCCTGTGCCCATGCCTGCACAGTTCTCCCACTGGGGACGCCCTCCCACCTCTGCTCCCTCTGGGCACCTCCAAACATCATTCAGCCCAGCCTGGTTCCTCAGAGCTGGTGAGATTTTTTTTTTTTTTTTTTTTGAGATTTTTGAAATAGTGTTCATTAATACAATTAAGAACAGGTGAGTTTGAGCCAGATCTTCTGGGCAACACTCTTGTACCAAGTCCCAGGTGTTCGTGTTTTGGCCCTATCCCCCCACCCCAGGCACTGCCAGCTCTCCTGGGACTTCACAGAAGCTGTGTGGGAAATGGCTGCTGTACCCACAGCTGCTGGAACCCTGGGGCACTACGCGAAATCGCTGGGGGCTCTTCTCTTGGTGGGCACTACTGCCAAACCCTCAGGCAAGGGGAGCTCCCCCAGGGGACTGTGTGAGGCCACCCTGCCCCTCCCCCCAGGTGATTCTGAGCCCCTCACAGCCCTCAGACCCCCAGAGGGATGTGCTGCCCTCACGTTTCATGCCCCTTGTGCAGGGTTCAGGAGTTCACCTTGCCTAAGGCTGGCATCTGTGGGATCACATACCAGTGTGTCTGGAACATGGGCGTGGAAGGAAGACTGTAGGAGGTGAGGTTGGGAAAGGAGGCTGCAGGCTCATGCTGTTCCAACACGGCTCCCCAAGGTCACCTCGTGTCCTGTACTTCAATTCGATCCTGACACAAACTGCCCAGAGTTAGAGCGGAACCCACAGGTGAAGGGCCTAGTCCCCCAGGACGGCTTCCATTTCAGACTCCGGCCTCAAGTCTCAGCCAGGTGTCCTCAGGCCACCCACACCTCTGTTCAGCTGACTACTCACTCAGGGTTCCCACCAACCACCCCCCCAAGGTTTGATAATTTGCTGGAACAACTCAGAACTCAGGAAAGACTACACTTACTAATACTGTTTATTATAAAGGACACAAAGGAACAACCAGAGGACGAGGAATACATGACAAGGTCTGGGGGTGGGCGCAGAGCTCCCATGGGCCCCTTGCAGCACATCCAGGTGTTCACCGACCCAGAAACTCCTCAAGCTGCCTTGTGTCAGGGTTTTTCTTGGGGCCGCATTGCATAGGTACTATTGATTAAATCACTGGCCACGTGATTGAACCCAGTCTCCAGCCCCCTCCGATCCCAGAGTTCAGGAATGGGTGGGGCTGGGAGTTCCCACCCTTTAATCTCCTGCTTGGCCTCTCTGGTGACCACCCCTCCCTTGAACCTCTCTGAAGGCTCACCGTGGTAGGCATGTGTTTTGAGACACCTCTGAACATCCTTCAGTCCAGCCCTGATTCCATCTGGGGCTCAGGGCAAGTATAAACTCACGCATGGTCAGAGGGGCTCCATATGAATAACAAAAGACACTCCTGTCGCTCAGGAAATTCCACGGGTTTTAGGAGCTTTGTGCTAAGCACCAAATATATGTTTTATTTTATGCCAAGGCCCCCAAGGGAAATGTGGGGGCCTTCCTTCCTTTCCAGTGAGACCTTCCAGGACTCCGGGGGAGAGTCTTACCCTCAGCCCACAGGTTCCCACCTCTCTTTCCCTGCCAAGGACGGTCTTGATACACGGGGCAGGGGGGTGGGGGTGGGGGGCCTTCACTGTCCTGCCTGCTCAGACACAGGCAGCCTGGAATGCTGGGCTGGGGGCGGGCTGCAGAGGCAAGCCAAAGGGCCAGGCCTTTGGGGCCCGGTGAGTCCTGTTAAGGTGCTGCCACTCTTCTGTGGTGGGAGCCCTGGAAACAGGGATGGCACCGGTGGAGAAAGGCCATTTTGCTGTCTGTGGGAATTCCAGTGCACATCTTTGGGAAAGTTTTTCACTAAATATTTCTGGAGTGGCATTGGGCTGTTGGGACCTGAGGCAGGTGACCCTGGAGGCAGGAGACCGACTGTGGGGGAAACTTCACCCAGTTCAAGCAGAGCAGTGGGGAGGGGGGGTCCCCATGTTTCAAACATAAAACCAAGCATAGCTGTGTGATCAGCTGGCTGGGGTGGGTGGAGGAGGGCACGCCACGCATCCTGTCTGGGACTGTGTGCACAGCCTTCGAAATGCAGAGGGCAAGAGAGAGGGTGGCAGTGGCAGCAGCATCGCAGACAGGCTGAGTATGAGGAGATGAGAGACCGACTAGATTTGTCAGGGGCAGGCCTGGATGGTGGGCCCTCCCACAGACCCCTGAGCCATTGCCCTGCTCTCACCCTCTGCCCGAGCACGACGCCTCAGCTGGGAGCTGTCACATGCCAGCCCAGTGAGCCTGGATGGCACCTTCCCTGCTCTGCCTGGGCTGTTCTTCCTTAGGGCAAAGATGGCTCCATCAGAAGGTTTCTCAAAGGATTTAGCCAGACCACCTGCCTGAAGCACCTGGCTCAGAGGTAGGTGTTCCCTTCCCTCCCAGCCCCGTGCCTCCCTCTGGCTGTCACCAGGCCACCTTTGCTTACCTCAAGGCTAGATTTCCTGACTGGGGGAGTCTGGGGGAAGCCAAAGTGGGAGAACCAGGAAGTTGTGGGATCAGACTTGGGAGCCCCAGACAAGTCCCATGAGTGCTTGTAGCCACAGATCCCTTTTCCTTAAAGAAAGAGGTGGTTAATGCTCACCTCCGTGGCTTGGGTGACAATTACAGGAGATGGGGTTTTGTTTGCCTGGTGCCTAGCCCCACGTCTCGTCTAACGTGATTCTGGTGATAAAGGCCACAAAGGCCCTAAGAGCAGAAGTGGATCTGAGGGGCTGGAGTAAGCAGCCACCAGCCTCCCCAGCAGACAGGGAGGAGCAAAGCACCCCCCACACATACATCATGGCAGAAGCCCCCCAGCAGCACAAGAAGAGCCTGGGCTCTCAGGGCAGGCCTGGCTTCCTCCACCTCCAGGCTTTGTGACCCTGAGCAGTTGCTAAATCCCTCTGAACCTCTGTTTCCTCACTGAACAGGTGTTTGTGAAGCTCCAAAGCAGTAAAGTGTGTAAAGTGCTCTGCATGGGGCAAAGGAAGACTCCCCTTCCTCCCTGAAATGAACGAATGCAGCACTGCGAAGTGTAATCTGAAGCCCTTGATCAAATGGGATTCAGGTTTGATGGCAGTGGTTTCCAGCTGAGGCTCATCTGTTGGCCATGAACTTCTGACCCAGACGGAGCAGGGGACACAGTTTCAGCAGTTGACAGTGGGTCAGTGTGAGTCCCAGGACCCTCTCTGACACTAATGAGGCAACTGCACAGGCAGGCACCGCCACCTAGTGGATGTGGTTAGCACCATAAATCAGGAGGCCCGGTGATGGATAGGATGGGTGTCCTCTCTCTCTCTCTCTCTCTCTCTCTCTCTCTCTCTCTCTCTCTCTCTCTCTCTCTCTCTCACACACACACACACACACACAGAGACACACATACACAACACACACACACACACACACACATCACCATGAACGTATACCACCAGCCTCTACCCAGACCTGCACCCACACACAAACATTTCCCAGCCTCCTCCCCTCTGGGTCTCATCTTGGAGCTGGCCATCAGCAGCCATAAAGCAAAGTTTCCTTTCTTTTTCCAAAAACTAATGCGGTGACTGTATGAGGACAGCCAAATTGTCTGAAAAGAAATGGGCTGAGGTCACATTTGCCAAGGGCCTAGTATATGCCAGGCTTCGGTCATGAGGTAGGTGTCACCGGCACACACGAAGGTTAACTTACCCAAGCCCACCCAGCCAGCAAGCGACTCGAAACCCCAGGCTGCACAGCTGAAGCCTTCATTCCTCTGAGCTCCAGAAATTATGCAATTTTTTAAAATGGTTGCTATGGATCCTGTAACTTCCTTCTTGAACTAGGACTTTCTTTGAAACAGAATCAACTTGGCCCATAATTCTATGTTTGTTCTTAAGATGATTTTCTAGGTGACAGCAGGACACAACTTCCCAATAGTCATTGTTGTACCCACCCTGTCCTCAGCCTCCTCCCAGCAATGGAGTGTGTGTGTGCGTATGTGTCTGGGCGTGTGGTTTGTATGTCTGTATGTGTGCACGTGTGTGGTGGGTGGGGTTTGTGGCACAAATGTTGCAGTCAGAGTGAGATGGGGTCAAATCCCAGTTCTGGCACCCGATATCCTGGGTGTGCCCCACCTCCAGTGCTCACTCTTGTGTAATCCCACATCCTGAATATGGACTGCCCCTAGTGACTTCTAATGAACAAAACGTGGCGAAAGTATGTGATGTCACTTTCAAAGTTAGGTGACAAGAAAAGACTTTGGGTTCTGTCCCATGTGCCTTCTCTTGCTTTCTCACTCACCTGTTTTGATGGAAGCCCGCTGCCATGCTGTGAACTGCCCTGTGGAGCGGCCCATGTAGTGAGGAAGCTCATGAGAGAAGCTTCAGTCAACATGTACCGTGTCCCCGAAAGTAAGACCAACCTGGACAATCGGCCCTGATGCATCTTTTGGAGCAAAAATTAATATAAGACCCAATATTATATTATTTAATATTATGTTATATTATATTATATTATATCATATTATATTATATTATATTATACCTGGTCTTATAGTAAAATAAGACCAGGCCTTATATTAATTTTTGCTCCAAAAGACGCATTAGAGCTGATTGTCCAGCTAGGTCTTATTTTCAGGGAAACACAGTAGCAAGTAACAGAATGGCACCCACTGTCACTGCGCTGGGAAGCACCCCCTCTTCATCTGGGCTTGGAGATGAGACTGCAGCCCCAGCCAAACCTGGATGCAGCCTGTGAGTGACCCTGAGCCAGGGTGCCCAGCTAAGTCAGGCCTGGATTCCTGACCCACAGAAACTGTAAGGTGACAAATGTATTCAGCCAGTAAATTTGGAGTAATTTGTTTCACAGCCCTAGTAACTAATACACTGGGCCTTTTCTTTGCTCTCTGAGCCCCAGTTTCCCTGCTATAAAATAGGGATTGGATCATATCACATGCTTAACGCAGCACCTGGCCCAACGAGAAACCCAGTGGAAGTTTCCTTTCTCATTTCCACACTGCAATGTACTGTTGGCATGTTGCTCTTCCAAACAGCAAGGTGTGATGGGAAACCCTAAGCCAGGCTCTGTTTTTGAAGCTGAAGGAAGGCCCACCCCTTCCCAGCCTGTGACTGGAGCACAGCCTTCTGCCTCTGAGAATCAGAACTCAGCAGCTGGCTGGAGAACAGATCTGGCAATGTCAGCTTGGGCCACATTCCATTGTGGGGGACGGCGAGTGGGGTGGTGGTGGGGGTCACCCTTAGCCAGATGCTCCTTGACCTCTACCTTTATCGAAGGGCACAGGACCCTCTCCAGGATCAGAATGGGGCCAGCACTCCAGCACTTGGAGTCTGTTGGGTGCTCCGGACCAGGTGCTGACAGCCTCAAGGGCATCCTTGCCCTGTCTTTGTTACGGTGAGCCCAGCTGCCACCCGCAGCTCTGGGGAAGTGCACCTGCCCAACTCCTGTTGCACCAGCCACACCCAGGCACCATGATGTCCTTCTGTCTGTCCTCCTGTAAGAGCAGGGCCTCCCTCCCCTGCTGCCGCCCAGGCCAGCCCACCTGCCTGCCAATCTAGTCTCAGTGGGAAGATCCCAAGACCTGACTCTCCAAGGTGGGCCCTGGGAACAGCGTTCGAGGTGGGCTGTTGGGTCTCCCCCTGGGTGAGGCTGGCTGAGCCCCTCTTCTTCTGCTGTCCCTCAGGTCATGTGCACTGATCCACTTAGACCTCTAACCTACAGAATGATGATATGATAATTGGGTGGTGTTTTTACTCACTAAGTGTGTAACTTGTTACAAAGCAATGGAAAATAAATACGACCCAATTTCTTTTGCTTTCAGATTCTTCCTTCCTTGGAAGTATCCTTCCTTTTTTCATTGCAAATGGGGTGACATGTTAGCGTTCCAGCCATGGCTGGGATGGGTCTACAGCTTGGGCTGGGGCCCCGGTAGCCTGGCAGAGCCATGGAGGGCAGGCTGAGCCTCCAGATCTCAGGGTCCAGGAGATGGTAGCATCAAGCCTGCTGCATCCAGTTATGAGACTCCCAGACTTGCCATTCAGGAGCCTAAGTCCAGCCTTAGTTAGCTAGACTCTGATGCCCTGGACACTCCCAGTTCCTTCATTTCCAGGAGAATACTAGCTCCCTGTTCAGACCAGACTTTCTTCCCAAAGGTTCAGTCCCAAACTCTTTATACAGCTGACTTCATCTGCTCCTTGTGTAAGCCCAGCCTCCACGTGTCTCTTACCTCCTCTAAACCCAGCAGCACTCTGGTCTGAATCCATAAGGACACTGCCGGAATAGCAAACCCTCCTGCTGATGTATAGGTGATGTTTAATGTGCTCAGAGCCCCTTTACCTCCTCCCCTTTCCACACCTGGCCACTCTCCTGGGAAGCAGACAACACAGCACTTCCCATGCCCGTTTTCCAGATGGTCATCCTGAGGCTTAGTACAGCAAATGCAGAATACAGCACTGAGGACACCACCTCACAGAGCTTTCTAGTCACTTTATATCATTGCAATTACTTGTTAGGTTTCCAAGGACAATCGTTTTTGTCTTATATTACCACTGAAGCTATCTGCATCTGAAAGAAATCCCAGCCTGGACGTGCAGTAGGTTAGTAAGAAAACTGCTCTGATGATTGCAAAAGTCTATTCACTTATCCGATCAAGGGGATGTACTTTGGATTCTCCATTTCCTTACTAATTGTCTTGTTTCTATGTGTTTTCAGTTTATATAGAAGTAAATTAAAATCTAACATCATGATTATAGTTTTCAGTTTCTTGTAACTCTGTCGAGTTTTGCTTTACATACGTTGAGGCAATATATTCCAGGGCCACGATGTTAAGTGCACTCAGCTCCTAACAACAGATTGTCCCTTTTAGAATAATGTATCATCCTCCATTATTTCCAAAATGTCATTTGCCTTAAATTCTATTTTATCATATTGCTTCACCATCATTATTTACGTTTGTGTATGCCCGGTATATGTACTTTTGCGATCGCTTGATTTTTCTGTGTCATTTTTATTTAGTTGTGTCACTTGTAAACAACACATGCATGGATTTTTAAATTTTTAATATGATGATATCTATCTTTTCATAAGTTAATGTGCTTACTTTTTGTGATTATTGATATATTGGGACTCACCTCAGCTATTTTATTTTATAATTTCTGTTTTCCATTGCTTCTCTTTTTATTTTCATTTTTCCTGCACAGTCAGTTCTTGCTTCTTTTATGGTTTTGAAGTAATTATTACTTTTCTGTTCTTGTGGTTGTTACCCTTACCTTTGCGACCTACGCAAGGAACTTGACCGTTTTCTCTGAGCTGATCTCCATTATGCATTATCTCTGTCCCTCCTCCCAATCACGACACGTCCTCACCAGACTTACCTGCCCACCTACTGAGCCCTTGTCCTCAGCTTGTCATTTCCATCTGAAATCAGTCTTGCCTCTCATCTTTATATACAAAATATTACTTTTCATTTTTATAATCAAACGTTAATCATATTTTCTGGCATATGTTACCGATTCCATGCTCACCTGAATTTCCTACATTTCAGTGTCCCTCTCAGGACAGTTTTGTTCTGTGAATTTGCAGGCAGCCCTCACCTTGCACGGTTCTGATATACATTAGTTTCTGTTACCCTGCTTTCCAGATTTTTCCTTTGTCTTTAGTTTTCAGATTTTTTACTATGACGTATCTTTCTGTGGATTTCTTGGGAGTGAAATAACGTCAATGCCCCAACAACATGGTTCAAACTTAAGTTAATTACATAATAGTAGTAATTAGCTTAGTAATTAGTATTTGTAATTAACAGTAATCCTATTAATTACGGTGAGTACTTGCAAATATAAATATACATATATGCAAATATAAGTATATACATATATATACACAAACTTTGCTGCCCACGCTTTAGTCCACAGATCATGATCAGTGACCAACCACGTGACATTTCGAGGTCTGTCACAAATGGTCACTGCGCTTCCATTATTCAGTTCACACCCAGACAACAAAACATACAGTGGTACAGTCTCCTTTTCTCCCAGTGACATTTTATAAACATGAATTTAAGAAAAGGAATTAAAGTAACTGATTATAAAAATAACTGATCTGATAATCACAAGGCTGTACATTGGCCAAAAAAAAACCAAACAAACTGAAAATGAAACAAAAAACCAAAAAGTGATAGTGCAATAACAGACTTTGAACAGGCAAGCACTGTTCAAACTACTCTTTATACATGTAAGTTTCCTACAAGGAAATAAAACCACTTGAATCCTCCATGTTTCTAACATTTTAAATTAGTATACTAAATATGTATTAGTTCTGCCATATTCCTCATTTTCCTATATATTTATGACATGCAGTAAGAGAGTATTACTTAATGACTTGGCAAAAGTTTTTAAAGGTCACTGAAAAATTGCAGTTTGTCCTATTGATCCTTAAGAAGCTGTCATGATTTCAGCTTGCAGGGTTATCTTTCTAGTCCCACACAACTGAGTGTCTGATGGATGTAACTTATTGGTATATCTTTGTATGTATACTTCATATTTCAGTTTAGCATGACATGAAAGTCAAATAATAATTATTTTCCATCAGGATTTTGAAATCGTTACTCCATTTGATCCTGGCATCTCTTGCTGCCGGTGGGAAGTTTATTTTCACGCGTCATTCCTTTAAAGGTCATCTTTTCTCTCTTGTACTTTTCTCTTATTTGATTGAGGGACTGAGTGATTTTGCTTTTTATTTTTAAATAGCTATACATTTGCAGACAGTTGTAAATAGTGTAATGAGGTACTATATCCCCTTCTCCTGGTCTCTCAGTGGTTTCACCATACCTAATGCTAGTACAATATCAACATTAGGAATTTGGTATTGAGACAATGTGTGTGCAATAGCTGTATGCCATGTAACACTTGTGTAGATTTGCATAATCACCACAGGAACCCAGATACAGAGCTGGTCCACTGCCACAAAGATATCCCTCATTACATCATTTTATAGTCACACCAACATATTCCATCACTAACTCCTAGCAATCATGAATCTGTTCTCTAAAATATAATCATTTAAAGACTGCTCTATGAATGTTTTTTAAATTATGACTGTTTTTTAAATTAAAATTATTGGGGTGACATTGGTTAATAAAATTATGTAGATTTCAAGTCTACAGTTCTGCAATACATCATCTATATAGTGCATCGTGTGTTCACCACCCAAAGTCAGATCTCCTTCTGTCACCATATATTTGATCCCTTTCTCCTCTTCAGCCACTCCCCTCCCCCTCTCCTCTCTAGTAACCACTAAACTGTTGTCTGGGTCTATGAGTTTTGTTTGTTTGTCTTGTTCATTTTCTTCTTTCGGTTTTATATCCCACATATGAGTGAAGTCATATGGTTCTCAACTTTTTCTGCCTGACTTATTTTGCTTAGCATGATAACCTCAAATTCCATCCATGTCGCAAATGGCAGTATTTCATCTTTTCTTATGGCTGAGTAGTATTCCACTGTATATATGTGTGTGTGTATACACACACACACACACACACACACACACAAAGACACATCTTCTTTATCTAATCAACTCTCAAAGGACACTTCATTGTTTCCATGTCTTGGCCACCATGAATAATTCTGCAATGAACATAAGGATATATATTTTTTTACAGATAAACATTTTCAAATTTGGGGAGGTAGATATCCAGAAGAGGGATTGCTGGATCATAAGGTAATTCTATCCATAATTTTTTGAGGACCCTCCATACTGTTTTCCATAGTGGCTGTACCAATATACATTCCCACCAACAATCTATGAGGTTTCTTTTTCTTCGCAGCCTCTCCAACACTTGTTATTACTTCTCTTATTGATAATAGTCATTCTAACAGGTGAGAGGTGGTATCTCATTGTGGTTTGGATTTGCATTTCCCTAATAGCTAGTGAAGTTGAGCATATTTTTCGTATGTCTGTTGGCTGTTTGTCTTCTTGGGAGAAGAAGACATACAAGGTCCTTTGCCCATTTTTTAATTGGGTTGTTTGTTTTTTTGTTGTTGAGTTGTATGAGTTCTTTATATATTTTGGATATTAGTCCCTTATCAGAATCATGGTTTGCAAAAATCTTCTCACATTCAGTTGGTTGCCTCTTTGTTTTGTTGATAGTTTCTTTTGCTATGCAGAAGCTTTTTAGTTTGATATATTCCCATTCATTTATTTTTGCTTTTACTTCCCTTGCCTTTGAGATCAAATTCATAAAATCCTCTCTAAGATCAAGGTCCATAAGTTTAGTACCTATGTTATGTTTTATTCTAAGCAATTTATTATTTCAGTTCTTATGTTTAAGTGTAGATCCATTTTGAGTTAATGTTGGTATGTGGTGACAGACAGCAGTGTAGTTTCATTCTTTTGCACGTGGCTTTCCAATTTTCCTAGCACCCTTTATTGAACAGGGTTTCTTTTCTCCATTGTATGTTTCTGGCTCTCTTGTCAAAAATTATTTGACCGTATGTATGTGGGTTTATTTCTGGGTTCTCAATTGGAGATCAACTGCAAAAAGAAAGCAGTAAAAGCCACAAATACGTGGAGATTAAACAACATGTTACTAAAGAATGGCTGTGTCAAAGAAGAAATAAAAGGAGAGATCAAAAGATACATAGAAATAAATGAGAAGGAAAATAAACATATCAAAACTTTTGGGATGCAGCCAAAGCAGTAATAGGAAGAAAGTTTATATCATTACAGGTGTCGTGCAGGGCGGCCTGCGGGGCCTCTGTTCCCACTCCCCACATAAGAACTCAGGATATGGCTAGGCCAAAAAGGAACACCACGGAGCCATAGGTAGGGGAGTCAGACCACTATATTCTCTCTGGCGGCCGGGCAAGACACACGCAGTAGTAGCCACACGATCCGCATACCGCCATTCACTTCTCTGCCTGCCAACCAACCAACCAATCAATGCAGCCCGCAGTTACATCAGTAGCCAATTGGTTAACCGGTTACAGCTGATGGCCAACCAGTCACAGTTGATGGTCATTCACTACCGGAGCCAGCACCTCCCCACGCGAGGCCAAGAGCCTGGAAACTGCTCTCTGTCCCCACAACAGGTCTATCTCAAGAAACAAGAAAAATCCCAAATAAACAACCTAACGTGGTTGAAGTGGTGACTTCAATATCCACTCTGAATTCTCAACATCTTTTTCCCATCATATTGGAACTTAATATTCTCAAATCCCACCACCTTTCATTTCCCCATCTCAAGAACATTGTTCTTAAAGAACTGAAAAAAGAAGAAAAAATGAAGCCCAAAGTCAGCAGAAGGAAGGAAATAATAAAAATCAGAGCAGAATTAAATGAACTAGAGAACAAAAAGACAATATAAAAAACTAATGCAACAAAGAGCTAGTTCTTTGAAAAGATTAATAAAATTGACAAACCTCTGGTTAGACTCACTAAGGAAAAAAAGAGAAAAAACACAAATAAACAAAATCAGAAATAAAGGAGACCGTTTCGATGGATACCAGAAATACAGAAATACAGAGGATCATGTAAGAATACCGTGAAAGAATATATGCCACCAAATTCAATAACCTGGAAGAAATGGACAAATTTTTAGAAATATATAACCTTCCTAGACAGAATTACGAAGAACTGGAAAATCTAAATAGACAGATCAACAGTAAGGAAATTGAAACAATCATCAAAAACCTCTCCAAAAGCAAAAGTCCAGGATCAGATGGCTTCACTAGTGAATTCTACCAAACATTCAATTATTCAATATCTGTTCTTCTCAAACTCTTCCAAAAAATTGAAGAACAGGCAATGTTTCCTAATTCATTTTATGAGGCCAACATTACCCTGATACCAAAAGTTGGTAAGGATAATGCAAAAAAAGAAAACTGCAGACCAATATCTCTGATGAATACAGATGCAAAAATCCTAAGCAAAATACTAGCAAATCAGATACAATAATGCATTTAAGAGATTATACATCACAATAAAGTGGGATTCATTCCAGGGGTGCAAGGAGGGTTCAACACATGCAAATTGATCAATGTGATACATCACAGAAACAAAATAAAGGATAAAAATCATATGATCATATCAATAGATGTAACCTTTTGATATTTGCTTTTTGCATTCATTGTAATGCTTACTGGGGTCTTAATTTGCCCTTCTTTAGTGGCTAGTGATGTTGAACATCTTTTCAGTGCTTATTTGCCATGCATATATCCTCTTCAGTGAAATATCTCTTCATGTCTTTTGCCCATTTTCTGACTAGTTTATTTTTACAGTGGATTTTGAAAGTTCTTTGTATATTCTAGATAATTGAGTCCTCAGTCAGAAATGTGATTTGCAAATTTTGATTTTCCCTTCATTTCTGAAGGATACTTTCAGTGAACATAGGATTCTGGGTTCTTTTCTTTCAGCACTTAAAATGCATTGTTCCACTTCTGGTTTTGATAGTTTCAGATAAGAAATCCACCTCCATCCTAATTGTTTTTCCCAACATGCAATTTGTCATTTCTCACTGCTTTCAAGTTTTTTTTTTTGTTTTGTTGTGTTTTGGTCTTCAGTTTTCAGATTTTTTACTGTAATGTATTTTCTCATGGATTTCTTTGCGTTTATCCTGTATGGGGTTTGCTGAGCTTCTTAATTTGTATATTTATGTCATTTTTCACATTTGAGAAATTTTAAGCCATTATTTCTTGGAATACTTTCTCAGCCCCACCTTCTTTTGCTTCTTCTTTAGGGATATGATGGCATAAATGTTAGACCATCTAGGTGGTCCTTCAGTGTCCTGAGGTTGTGGGTTTGTTTTTTTTTTTCCAATCTGTTTTCTAGTCCAGTGGTTAGTTTCTACTCTTCATCTCCCTCTACTTATCAGAAGCATCTGATATCATTGTCCTTTCTCTCATTCCTGAAGTGCTTTCCCCTGATGACATTTCTCCTGGTTTTCCTGCCACATTGGGCAGCTCTGCCTTTGTCTTCTTTCCTGGAACTTTCTCATCTTTCCAACTGTTGTTATACATCATAAGTGTGTGATTTTTAACTCTTCTTTTTTTCAATCTACATTGTCCCAGTTATAGTCTCATGACTTTTTATAGAAAAAACCTAAACAATGCCTAAATTTAGATTTCCAACCCTGGTCTCTCTCTAAACTCCAGACTCATCTGAGACCTCTCAACATCTGCATTTAGATGACAATAGACCCAACAACTCTTTTTTCCACCTCCTGTCTTAAAACTATAGCCCCTGATTCACTATTCTCCTTTCCATCGCTACTCCAGTCACAACACATGGTGACTTCAATATCCACTCTGAACTCTCGATATCTTCTCCCCATCACATTCTCAAATTAACATTCTCAAATCCTACCACCTTTCATTTCCTCCATCTCAAGAACACCAATTACTTCCTCAATCACTGATCCTATGACTCATATTTACCTTATCCATTCACACACATTATGCTGTAAATTGGCAACACCTGGAACACTCATAAAGAAAACCGTTTACCTCCCACTTGAACAACCCTCTCCCTTGCTACAGCCCCGCCATGTTATCTATGTCAGCATGGTGGTGTCACCAGGTCATTGGAAAATAATGCCAGCCCCTGTCAGCACCATTTCCTTACCTGTCTTCCTGTCATTTACATACCTCCCCAAAGCTCTCTGTCTTCTCAGAGGATGGGAGCCCCAGATTCCCGACACTTCTCTTGACTCTGTCCCCTGCCTTTAATCTCTAGGCTAGGGTGAGGATAGGACATCAATCTCCATGCTGGTGACTCTTCTGGAACTCTACTGCCCAGGCCCACTGTTGTCCTCTGATGTCACTCTTTTCAGTTACATACATAGACACTTTTTTTTCCTTGGGTCTCTGCATCACTCAAAAATCAATCCAGTTCTGAGGTCATGCCTTCTGATGTTTCCCTTGTTGACTACAATCTGCCTGCCCATCCACCTCTCCCCAGTTCTTCTTCACCTGCTTTCTGTCCCCATAAATATCACCCAGTTTTTCATCCTGCAAGTCCCTCCTGAAATCATTTTGATCTCTATACTCATATACAGCTCCAAATCCCTGGCCTTCCTGACATTTTTCCATTCCTGCCTGTCAAGCACCAGCACTGGATAAGCTATCACCTGGTTTCCTCTCACCCCCCTCCTGGCCCATACATCATGGAGGTGGGAAGCTGTGTAACTGTGTGCCTTGGATCCTTGACAAATCAGTCCTTACTAACTTCCCCTGGCCCCTCAAGGCTGCTGCACAACCCACTTCTTCATCCTTCACTGGCGTTCCAACAGATTCCCCCAGCAGCTGTTCCCAATCTTCCTCCTCTCCCCAAGTTCACATACCCACCCCCATTTCCTGAACTCACAACAGATGAATGCACTTCATAATTTATGGAGAATTTTATCCGATAATGACGTTCTCACCTTCTCTCCCCTTTTCCTCAGAATGTCTCTATCTTGCCCCCATGGGTCTTTATTGAGAAATATTCTTCCTCTTTTCAAGACAAACTTCTCCCCCTGTACTCTGGATCCCTCCCTTTCCTGATTCCTTCTTGACCTCTTTCCATTTTCCTGTCTTATAACTTCTTTTCAATTTTTTTCACTTTATTGAGGTATAATTGATATAAAAATGCACACATTTAATTTATACATTTTGATGACATTGGACATATGCATACACTTGTGATACCATCACCACAACTAAGGTACCAAGGCACAAAAAATATACATCAGTTCCAAGAATATTTCCTTAGCTTCTTTTTTTTCCTTCTCCTTTCTCTTTCTTTCTTTCTTTTCTTTTCTTTCTTTCTTTCTTTCTTTCTTTCTTTCTTTCTTTCTTTCTTTCTTTCTTTCTTTGAACACTTAACATGGGAATCTGTCCTCTTAACATATTTTAAAGAATACAATATCATATGTCAACTATAGGTACTGTTGTATAACAGATCTCTAGGACTTATTCATTTTGGATAATAGACTCTATACCCATTGAAAACCAATTCCCCATTTCACCCTCCCCCAGTCCCTGGCAATCACCATTCTATTCTCTGCTTCCAAGAGTTTGACTATTTTATTTATTTATTTATTTTTTTAAAGACTTTTTTTTTTTAATTTATTTTTAATTTATTGGGGTGACAATTGTTAGTAAAATTACATAGATTTCAGGTGTGCAATTCTGTATCACATCATCCATAAATCACACTGTGTGTTCACCACCCAGAGTCAGCTCCCCTTCCATCACCATACATTTGATCCCCCTCACCCTCATCCCCCACCCCCCAACCCCTTTACCTTCTGGTAACCACCAAATTTCGTCCCCCAGATTAATTTTCAAGAGTTTGACTATTTTAGATAGCTCATATATGTGGGATGATGCAGTATTTGTCCTTCTGTGATAGGCTTATCTCACTGAGTATAATGTTCTAGGTTCATCTATGTTGTTGCAAACAGCAGGATTGTTTTTCTTTTTTAAGGCTGAATTACATATATAACATATTTCTTTGTCCATTCATCTGTTTTGTACATTTAGGTTGTTTCCAAATCTTGGCTATTGTGAATAATGCTATAATGGATGTGGGGTTGCAGATATCTCTTCAAGGCCCTGATTTCAACCCCTTGGGTCTATACCTAGAAGTGGGATTGCTGGGTCCTATGGCAGTTCTACATTTAATTTTTTGAGTAATCTCCATGCTGTTCTCCACAGTGGCTGCACCATTGTATGTTCCCACCAACAGTGTATCATAGTCCCAATTTCTCCACATCCTTACCAACACTTGTTTTCCTTTGTTTTTGATAATAACAGTCCTAGCAGGTATGAGGTGCTATGTCATGTGGTTTTGACCTTCATTTCCCTGATGATTAGTGACATTGAGCACCTTTTCATGGACCTGGTGGTCATGTGTACGTCTTCTTTGGAGAAGTGTCTATTTAAATCCTTTGCCAATTTTGTAATTGGGTTATTTGACTTTTCAGTATTGAGTTGTAGGAAATTCTTATATATTTTGGATATTAGCCCCTTATCAGATAGATGGTTTGTAAATATTTTTTCTCATTTCATAGATTACCTTTTCACTTTGTCGATTGCTTGCTCCTTCTTTCCCTTTTTAGTTTAATATAGTCTCACTTGTCTATTTCTGTTTATATTGCCTGTGCTTTGGGTGTCCAACCCAAGAAGGCATTACCAAGACCAATGTCAAGAAGTTTTCCCCCATGTTTTCTTTGCAGAGTTTTGTGGTTTCAGTTCTTACATCCAAGTCTTTAATCCTTTCTGAGTTGATTTTTGTGTGTAGTGTAAGAGAAGTGTCCAATTTCATTCATTTACATGTGGTTGTCCAGTTTTCCCTACACCATTTGTGGAAGAGACTATCCATTCCCATGGTGTGTTCTACCTTGTAACATCTCTTCTTTCACAAAACTCACAATAACTGAGTTTATTCACTTAAGTTAGAATATTTCTTCAGCCTTATTGCCTTTCAAATTCCAACCCAATCTCCTTCCATGTTTCCCTCATGATTGTAAAGCTGAATAGTGAATTGTGCCATCACCACTTCCCACCTTGCCCTGCATTCGCCCTGGGCCCACGGCATTGTGTCCCAGCTCCACACCCACTGAGGAGGAGGTACAGTGGCCCCTTCATGGGTCCCTTTCTCTTTGCCTCCTCCACAGTGTTACACAGTAATTTCCCAAGTCTCAGTTCCCCTGACATTTCCAGTGCAGGCTCTCCTCCCTTCTCACATCAAACAAACCTTGGTTTTCTCTCTGGAGATCTCTAGAATTCTGCCCTTGACCTCCTCTCTTGCTACATGTCAGCTGTGATTCTCAATGGGGGAAGCACAGCCCTTTAAAACTGGGGCACTTCTGAGAGAAAGACGTGCCACTAATAACTATGTAGGACAATAGGTGTCAAGCAGGACCATGCTGGTCGCCCTACCTATACGGGCTGCTGCTAGTACCTGGGGTTTGTTTAATCCGATTTGATAAGACACAGAAATGATTGTCATGAAGGAAGAAGGTTGTTATACTCACAGATCCCTAGAAACAGGAGGTGCAGCTTGCCCTGCAGAGTCATATGGGAAGCCCCAGGGTCAGTCGGGAGGCAGAGGGAGAAGGGAAACTGTGGGCAAGAGTCTATATTGTGGTTTCCGTGGGAAAGAGTGGGCAAGGCAAGGTGAGCAGATTGGCCAGTTTGAATAATTTCAGCAGCCTCTGGGGCACAGGGGTGTCCCTAGTTGTCTGGTACTTGGCCCTGGAGTGATTAGGGCAGGTGAATAGTGACCCAAAGTGTGAAGCCAATAAAGGAGGTGGTTGAGGTGCAGTGGTTGGCTTGCACTTGAAAAGCACAACCTTGGGTGAGTTGTTTAGGATCTTCAGGAATTGGCTAGTCCTGGGAGGGGCAAGTCCCCAAGATGTCAAAGCATCAAACCACAGAAGATAGAGACATGATTAATACAGGGATCTCTCAGAGTCACTGAAGAGACTTTTCTAAAAAGTACGTGCTGCACCCTCACGCCCCTCACACCTCGCAGGGTAAGCATGACTGCCTTAGTGAGCCAGAGTTGCTTATGTGTGTGCCATATCCCTCACGTGTGTGAGAAAAGGAAACGTGGGGACCTCTGCTGTGCACACCATCACCCTGACCCCCACCGCTTATGCTGACTTGACTCCCCTAAGACCTCAATCCAAATCCGTACCGTAACCTCAGGATCCCCTGTAGTCCCCAATGGGAGTTCACCCTGCTGCCTGTTACTGCAGGTACTCCCAGTTGTTCCTTCGCCTGGGACTCTTTCTACCCCACTGCCACCTACCAAACACCCAGCTTTCGTTCAAGGCCGCGTTAAAATGCTGTTTCCTGGGAGCTCACCTCAGTCACCCTCTGTCAGGCTGGGCCCGGCAGCAGTTAACAGCCCCTCCCACACGTCCTCAGCCTGCCTCCTGTCATGCCCATCTCTCCTGTCATGTGTGAGCTTCTTTTCTGCTCATGGGGGAGGGGTGGGGCCGGGAGGTGGGATGGGGGCAGCCACACTGCTGAATACAGATGCTCTCAGATTGAATTCTGCCGCATCCCCCAGAGTGATGTATGTGTGTTGGTGTGCCAATGTGTTGCTCTTGGGCAGCAATATTTAAACAACAGAAACCTTGGGGAAACATGATGTCTTAGCTAGTGTTTCCCATGACATGTTACCGGGAAAACGGGCTTCCTGGGGTGATAACGGGCAGTATGCAGAATACACAAGTGTGACTCTGGATTAAACAAAGCTACAGTTTCTCTGAGCTGCAACACTTCTCACAGCTTTAGATACCAAGGAATCTTTACTAAAGACAATCCTCGCAAGGGCAGGCACAGAAAGTTCAAGGGTTTTTTTTTGTTTTGCTGTTTTGTTTTGTTTTGTTTGTTTTGTTTTTGCAACTTACTTGGACTTTTTTTCTCAGCCTTTTGTGTCTGGTGGTTTTGAAAAACCCCCCTTTAGTCTAAGAGAAATGTTGTCAGGAGGCTGTGTGGCCATACGTAAGCAGGTGGGTCCTCCATCATCCTGTCTGTCACATCAGCTGGACCATCACCTATTTCACTGGCGTGCAATCATCCCCAGCCTCCAATTAAGGTGACCTTTGTCCAGAGAAATTAATATGTCCCATCTGCTCCTTCTCTCTGGTCACCCCCAGGACATAAGCTAAGCCAGCCCTGTCCCCTCACCTTCACTCCAGTCAAGCTAATCAGCTTGCAGTTCCCTGAATGCAACATGATGTTTCTTGCCTCTACCCCTTTTCTCACACTACTTGCTTCAACTGGAAAACAAACCAGGTATGACAATTAAGTTCGTGAACTCATCCTAGAAAAAGTGCTACATACCTCACTGCTAAATATCACTACAGTCACCTTTGAGGTAATCCCCTTGGAAAGCTATGCACTGATGCCAGTGCCTAGTCCACCCTTCAAAACAATTTTGGAACTCTTTTTCTGGAATGGCCATCACAGCTGTTATCGTATTACACTTAATGTCCTGAATGTCATCAAAATGTCTTCTTTTCAATATTTCTTTTATTTTTGGGTAAAGAAAGAAGTCACTGGGGGCGAGGTCAGGTGAGTAGGGAGGGTGTTCCAATACAGTTATTTGTTTACTGGCTAGAAACTCCCTCACAGACAGTGCTGTGTGAGCTGGTGCATTGTTGTGATGCAAGAGCCATAAATTGTTGGTGAAAAGTTCAGGTCGTCTAACTTTTTCATACAGTCTTTTCAGCACTTTCAGATAGTAAACTTGGTTAACTGTTTGTCCAGTTGGTACAAATTCATAATGGATAACCCCTCAGGTATCAAAAAAGGTTAGCAACATCGTTGCAACAAGTTCACGAACTTAATTGTCTGACCTCATATACAGAGGGTGCCAAAACAAAGTATACACATTTTAAGAAAGAAAAAAACTATAACAAAATTATGCTGACTGTAACCATTTTGAGCATCTCTTGTAATTGCAGAAGTCAAATGTGACTTGCGTTCATCTTTTGTTATTGATATATGCTGAGTATTACAATTTTAATACAGTTTTTCCCTTTCTTAAAATGTGTACACATTTTTGGGCACTCTCTGTATATAAAACCTGATATATATAACCACATATACACATGTAACCATACATATGAAGTTTGAAATGCACATGTATTAGGACCTACATAAGAAAGAGAGACAAAGTGGACAAAGGAGACACAACAGGGCACATTAATTCCACTATGGATCCATGTTACCAACATCTCAAATGTCCTACATTTCAAACCTCCCATGTTTTCTCTTGTCAACCTGCTCTCCTGCCCTCTAAAATGACTATTTCTAACCTCCATTCTCTTATAATCTCCCACTGCCCACACTCTCCCTCACTCCAAGCAGACGACCCTATTCCTACCTTCCAGAAGGAGCTCTCATGGTGATATAAAGTCCCCATTGGAGCTTGTGAGCCCAGCCTGGCTCGCCCTCAGCTCTTGCCCTCCTCCACCCTCACCCATCCAGCCACCTCGTCTTCTTTCAGGTCCTCCAACACAGCCCCCTCCCCACACCCGCACCAGACGCCTGCAGGATGCTGGGTCTCTTCTGTTTGGTAGCCCAATTTCACCCTCAGCAAAGTTTCTCTCACTCATCCTGCAGATGTCAGCTCAAACCTCACCGCTCTCATGGCACTTGTCCCGAACCCTGAGAATAGGTCTGGTTCCTCTGCCATATGTTGTGCTGGCACCTTCTTCTTTCCATACCTCTCATCTGTTCAAATAGTCAGTATGAAATTTTTAAGTATATACATTTTAATCTTCCTGATGAGTTTGAAAACACCATGTGAATAGGCACCATACCTACTTTTGCTTATTAGGTTGCCCTTGACACTTAGGAAATGCTCAATAATATTTACTAAGTGAAAGAAAGGAAGGGGGAAGAAAGAGTAAGTGAATGAATGAATGAAAGTTTAAAATGCCCGTATTGGAGAATCTTGACCTGATAAGAAATAGTTGTGGCTTGGCAAAGACTTCCTCCTTGGTCAAACTAGATTTCAAGGAAATCTAGTCAAGTTCCTCATTCCTGCACCCCGCCCACCAATATCTAATCAAGTTAGTTCCTCTCACTAATTTTCTGTCCACTGATCCTTCACTCTGCCCTTTGGCTATAAATCCCCAGCTATCTTTGCTCGGTTGGAAGTTGAGCTCAGTTCTACGTGGTAGTCTCTCTTTCCTACTTCAATAGTTCAAATACAATGTGGCTTGCTGTTTTTAACAAATGTCGGTGACATTTGTCTTTGACAGACTTCCAGTGTGCACACATAGACCTCTTGCCTTTCCCGCTACTGCCTTGGCATTCCAGGTTGTCATCTTTACATTTGTAAAATGGACATGCTGCCCACTCAAATATCCAAGCAAGGGCTTTTGTGAAGGGTCAGGAGGCCTCTCACAATGTGGTGTGTACCAGCCAAGCCACCTTGATTGGAGTTGATTTTTCAGTACTTCTTTCTGAATGAACACATGTCCTCCTTCATCTTGCCAGAATTGAGGCTGGGCCCACACAGCTGCAGCAGCAAAGTGTTACCAGTGTAAGTTTATCCTCTTGGCCCTGGGGCTGCCAGAATCAAAGGTGACTTCTCTAGAATAGGACCGATCCTACTGGGTACTGGGGAGAAGAAAGGGAGTGACCACTGGCCCAGGAGCTACAGGCCATGCTAGAGGCTCTATGCTATGCCCTCTATCCATACTCGTTCAATCCTGACAGAATCTCCTTACGTAGATGTTATCACTGCTCCATAGCTGAGTGCTCAACCACGTGGCCTCTCTCTTCACGTGGCCTCCCAGTACTAACTAGTCTAGCCCAAGCTTCTTCATAGCATGGTGCTGGCTTCCCCAGGAGAAGCAAAAGCTGCCAGTCTTCTTAGGGGCAGACCCAGGACTGGCTTAGAATTGTCACTTTATCCACATTTTATTGGTCAAGGCAAGTCAAAAATCCACCTGAGTCAAGGTTCTGGGGATAGATAATACTCGGAGAGCAGAGCAGTGTACAGGGAGGGGAGGAATTGAGGGTCGCCATCTTCAGAGACCACTGACTGTTGACCCTGAACCTGGAAGTTCTGCCTTGGGAAGGAGCTCCTGGTAAATGTCCTGCTCGCCAAGGCTAGGAAGTTGCCTTGGTCCCTTCTGTGGGATCATGGGTAGGAAGTGCATTGCACTGCAGATCTGGGCTCCGTGCAGAGGCTGACAGACTTGGATAAGGATGAGAAGATTCAGTACTGAGGTCCAGGACAAATTTACACTTGCTCACAGTAAGCCTGCATGTCACAAATCCAAGACGGCCCTGGAGAAGGAACGGTGGCTTTTTAATGCCCTCGGTCTGCCTAGCATTGGGCCACCGAAGGAGGCTGGGGACCTGCAGAAACGGCTGTGCTTGCTGGTGAGGCTGACTGGGTGTGGGGGACTTATCAGACTCCAAACCTCACCTTCCAAGCTCCCAGAACGGAGCCTCGGAGGGAAAAACACCTCCTGGTTGTTCTCATTCCCCAGACGGCTGTGTTTTTATGATGTGTTAAGTTTGGGGGGGAAAAAAGAAAATTCCTCCAGCTGTGGAGTTATCCCAGCTGACAGCTCTGCGGGCGGTGATTTATGATCTGCTGAGTGCCAGCAGCGTGCTCAGCTCCAGAAGGGCCTGTGAGGGGGAGGCCTGCCCAGGGCGCTGCACTCCTCGTCGCAGGTAAGACCTCCATTGAGACCCTCCAGGTTGAAGTTTCTTTCTGTGGGTTCATGCTCTCCATGTGCTGGATGTGTCTCCAGGCCCATGCGCTATTGGCCTGCTGCTCCTGTGACTGTGAGAGGTTAATGATCCGTTAGAATGTCTCGGAGGATGGTCTTGGTTCCTGGAGATTCGCTGGCTTCAGCAATGGCCTCCCAAGCTGCAAGCCCTGTGGGCAGCTGTTCCTGGCCTCAGACCCCTACCTCCTTCCCCCTCTCAGTGAGAGGGGTGAGAAGGGCCTTGTCCCAGAGGCTGACCTGGTGACTTCAGAGGAGACTTTGTTTGCCAGCTCCCCCATTTCCACTGGTTTGCTTTCCACAGGAGGCAGAAGGCTGTGCTAGCGGAGAAGACTTCCCCGCAACCAACGGGGTGGTTTGAACTAGTTAGTTATGGGGTGAGGAGCCATACCAGGCATCTGAGCACAGTTACCTCTGTGCCCTTTAGAGAGAGGCCGTGCAGGAGGGGCATGCCCAGTGACCACTGCCTGTACACATGGGGGGGGATGCAGTGGGAGGGTGACGGGGTAGGGCGGGGCTGAGAGGAAGGCAACCATGTAGATGTGGTTCTAAAGGACCTCAGCAAGGCCGGGTCCGAGGGCCTTCCACTGGCCCTCCTCGATAGCACATAGTCCACCCTTGAAAGCTCACCAGCAGATCCCTCACACCGTGGAAGCTTTCTGTGACTCTGGGTCAGTTTTGACTGAGACAGGTAAGCAGCCGGAAGTGGTGAGAACTGGGGCTTCTGGTCCTGCTGCCTGTGTCAGGGACATAGAAGTCACCGGAGCCAAACCATAGGTGCTGGGCTCAGAGCAGCTCTGCAGCGGGAGTGCTGCTAGCACGGAAGCAACAGGTGCACACAGGAAGTGCCAGGACAGCGTGTTTCTACTCAATGCGAGGCTCATTTTCAGCTCCAAATCCAGGCAGAAAATGACTCCAGCAAGAGAACTTGAATTCCCATACACACTACACACACATGACGCTCACCTTTTCTCATCCCTGTCCACAGGGGGACCCTGAGCCCCACCAGGGGAGCTGAGGGTTGAGGTGGAGGGAAGAGAACCACAGTGCTGGCTCGGAGGGTAATTGCATATGGCAGAGCTTTCGTCTCCAAACAAGGACCAATAAGCCTCTCGGGGTTACTGTGAGCTTCAAGAGAGGTGATTGGCGGAAGTTTCTGTGATCTGCTGTGATCTTGTTCTGCTGGGAAGCATGGACCTCATGCCCACGTGGCTGGCACCACTGTCCCTGACAAGTCACACAAAGTACAGGCATTCAAGTAATACTTAGAGTTAGGGTGAAGTCTTTCTGCTGCCCATTCTGATAACATTTATTTATTCACTCATTTAACCAATTTTTCTGGGTCCCAGAAAATACAGTAAGCGCTGATAATACAAAATGAATATGGCAAAGTTGGAACTATGTTTGATCAAGGTTATTCCAGGGGTAAATACAGGAAGACCTCAGAGATATTGCAGGTTCGTTTCAAGACCACCACAATAAAGCTAATAGCTCAGTAAAGCAAGTCACATGAATATTTTGGTTTCCAGTGCATATAAAAGTTATGTTTACACATACTATAGTCTGTTAAGTGTACAATAATTTCATTATATATAAAAACAAAAAAACAATGTACATACCTTAATTAAAAAAAAAATACTTTATTGCTAAAAAAAAATGCTAACCATTGTCTCAGCCTGCTGGAAAAATGGCACTGATGGACTTTGTAAAAAGTGCAATAAACTGAACTGCAATAAAATGAGGTATACCTGTAGTGAAATTATCACCCCAACAATAAACTTTTGAAATTGTGGTGTTTTTTTCTCAGGTGAGGGGGTGGATTTTTGTTAAGAAGAAATTCACCTGGATAATAAGAAAATAAGTTTTGAGAGGAGATGTGCCCTGCCTGGTGCTGACCTCCTTTTGTCTGAAGGGAACGTGGGTTAGAAGAAGTTAGTATATGACCGAGAAAGAGATGTTTGAAAGCTGAACCCAGTGGGTAGGTCCCAACCTAGTGGCCAACGGCCAGGAACACAGGAATGGCAAGTGTTCAACAAGCATCAAAATGTCTCTGGCCCAGGGAAATCTTTAGGCTGAGGGGACCTCAGATTCTTACTAATATCTGTGAAAGGATGAACAGCTGCTTCTCTTGAAAAGAATGCTGGGATCCTACTTTCTATTTTAGGAGGAGCCACACCCACAGAAGAGGACCGTGTGCATAGGGCCAGTGCGAGGTCAGAATAAACAAGCCCGGGCCATGTGAACAGTGGGTCACCCCAGCAGCAGTATTATGAAGGGGGCCTAGTGAGTCCCTATTTTGACTCAAGGATCATCACTTTCTCTCTTTTGTTCTAGTCCCATTGGTTTCTTCTTTCTTTCTTTCTTCCTTCCTTCCTTCCTTCCTTCCTTCCTTCCTTCCTTCCTTCCTTCCTTCCTTCCTTTCTTCCTTCCTTCCTTCCTTCCTTCCTTTTCTTTTTCTTCCATCATTTTTTATTGGTTTCAGGTGTACAAAGTAACATAATAGTTAGACATTTACACCCCTCACAAAGTGATAATCCCCCTCCACCCCCGTTCCCCAAGCTACTATCCCTCTAACATCTTATATACCTATCTTCCTTATGCTACACTCCACCTCCTGTGACTATATATATATATATATATATATACCCACTTATAGTTGACATACAATATTATTCTACTTCAGCTTCAGGTGTATGCCATATTGGTCATGCATCTACACAGTCTATGAAGTGATCCCCTTGATAAGGCCACCATTGGTTTCTTATTTCACATCGTTCTCAGTGAGTGAGTTGTCCCTGGTCAGGTTCCAGGATGAGCAGCCTCTGAATCACATGCTCACCTTTATCATCAGCACCTTCTCCAGCTCCCTGAGACACACAGGATAGGGGGCTTTAAAATATTTGGGCAACTGCACACATGGAGAGCAGAATCCTGCAGCTGACATGCACTGTGACTGATTTTATTTTTAACCAGTAATCTTTGGTTTATTTGCTATTGGCAGACGCTGCTTAGCCAAACAGAAATTCCGAACTTCAGAAAGGTTGGCTTAACAGAAATTTCCCAAAATGCCTTACACAAACAGTAACAGGAGTGAAAATGGTGATTATACATTCATTATTGCTAGTTAGCTTCTCTTGAAAAATGGCCTGCTGAGAGAATGGGGCCAAAGGTGTCATTCCATCTGTCGAGTGTTATCTACTTAACAACTGTCAGCAGCACTGCATAATGAAAATTCAGCATGTCTCTTCACATTGAGCGGACTGCTCCTGAGGACCCTCTATGACAATACTTAAGCTTGGCCCTGTAGTGGCACTCAGTTTCTCTAAAAGCAAAAGAGCATTTGTGATTGTGGCAGGCTGCTTCACCAAAACACTAGGAAAATGCATCATGAAAATAAGATTTTGCATTCATTCATGCATTCAGACATATGAACTACTTGAAAATGAGGAGCAGGGACATGCACAAAGTACAGTGTTGATAAGAACATGTTTAGAAATGATAGAACTAAGTCCAAGCTGCTAGTTGACCCAGCACCAACACCAGCATTTAGCCTTAGCTGGGAGACAGAGGGCTTCCTTTGAAAGGGGAATGACCATGAAAGCCATTCAAAGATCCTACAGGGGAGGAAACAAACACCAGGCAGCTCAAGAATACTCACTAGGTTAAAATTATGGTTCCACAAAACAGGGACTAAAGGAGAAAGAGGCCCTCAAATAACAACAACAACAACAACAACAACAACAACAACAACAACAACAAGCAGGCAATAGGAGAACAAAAGGATGTTAAAAGTGAGTTGACACTGCTTGGGGGAAAATTCCTCTTCCTTAATCCAACCCAGCCCCCTTCTCCTTCTCAATGGTTGCACCATTAATCAGTTAAGTGAAACAATGAAATGTGCCCACTACATTTCTATGAGAATTTTGTTTTCAACACTTAATAGATTCCACCATGACAACATTCAGTGCTAAGAGAAATTAAATGCCTACAGAACCCTCCAAGTGAGGGAAAAATGCCACATGAATTTTATACAGAGCCAATATGTCATTCATGTATAAAGGCATTTTCAGATGTGCCAGAAATCAAGGAATATAGGACCCATGAGCTCATCTTGAAAAAACTATTTCAGAAGATGAACTCTTATCAACCTAATGGAATTTCTATATACCCCCTAAAGAGACAAAAAAAAGAAATATGTTGTTACATTCAGATGTTTAATTCACTTATTTTTCTTCCTACATTCACAACTTCAAACCAGAGGTTGTGAAGACATTTTGTACATGCAAGTTCTCTTTCAGGTCCTTCAGATGCTAATATGCTCACGTGCATGATGGAACTCAAAGAGGGGCGTGGGAAATGGATTTAGGAAGTATTTCCCAAACTTCTTTGCTTCTCTTATTGATTCTCTCATGGCAGTAGTTTCTGTGGAAATGCCTTAGTATTTCAGGATAATGTTCTCACGTCATAAACCAATGTCTATGGTACAAATAATACTCCAAAATATTGGTACTATGCGACATGGAAGTAATCACAATTTCTCTGTTCCAGTCACTCTCCATTCTTCTTTTCCTGAGGACATACTCTCTATAGGCACCCTGCTAGGTAACTGACTCAACAAGAATTAAGCACGGTTGGGCCTTCGAAGAGCTTGTAGGAAAGTCAGCAATAATTATATAATGTTACGTTTGTTGTAGTCGTGGTGGTACACTTACTGTAAGTGTCTAGAGGCAAAAGTGATTTAAAAAAATGTGCAATGTGCTTCCCAAATCTGCACCTATTTAAACTTTACTGACTTGGTAGAAGAGGGCCATGCGTGGGATATGACACTTCCCTTCGGCCCTACTCGGAAGGTGGGCAGTGGGGAAAGTGGAGGATTGCCGGGAGATGCACAAATGTCCACATATCTGGGTGTGGGCAACTGGGGAGCGTGTGCGTGAGAGTAAAAGGAAAGAGTGCATCTGTGTGACCTACCAGGAGTCAAAGTCACAATAAAGCCAGATTAGAGCAACACCAGCCTCCTGAGCCCGGGGACGCCCCTCCGCCCACAGAGCTGTTTAGGGTCTCCCCACTGTCTCCCATCACTACCTGGTCTTCTGGAGTTCTTTCCTGCTCCTCAGCGCAGCTACTCCCTTACGCTGCCTGGGGTCTTCACATTCGCCCCTCCCACACAGAAAACCCCCTTGGCCATAGGCACAGACCCAGTCCTGGTCTTTAGTGATGAGCTGAAGACTCTCTTCTTCTAAAACCACTGAGGAACCCCAACAATAGGGTATTCCCAGACTATTTGTCCTTATCACACTATTTTATTTGACTTGCTTTCACAGTTTATCATTCCTTCTACCCACCCTCAACTTGACATACTTTCCCTGAAGGTCTAGAGCCCAGGGAAATATGGGCCTCCCTTACAAATCCCTTACTCACGGTCCTTGGCTCTGTTAGGAGACTTGGCTGTCTCTTTATCCCCTGGACGACTCTTCCACACAACTTGGCCTGAGACGTTAGGGGTGGCCATTGCGCCCAAGTGCCATGGCAAATAGAATGCCATTTAGCTCTGAAGGCAGCAGTCAGTGCCAGCAGGCAGAGGTATTATGTCCCCGGAGAGGTCATTAGAACTTCCATAAAAAGAAGCGGCTCCCACAAGTATGCCAGCCCAGGGCATTCTGGGCAGGCCCCAGCAGGCCCTCGCTTCTCAGTGGCAATCCAGCTGGGACAGTTACTCAGAGACCCGCACACCATTTTGTTTTGTACGGGCGGTAATGCTCACACTCTTTGCCTCTTTGGTGCAGCCCTTTCTTGCAAATAGCTTTAATTGTTCCACTTGGTTTTCTGCTTCGTACAGGCAGAATGGCTGCAATAAGCACCTTAGCACTTGAATACTGTGCTGTTCAAGAGATGTATTTTCCTGGAGAGGAAAATATTGCTCACACGTGCATTTCTGTTTGGCTTGTGAAGTACCTTTCACATACATTGGGTTTCTAAGAGGATTGGTTCTGGATTGCTAACATGTCAGTGGTGACCCTGAGCAGAAAGGATACTGGCAGATAAATTCTAAAGTGCTCTATGGAGTATAATTAACCAAATCTCCTCCCTCCATATCTGAGAAAGAACTTAAGAATCAGCACCAGTGAGGAAGACGTGATCTCTTGCATTAAGTGATACTTAAGTTGTTTCCTTGAGGCTATTATCCAAGCCTGGTGGTGTGATGTACTCTGTTTCTCCATATCCACTCCCACTCATTTGTCGGAAGACAGGACAGTAGTAGTTGATTTGTAGGAGGGCGATAGTGTTTTATTATTAAATGAATGTCTACTATAAGTTTGTTGTAACTATCTGCTGACAGATTAAGGCAATTCCATTCTAGTCTTAGTTTGCTAAGAATTTTCTTTTTCAAAATCAAGAGTGGGTATTAAATTTTATCAGAAAATTATTTTCTGGATATATTATGCTATCCATAGGATTGTCTCTTTAATCCATTAGGAGAAAATGTAATGAATTGCATTCATTGATTTTATAATGTCAAACTGACTTGACATACCTAGAATAAACCCAACTTGGTCATGATATATTATGCTTTTTAAAGTTACAGGAAAATTTGTGAAAAGCTTGGAAATGGACCAAAAGGATTACTTGGTATTCTTAATGAAAAACAGGAATTTTCTAATTTTAGGTTTTCTGATTTTACGGGAACTGTGCCTTTCATAGTCTTTGAGCTATTTTACAACTCTGTAAATTGTAGATAATTGGTAGCAATGCAAATGATTCTTATCTGTAGACATGCAAGTTAATTCTGCCCAGGGGAGGGACAATTAATTCTTTTTCCTACCCTCTATGATAAAAGCCAGGTTTTCATCTATTTGTAAATGTCAGCATTAATGTGCGGTTTTAAATTCTTTCCCGTGAACTAGTTTATGAGTTCTCTCAATCAACTGATAAATAAAATATTTGATGTGTGTGTTTAATATTATGAGAGTCATAATTGTATTTTCTTTAAAAATTATCTTCTAGCAGTTTATTTCTGGAGTCTATCTGCTATACTTTGTTAAGGATATAAGAATACACGATCATGAGTGAAACTGACCTGTCATGTTCTCATAGTTTCCTTTATGGGTTTTGGTATCTACGTTATGCTAACTTTTTTCATTTCTTTCAAAGAATTGTATAAAATTGGAGTAATATACATACATATATATATAACTAGTTTTAGGTGAACTGAAACTAGTTAGACATTTACACCCCTCACAAAGTGATAACCTCTCTCCCCCAATATACTACCCCTCTGTTAAAATTCCATTGACTCTATTCCCTATGGCGCAGGGGATGCGGGAGAAGGTGAGGGGATTTGAAAGCACAAATTGGTAACCACAATATTGCCACGGGGATATGAAAAACAGTTTGGAGTACTTTCTAATTAATTATTTTGGAGAACTTGTCAGTGAAGGCCCCTGGTCTTAAAATTTTTATTGTGGAATGATTTAATTATGAATTAGTTTTTTCTGAAATTTTAAAACTGTGATAGTTTCCTATTTTTATTGTGTTCATTTATTTTTCTAGGAATCTGTCCATTTCAAATTTACTGGTATAAACAAATTCATAATATTCTCCCATTTCCTTTTTTTAAAAAGTCTCCAGATTATGTAATGAAATCTTTTTTTCCATTCTGCTATTTATTTGTGACTTCTTTCATCTGGGTCAGTGTTACTAGTTTTGATCAAGCTATATCCATTCTTCCTATTATATATTTGTTATCTATGTCATTAATTTCTAATCTGAACTCTATTCCTTCCTTCTACGTTAATTTTGCTGTTCTTTAACTTCTTGACTGATGCTTATTTAGCTTACTAATTTTGTCCTTTCTTTTCTGTGTATTTATTAATATAAATTCCTCTCTAAATACTGCTATATTGTCTCAAAAACTTTTTAAATGTACTATCATTATCAATTTAGAACTTATTTCAATGTTGATTGTAATTTTTCTTTGTCCTATTTATTTAGAAATATATTTTTAAAGTTCAAATACATGGGGCTTTCCCAATTATCATTGTTACTAATTTCTAGCATAAGTGCATTTGATTTAGGAAACACACTACATATGATTTCAATCTTTTGGAATAAATTGAAATTTGCTTTATGGCCCAGAATATGGTCATTTTTGATGTGTATGGTAGTATTATATGTGTCAAGAGAGCTTGAAAAACATTACAGTCTGCAGTAGTTGCGTGCAGTGCTCTCTATATGTTCTTCGGTCAATTGGGTACGTGATGTTCTTCCATAGTCTGATTTTTGCTTGTTTTTTGGCTTAAACAACAAACATTTACTTTCTCATACTTGTGAAGGTCAAAAGCCCAAGAACAAGGAGAGGCAGGGTTGTCCTCTCCTTGGCTTGTGGATAAATGTCTTCTCCCTGTAGTCTCACAGATTTTTGTCTGCCTATTCTGTTTATTACTAAGATAGGTTAAAATCCCCAACTATTATTTTGTATTTGTCTATCTCTTTATAATTTTCAATTTTTATATAATGTTTCATTTATTTTGTGAATATGATTTATATATTTTAAGGCACTATTAGCTGCATACAAATTTAAAATGGTCATATATTTCCAGGGAACCTCTCTAGTAATGAGTTTAGTCTGAATTCTATTTTGTTTAAAAGTGATATACTACACCAGCTTTCTTTTGATTAGTGTTTGTATCCTTTATTAGACACTTTCATTTTCAACATTTTTGAATCCTTATGTTTCAATAGTCTTTATCATTTACCTTGAGTATTTGATCCACTTATCACATTTTATAATTACTGATATCTTTGGGCTTCAATCTTCTTCTTATGTGCTTTTTATTTGTACCATTTTCTTGTGTTTTTTTTTCTTTCCTGCCTTACCCATGTTACCTTCTCTAAGTGTGGAAATTATACACTCTTTTCCTATTTTTTCAGTAGCCATAATAGAAATTATAAGAAGCATGTTAAAATTATCAAAATCTAATATTGATAAATTTATCCTTTTCTTAAATAATGCAAAGAACTTAGAACATTTTAAACCTATTCATATCCATCCTGACCAATATGCTTGTGTCATATGTATTTTAATTCAATACATGTATTTTAAACCCAACAAAATATTTAACCTATTCTCTGCTCTTAACTCACCTGGGATCATTTTCTGTCATTTTTGCTGTTAGAATTTCCTTTAGGTACTCTGCTGGAGACAAACTCTCTCAGTTTTGTTGTGTCTGAAAATGTCTTTATGTCACTTTCATTCTTGCAAGAATTAGAAACCAAATTATGGGTACTAGAGATGCTCAGTTTTACTGAGTTGGTTACTGTTTCTAGGCTAAGTTGACAAAAAGCATCTAGCTAGCTAGCTAGCTATCATCTATCATCATCTAGCCATCTATCATCTAAATACTTCCGAGTTCATACTGTAATTTCCAATTGAGGATAATGGAGTTTTTACTTAACTTCTGTATTATACTTGTATCTTTTTTCTTCCACATGGAGAGTGTTTACATTCAAAAGGACACAATATATGACTGAATTAGAATATCCCATAATTACTCACTTGCTTTACCCAACAACAGTATTAAAATAATAATTCAGTATTATTCTACCAATTATTATCAAAAACACTTAAACATTTTTTTGCCTAGACTATACTCATTCTCCCCCATTTTAAAATGATGATATCTAACTTGTTAGGTCATATAGTCATTTGCATACTACAGTTTTTGACTTTTAACTCTTTCATATTTCAAATATATATATGCATATATTTACAAGTATTAAATATAAAATATTATATATATTATATATAATTATATATATATATAAAATGTTATATATATATATATGTTTAATGCTTAGCATGTTAATGATTCTATAAGCATACTGATATTTGAGGTATGTTCTTTAGTAGATTCCCTTGTGCTAACACGAGGTATTGTTGTTTTCTTAATGGGAAGATTATATTTTTTCACCTCCAAATATGACATTGTTGAGTTTCTAAAAAATGTTCTTTATCACATTCATGTTTTAGATATTATGGCTGCATTAGATATATTTTAAGATCCCTTCTAATTCCAATTGTTTCATTATGAGGTCATCATTGCTTTTTGATTATGGCTGTAGAAAAACTGAGTACTTCCCTAAGCAATCCATCACCCCCACTGAATACCAGTGACCTGTTTTTACTTAATGGATACCTTCTAAATCTTCTGATTCAATTACTTGAACCTCAAGACAACACAGAAGAAAATTAATTCTTCCCAGGGATTAAGAAAAATAAAGTGGAAAATAAAACTTTTTGTTTTAGAACTAAGTGTTTTCCTTTGAGGTTTTTCACTAAAAATAAGTAATATTAGCTTTGAAAAGTAAATGTAAAGTTAATTAAAAATTCAATAATGTTTTAGACAGATTGGGGGGTAAAACGTCCAAAGAAAAATAAATTACTAAGACTTATATGAGGGAAGATCCAAGATGGCAGAGTAGATAAACACTGTACCTGTGTCCTTCCATAAACAGATTAAAATTACAACTAAATTATAGAACAAATAACCTGGAGAACCATCTGACGTCTAGCTGAAGAGAAATCCTATAACTAAAAATATAAAGAAGAAGCCAGGTTGAGACTGGTAGGAAGGGTGGATATGTGGAATGGGCCCCAAACCTCCCTGTGGCAGTTGAGAATCAGGAGGGATATCTCAGCCATGGAGATTTCCCCCCAGAAGAGCAAGGGATCCCAGCCCCACACCAGGCTCCCCAACCCAGAGTACTGGGGCTGGGAAAAGGAGCTGCCATAACACCTGGCTGTGGAAAACAGTGGGGATTCCGACCATCCAGCTGGGAAGGCAGGCTGCAGGAAACCCAGATTTCCTCTTACACAGCCAATACATAGACCCACTCACTTGCAGGCACTCACCTTGGGCTCCAGTAAAGGGAAACTCTAGGGGCCCTGGAGATATACAGCGGGCAGACTGAAGTGTGTGGCTTTGGGAGGAGGACTGCAGGACAGTCGACATTTCCCAGTGAGGGGTGCTCCTTCTGTGCAGCCAGCAGGCAGGTGCTGTTTTTCCTATGTAGACCCTGGCCGCACAGGCCAAATCTGAATCTGATTGGCCTGGTGAGCTCTGTTGCTGTGCCCTGCTGACTCACTGGGACCACATCCCACCTAACTTGTGCACTTCTGATGCACTTTCTCTGCAAGCAGCCAGCCCTACTGCATTGCACTCGTTCTTGAAAACTATCAGAATCCATGGGCCCCAGGTAGGCAGTGATCGGCCTCAGTGTGCTCTGATACTTTTGCTGAGTCACTCCAGGCTCAGCACTGGCACCAAACCATAGTCTACATTAACCTGGTGACAACTCTTCCCATTCAACTGACTCCCCAGGACTTACTTGTTTTATAGCTGGAAATTTGGACCTGTTATTCCCTTTCACTTTTTCTGACTGTTTCTTATGGTTTTTGTGTCCTTTTTTTATGTTTGCATCTCTTTGTCGAAGTTCTCACTAAGTTCCTTGAGCATCGTTATAACCATTGTTTTGAACTCTGTTTCTGGTAGGTTGCTTGCCTCCATTTCATATAATTCTTTTTCTGGATTTTTCTCTTGCTATTTCATTTATGATGCATTTCTTTTCTCCTTTTGGCTGCCTCTCTGTTTTTGTTATTATGTATTAGGTAGATTTGCTATGCCTAAAAACTTCCCTAACCTGGTGAAGGAAATAGACATACAAGTCCAGGAAGTGCAGAGAGAGTTCCAAACAGCATGAACCCAAACAGGCCCACACCTAGACACATAATTAAAATGGCAAAGGTTAAAGACAAAGAGAGAATCCTAAAACCAACAAGAGGACGGCAACTAGTAATTTATCAGGGAGCTCCCATAAGACTGTCAGCTGATTTCTCAACAGAAACTTAGCAGGCTAGAAGGGTTTGGCAGGAAATATCAACATGATAAAAAGCAAGGTACAACCAAGATTACTCTACCCAGCAAGGCTATCATTTAAAACCAAAGGACACATAAAGAGCTTCCTAGCCAAAAAAAAAAAAATGTTAAAGAAGTTCATCACCACCAAACCAATCTGACAAAAAATGTTAGAGGGATTTCTTCAAGATGGAAGAAAAAAATCAAAATTATGAATAATAAATGGCAATTGATACATATCTATTAACAATTACTTTCAATGTAATGGACTACATGCTCCAATTAAAAGACATAGGCGGGCTGAATGAATAAGAAAACAAAACCCTTACACATGCTGCCTACAAGACACTCACCTCAGATTGAAAGACACACAGAGACAGGAAGTAAAGGGATAGAAAAAAGGTATTTCATAAAACTGAAATGAAGTAAAAAAAAAAAAAAAAGCTGTGGTGGCAATACGTATACCACACAAAATAGACTTTAAAAAAAAGGCTATAACAAGACACAAAGAAGGACAGCAGGGATGGACCTGGAGGGTATTGTGCTGAGTGGAGTGTCAGACAGAAAGAAAGATGTAATGTGATTTCACTTATATGTGGAATCTAAAGAATAAAATAAGCAAACAAAACAGAAACACACTCATAAATAGAGAGAACATTTTGATGGTTGCCAGACGGGAGGGGGGTTAGGAGTAGGTGAAAAGGGGAAGAGATTAGGAAGTACAAATTTGTTGTTTAAAGTAGTTATGGGGATGTAGGTTATAGCATAAGGAATATAGTCAATAATATTGTAGTAACTATGTATGGTGTCAGAGGTGTACTATATTTGTTGGGGTGATAGATGGGAGGGGGTTGGAGGGAAGGGTGAAAATGATGAAGGGATTAAGAAGTACAAACTGCTGGTTACAAAACAGTCATGAGGATGTAAAGTACAGGGAATATACTCAATAATATGGTAATAACTATGTATAGTGCCAGGTGAGTACTAGACTAGTCAGGGGATCACTTTAACTTAAATTCTATAAATGCCTAACCACTATGCTGTACACCTGAAATTAATATAATACTGAATGTCAAATGTAATTGAAAAATTATAAAAGTGGGAAAAAGTGAAAGGGAATAACAGGTCCAAATTTCCAGCTATAAAACAAGTAAGTCCTGGGGATTTTCACACATTAAAGAAGCGACATGTTTACCATCAAGAACTGTGGAATTTTTCTTTACAAGAACATTTCAAGGCCCAGATAATAAAAATACTTCAGGCAATACACAGTAAATATTTTCATTTAATAGCATTGAAACTTTCTCTGGAATTGTTGTACATTATATCTATTACTTTGTAATAACAGAGAGAAAAATACAATTAGTAATACAAATATTAAAGGTCAATCATCAAAATTAATGTTTAGCATAGACTATTATTTATATGCACAATGTAAATAGGTAGAATCATCAATTTGATTTAATATAAAATACATTTCTAGCATATAATATTTTAAAAATGAGAATTATCAATTTTATCTCAACCAATTCAAGTATTCATTCACCAAAGGAACAATATAAACTCTTAAAAATTCAAGATTTACAGCTTAATATTAGAAGTTTTCTCAATATAATACATAGAATATTCTGATCTGTACTGAACTACACTGTACAAAGATACGTATCAATTGTTTTACAGCTTATAATCAAGTCTAACTGGTCACTAAAATTTCTTGACCAAAATATCATTGTAATTTTATGAGGGAAAGTCCTATAATAAGATGGATGTAATAATGGCCCCAGTCTTTTCAAAAGCAGAATATGGAAGTTTTTGTTTTCAAAACTATGAATTTGGTTTTCCAAAATGTGGTTCCCAAAGCCAACTTCTAAATGTTACAGCAGGGGCAAGGCAGTAATGGAAATAAATGACTTAATGGAACTCTGAAGAAAAAATAATTATCACAGATCTTAGTTTGAAAAACATATCTGGTGTAAGAGATATTCAGAATTACATAATAATGCTTATATCAAAGTTTATTAATTAGCTAAAGGGCAAAGAGTTAAGAAGCAAGTAGAATGTAATATTTGCTTTCAACAAAGCAGACCAAGTAATATGTTATGTGTTAGGGTGGAATAGGAAAGAACTCAAGCCAGGCAAAAATTTCCTTTTGGACTTTCTATATAAACATCTATTTTAGTTTTGGACTGTTCAGCAGTGTGCTCATTGATGGAGAGGAGGAACTCTGCCCACCCATAAAATGCTTCCCAGGCCAACAGGTCCTTGTCCATGGCTCCAGAAAGGCAGCTCGGCCTCTCAGGTCCCGGGGGCCCCGTGGGAGCATGGACGTATATGGAGATGGAATCCAATTTGTATAGAGAGCTAAGCCATCCTAACAGGACTCTTCAGTGAACTGAGTTATTCAAACACCAGCTAAAAGGACAGACTCTAGATAAAAAACATGGGTAAGTATCGGTCTTAAAAATGCCCGTAAGAAGGCATGATGTGACTTTGCTGTTCTCCCAGAATCAGGGCTTTATAAAGTCCTGGAAATCCTCAGCTCTCTTTAGCTGTCTTGCCAAATAAAATCTTAATGAACATAGTTTAAGTCCTTTATGGGCTCTGGAATCCCTTCAACCCAATAGGCTACAGCTGTTTTAAGTAACTTTTGTTCCATTGGAAAATGTGGGAGGGTATTTTGATCTTATCTAAGTAAGATCAGTGGGTAAACACTGTTCACCCCAAACCAAATAATGCTGTCTTCAGGGAGATGTCAGATAGAAAATCAAGTGATACGCGAAGAAAACACATTGTACCCATGAGCAAAGCCCTTTAGTGCAGCTCAAACCCGTTCTTTATGAGGAAGCTCCAAGCCACTTGGTCATTTCATCTGTTAGGCAACAGAAGTTGTTCTTATTTGAAAGTCGCAAGCTTCTGAAGAACTTCAAGAATTATTTTATAACAAAAGCAATACTGCTCCTATACACATATATATGAAAAACAAAAAATGTTAAGTAACTGAATACCAGTATCTACTGTTAGAGAACATATTTATAATTTTCAATCACAAATAAAAGTTCCTAAAAGTAAACACTTAACCAAGAACTTCTTTACATAAATACAGTGTTTTTTTTAATATCAGGAAGATAAATGACCACAATATAATTCTTGGTCCAGAACGAGTTAATTGAAGGCTTAATTAAACAGATGGGAAAGTGACTCAATCTCAATCTCCTTATATCCTCCCTGGATAAATCAAATTTTAAACTTTTTTTTTTTAGATATGGCCTATGTCTCTCAGATAAGATAGTCCAAATAAAATGTTTTCATATCATTCAACATTGGCCTTAAAACAGATCAACCTAAAGATTTAGGGGTACCTATTTGGTTTCATATCCATACTCTCTTGACCGCCCCCCCACCCCGGTGATTAATAACTAATCTGTGACATAAATGATATCATTTTATGACATGCCAATGACTTTAATACTTTAATGACAAGTAAATATCCCAAAATTGCTACCCAGAGATTTATGAAAAATAACTTCAGGTATGTTACTTAAATAACACAGCATTATGGACAAATCTTATGTTTGGGCATCAGGAGACTTCAGTTTCAGTCTTGCCTCCTCTATTTGCCATCTGATTGACCTTATGGAACTGACTGCATTGCTCTGAACTTGAAGTTCTACATCAGTAATATCAGAACAAAATTAATGATTACCTCAAACAGTGAAAATGCAGTGAAATCATGTAGGTAAAAGAGCTTTATAAATTGTAATGTGCTATATACAGTGTTAATTTTTGTATTTATTATTCTTCAAATTAGAATTTATGAGGTGAGAGCTTACCTTTGTTTGAACCATGCCATGACGTTGTTCTCTCATTTGGGCCACTATATTCCTGATGTTGAACTGCAACAGGATGATAGTAATTTTATATTATCCATATAGGGGGAAAACATAAACCCACAGATTGCCAAATAAGTACTCAATACTGCTTTCCAGGAAAAGAGATGTCAAGATTTAACCAGAAAGGTCTCATTTTCAGTCATAAGAAAATGCACTATTTTTAACCTAGTCTAATGGATAAGGAAGACTTGTTTGAGTGGGTTTCCAGGTAAAAGCAGGAAACAATCATTTATAACAAGAAATGCTCTCCAAAAGAAATAACAACAAATTTTCCCCTGTGTATACCTTTTTGTTCTCCACAGGGAGAACTTTAAGCAGCATTATGATTCTGGAAAAGTCTGAAGCATGGAAGACTTTTTTCTGGCCACGATAGTAGCACAGCTGTTTCTCATAAAAAGAGCTCTCTCCACTCCCATGGAGACCCTGAGGGACAGCTGGCCCCACACCAGATTCTGCACGTGTACACGGAGACCCTCACTATCCCGAGGAGCTGTCAGGTCTGCAAAGGGCCATTGCTGGTCCACATGAGATGAGTCTAGAAACTAGCAGTAAGCTTTAAAAACTGTTATGACAGTCTGACGCTGGCACAGCATCAAGAAGCGTCATCAGTGGAACAGGATATAGACCAGCTGGGGTGTTGCTGAATTTGCCTGGAGAGTCACGTGTGGTACCAGCTGAGGATCAGTCATGTGCAGTAAGACCATGGTGACAACATGAAAATTTTAAGGTTTGTCAACCATGACCCAAAAGTATATAAAAATCAGAGAAAATGTAAGCATTCTTTTATTTTTATAACTTGCCATTTTTATATTTAAAAATTTAATTTAGCCTTTAAAATTTTTTACATTGAAATAATTATACACACTAAGTTGTAAAAAAAAAAAATGTACAGCGAAATCCTGCATATCCTTCACCCAGTTTCCCCAAATTATACCATCCTAGATAGCTACAGTGTAATATCCCAACCAGAAAATTGGTCAAATTTTGAAATTGACTTTTTTTCATTCAGCATAATTGCCTTGTGATCCATCCAAATTGCTGTGTATATTATAATAGTAGTTCATTCCTTCTTATTGCTCAAGAATATTCCGAGGTATGGAAATGTACCAGGTTTTTTTTTAACCATCAACTTGCTGAAGGACATCTAGGCTGTTACTAGTTTTTGGCTATTATGAATAGATCTGCTGTGAGCATTTGTTTGAAAATAAGTTTCCATTTCTCTGGGATAAATACCCAAGAGTGCTATTGTTGGAGTTATATGGTAAGCGTAGTTTAGTTTTTGGTTTGTTTTTTTAAAGAATTTTTTATTTTTAAGAAATAGTGAAAACACTATTTTCCAGAATAGGTATACCATCTTACATTTCCACAAGTAATATATAATTAATCCACTTTCTTCAAATCTTCACCAGCATTTGGTGGTATTACTATTTTTTATATTAGCCTTTCTGATAGATGTCCAGTGATATTTCATCATGGTTTTAATTCCATTTTCCTAAAGGCTAATGAAGCTGAGCATCTTTTCATGTGCGTATTTGTCATCTCTATATCACCTTCAGTGAAATGTCTGTTCATGTCTTTTACCCGTTTTATAACTGGATTGATTTGGGGGCATTTTATACAACTGCGTTTTAAGGGTTTTTAATATATGCTAGATGTTAAGACCTCTGTTGGACATGTGACTCACAAACGGTTTCTCCAAGTCTGTAGCGTGTCTTTTCATCTCCTTCATGGGGCCTGTCACAGAACAAATTATTTTAATTTGCTTTCCCCCTAACATCAGTGATGGCAAGATGTCTTCTCTCACCTGTATTCAACACAGCACTTGAAGTTCTAGGTAGCATGATAAGGCCAGAAAAAGAAATGAAGCATACAGATGGGAAAGCAAGGGATAAATATGTCCCTATTTGTGGATGGAATGATTGTCTATGTAGAAAATCTCAAGGAATCTAAAAACAAAACAGAACAAAAAAATCCTCTTAGAACTAATGAGTTCAACAACATCACAGGATGGTTATAAGATCAATATACAAAAATCAATCACACTTCTACATAGTAACAATGAATGTGTGGAAACTGATGGTAAAAATACGATACCATTTATAATCACTCCAAAGAAAAAGAAATAAGGTAAGTAAGTCTAACAAAATAGGTTCAGGTTAAGATGAAAATAACAAAATGCTGACGAAAGAAATCAAAGACCAAACTAAATGGAGAAACGTATCATGTTCATGTATTGAAAGATTCAACATAGCAAAGATATCAATTCTCCCCCAAACTGATCTAGATTTAAAACAATTCCTACAAAAATCCCTGAAAGGTTTTTTTTGTAGACGTAGACAAGCTAATTCTAAAATTTTGGGGGAAGACACAGACCCTATAATCATTAAAACAATTTTGAATTTTAAAAAGAACAACATGAGAAGACTCACTCTGCTTGATATGAAGAGTTACTATATAGCTATAGTAATTCAAAGTGTGGTATTAGTAAAAGGATAGACACATAGATCAATGGAACAGAATATAGAACCAGAAATATGCCCATTATGCCCAGTGATTTTTAACAAAGGAGTAAAAGCAATTCAATAGTTTCAACAAATGGTGCTGGAACAACTAAACATCTATAGACCAAAGAAAGAAAGAAAGAAAGAAAGTAAAGTAAAATTATGACCTAAACCTCAAATCTTATACAAAAATTAATTCAAAATAGATTATGAACTTAAATGTTAAACGTAAAACTACAGAACTTTCAGAAATCAGCATAGGAAAAATTTTTTGGGATCAATGCTGGATGGTGAATATTTGGCTTGGCACCAACAGCATGATCCATCAAAGGAAATATTGATAAAATGAAACCTCACTGAATTTAAAAACCATCGCTTCCTTGAAAGGCTGTTTTTAATTTATAATAGAAGATTAGACAAATTATGTAAATAAATTTGTATTATCACTATAACCTCAAATTACTGACGGCAAAACCAGCTTCACTGGACTGTCTTATCAAGAAAAGACACAGCTTTCTGAATGCAGCTGTATGGTTAACAAAAGATGATAATGGAAGTGAATGAAGAGAAATGAAGACTAAAATCGTTCATGTTAATTTTCCCTGGAATTAGGATACCTCACATATTGAGTTTTATAACTTATTATTGATTGTGAATTGCTAGAAACTACGCTTGTGTTAACTGCAAAGATGTATTGGCTAATGAAGCATAGCAACCACTAAAATTACTTGTCATATACATACAAGAAATAATAATGTAAAAGACAAAAGAATTTTTTTAAAGAATATTAAGTTAAAAAGCCAACAAAAGCTGATGTCCAATATTTCACATGTAAGACTAATATTGCTCTATAAACTTACAAAATAGCACTTTGAATTGCTAAGACTAAAAATCCGTATGCAATTGCCAAGACAATGGTGAAAGACTGGATTAAAGATGTTTTCTTGGAAATTTTGGGTGACTGTGTGGCAAAAAAGATAGTTAAAGTACCATTTTCTAATGACACCACAGCGTGACGAATTCAGGGACTGGTTAATGATATGGAGTGGTACCAATTTATGAAACATAAAAGTACCAAATTATTTACTATTGCAACTTAATCAATGCACAGACATTGCTAACAGTGATTCTTTTAGTATATATAATTTGAATATGCTGTGGTACAATAAAGGAAGAATTCTTCCTTTATTTATTTTGATTAGTGACAAACACAACTAGTTCTAAACTGTACAAAAACTACCTAGTCAACAAAGGTGATTTGGAGTTTAAAGTTTGTGTGGATTATGTCCTGGTACGGGAGCAACAATAACCAGAAAACAGTCTAAGGTCATTATATGGATTAAGGAATTTACGCCAAAAGATATATCAACACACTGCTTCATCAAGGAAGTCTTTACAAAAAAAGAAACTTCCACATAAACTAAACTGTATGCTTAGTGGTGTAGCATGAATTTTTAATTATGTTAAGGCTAATGTGTAAAGTTTTAGATTAGTCACTTCATTAAGTGATAATGTGGTAATTGACAGTTACCAACTGTTATTGCATGCTGGAGATGGTGAGAGGGGAAAGTTCTGTGGAAATGTTTGAACTCCAGAGCAATCTCAGTGTTTCTGTAAGATGAGAGCTAGTTTGTTCCCAAAGTTTCAAGGACTTTTAGGCAGGTTTGATTAAAACTGAAAATGGCTAAAAAAAAAATAACAATAAAAAGAAATAGGTGTTCGGATGCAGCAAAAACAGTTTTAAGAGGGATATTTGTATCATTACAGGCCTATCTCAAGAAACAAGAAAAATCCCAAATAAATAACCTCATGTTACACCTTAAAGAATTAGTAAAAGAAGAACAAGGGAAACCCAAGGTCAGCAGAAGAAAGGAAATAACAAAAATCAGAGCAGAACTAAATGAAATAGAAAACAAAAAGACAATAGAAAAAAATTAATGTGACAAAGAGCTAGTTCTTTGAAAAGATTAACAAAATTGACAAACCCTTGGCTAGGCTAAGATAAAAAGAGAGAAGACACTAATAAACAAAATCAGAAATGAAAAAGAGGAAGTTATCACGGATGCCACAGAAATACAAAGGATCATCCAAGAATACTATAAAGGACTGACTATATGCCACCAAATTCAATAACCTAGAAGAAATGGACAAGTTCTTAGAAACATATAGCCTTCCTAGGTTGAACCATGAAGAACTGGAAAATCTAAACAGACCGATCACCAGTAAGGAAATTGAATCAGTTATCCAAAATCTTCCCAAAAGCAAAAGTCCGGGACCAGATGGCTTCACTAGTGAATTCTACCAAACCTTCAAAGATGATCTAATGCCAATCCTGCTCAAACTCTTCCAAAAAATTGAAGAAGAGACAGTACTCCCTAACTCATTTTATGAGGCCAACATTACCCTGATACCAAAACCTGGCAAGGACAACACAAAAAAAGAGAACTACAGACCAATATCTCTGATGAATACAGATGCAAAAAATCCTAAACAAAATTCTAGCAAATCGAATACAACAATGCATTAAAAAGATTATTCATCACGATCAAGTGGGGTTCATCCCAGGGGCACAAGGATGGTTCAACATACGCAAATCTATCAATGTGATACATCACATAAACAAAATAAAGGACAAAAATCATATGATTATATCAATTGATGCAGAAAAAGCATTTGACAAGATACAACATCCATTTAGGATTAAAACACTTTATAAAATAGGTATAGAAGGAAAATACCTTAACATAATAAAGGCCATATGTGACAAACCCTCAGCTAATCTCATAATTAACGGTGAAAAACTGAAGCCCTTTGCTCTACGTTCAGGAACACGACAAGGCTGTCCCCTATCACCTCTGCTTTTCAATATAATGTTGGAAGTCCTCGCCAGAGCAATCAGGCAAGAGAAAGAAATAAAAGGCATCTAAATTGGGAATGAAGAAGTTAAATTGTCACTCTTTGCAGATGACATGATGCTATATATAGAAAACCGTAAAGACTCCACCAAAAAGCTATTAGAAACAATCAATGAAGACAGTAATGTGGCCGGCTACAAAATCAATGTGCAAAAGTCCACTGCATTCCTATATACTAACAAAGAAACCTCAGAAAAAGAAAAAAAAATTCCTTTTGCAATTGCAGCAAAAAGAATAAAATACCTAGGAATAAACATAACCCAGGATGTGAAAGACCTATATGCTGAACTGTAAGACATTTTTTAAAGAAATTGAAGAAGACACAAAGAAATGGAAAGACACTCCATGCTCATGGATTGGAAGAATCAATGTAGTTAAAATGGCCATATTACCCAAAGCAATATACAGATTTAATGCAATCCCCATCAAAATCCCAATGGCATTTTTTAAAGAAATAGAACAAAAAATCATCAGATTTGTTTGGAACCTCAGAAGACCCCGAATAGCCAAAGCAATCTTAAGAAAAAAGAACAATGCTGGAGGCATCACACTCCCTGACTTTAGCTTGTATTACAGGGCAACAATAATCAAAACAGGATGGTACTGGGAGAAAAACAGACACGTAGACCAATGCAGTAGAACTGAGAACCCAGCAATAAACCCCCGTAAATATGGACAGATAATTTTTGACAAAGAAACAAAAACATACAATGGAGAAAAGACAGCCTCTTCAATAAATTGTGCTGGGAGAACTGGAAAGCCACATGCAAAAGAATGAAACTGGATTGCTATCTGTCACCATGTACCAAAATTAATTCAAAATGGATCAAAGACTTAAGCATAAGACCTGAAACAATAAACTGCATAGAAGAAAACATAGGTACTAAACTTATGGACCTTGGGTTCAAAGAACATTTTATGAATTGGACTCCAAAGGCAAGGGAGGTAAAAGCTAAAATAAATGAATGGGACTGTATCAAACTTAAAAGCTTCTGCACAGCAAAAGAAACCATCAACAAAATAAGTGGCAAACAAGTGAATGGGAGAAGATTTTTGCAAACAGTGCCTCCGATAAGAGGCTAATATCCAAAATATACAAGGAACTCATGCAACTCAACAACAAAAAAACAAACAACCCAATTGAAAAATGGGCAGAGGACCTGAAGAGACATTTCTCCAAAGAGGATATACAAATGGCAAATAGACATATGAAAAAATGCTGAACATCACTAATCATCAGAGAAATGCAAATAAAAACCACAATGAGCTATCACCTCACCCCAGTTAGAATGGCTGTCATCAACAAGACAAACACTAACAAGTGTTGGAGAGGCTGTGGAGAAAAAGGAACCCTCATACACTGTTGGTGGGAATGCAGACTGGTGCAGCCGATATGGAAGGCAGTGTTGAGGTTCCTCAAAAACTTACAAATAGAATTACCATATGACCCAGCAATCCCTCTCCTGGGTATCTACCCAAAAAATCTGAAAACATTTATCCATAAAGACACGTGTGCTCCAATGTTCATTGCAGTTTTATTTACGGTGGCCAAGACATGGAAACAACCAAAATGTCCTTCGATAGATGAATGGATAAAGAAGTTGTGGTACATATACACAATGGAATACTACTCGGCGGTAAGAAAAGATGAAATAGGATTGTCGTACAAGGCGGCCTGCGGGGTCTCAGCTCCCGCTCCCCACATAAGAACGCAGGATATGGCCACGCCAAAAAGAAACACCCATGGAGCCACTGATATGGGAGTCATACAACTATAGTCTCGCTGGTGGCTGGGTTGGAGACACAGGAAGCAGGACCCACGCGATCTGCAACCCGCCATGCTAAGTGCAATTCTCGCTTGCTAGCTCAGCCACCATCTTCTTGCTAGCCCCCATTTTCTGCTAGCGTAGCAACGGCTGTTATATTAGTGGCCAATGGCTCACTGGTTACAGCTGACGGCCATCCAATCACAGTTGATGGCCATTTACTACCTGAGTCAGCACCTTTCCACGTGAGGCTGAGAGCCTGGAAACTGCACTCCTGGCTCTGTCCCCACACTCCACCCCTACAGTCTCGCCTCACAATCTACGCAACAAGTGTCTTCCGTGAGGGGCCCTGTGCGAGGAGCCTGGAGGTGAATGCAATATCCTGGACACAGCCAGGCTGTCTGAGCATAGCCAAGGTTTCTCAGGGCACCACCAGTTCTTCTGGACACGGCCAGTCTCCCCGGGCACAGCCAGGGCCTCTCAGGGCACTGCCACTCTCTCTGGGCACAGCCAGACTTCCTGGACTCAGCCAGGGCCTCTCAGGGCACCGTGCTGGAACAATAGCGACTCACAGTCAAGGTGCTTATATTTCTCGATGGCGGCCAGTCAAGACACAAAAGCAAACATCCACCAGTTCCACTACATGGTGGTGTGTTCCCAAGCAAACAGTCAAGTGGTCCATTAAATTAAGGATGGAGCCCATTTCCCATAGTCCACAGTCATTCACCAGGGCTGCACGTTGGCCTCACAATGTGTGCCCTCTCCTGCAGGGCGAGGGCTCCAAGTCCTCCCCAACCTGGGGGGCAAGGCCTCAGCAAGCACTTCCCAACCCACAGGGCCGCAACGACCTTCGCTTTCTCCGGCCTATGCTGGTTGGAGAACTGTCCACGTCTTCCCACCCCGCCACGGGGGTCCAGCTCTCCAGCAGCTGCTCCTCCTGGTCTTCCTGAGACTGAGTGTTCATACGCACAAACTGCTCCACCGCCCTTTGGAGAGCTATGGCCGGTGCCGTACCCTGCTCGCTGCGCCATTTGTCGTGCGAGGCGGCCTGTGGGGTCTCTTCTGGGGTCTCCAGTTCCACTCCCCGCATAAGAACGCAGGATGTGGCTAGGCCAAAAAGGAACACCCACAGAACCACAGATATGGGAGTCATACAACTATAGTCTCACTGGTGGCTGGGTTGGAGACACAGGAAGCATGACCCACGCGATCTGCAACCCGCCATGCTAAGTGCAATCTGCGCTTGCTAGCTCAGCCACCATTTTCTTGCTAGCCCCCATTTTCTGCTAGCATAGCCACAGCAGTTATATTAGTGGCCAATGGCTCACTGGTTACAGCTGATGGCCAACTAGCCACAGCTGATGGCCATCAAATCACAGTTGATGGCCATTTACTACCTGAGCCAGCACCTTTCCACGTGAGGCCAAGAGCCTGGAAACTGCACTCTTGGCTCTGTCCCCACAAGGACCATTTGTGACAACATGGATGCATCTTGAAAATATAATGCTAAGCGAAATAAGACAGACAGAAAAAGCAGAGAACCATATGATTTCACTGATATGTGGTATATAAACCAAAAACAACAAAAGAACAAGACAAAGTTCTTGAAAAACAAAAACTCATAGACACAGACAATAGTTTAGTGGTTACCAGAGAGTAAGGGGGGTGGGGGGTGGGAGATGAGGGTAAAGCGGATCAAATATATGGTGATGGAAGAACTGACTCTGGGTGGTGAACACACAATGGGATTTATAGATGATGTATTACAGAATTGTACACCTGAAATCTATGTAACTTTACTAACAATTGTCACCCCAATAAACTTTATTAAAAAAAAAGAAATAAGTGGCTACATCTTCTCAGATTTTCATATCTTTGACAGTCATAATTGATAAATTAATCTTAGACTGTCACGGGTCATAACCTGCCCAGCCACACACGCTGACACGCAGCTTGCAGCATGCAGGACTCCCCCCGTGAGTTCCACAACACACTCACTCATATACACCCTGTTCCACGCCGCCAACCCGCCGCTCATCCTCTCAGATGTCACAGCAATACATCACACTGCCCTGAAAGTTTCTAAATGCTTACTCTCGGTTTCTATAAATTTATCTTGCTACAGAAAACAATTGCTACAGATTGATGCTGGTCCAAGAACACATTTTGAGGAGGTCTGGGGGACAAAATTTCTGAAAAGAGCAGAGAGGAGCATCAGCATAAGAATGTTTGACAGTTCAAGGCTCTAAGGAAAGCCTATAAGGAAACAATGGATGTATTTCCTGGTTTTGAACCACTGTATTTCATGAAATCTAAGCATCCTTAATTGTAAAACACATCACTATTTTATGTACCACTAAGAAAAACACTGTCAATTAAACTGACAGAGGACTTAATCTAACACACGGTTTGAGTTTAAAGAAGGTATAATACGGTTAAAAAAAGAAAAAAAAAGCAGTGGTCCTTAGGATCATGAAATATAATATTTAAAGTTTTTACAGTTTCTATAAGGGATATACAATAAAGACAAATGTAAATATATTACTTAAGAAATTATGATGGAAAACATATAAAAGAAAAATTGCACTAATGCATTTTCTGCTAAAAGGACAAAACATTAGTTATGGTGTGGGGACAGAGTCCCAGAGAGCAGTTTCCAGGCTCTTGGCCTCGCGTGGGGAGGTGCTGGCTCGAGTAGTGAATGACCATCAGCTGTGACTGGTTGGCCATCAGCTGTAACTGGTTAGCCAATTGGCTACTGATGTAACTGCGAGGCTGCGTTGATTGGTTGGTTGGTTGGCAGGCAGAGAAGTGAATGGCGGACTGCGGATTGTGTGGCTGCTACTGCATGTGTCTCGCCTGGCCGCCAAAGAGACTATAGTGGTATGACTCCCTATCTATGGCTCCGTGGGTGTTCCTTTTTGGCCTAGCCATATGCTGTATTCTTATTTGGGGAGCGGGACCAGAGGCCCCGCAGGCTGCCCCGCACGACATATGGGAACAGAAACATTAGACTTAAATTTTCAGCTTTTTTGAGAACACTTCTCTTTTTTGGGGGGGGGGCACCCAGTTTATATTCATTCTTTGTAATAAAGCCCTGAGTCTGATCTGGAAAACCATTGCTCTCTCATCTTCAACCTTATGGTCTAGAGTAGCCCCCACTGGCCTAAACTGACCAGCATCTCCCACAGTAACTAGTGAACTAGGAAGGGGCTGTAACTCAATCGCAAATAATGAAATTCTAGGAGATACTGGGCTGAAGCTTCTGAAAAACAGAAACTTCCTTTGTCCTCCAGGAGTTCCTGGGAGAGGATTTTCCACCCTCCCACATGATATGGCCTGAAGATGGCGAATTCCAGAACCCATGCAGCCATCTGCCATCACAGGGGAGAGGTGTCACTGTTGGAGAGCAACTACGTAAAATCTGAGAAAGCAGAGTCTGACGTGTTCCGACAACAACACCCCTGCAGAATGTGCCCACCGGGCCAATGCCTCAGAGCCCCATTTTCTCAGAACTGGGGTGTGGACTTTCATGCTCCTTGTGGTTATGGTAGGAGCCACTTTCCCCCAGGGCCTGCTAAGTAAACACTCGTCTTCCCGTTCTCACTTCTGCAGCGCAGGAAAAGAGTTCAGTAAGAGTTTGGCCTTGTTGGCCAAAAATCTAGTCGAATTCCCTCATCAGTTTAATCAATACTAAAGGTAAAATTATAATCACCATATGTCTCATTCCTGCGTCTATCCCTTAGCTGGTTCTAAACATAGGAGGAAAGTAAAGAATTGCTAACGATTTACTCAAACCCAACATTATTATTATCTTTATTTTATATATGAGAAAACTGGGTGTCAGAGAGGAGGAGCAATTTGCACAAGGTCACTAAAAATCTACAGTATGTGGCAAAACTGCTACTCAAACCCAGGGACCTCTCATTAACTCTGAAGTCTCCATTGTTTCCAATGTGCTCACGTGCATGTATTTATGCTTATTAAAAACAGGCACACTTCATCTCCAGTCTCTAACAAGATTCTGGAAACTATCTGTGGGGTGGAGGGAAGAAAAAGGGAAATGAACTCACATTTACTGTGAATTCTGTCTAACCCAGACACTGTCTAAGCCACTCATTTGCATTACATACCCCAGCCTCACAACCACCTCCAGGAACCTGCAGTAGGTAAATGAGAAGCAGGCACCCAAAGCTCGCGTGCTGTCCATTTGCTAAGTCCGTCTTGAAGGCCAAATATTGGTCTTCAGCTATTAGAAGTCTGTTACAAGTAGAGTGCTCACTAATGGCGCCGGTTTATCTGCTTCATTCACACACTTACTGAAAAGTTCTTCTCAATGGCACAGAACACAACATCCACACAGAGGAACACCCCCGTGCGGCCCACACCAGCGCTGCAGTGAACAACCATGGGTCCGGTGAGGTGGCTCCTCCTCACATAACGAACATACTTTATGAAGCCATCTACTGGGGCAGGGGTGCCATGATCTGGCCAGTTGGTGAACTGCAACTGTTTTACAATGTGGCTAGTTCCTGTCTGTTGAGAAAAAGGGAGAGTGAGGGAAGGGGGTGGGGCGGGGGGGAAAAGAGGGAGAGAGCGAGACGAAAGATTTATCAACTTTTTATATTAGAGATCTCATTTCAATTTCTAATATACCAGTAATAATAACAATGGCTATATGGTAATATAATGATAAAAATAAGAATACTGCAGGTGATAGGAATTGAGCACTTAGTGTGTGCCAGGTACTGTGCTAGGAACTTCACATGCATGATCTCATTTAGTCCTCACAGCAACCCTGGGAGGCAGGCACTATTTTATCCTCATTTACAAATGAAACAGTAAGAATTAGGGTGACAGAGATGTACGCTAGGTCACATGTTTACTGCTGGGACTGTCATGTAAGCCTCCTGAATCCAGATCTAACATCTTTCTTCTGCACCATGAGGCTACAGAGAAAACAAGAATCCAAAAGATGGCCTAACACGTTACGAATAAGACAGAATAGCAATCTACCTTAGCTTAAATAGCATGATACTAAATTCAATTAAAACAAGTAGGTGCTATCATGCTGCCTGGCAATGAGGACAGGGTGGCTAATGGCCACGTGAGTGGACTATGGCCCCACTCTTGTGCGGAGCCCCCTGCAGCTGGAGTCATGAACCCCTCCTTCAAAAGCATTTTGAATTCACCCATCATCCCTTCCAAAGGATTTTATATTTCCACCCTGTCCCAAAAGTGAAGCCCTCATTTTACTTCACTGGGGACCCTCATGGGAAAACTTGGGATGGGTTTCTCACTCCTCTTCTGCTTCCTCCTAATGCATCTCTTTTTCTTAAGTTCTAAATAGAAAACTCAGGTTTGAATCATTTGTTCATGAAATTGAATGATGAAAACAATACTTGAAAATCCTGTGAAGGAAGGCACCGAGTTTTGGCACTCTTACCCTACCACACATTTTGGGGGTTAAGGCTCTCCTGCACTACTGACCATGAGAACCTGCACACAGGTGGGCCTCAGGGCCGTCCTGACCTCGAGCCACGAAGACAGAGCCCTCATGCAGATTCCCCAAACATGAACCCCATGGTTTTGAGGTTTGCAGGTGGATCCCAGCATCTGAGTCCACAGACAGATCATTCCTCTGTGCCTCCCACCTGGCCTGTACTCTCCAAGCATGCTGTCCTTCTGCCACAGCACACGTCACACATCATTTGGGACTGATATGTTTGGTATCTTCCTTCCCCACTAGAATGTTTACTCTAAGAGTTGTAAATGTGTCTGCTTTCTATCGCCAGCACCTGGTACAATACCTGGTTAACGGGAGGGAATCAACAAGTACTAGGGGGGTGAGGGATCAGGTGAAGCCCCAGGTGTACAGCACCTAACACAAAGCCAGCGAGCTCTGCAGCAGTGTCAACCAGTGTTATTATTCTGGACCTCCTGCTTCCCTCTCGGGGCGCTGACCCTTCTAGTGTTCCTTAGTTCTATCTTTCCCCATCCCTTCCTACTCCTCTATCTCTTCAACTTTTCCATTTGCACTCAGGTGCCCCACCCCACAGCAAACTCTTGGAAGCCCTCATTGCTTCCTTAAATGTTTCCTCCATTTCCTTGCCTTGCCCTAGTTGATCATGACACCTTCTTACTAAAAGTCTTCAATGTCTCCCAATTATCTTCATAATAAAGTTTGGCTCCTTAGCTGAAATCCAAGATATTTCATGTTCTGGCTTGTCCTTGCTTGCCTTCTATAGCTTTATCTTATCTCTCATTACTCCGTGGCACTGAAATTTTCTTCCAGAAACACTTAACTACTTCCATTTCTTTATACATACTCCATGCTATTTTGTATCTCAGTCATCTATTTCATCTTTCCACCTTTCTCATTTGGGTAATTCTCAATCCAGATGTCACTTCCTCCAGAAAACCTTCCCTCAAACCCGAAGTAAAGCTAGTATTTCCTTTCCGAGCCCCCAAAGACCCCATACAATCTCAATGTTACCACTGAGCAGTAATTGGAAGTATCAGTGAGCACGCCAAACTGCCCACTACTCAGTAGGTAGAGGCAGTGCCTGGCACAGTGATTGGCACACCTTACGGACTCAATACACACCTGTCACACTTGGCAGAAACAGCCAAAGTACATCCCAGGATTAGGCAACTTCCAATACTCACTCTCCCTGTCCCGCCTCCCCTTTTCAATGTTTTCATCTCTCTAGCCAGAGTTTGGTAAAGCACAAGGAGAAATGGTGGTGTCTTAGTTTCTGGTACCATAGAGAAGTAAAAATAAGTTATTTAAAAAGTATCCTGTCTATATCCCATCCTACTCCTAACTTCTTATCCTGACACATGTGCTTATATAATGAAATATATGTATCTGATACCGATTTTTAAAAAACTTACAGACTTCCTCACAACTTGAAATATTCGAATGATGAAATACTGAAGTATCTGGTAGTTCTCCAGGACAATATAACAGTTTTTCAATTCCAAAGGCTTCTTCATAGAAATGGGCCAGTAATGGTGGCATTTGACAATTCTATCTTCTATCTCTCTGGTTATCATGACAATAACATTACAGTTATTTTCCAAAATCATTTGCCAAAAGTCATCTGTGGTACCTGGCAGTGGTCCTTGGGTAGCGATATAAAAATACTCTTCTCCAGCATTGGTTATTCTAATATAACTAGCATTAATGTAGTCCTTGTTTTCTCCAAGAGGAACACGTGTTGAATCATCTATTACAAAAACAGAAACATCTGGCAGATAAAAGAAAAGTGGGAGATGCAATACACCCAGACTTCATGAAAGAATTTCGCACAGGCAAATCCATTTACCTCTTTGACCAACAGAGTTGATGACATAGGAGTTTCTTTTTAAAAGTGTTATTTGAGTCCATGATTTGAAATCTTCCCTCCCTAAAGCCTATCAACATGACGTAAGAAATATACAACTAGGGAAGTTTTGTTGTTTTTGTTTTAAATCAGTTTCTACTCAACAGAGAAGGATGTCATCAATATTCAGACACTTCGAGAGATTTCTGTTAGATGTGGTACAGGATTAGGGAGGTACCACTAGTCTGCAACTCAACGCAGCAAAGGAGGAGACCTCTGAGGGAGCAAGTGAACGACACTCTCCTACAAGTCTGGAGAACCTGCAAGCTCAATAGTGGCTTAAAATTACAAGTCAGACAACTACAACTCAGCAAGGGATCCCCTGCTCGACACACAAAAATGCCTGAAAGATCCACCTATCAGAATATATGAAGGTGAGCATATTTGAAAGAGCAGGGGAGGCAGGACAGGAAGAAGGAGAGGGACAGCTGCTGCAGAAGCAGTTCAGCGCCGACAGCAGCTCCAGTGAGAGGCCGCAGGGGAGGGGGGAACGGGTCTGCAATGCTCACACTGGAGCCTGGAGCTTACGAATGAGCAGAAGCAGTGGTCCCCCGAGAAAAGGCATCTCCCTTCCCTTCTCCACATTGCAGCAGACCTCCAGTAGAGGTGGCTAGGAAGCTTAACACAATACAACAAATCTGACAGCCATTACTGGAAGGGGGGCAGAGCCAGGGTCCAAACTTGCCTCCATAGCCTCACCCATCCTGACAGAGCCTAGTAAAGAAAGCTGAGAAGCACTAGACAGGGGTGCAGTGCCCATGATCACTGCTGGAAGAGCTGTAGGTGTTTGAGCTAAGTTCCCTAGCAATACCAATCCACTCAGAGAAAGGTAGAGAAAACTGAGATGGCTTAAACAGTACATCAGGGCTGCAAAATCATGAACTCACCCCCTTCCCGCCCTATTCATCCTGGCAGATCTCAGTAGAGACAATGGAGATGCCCCCAAAAACAGCAAGGCCAGAGACCATTAGTAAAAAGGAGGTAGTGCTGGGAGTTCATAAAACTGGTTCTCTACCACCCACCACATACCGCCACCACAGTGGTAATGTCCTGTAACCAAGGTGAGCTGATCACACAAGGGACATCTACCATCCTAGAGGATACACAACATATTTCCTTTAACCAAAGTGACACAGCTCCACCTCAACCCCAGAAGCACAAATAGTGCAGGTAGGAGAGAACAAAACTTGTGCTATAACACCATCTACTGGAAAACAAAAGAAAGTGTTTTACATATCAACCTGCTGAATTGTTGAGAGCAAAAGAGTAAAGAAGAAAAGAGGTCACTACCTCAAATACCCAGGCAAAGAAAACAATCCATCAAATACCATGAACAACCAAGGTGACATGGAGCACAAAAAAAAAAAAAAAAAAAAAAAATGAAGTCTCCAGAAATCAAACTTAAAGTTATAAAAGACTGTGACTTAAATGACAAGAGAATTTTAAGATGGCCATTATGAAGAAGCTAAATGAGATATAAGAGAACTCAGAAAATAAGTTCAATGAGCTCTGGAAGAAAATTAATGAACAAAGGAGTACTTTACCAAAGAGATTGTAACTATAAAAAGAGCCAAACAAAACTTTTGGAGCTGAAGAATTCAATAAATGAGATGAGGAATGCATCGGAGAGCATTTGAAACAGCAAACCAGATGGAAGAGAAAAGTAGTGAGCTCAAAGATAGAAATGTAGAAATGACCTAGAAGGGAAAAGAGAGAGAACTAAGAGGGGGGAAAAAAAAAGAACTCTGTGAGATCTATCTGACTGCATTACAAAGAGTTACCTAAGGATAATGGGTATACCTGGAGAAGAAAGGGAGTAGGGAACAGTGAGCCTAGTCAAACAAATGAGCAATGACAAATTCCTAAACCTAGGGAAAGAGCTGTACCCTCAAATCCAAGAAGCTAACAGAAAACCCAATTATCTCAATGCAAAAAGACCTTTTCCAACACGTTATATTAAAACTATCAAAAGTTAGTGACAAAAAAAGAATTCTCTAGGAAGCCAGGGGTGGGGAAGACTGTAACCTACAAAGGAAACCCCATTAGATTATCATCAGATTTTTCAACAGAAACCTTACAAATCAGGAGAGAGTGTAATTAAATATTCAGAATATTGAAAGAGATAAACCACTAGCCAAGAATAATATATCCAGCAAAGATATCCTTTAGGAATGAAGGAGAAATAAAGACTTTCACATACAAACAAAGGCTGAGGAATTTTACCACCACAAGATCTGTATTATACGAAATGTTTAAAGGAGCTCTTTTACCTGAAACAAAAATACAAAAGTATATAAACTTTGAGTAAGATGACAGACAGAAGCAGGAAAATACAACTTTATTTCAGAATAGGGTATTAAACACTTAACTATAACATAAAGGTTAAGAAAAAAATAATTTTAAAAAAAGACTAACTTTTGCAATTTAGAAAAAAATGCACAGCATAAATAGAGATAATTTGTGGCAACAAAAATATAAAAGCAAAGGAGAAAAAGGGCTGAACTTGCACAGGTGAATAAAGACAAAATGCAATCAGAAGAAAAAGGATTACTGTATGTATGAGACATTTTCACATAAACCTAATGGCAACCACAAAACAAAAACCTACAGCTGAGACAACTAACATTAAAAAAAAAAGGAAACAGAAGAATCATAAAAAGAAAATGTAACTAAAATAGCAGACAAATATATTGTGTTGAGTAGAACAACTCAGACAGAGAAAAACAGATGCAATGTGATTTCACTTATATGTGGAATCTAAAGAACAAAATAAACAAACAAAACAGAAACAAATTTACAGACACAGAGAACATTTTGATGGTTGCCAGATGGGAGGGGGGTTGGGGGTGAGTGAAAAATGGAAAGGGATTAAGAAGTACAAATTGGCTGTTACAAAGTAATCATGAGGATGTAGGATAGAACACAAGGAATATAGTCAATATTATTGTAATAACTATGTATGATGTCAGACAGGTCCTAGATTTATTGGGGTGATAGATGGGAGGGGGTTGGAGCAGGGTGAAAAAGGTGAAGAGATTAAGAAGTACAAATTGGTACTTACAAAATAGTCATGGGGATATAAAGTAAAGCACAGAGAATATAGTCAATAATATGGTAATAACAAAGTATAGTGCCAGGTGGGTACTAGACTAGTCAGGGGGAATCACTTCTTTACTTATATAAATGTCTAACCACTATGCTGTACACCTGAAATTAATATAAAATAATATTGAACATCAAAATAAATAAGTGTAGGAAAAAGAAACAATGGTAATACAGAATAACCAGAAAACAAAAGATAACATAACTGTAGTAAATCCTCATCTATTGATAATTACCCAAAATGAAAATGAATTGAACTCAGCAATCAAGAGACACAGAGTAGTTGGGTGGATTGAAAAACAAAACCCAATTATATGTTGCCTACAGGAGATCCATCTCAGCTTCAAAGACAAATACAGGTTCAAAGTGAAAGGGTGGAAGATGATACTCCAAGCAAACAACATCCAGAGAAAATCAGGTGTAGTCATACTTAGATCAGACAAAATAGATTTCAAGATATAAAAGCTAATAAGAGACAAAAATGAACATTTTATTATAAGAATAAAGGGGACAGTTCACCAAGAAGACATAACACTTATCTATCTATCTATCTATCTATCTATCTATATACACACACCCAACTTGGGAGCATCAAAATATATAAAGCTATCACATCTAAAGAAATTCACAAAAATACAATTATTATAGGGGACCTAAATACATCATTAACAGCAATGAATAGATCATCCAAACAGAAAGCCAATAAGGATATATTGCCCTTACTTGACACAATAGACCATATAAACATAATTGATATTTATAGAACTTTCCATCCCAAAATGACAGAATATACATTCTTCTCAAGTGCACACAAAACCATCTCAAGAATATACCATACGTTGGGACACAAAACTGATCTCAATAAATTTTAAAAGCCTGAAAACATACCAAATATATTTTTTGAGCATAATGGTATGAATCTGGAAATTAACTACAAGAAGAAAGGTAGAAAACCTATAAATAGGTGGAGATTAAACAGCATACTACTGAACAACTACTGTATCAAAGACACAATAAGAGATCAAAAGATACATCAAGATAAATGAAAATACGACATATCAAAATTTTGGGGATGCAGCAAAAGTGGTAGTAAGAGGGAAGTTTGTAGCATTATAGGCATAACTCAAGAAAGATCCCAAGTAAATAATTTAACATTACTCCCTAAAGAGCTAGAAAAAGAAGAACAAACAAAGCCCCAAATAAGTTGAAGAAAGGAAATAATAAAAATTAGAGTAAAAATAAATGAAATGGAGAACAAAAATACAATAAAAAAATTAATGAAGACCTGGTCCTTTGAAAAGATTATCAAAATTGACAAACCTCTGGCTAGATTCACTAAGAAGAAAAGAGAGGAAACTCACTCAAATAAAATCAGAAGTGAAAGGAAGTTACAGCATTTACCACAGAAATATAAAGGTTTATACAAGAATACTATAAAAGGCTACACACCACCAAATTTGAGAACCTGGAAGAAATGGACAAATTCTTAGAAATATATGACCTTCCTAAACTGAGCCACGAAGAATTGGAAAACCTGAAGAATTGAAAAACTGGTAAAGGAACTAAAACAGTAACCAAAAATCTCCCCAAAAATAAAAGTCCAAGACCAGAGGGCTTCACTGATAAATTCTACCAAACATTCAAAGATTTAATATCTATTTGTCTCAAACTCTTTCCAAAAAATTGAAGAGGAAGGAATAATTCCTAACTCATTTTATGAGGTCAACATTACACTGATACCAAAACCAGGCAAGGAAAACAACAACAAAAGAAAATTATAGGCAAATATGTCTGATAAACATAGATGCAAAAATCATATACATAGTACTAGCAAATACAAAAATACATTAAAAGGATAATACATCACAATTAAGTGGGGTTCATTCCAGGATGCAAGGATGATTCAATATCTGTAAATCAATCAATGTGATACACCACATTAACAAAATGAAAGATAAAAATCATATGATCATATCAATAGATGCAGAAAAAGCATTTGACAAGATACTACATCCATTTATGATTAAAACATTAAATAAGATGGGTATAGAAGGAAAGCACCTCAACATAATAAAGGCCACATATGACAAACCCTGAGCTAATATCATATTCAATGGTAAAAAAACTGAAAGCTTTTCTTCTGACATCAGGAACTGGACAAGGATGCCCACTCTCACCAGTATTATTCAACACAGTACTGGAAGTTCTAGCCAGAGCTATAAGACAAGAAAAAGAAATAAGTCATCTGATTGGACAGGAAGAGGTGAAATAGTCTCTATTTATAGGTGACACACTATATATAGAGAACCCTAAAGATTCCACCAAAGAACTATTAGAACTGATAAATGAATTCAGTAAAGTAACAGGATACAAAATTAATATTCAGAAATTGGTTGCAATTTTATACACCAATAACGAACCATCATAAAGAGAAATTTAAAAAAAGAAAAAGATAGAGAAATTAAGAAAATAATCCCATTTACAATTGCATCAAAAAGAATAAAATACCTAGGAATAAATTTAGAGAAAGAGGTAAAAGATGTAATTGAAAAACTACAAGACGTTGAACATTTAACAGACTTGAAGTATAACTGTCCTACATAAACACCCCTGAAACCATCACTACAATAAAGATAATTTAACATCTCCATCACTGCTAAAATGTTCTCATGCCCCTTTGTAATCTATTCTTGCTGCATCCTCACATGACCTTACATTTCCTTGGTGCCCTAGCATCCCTGGTGTCTTTTGAGTGTCCTAATCTCTTCTTATGAGGATACCAGTCATGTTGAATTAGAGTCCACCCTAATGGCCTCATTTTAACTTAATTACTTCTTTAAAGGCCCTATCTCCAAATACAGTCATATTCTGAGGTCCTGGGGGGCTTAGGACTATAACATATGAATTTTGGAGAAACAAAATTCAGTCTATAATGTGTCATTAGTTTGGTATTTTTTTATTGCTGAGTAGTAATTCCATTGTGTAGGCATATCACATTTGTTTATCCATTCACCTACCATTGAACATTGATTTGTTTTCAGTTTTTGGCTATTGCAAATAAAACTGATATGGGCATTCATATGCAAGTCTTTATGCAGACATATGTTTCTATTTCTCTTTTTTTTTTCCACATTAGTATTCTGCTTTAATTTTTTTTTAATCTTTATTAAATTTATTGGGGTGACATTAGTAAAATTATATAGGTTTCAAGTGTACAATTCTATAATACATAATCTATATATCGCATTGTGTGTTCACCACCCAGAGTCAGTTCCCCTTCCATCACCATACATTTGACCCCTTTTTTCCTCTTCTACCACCCTCCTTCCAACTCTTACTCTAATTCTCTTAAGTAAATACATAGGAGTAGAACTGCTGCTTCATATGGTAGGTATATGGTTAACTTTATAAGGAACTGTTAAACTCTCTTCCACTGTAGTAGGTGTGAAAAGATATAGTATTATAGTTTTAACTCACGTTTTCCAAATGATTAATGATGTTAAGCATCTTTTCAATATTTGTCACTTGTATACCTTCTTTGATGAAGTGATGCCCAAGTCTTTTGCTCACTTATTTTTGGGTTATTTGTCCTCTTATCAAGTTGTAGGAATTCTTTATATATTCTAAATGCAAGTCCTTTGTCAAATAAATGTTTTGAATGTATTTTTCTCTCAGTCTGTTGCTTGTTTTTCATTTTTATAACAGTGTGCTTTGAAGAGCAATTTTTTTTTAATTTGATGAAGTCCAATTTGTTTTTTTTTCTTTTATAGTTTGGGTTTTTCTGTCCTGTTTAGAAAAACTTTGCCAAACCCAAGGACACTAATTTTTTCTGTTAGGTTTTCTTCAGAAATTTTATGGTTTTAAATCTTATATTTAGGCCTATGATCTATGTTGAATTAATTTTTATAGAAGGTGAGGGTCAGAGTTCATTTTGTAGTATAAGAATATGCAATTGTCCAGGACCATTTACTGAAAGGTTAACTTTGTTGACTTGCATCCTTAAATTCAGATGTTATCATCTGCTCTGTCCTCCTGATGTGACTGTAGATAGCATTTGATATGTGTTAAATGTGGTCTGACAAGTGGAAAACTAATAGAAATCTAAGTCACTATCATTATTAGTTAGTTCTGAGTAGATCTTGACCCAGAGACAAGTAACAGAAAAAGTTTTACTAGGCCAGGAGTCAGAGAACCTGACATGTGGTATGGCTCCACTCCTGTTTTTAGCCTTTAAAATATCATTTAACCTCAGAGCTTATTCCCTCATCTATAAGACAAGAATAACAATACCTGACTGGTATATTTCAGAGGAATTTTATGAAGATCATCCATTTTTAAATGCTGCAAATTATAAAGTGCTATAGAAATGTCTTTACACTTGAAAATTCCTGGACTACATAATGCAGTCCATTCTTGCTTTGCATGGTAGTACAGGCCCATAAATTTGACTGTGCATGCTGAAGTTGTTAATAATCTTAATTAACAACTTAAAGATCTTAATAACCAAGGGGGGAAATTATGATTGTTCCATAACCCTTAAAAATGTTTGTCAAAACATTAGAAACCCTTTTACTGTTGGTTATAAATGTACAGGGAAGTGGAAAAATAGCAAAAATAATACTTATAATACTGGAATTTAAAACATTAGAAACATTGAGAATTAGAGCAATTACTTTGTTAAAAAAGAAAACTTATCAAGACTAGTTTGAATAGTGTTTGCCTCTTCTTTTCACCACATAACTCACAATACACACTGAGCATTTTTTCTATGCCTTGGTGAACTATCATACTCCCTAGTTTGGATAAGTTTCCACCATTTTATCCTTTGCACTTACAATGTTGTGGAATAGCACCAATATTTTATTTAATGTGAAGTTTTTTTGCCATTATCATTTCCTATAGGACACCTTCATGCTTTGTGTCACAAACACTTTCCTCATTCATGTCAATGAATTCCCCTTCAACAAGTTCTTCTGGCTTCATATCTGGAGTGTCTTGAGTGGTGGGAGGGTCAATATTTCCCTGGTCAGCTATTTCTTCTATAATTCTATGTTCCACTAGAATTTCATTTCCATTTTTCCCTTTTTTTGTTTCAATTTCATCTCTGTTGGTCAATTCCCTCTTTTGATTATCCATATCCAGTAAAATGTTATATGGGTTTATCATTGAAAGATAAGGAGGCAACACGACAACATACTTTGCTGTCTGTCATGAGCTGAATAACCAGTACACAGTGATGAACTGCTGACATATTTTAAAAGAAGTGACATGGTTTATCACTGATGAAGATGTGCATTTATTATTTATATAGTAATTTGTGGACAGAAGAGTTAGCGGTGAAGTTTGTACTTTATGCAATTACTCCTAGCTAATATATGGTGATTACTGCTATCTGAATCATGTTGTTGAGGGGCTGGTGTTATTTAACTGAACACAGTAACTGAAATTTGTGCATATGGGAGCCATGCAAAGTGAGGACTGCCTGAACTTACAGTGTCCCAGGATGTGGGAATTCCCCCATGTAGTGTTCTCAGCATTTGAAGAGGAGGGAAAATTAGTTTTTTCTTTGGCTTCCTTGTTATGATTCTTCAGGAACTTCCTCTATTAATTCCAGAAATGTGTGGTGAAGAAATCAAAGAAACTTTCCAGGGTTGTCACTTAAGTAGGCTAATTTTAAATTAAATTACACTGCAGCATGAGGAACATAAATCGGCGGACTTCAAACCAGAATTGGGTCAAATAACAGTTGATTTTCTTTTAAGAGAAAGTCAAAAAGTTTTACATGATTTTCCTTAGTTTTAATCATTTAACTTTAGTTTTCATATCTTTGCACCTCTTTAGTTGTTCCTCTTCTTGTACCCACAATAAAGAGTTCAAGTCAGATCAAATGTTCAATATACCCATATCCTAAGATGAATTTCTTATACTCCCAAGAGGCTCATTTTAAAGGTCTGCTAGCATTCAGTCTCATTGAGGGCTAATTGCACGTGTACGGGTAGGAATTATATAATCGGAACCTCTAATCTCTCGAATAGAACAAATTTGTTCGCATTCTCTCTTAAAATAATGGTTCTTTTTAAAAAAGTCTGATAATGATTCATCACCCTGATTTTAGAAATATTCATTAATGCACTTCTTTACACTCTCCTTATAGAAGAGAGAATAAATGATTTTAACTATCTTGAAAAAGTACTTATTGATTTTATAATCATAGTTATTTCAGAACTAAATGAACCAACTAAACATGAAGGTATTTATTCAATGATGGCTGTCACCATGTTCTAGTCTGATTTTTATAACCACCTTACGTCTAGTGGGAAAAACAAGAACATAACTAGGTAATTCAAATATAGTTTGATAATTTGGGGAGAGTAGCCACAAGATGGTAGAGACTATTAGAGAAATACCAAATCTAGCTTTGAAGAAAACAAGAAAGGTCTGGCTGAGCTAGCTCTGAAAGATTGCAGGAATTACCTGTGCAAAGGAGACAGGATGGATGGTTCTTTAAGAACCACAGGGTCAAAGGTTAGGAGACAAAAGAAAGAGAATGATGAATTCCAGAAAGCAAAGGAAGTTCTGTGGGAGAGCTGAGGCTAAAGAGGTAAAATGCATGCCTTGCTAAAGAACTTCACCATGATTGAAACAGAGAGGCAAAAAGCTTAAAAAAAAAAAAGAGTAACATGTTCTGATTTGCATTTTAGGAAAATCACTTCAGTAGCTGCTGCGAGTAGATGGGAGTGGAGACAGGCCAGCTGAGAGATGAAACAGGATCAATCTAAGGGTTCGTAAGCAGCAGTGGGAATTGAGAGACGGAAAAGGATTCCAGAGGACCAAGGAGGGAGAATCAAAAGAGCTTTGTGACTACTTTTGGATACTGCAGATGACTCAAAGTTTTCTGGTTTGGATGGTTGGGTGGTTGCATTAAATAAGTGGTATAATAAAGGAGGAAGGTCAAGTTGGAGGGGAAAAAAAACTGTTCTTTAACTTGGAAAAATTTTGACTCTGAAAGGAATGTAAGGCCTAGAATGCGATTTCCGGCCTAAGATGAAAACTGTACTGTGTTTTGTTTCTGCTCTTTGGATGGCCTGGGACAGATAAATCTTATGAGTAACTAACTGGGTTGGGAGGAAGGTGGCACTAGCTTCACTCAGCACAGGGAGGTAATGTGAAGGGCCTTTTGGAGACACTCAGAGGGCAGCCTTCTGCTGGTAGACTGACAGCTTCATTGTCCAGAACAAAGAACATCAACAGCCCCACTGTATCTGCGTGTCTAAACAAAATGGCCAGGGAAGGTAAGGTATCAGGGCTTGGGCTACCAAAAGTGACAGACATCTCAGACTATTAGACTTTGTTTTAGATGATCCATAGCTTGAGAAGTAGCAGAGCATAATAACAAGGTTGAAGGACTTCTGCAAATAAACCTGTGACAGTGGCTGGAAGACACACCTGGAATAGAAGACTTGACCTTTACCATGTTCTAGCATATCCAAAAATGTGCCCCGGCCTCCCACTGCTACAGCTCCTCAGGAAGGTCACAGATCAAAAGGCCTACCACTAAAAGCCACACAACCCACTTTTCATCTTTTCCCAAATACAAACAGAAAAATAAAATCAGTTTTAGCTTACATGGAAGAATATCTCGGTATCTGTTTTTGTCTCTGTTGCGTGGTTCATTCCCAAAGTTGAACTCACCAGGCAGACTCTTATATTGTAAATTCTTTAAAAGGTAAGAAATATAAGTCATGTATTTACTATTAACAAAAAATAAATAAAAATAAAAATAAATCTGACTTTGTTTAGTGTTCATGATCCTTAACACGACATGACATGAACTTATGTTAAATGTGTTGCACGGTAAGTGGAGAAATCAGAACACCATTTAAAAAGTACTATAGAAAATATCTCAGATTTCAGATGTCAATCACCAAGTTACTTGGTAAGAAAATGTTAAACTCTTGGAGATCATTTTTACCTTGAACATCAATATTTTTCAACTTTCCTTAAAATAATAGTCAATACAGAATATTCACTTCTTAGGACCTACCCATAAATCTATCATTTTATAGACAAAAATAATAAAATAACAGCAACAAAATTATATAAACATATGAACAAAAAATATATAAATAGTCTCACAATTTATTCCTTGTCCCATGAAGAAATTACGGCTAGGACACCAATTAAAGAATTCTTCCCTTCAAAAAAATTTCTTTACCAAGCACAAATTCAACAAACATTTACTGAACATTTAGCATATATTTGGCACTGTTTTAGCATACAAAGATGAATCAGAATCTGAAAATGGCTTCATCCTAAAGGAGTTAACAGAGCGGTTGGAGAGTCAGACACATAAACAATGTACAGGGACACCATTATAGATGACAGCTCTAGGTTGTCCTTGAAGAGACAGGAAGGAAAGCTCCTAGAAAGGAAGTAGCATTTGAAGTGGGCCTTCGTGAGTCATCAGAAGTTACTCACATGAAAGTCTGCATGTGTGGAAGGAAAGAAGAGCAGAGGTGAATGGCTACCATTCCAGGTAAGAGGGCAGGAATAAGAGCATGGAGGCATATACATCCTCTAGGGAAACAGAGAATAGTATGGTAACAAGAGCACATGATCTAGCCCAAAGGGTAAAACTACCTGGAAGGCCTTGTTTCATATACAAGAGAAATTGAGATATATCTAGTCCTACTCTATTTGTGGAAAAGCTTTAGAGCCTGTACTTTTTAAAGCTCTTCGGTAACTATTGGGTAGCCAAGTTGGCATCACAAGTCTTTAAAAAAGGGTTGGCAACTCGTGCCATGGGGCATGAGGAGCCAGTGATGGTTTTAAGCAGTGGGATAATATAATCAGATTACCTTTTTAATCTTTCTGCAAACCAATTCTAAAGTTAACTTGGAAAAAAAAAAATCTGTAGGAAGAACCAGCACAATTTTGTAAAAAAAAAATAATGAGGAAAACCTAGTCTTAACAGATGGTAAAAATAATATAAAGCTATGCTAATTAAAAGAGTTTGGTACCAGTATGTGAATAAACAAATCAATGGAAAAAGTCCAAGAATAAATTTAAATGTATGTGGGACTTCAGTATATGATAAAAGTAGCATTTAACATCACTGAAGAGAAGTTTGCAGAGAACCTTGGGACAACTGTATGGCTATATAATGCCGGGTCCCTATCAAATACCTTAAACAAGTTAAATTCTAGCCAGATCAAAGACTCACACATTACAAAAATCATCAAAGTATTAGAAAAAACGTGAAAGAATTATTATGATCCTAGAGTGAAAGGGGAATTCCTAAAAAACACAGAAAACTCTGAAGCTCAAAAAGAAAAGCTTGCCATATTTGACCACTACAAATTAGCTATTTCTCGTTAGTAAATCTAGGCAGGCACACGTATACAAGTATGTAACATAAACAACAAAGTGGAAAACGTTACCACATATAACATATAAAAGGGATAATGTCTTCATTATATAAAGAGTTATTAATTGATAAGAGAAAGAATAAATAGAACATTGGGCAAAAAACCTGGAACAAAAGTTCACTGAAAATAAATATGAAAGTCTTAAAAACATATGGAAAGCTATTCTTTTGTTCTCAGATAAACAAATGTCTTTTACATCATCAATGAGAAATCATTTGTCATTTAAGAAATAAGCAAAGATCCAAAAGTTTGATAGCACAAACTACCGGTCGTCTTTCTAGAAATTTGTTCTGAAGAATATGCACACATATGCATATGCATATACATAGGGCTGACTGCTGTTCACAATAGCATTTACTAATCTAAAGATCCATCATTGGAGACTATTTAAAAACAAAAAGTCTTTATCCATATAATTAACTACCGTTCAACACTTAATGAGATAGAGCTGCATGTGCTGATAATATATTTGGAAATTATTTCTTACATGGGAAATTTGTTTAAAAGGAAATAAAGGGTAGCATAGTGTGTAAAGTACATGTCAACAATTTTTCTGGAAGTCTATATGACAAACTTAATAGTGGAAAGGGGGCCTAGGAAGGCAAGGGAGAAAAAGAGGGAGACTTTATTCATTTTATAACTTTTCGTGCTATTTGACATTTTTACTGTGTACACCTATTACTTCAAAAATTTAATATTTAGAAATAAGAACAATGTACTCAATCTAAAAAAAAGAAAAGAAACCCTCTGGTAGTGACGTGGAAAAAGAAATCACACAGACATTTGTTAAGACCAAAATATTTACCATAAATTCCTGAATGATTTCATATCCTACTTTTTTCTGAAGTGTTATAAAGCAATTCTTGATGGCTGACTGCTCATGAAAACTGAATATTAATGGTCGAAACTGAGCCAACTGAGTTAGCTCCCTTTCAGAAACAATTTGCATACCTAAGAAAGAGAAAAATTCACAATTGTAACTTACCTGTATGTCTGTGCAGGGAGATTTTATTGTTGTTCTTGTTTTCTTTTAAGTAAAGGCACAGCCACTTAAAAGATTAATGGACATTTTTTTTTTCCAGAAGTGAAGAGTCTGTTACTTTGAAAGAAAGTATCATTGTTTTGGAAAAATCATGACTATTTACCTTGAAATTACACTAAATCCACTGTTCTTGGAGGAAACTGTAAATGCTATAAATATAACAGATGCAGTAAAATGAAAAGTTTTCTGTTTTATAATGTGAATTGGGTGGATGTATTGACAATTATGCCAAGGCAAGCATGTGCAAGACTTTTCCCCTCCCTGAGACCAGTATTTGGAAGCCCCTGGAGTCTGAGATGAGAGGATGTGGAGAGTCTAACACACCTCTTACTGTAAAACAGATTAAGTACATATGCACACACACATGCACACAAACACCACACTACACACACACACACAGACACACAAACACACAAATTCCCAAGGATAGAGAGGATCTATATGATGCAATCAATAGAAATATATTTATATTTATATTTATAACCAGTAACAACAGAAGAAAATACATTCTATTTAATACCACACATGAAATCATGTTTTTTTTTTTTTTTAATGATGATCTTTTAGGTCACGTTGACAGTCTAGATTCCACACATCTGAAATTTTACACATTATGTCCACTGGCCAAAATGTAATAAATCTAGAAGTAAATATTAAAAGAATATTAAAATTTCAGAATTTTGAAGTAAAATGATCAAGTGAAACCATTCTCAAAATCTCTGTCCAAAGCCAAATAATATGAACTAAAATCAAGTTAATAGCAGCAAAAAATATACAAGAAGCCACTTAGCAGAAGAATAGACATAAAAAAGAGATGGAAGTTTATAAAGGTCTGCACAGCCCTGGGCAACTCCTCTGGTCTTGGAACATTACTATACCTGAAAGCTTTTTTTGTAGAGGTGGGAGTGAGGGGTTGTTGGTTGGGAGAGACTGTCACAGAAATCCTAAAAAAATTTCACAGATAGTTCTGAACGTAGTATGAGAAGACTAGGAAGTGCAAAAGGGGAGATAATTCTCACAAAAGTAGAAGCCATTTTGATCATCTTTGATCCCCAACGGTAAAACCCTTAGAGCTTCCTTCCATTGTGTTCCAGCCTTGCTGGAAAAAGAAGCTGAGAGAAGGCAGAAAGGAAAGGTATAAGCCTGCGATGGACACAGTCGGTGACTCCCCAACACTGAGTCTACCCTCATCGTTAATTAAAGCCATTTGTGATCATTTCACAATAATCCCCTTGCCAGTGAATAATTCAACATTAGGTAGGTGATTTGAGCCAACGGGAAGCAAGGGGAAGTTTATTTAGGGCTTATGGGTAAGACAATCGAGCCTTTGTCCCACCTTTATCCCCTGCTCAGAAGCATAGGCCCTGATTATCACAAGCAGCCCTATTGTGACCGTAAAAGGAATGAGCTGAGTATAGCAAATATGGGGGGGGGGAGAGAATAAAAAACATATGTTCTTGATGACAGCACTGAGCAACTAATGATATTGAACCTGGAATACTTCCTACCTCTGGGCTTACATTATGGGAGAAAATAGATATCTTTATTGTTAACGTCATTTTGAATTTGGTTTCTTTTTATTGTAGAATAAACTGGTCCAAGAATTCCAACAAGGTGTGCAGATCAGGCTTCAGCTATAGATCTGAATAGCGATCATTACAGAAAGAGATGTCATTAGCTACTGGGTGCTGACATCATCACTGGGCAGGTTTGAAGAGAAGGTTGCTTCCCCATTATGATCCAAAAATAACACAACAGAATGGTCTGCCAAGAAAAGTGCTACTTTTGCCACCATGAGGAATCTGAGGGAGCTGGACACAACTGCTCTAACCACTGGCTCCTGGATGACACTACCTTAGCAACCATGAGGAATTAGACAGTCACCGCCACAACTGCTGACTCGAGTAATGTCCCACCACAGATATAATGAAGCACCAGGAATGCCATGCCTGCTGTGCCATAGTGTATGTCAGCAACATGGGTACTTCTCTACACATTTCAGTCTTTGCTAAGTGCATACGATTCGTCAAACCTACACTAGCTTCGAGGCTACCTGGGAAATATAATTTTCAGTTTTCCTTCTGGAGCCGTACAGGAAGATGCAGGAGGAGGAGAGTATAGTCAAAGTTGAGTAAGCTGATCTACAATACACGCCACATGACAATTCAACAACACCCTTTCAGCATTCTACTCCTTCTCCCCCAATCCTTCTACATACTTGTCCTTGTATGCAGGCAAAACCCAGCCCTCAATGTATAGTTTATAATGAAGGATAACTAGATGCAAATCAAGTGGAATGAGAGTCAAGAAGAATTCATTCATGCTCAATGAGCAAAATCAAAGAGATACAGAGCTATACATGTTAGTGAACAAGATGGAAATAAAACACGAGATGTGGGGGGAAAATGAGTAATACAATACGGTATGCAAAATGTTTTAATACATTCTGAATGGAACATAACCTAACTTGTAGATCTACCATCTGTAGGAAGAAGTAATAAGAATATTAATTATTTTAAATAATAATACAAAAATAAGACAAACCAACAAAATGAAGTGAAAAATCAGTTTACAGACATAATAAAAGCCAAAAGTACATGATTACAGAACTAATAATTAAACACTGCAAGAAACAAAGTAGACAGTTGAAAATGAACTTATTTATAAGACAAAGACATATTTATATAAATTAATGAAAAGAATAAAAGGAAAAAACAAACAAAAGATAATGCATATAAGGACATCAGAAGCTCAGGAGAAATAGTGGGGACAAGGTGAGCAACTAAAGAAATTCTCCTTTATGGTGCAAGTTTGGAGAGGGGAGCAGCACCTTCTGCGGGAAAGGCATGAAGCCAGGCATGAAGCCCCACCCAGTTTCTTTTTCACTATCTCCCCTAAGGACCAAAAGCATAAGAAGTTGAGAAGAGGGCAGCAAACCCTAATACGCTCAAAGCACAGGTTAAGGCCCACCAACACTGGGGATGGAGAAAGAAGACAATCATCTGGGATCAGACCATAGCATACTACTTACCCCTGAAGAAAGGGCGGGGTAACTGAGAAAGCACCATCCCAGGGATATGCACCTTAACCAGGCTGAACAGGGACAACAGAGAATGCCACCCCCTCCCTCAACCAGGTTAGGAAGCACTCTATTGCTAAGCAATGGACCAGACCATAGACAGGAACCTTCTCAGAGGTGCAGGTATAAGAGGGAGATCTAAAGTAGAGAGCATAGTAAACATTGAGGTAAACCCTCCGGCGTGCTATTTTCCATTCCAACCACAAGTTAACAATACAGGAATTTGAAACTGGTGGCACACTGAGAGTAACCAGAGCAACGTCAAAACCCAAACTCAGGTGAATTCCTAACTAAATTATCTCAACTCCTCACACTGAACACCTACCTACCAAAGCAAGAGGCATGTCTATTCCTATTTACCTCAGTCTCTAGAAGACAAAATATCCAGATTTCAACAACAAAATAATTATATGACACACAAAGAAGCTAAAAAAGAAAAAAAAATAATAAAACTGTCAGAGGAGACAAAGCCATGAACAGAACCAGAGATAAGAAATACATGTTAAAGCTATCAGACAATAAATTTAAAATAACTAAGATCAATGCTAAAGGCTTTAGTGGGAAAAGTGGACAACATGCATGAACAAATGGGGAATTGCATCAGACAGACATAAAGCATAAAAATCAAGCAGAAATGCTAAAAATGGAAAACACCATAATAATATAGAAATAAAGAATGCCACCAATGGGTTTATCAATACGCTTGATACCGCAAGAAAAGAATTAGTGAACTTAAAAATAGGTCAATAGGCATTACTCAAACTGAAAGAGAAAAAAGAGTAAGGAGGGCACAGAAGAGAACATCCAAGAACTACAAGCCAATATCACACAGACTAATCTTCCTCTAACTGGAATGTCAAAATAGGAGAGAGAGAGAGACAGAGAGAGAGAATGAGAATCAATAAATATTTGAAACAATAATGGGTGGGGATTTATTTTCCAAAATAAATGAGACACCAAGATTCAGATCCAAAAAGCTTATCATAAACAATGTTGAGAGAAAACAATCCAAAATTTTATAACAAAAATATCTTTCTGAAAAAATGAAGAAGAAATTAACACTTTTACAAGCAAACAAAAACTGAGACAGATCATTAGCAGCAAAGTTGCACTATAAGAAATGTTCAAAGAGGGGGAAGCTCCAAAATGGCAGAGTAGATAAACAGTGTGCTTGCCTTCTCCTGTGACCACATTAAAATTACAACTAAATTATAGAAAAATCAACCTGGAGAACCATATGAAGTCTGGCTGAAGGGAAGAAGTCCTATAACTGGGGATATAGAGAAGAAATCATATCGAGACTGATAGGAGGGACAAAGATGCAAAATGCCCCATACCTGCACGTGGCGATTGAGAATCAAGAGGAATATCTCAGTTGTAGAGGTCCTTCCCAAGGAGTGAGGGACTCCAGCCCCACACCGGCCTCCGCAGGACAGAGTACCATTGCTAGGAACAGGAGCTTCCACAATATCTGGTTGTGGGGATTCTGACCAACTGGGTGGGAACCCAGACATCCTTTTAAAGGGCCCACGCACAGACTCACTTACCCACAGGCACTCATCCTAAGCTCTGCCAGAGGGACAGTGACTCGGGAGGCATCAAAGACATACAGAGAGATACTGAGTTGTGTGGCTTCGGGAAAAAGACTGAAGGGACAGTCACCATTTTCCCCGTGTAGAATCTTCCTTTTGTACAGCTGTGGCAGATGGGCACCATCTTTCCTGTGTTGAGCCCTCCCCTGTGTAGCCAAATCTGAATCTGCTTTGGCCTGGTGAACTCTGCTCGCTCCACCCTGGTGACACCTTAGGATACTGCCCCATCCAACTTGCACAATACAGGAGGCTCTTTTTCATCCAGCAGCCAGCCCCACACATGTTGCACTCTTTCTTGGACAATTCTTGGGGATCTGTGGGCCCCAGACGGGTGGTAGCTGGCTTCGATATGCTCTAAGACTTTGCTCAGTAGCTACAGGCTCAGCACTGGTATCAAACAAGAATCTATATTAACCTGGTGAACACCACTCATTGCACCCTGCTGACTCCCTGAAACCCCTCCTAACCAAATCATGTACTGCTCAAAGCTGTATCAGTAAATGAGCCTTATGGGAGCCAGCAAGCAGCCGCAGACCTTGGGATGTCCTGGGCTTTTGCAGAGCTACCCCAGTACTGGTGGCAGCCATCCTTGGTTCCCAGTGTGACCTCTCCCACGTCTCCAGGTTCAGCACAAAGAGAGACCAACTGTGGATGGGTTGCAACTCCTACCAGGTAGGCGCTAGCTGGTCACAGGCAGTGGCTGACCTGCGCCTGCACCAGAGCTCCTGCCAAGAGAACCTGGAACCAACATACCTAGAGACTGGATTCAGACCACAGCAGAGCACCACCCAATTAGCCCCACAAGTGGCACATGCAAAGGGCTCTGCAGGCATCAGAGCCCCCTGGAGTGAATCCCACTCCACTGTGTAAGCCCCCTTGCACAGCAGCCCATAAGCTGTAGATGTGGTCAAAACCCACAGCCAGTCAGCCTGAAGGTTAACCTCAATCACTGACATGCCAACAGCAATAAAGACTTAACTGTAACAGGAGGGCACACACAATATACAAGGTCCACTCCTGGAGCACTCAGTACAGGTGACCAGGGAGACTGTGTGTGCCCCTACACGGCACATCCTACATAAGGCCACTCAGCCAAGACTTGGAGATGTAGCACATCTACCTAATAATATATAGGAACAAACACAGTAAAGCAGCTAAAATGGGGGGTGGGGGGCGAGGGAGAATATGTTCCAAATGAAAGAACAAGAGAAAACTCCAGAAAAAGAATTAGATAAGATGGAGGAAAGCATGCTACCAGATACAAAGTTCAAAACAATGGTTGTAAGGATGCTCAATGACCTTAAGGAAAGAATAGTTGAACTCAGTGAGAAGTTCAACAAAGAAATAATAAGCATAATAATAAGCATGAAAAAAGACATAGAAACCATAAAAAAGAATCAGAGAGAAATGAAGAATACAATAACTGAAATGAAGAATGTACTAGAAGGAATCACGAGCAGACTAGATGAAGCATAGGAGTCAGAGATTTGGAAGGCAAGGTAGCACAAAACACCCAATTAGAACAACGAAAAGAAAAAAAGACTTTTTAAAAATGAGGATATTCTAAGAGACCTCTGGGACAACATCAAGCAACAATTTTTACATCATAGGGATAACAGAAGAAGAGAGAAAGCAAGGGATTGAGAAGTCATTTGAAAAAGTAATGACTGAAAACTTCCCTACCTGGTGAAGGAAACAAACATACAAGTCCAGGAAGAGCAGAGTCCTAAACAAGATGAACCCAAAGAGGCTCTCGCCAAGATACATCATAATTAAAATGACAAAAGTTAAAGACAAAGAGAATACTAAAAGCAACAAGACAAAGGCAACTGGTTAATTCCAAGGAATCTCCCATAAGATGTAAACTGATTTCTCAACAGAAATTTTGCAGGCAAAATGGGACTGGCACGAAATATTCAAAGGGATGTGAGACAAGGACCTACCACCAAGACTACTCTATCCAGCAAGGCTATTATTTAAAATTGAGGAAGAGATAAAGAGCTTCCCAGACAAGAAAAAGCTAAACCAGTATTACAAGAAATGTTGTAGGGACTACATTAAGAGGAAGGAGGGGAACATAAATATGAATAATAAAATAACAATAACCATATATCTATCAATAATCATTTTAAATTTAAATGGATTAAAAGCTCTAATCAAAAGACATAGCATTGCTGAAAGGATAAGAACAAGACCCATACATATGTTGTCTACAAGAGACCCACTTCAGATCAAAAGATACACACAGACTGAAAGTAAAGGGATGGAATAAGGTATTTCATGAGACTGAAATGAAAAATAAAGCTGAGTTAGGTAGTAATACTTATGAGTCTGACAATTAAGTTCGTGAACTTGCCACTGTGCGCTTACATCGGCAGCACTGTACAAACAGCTCGGTAAGGTTTCATAACCTTGGTCTATCAGTGTCTCACAGCTGTGTTTGTGTCGACATGCAGCGGTGTCTTGCTGAGTAGTGTTCGTTATTGTTGTTGCATGTTTTTGTGTGCTGTTCCAAGAATGTCAGAGCTTGAGTTAGAGCAATGAACAAACATTAAATTTCTTGTTAAACTTGGCAAAAGTGGAAGTGAAATCAGGGACATGTTAGTCCAAGTTTATGGGGATAATGCCATGAAGAAAACGGCAGTGTACAAATGGATTAAATGTTTTTCTGAGGGGAGAGAATGAGTCACTGATGAAGAGAGGTCAGGGTAGCCAGTAATGACCAGAACTGATGAAAACATTGCAAAAATTCATCGAATTGTGCATCAAAGTCATAGGCTGACTGTGAGAAGCACAGCAGACCAAGTAAACATTGATAGAGAAACAGCTAGGAAAATCTTAACTGAAAATCTTAGCATGAGAAAAGTGTGTGCAAAACTGGTCCTGGAGGGGGCCGGCCCGGTGGCTCAAGCAGTTAGAGCTCCATGCTCCTAACTCCAAAGGCTGCCGGTTTGATTCCCACGTGGGCCAGTGGGCTCTCAACCACAAGACTGCCTGTTCAATTCCTCGAGTCCCGCAACGGATGGTGGGCAGCGACCACAGCGCCCACCTGCAACTAAGATTGAACATGGCACCTTGAGCTGCGCTGCCGCTGAGCTCCCAAATGGCTCAGTTGGTTGGAGCGCATCCTCTCAACCACAAGGTTGCCAGTTCGATTCCTTGACTCCCGCAATGGATAGTGGGCTGCTCCCCCTGCAACTCGCAACGGCAACTGGACCTGGAGCTGAGCTGCGCCCTCCACAACTAAGACTGAAAGGACAACAACTTGAAGCCAACAGCACCCTCCACAACTAAGATTGAAAGGACAACAACTTGACTTTGAAAAAAGTCCTGGAAGTACACACTGTTCCCCAATAAAGTCCTGTTCCTCTTCCCCAGTAAAATCTAAAAACAAAACAAAACAAAACAAAAACTGGTCCTGGAATTGCTCACTGATGAACAAAAGCAAAGAAGAGTCGACGTTTGCCAAGAGCTTTTGGAGAGGCAGGACGATGTTTTGGGCAGTGCTATCACAGGTGTACCAATGATGAAACATGGGTGTACCAATTGACACTGAAACAAAGTGTCAAAGTGCACAATAGATGTCAGCCAATTTTCTACCACCAAAAAAGTTCCCTCAGTCCAAATCAAGAGTCAAAACAATGTTGCTAACCATTTTTAATATCCGAAGGATTATTTGCTATGAATTTGTATCAACTGGACAATGAGTTAACCAAGTTTACTATTTGAAGTGCTGAAAAGGCTGCATTAAAAAGTTAGATGAAAACGACCTGAACTTTTCGCCAACTCATGGCTCTTGCATCACGACCATGCACCAGCTCACATAGCACTGTCTGTGAGGGAGATTTTAGCCAGTAAACAAATAACTATTGGAGCACCTTCCCTACTCACCTGAACTGGCCCCAGTGACTTCTTTCTTTACCTGAAGATAAAGGAAATATTGAAAGAAAGGTATTTTGATGACATTCAGGACATCAAGGGTAAGACAATGACAGCTCTGATGGCCATTCCAGAAAAAGAGTTCCAAAATTGCTTTGAAGGATGGACTAGGTGCTGGCATCAGTGCATAGCTTCCTAAGGGGAGTACTTCGAAGGTAACCATAGTGATATTCAGCAATGAGGTATATAGCACTTTTTCTAAGATGAGTTCTCGATAGACATTAAAACAAAGGCTATAATAAGAGACAAAGAGGGACATTACATAATGATAAAGGGGTCAATACAAAAAGAGGATATAACCCTTGTAATGCATGCAACATACGAGCATCTATGAGATATATAAAGCAAATACTGACCTACATAAAGGGAGAGTATGATAGTAATACAATCATAGTAGGGGACCTAACCACCCCATTCACACTAATGGACAGATCTTCCAGACACAAAATCAACAAGGAAACAAGGCTTTGAATGACACACTAGAACAGATGGATTGAAATTATATTTTTAGAGCATTTCATTCAAAGCAGCAGCATACACAATCAAGTGCACAGAGAACGTTTTCTGGATAGACCACATGATAGGCCACAAAATAAGTCTCAGTAAATTTAAGAAAACTGAAATCATATCAAGTGTCTTCTCAGACCACAATGGCATGAAACTAGAAATCAATTACAAGAAAAAATATTTCGAAACACACAAACATATGGAGGCTAAATGACATGCGACTAAACAAAGAATGGGTCAACAACAAGATCAAGGAAAAAACCAAAAGATACCTTGAGACAAACGAAAATTAAAACACAATGACTCAAAACCTGAGGGACACAGCAAAAACAGTACTAAGAGGGAAATTCACAGCAATGCAGGCTTACCTCAAGAAACAAGAAAAATATCAAATAAACAATAAAACCTTACATATAAAGGAACTGGAAAACGAACAAACAAAGCCCAAAGTGAGTAAAAGAAAGGAAATAATAAAAATCAGAGTGGAAAAAAATTAAATAAAGTCCAAAAAAAAATAAGAAAAGATCAATGAAAACAACAGCTGGTTCTTTGAAAAGATAAACAAAATTGATAAAACTTTAACCAATCTCATCAAGTAAAAAAGAGAGAGGATCCAAAGAAATAAAATCAAAAATAGAAGAGGAGAAGTGACAATGGACACCACAGAAATAATGATTATAAGAAAATGTTACCAACAAATTGGACTATCTATAAGAAATGGATAAATTCCTGGAAACACACAATTTTCCAAAGCTGAATCAACTGGAAATACAAAATGTAAACAGACTGATTATTACTAATGAAATCAAATCGATAATCAAAAAGCTACCAACAAACAAAAGTCCTGGACTTGACGGCTTCACAGGTGAATTTTACCAGACATTCAAAGAAAAATTAAAACCAATCCTTCTCAAAGTATTCCAAAAAGTTCAAGAGAAAGGAATGCTCCCAAAGTCATTTTATCAGGACAGCATTACCCTAATTCCAAAACCACACAAGACATTACCAAAATAAATAAATAAATAAATAAAAATTATAGGCCAATACCCCTGATTAATACAGATGCAAAAATCCTCAACAAAATATTATCAAACCAAATTCAGCAATATATTAAAAAAAAATTATACACCATAATCAATGGGAATTTATTCCTGGGATGCAAGGTTGGTTTAATATCTACAAATCAATTAACATAATACAGCACATAAACAAAATGAAAAATAAAAATCATATGATCATATCAATAGATGCAGAAAAAATGCCTGACAAAATCCAGCATCCATCTATGTTAAAAACTCTCAACAAAGTGGGAATAGAGGGAACACACCTCAACATAATGAAGGCCATATACAACAAACCCACAGCTAACATCATACTCAACCGGGGGAAAAACTAAAATGTCTCCTTAAACATCAGGAACAAGACAAGGATGGCCACTTTCACCACTTATATTCAACATAGTACTGGAAGTCCTAGCCACAGCAATCAGACAAGGAAAGGAAATAAAAGACATCCAAATGGAAAAAGAAGTAAAACTGTCATTATTTGCAGATGACGTGATACTAGAGAGACAGAAATCCAAAAACTCCACCAGAAAACTATTAGAACTGACAAATGAATCTAGTAAAGTAGCAGAATAAAAAATAATATTCAGAAATCAGTTGCATTTCTATATACCAATAATGAATTGTCAGAAAGAGAAATTAAGAAAGCAATCCCATTTACAATTGCATCAAAGAAAAAACCTAGGAATAAATTTAACCAGAGATAAAACTTGTACTCGGAAACTATAAGACACTGAAGAAAGAAACTGAAGAAGACACAAATTAATTGAAGCATATACTGTGCTCATGGAGAGGAAGAATTAACATCAGTAAAATGACTGTATGACCCAATGTGATCTATAGCTTCAATACAATCCCTATCAAAATATCAATGGCATTTTTCTCAGAACTAGAACAAACACAAAAACTAGAACAAATCTTAAAATTTATATGGAACCACAAAAGACCCTGAATAGCCACAGCAATCTTGAGAAACAAGAACAAAATTGGAGGTATAATGCAATCTGATATCAAACTATACTACAAGGCTATAGTAATCAAAATAGCATGCAACTGGCATAAAAACCAACATACAGATCAATGGCCCAGAGCAGAGAGCCCCAAAATAATCCCATGCCTATAATGGTCATTTAACCTATGACAAAGAAGGCGAGAATATATATTGGGGTAAAGACAATCTATTTAATGAACAGTGTTCAGAACCCAAGTGGACAAATACATGCAAAAAATGAATTTGGACCACCTCCTTACACCATATACTAAAATAAACTCAAAAGGATAAACACTTAAATGTAAGGCCTGCAACCATAAAACTCCTAGGAAAAAATATAGGCAATAAATTCTCTGACATTGCTCTTAGTAATATTTTTTTTCTGATATATCTCCTTGATATATCAGAAACAAAATAAACAAATGGGACTACATCAAACTAAACAGTTTTTGCACAGCAAAGAAAACCACCAACAAATGAAAAGACAGCCTACTGAATGGAAAAAGATATTTGCCAATGATACACTAATAAAGGTTTAATATCCAAAATTTATAAAGACCTCGTACAACTCAACACCAAAAAACCAAACAATCCAATTAAAAAACGGGCAGAGGACATGAAGAGACCTTTCTCCAGAGAGGACATACAAATGGCCAACAGACATGTGAAAAGATGCTCAAGGTCACTAATCATCAGAGAAACGCAAATTAAAACCACAATGAGATATCACCTCACATGGCTGTCATCAATAAATCAACAAACAACAAGTGTTGGCAAGGATGTGGAGAAAAGAGAACCCTGTTGCACTGTTGATGGGATTGCAAACTGGTGCAGCCCTTGTGCAAAACACTATGGAGGTTCTTCAAAAAATTAAAAATGGAACTACCTTATGACTCAGCAATTCCACTCTTGGGTATGTACATGAAGAAATCCAAAACACCAAATCAAAAAGATGTATGCACCCCTATGTTCACTGCAGCACTATTTATAATAGCCAAGATATGGAAGCAACCCAAGTGCCCATCAATAAATGATTGGATAAAGAATATGTAGTACATTTATACAATGGGTATTATTCGGCCATAAAAAAGAATGAAATCTTACCATTTGCGACACCATAGATGGAACTAGAGGGTATTATTGTAAGTGAAATAAGTCTGACTGAAAAAGACAAACATCATATGATCTCATTTATATGTGGAATCTAAAGAACAAAATAAACAAATAAAACAGATGCAGAGAATAAACTGATAGCTGCCAGAGGGGAGGGATGTTGATGAGCTGGGTGACAAAGGTGAAGGGATTAAGAAATACAAATTGGTTGTTACAAAATAGTCACAGAAATGTGAAGTACAGCATAGAGAATATAGTCAATAATGTTGCTTCAACTATGTATAGGGCCAGGTGGGTACTAGACTAACCGGCAGGATCACTACATAAATTATATAAATGCCTAACCACTATGTTGCACACCTAAAACTAATATAAAATAATACTGAATGGCAACTGTAATTGAAAAACAATAATTTCAAATTCCATATGTAGCACTAAGTTGCCCAAATAAGCTACAAAAAAGTATTTTTAAAAAATTAAGGAGAGGATATACCTTTCTAGATATTACTTAGAACTATAATAATCAAAACAGAATAATATGTCCACAAGAACAAATAAGTCAATCAGTGAAAAATTTTGGAGAACAGGAAAGTATCTAAATATTTTGGGAGCTTAACATATCATAAAAATGTATTTAAATTTAGTTTGTTACGGTGGTTTATTTCATGAATGATGCTGGTATAACTGTCTAGTGAGTTTTCTAAACCTCTACCATAGTTAGCAATTAACTGCAGACAGATTAGTGACCTAAGCAGAAGGAATGGAGAAAAGGAAGGGAGGGAGGGAGGAAGGAAGAAAAGAAGGAAGGAAGAAAGGAAGTCCTGGGAAATTTTACGAGAGTGTTTGTACGTTCTTCAAGTAAAGATGACCTTTTAAACATTCTAGAAACCCAGAATGTGTATGGGGTCTCCATATGAAGGTCTCCCTTCTTAAGGTATGAGGTAGGAGGAGAATTTATAATATATTTGTTAGACAGACAAGGTGTTAAGACTTCCAACATGTGAGGAGTTCCTACAAATTAATAAGGGGAAAAAATGGGCAAAGGATATAAATATGCAAATGAAAGAAGAGGCTAATAAACATACAATTGCTCTCACTAGCAATCAGAATAATGTGAATTAGAGTAATAAGGAAGAGCTATTTTTCATCCATCAGATTGGCAAAAATTAGAAAAAGGATTATCTGGTTATGATAAGAATGTGAGAACTTGGACCCTTCTAAATAGCTAGAGCAAGAAAAAGTTGCTCTAACCTTTTGATAAGGAATCTGGTATTATCTACCAAAATACAAAATGACCATATACTTTGACTTAGCAATCCTACTTTATGGACTCTAACAAAATTAAAGCATTAGGAAATATAAAATATTTTTAAAATATATGTTGCATAGGAACATATATGTTCCTATATATATTTTATATATTTTATATAGGAACATATATTTTCATATATAAAAGTACATAGGAAATATGTTTTAAAATATATGTTGCTGATTAATAAAAGAAAAAAAATCAAATTGAGAATGGGTGAATTTCTTATAGCATTTCTATAAAATGGAATGTTAGGCAGCTATCAACATGATGTTAGAATATGCATTAACCTATACACATGATATAGTTTAAGTCTACAAAATAAGGTAACAGAGTAATATATAGCACAGTTTTTATTTAAACTTTAAAAAGAAAAATCTATATTTTTTTATGTTCATAGAGAAACTTAATATTTGTTACCTCTGAGTCAAGATTTTGAATGATGAAAAGAAATTACTTTTTCTTTACATCTCTTTGTATTGACTTTTATTAATATAAGCATATATTAAGTTTGTAATTTAATTTTTTTGAATTTGGACTTTTAAAATATTTTTTCAAACACTGAGTAGGTACAAAATAACAGTTAAAAATATCTTTGAAGTATAAAATGACAACAATATCCTACTCAATTTGAAAGAGAACATTACATTGCCCTCATGTAACCATGTGCCCTTCCCCTACTCAGGAAAAGCCACCATTCTGGATTGTACTGTCATTCCTTTGATTTTGTTGGTTTGTTGTGCTTACCACATATGCTGTTTTGCATATTCTGCAAATTAATATAGATGGAATCCTTTTTTCTTTTAAATCTTGACTTTTATGCTGAGACTACATCTAGATGAGTTTGTTCAGTTTCAGAGCATACAAATACACCACAACTATTCATCTATTCTAGTGTTGAAGGACATGTAGTTTCAAAAGTTTTTGTGTTCGTTTTACAGTTTACAGCTATTACAAATAAGGATGGTATGAATATTTTACATATGTCTTCTGGAGCAGAAGGTAAAGACTTTCTCTAAGATAAATAGTTAGGAAAGGAACTGCTAGGGTTACGAGTATATGTGAACATTAAAAAATGCAAAGTTGTCTTCTGTTGTGCCCCATATTCACCAATACTGACTACCGGCACGATATTTAATTTTTAACTATCTAGTATAAATTGTTATTTCACTGTCATTTAATTTTCACTTCCCTGATTCAAGATTAGGTTGAAGGCCTTTCCGTACTTCCTCTGTGAAGTGCCCGGTGGTGTCTGTTCTGTCTTGGTCAGCGTGGGCTGCCATAACAAATTACCATACACGGGCGGCTAAAACAACAAACATTTATTTCCCACAGTGCTGGAGGCTGGAAGTGTAAGATCAGGTGCCAGCATGCTTGGGTTCTTGGTGGATGCCCTCTTCCTGGTTTACAGACGGCTGCTGTCTTCCTGCATCCTTACCAGTCCCTTTACCCCTATACAAGGAAACCAGTCCCTTCATGAGGGTTCCACCTTTGGACCCCATTCAAACTCACTTACTTTCTAAAGGCCCCACCTCCAAATGCCATCACATTGGGTATTGTAGCTTCAACATACAAATTTGGGAGAACACAAACATTCAATCCATAGCATTCCTCCTGCCCTGGCCCCCACAGTTCACGTCTTTCCGCATGCAAATTACATTCGTTCCATCCCGACAGCCCCAAAGTCTTAATTTGCCCAGCATCAGCTCTCAAGTCTAAAATCCAAAGTCTCATCTGAGTATCATCTAAATCCGATACGGGTGAGACTGGAGGCAAGAATCCTCATAAGGCAATAATTTGAGGGGTGGAGGAAATGTCCTACACACCTCGATGGCGGTGGGAGACCTTGGTCTAAACTGGCAGAACTGTATGCCAAAGGGGGGATTTTAGCACATGCAAATTATACCTCAATACTTTAACAGGATTTCTTGTAAAGACTTGTATTTTAATAATTGCAGAGTGTAATATTGCATTAATTAGATTTGACATGTTTTAAATTAAAAAACTGTTATTAGAGAAGATGATTCTGGCACTTGATGGGAGGCTGAAATGGGTGATCTCTAAAGATCCTCTAACGCCAAAGTTTTTGAGATATGTATGTGATTCCCTAACCTCACAAACAAAAGTTTTATATATATATGAACATATTAATTCATGCTTATATTTACGTTTATATTATATATAAACGGAAATATATATACATAGAAAAAATTTGGAATACTCTTCAGTATTATGATTTATTTTATTATACATCATTCTATTTCCTTTTTTCCCACAACAAAGTTACAAAGTGTATACTGTGCAACAAATTAAAATTTAGGAAATGAGAATGTCATATTCAAGTCTGTACAAATCTATAATCCCTAGTTTAAGAACATGTAAATAGCTCATTTTATTAAAATGACACATTTGATATATTAAAATAAAGAAAGGATAGAAATTTGTCCTTATGAATGTGGGCTGTGGAACACTTTCTTAATTTTTAGAAGAAAATCCTAGAAAACCATGTTTTCCCCATTTTAAAAGTTTTCCTGGCTCTTTCCTGCATTTATATGAGAAATTTATTTGTGCATGCCTTTGAAATACAGCCTCTTCAGGAATGTGCTAGGAGAAACAGGACAAAGTCGTACCGGGAAGCCGAGCAGAAACACTCTGAGATGGCCCTGCTAGCCCTTCACGCTCACTGCTCCTCTTGTCTCTGAGGAAAGAGCCACCAGCTGTCCGCATGCTGTGCTCATTCTTACTAGAAGATAAATTTATATATTTGTTCATGGTGTCAAAGAATGCATACCTTTAAGAACCTCTGATAATCGACAGTAATTACTAAGTTAACATTCACTTCCCTTTCAGTTCAGCCTCCCATTTCCTTTGTCAACACCTGAAACTGGCCCACTTCCAAAGAGATAACCCCAAAATCCCAATGTCGGATCACAAACTCCATTTTCTCCCAGTTTTACCTGGCTTGCAAACTAGCCACGTTGGATCTATCCACCTTCTTTCCTCCTTTACCTAGCTGTGGGAAAACAGTATTAGGGTCATCAGGTCTAACATCAGCAGAGAACCATTTGGAAAATACTGGTATATTACTGACTGGTTTCCTCTACCATTCCTCCACTGCAGCTAATTCTGAACTACCACTCTCATAAAAAAGGAGCCCCTTCTAGAAAATACAAGCCAGAAACAAGAATTCTTTCAACGTACTCTCCTTCAAAATGTATACTTAGATGCATCAACATTCTTCATCACTCCTTACTTTCTACCCGTTCAGAATTAATCCTTCCACATTCTAACTCCATGCCTTCTGTCTCCTCTCAGACATTTTTCTATAATTACCTTTATGTATATAAGCAATTTCTCCCTATCTCCAAATTCTTGCATATTATAAGGATACTCGGTTCTCTCTCATCAAAAACATAGAAAACGCTTTAAACTTTCTATTTCCATCTAACTACTGCTCTACTTCTAATAGATTTTTCAAATACTAGCCCATACTTGCTTTCTGCTTTCTTTCCAACTCCTCACTACTCAATGTATTTACTTATGCTATCTGCTTGGCTCTTGTTGCACTTTTATTTGCAACCCCGCTTAACAAAAGCCTTATAATTTCACTTCTGAGTCTAATCTCCAGTGTCTAGAGAAAATTCTCCCTAAAATCCAAATTTAATTATACCTGCTTACTGACTTCAAGATAAACCAACGCTCCTTACTGGACACATAAATTTAAGATGTCAGCAATCTGGTCCCTGCCTACTTTTTCATCATCTCTACTAATTTCCTTCATGTACCTCATGTTTGTTTGTTTGTTTTTTTTTTTTTTTTTGCTTCTGTGGTAATTTCAGGTTTCTCTCTCTTTCTCCTTCTCATCTTTTCTTGGATTACGGTAAACACCTAATTATTCTCTATTTCCTGCCAGCTATCTTCCACCTTGCTACCAGAAATCCTCCTTGTTGATTAGATAGGAGATGGATGGATAGACAGATAGATAGACACTCCATCTGTGCTTTATTTTCATTCTAACAGACAGAATAAAATGTATACTCCTTGATTTCACATATATCGATTTCTTCACACTCTGGCTCACATTATGTTTTTGGCTTTACCTCTCATCTTCTCAAGCTTTCTGGCATTCCAATACATACACACCCTACAACTCGTAATGCATAACATTTCTCACCCTTAAAAGATATTTTCACAACGCCTTACCTTTGCTTAAAAATTTTCCCCAGCTTGAAATTTTCTTCGCTCTCTTTTCACCTGCTAGATTTCTATTTATTGAAGATCCTAAATCCAACCAAAATATCTTTTCTTCAGAGAGCTGGTAAGGAACTACCCCCCTTGCATATTTTTGTGCCTTCTGTACTCACAGTCCTTGGACTTGATAATAATATTTACCACATTGTATTTAAATTTGTCTTTTACATGTCTGTTTCCCGAATAAAACTGTAAGCCAAAGAGCGAGAACTATGTAATATTTTGCATTTGTACCCAGTGCTCAGCAATATAATTAGTAACTACTAATTAGTATATACTATTAGCATTTAATAGTATCTGAAAATGCCTTTTGAATTACTATTATTTATTTGTTCATTTAATGCATTTCTGAAAGTTGTGCTTACAAGGTTTATACTATACACATTTTTATGCAGTGCTATTCCAGTGACTATAACTAATGTTACTTAGAAATCTCTAAGGGAAAATAACTCAATATAATACTTCCTTATTTGATGTTTTTGCATATAAATTTGAACATTTTATAAACATGAAAGTTGTCATTTCTTTTGTTTTTCTCCTGGTTCCTTTTTTTTTTCCATACAAAGTACCAAGAATTCACAATGCCAAGAGTCCAGTTGTTTCTAGCAGCACATTGTGTTTCTTTCTGGAAACAGATATAATTTCTAATAAAATGTCACTGTGTACTGAGCTTTACCTTACATCAAGCAAGCATGGAATTGCTGAGATGATAGAGAAATTGAATTCTGTAGGAATATCTTTTTCTTGTATTAGTATCATCAATATATGCTATTTCTAGCCAAATCAAGTTGTACTTACTACGAAGAGCTATATCTTGAAAAAGATATATCAAACTTTTAAGGGCCATTATTCAGTGTCTCCACTCAGAGGGCTAGCTATGAATAGGAATAAATAGAAAACTAAATAAGCATATTAGTTATACCCTTCTGTAGTCTCTTTAAAAAGATCCTCATAATCACTATGTTGGAAATCCTGAAAAGCGGATTTTACCTCCTCTGAGTTAACTTCATTGGCAAAAACCTATAAGCATAAGAAAGAATACAAAATTAAGGCTAAGATTTCAGAAATATAAAGTTTAAAATAAATATAATTTATATAGCTTAAGAAAAACAGTAAGTTAAGAAATTCAAATTGTCAGTTATAAAAATAGTCAAGGGGTTATAAAGTACAGCAAAGAGAATGTATTCAATAATATTGTAATAACTATGTTATGATGACTGATGGGTACTAGACTAACGGGGGTGATCACTTCCTAAGTTATATAGATGTCTGATCATGATGCTGTACACCTGAAACTAACATAATATTGTATGTCAACCGTAATTTTAAAAAAAAAAATTAAATTATAAAAAAAGAGAAACATTAAGGTCTTCAATAATAAAATTAAAACCATAATCACGGTGTGATTTTTTACTCCTAGAAAATCACTTGAAATATGTATGTATCTTCTTATTAAATATTTTCTAATCTGTCAAAACAGAATACAGAGTACTATACATATACAAGTGATTTTTATTGAATCACTCAAGTTATTTTCCAAAAGTTGATAAAAATAAGCTTCATTTTTCTTACAAAAAAACAAATAAACAAACAAACAAAACTTCAGCCCCGAGGGGATTCTTATAAGGAGTGCTTATCACATTTAGTTTGCTGAAAATATAAAATTCCCAACACTATGCTTTATTTGAGTACTTGCAAAATCAAATCTAGTAATTCTAAGCATGTCTCAGCCATGGGATTGAGTCCTATCCAATGGACTGTTAGTGTACTTTGTTGCATTTGCAGCCTCCTGTACAGTACCTGACCCACTGCTAAACAAAACTGAATATAATCAGAGGGGAAAAAAACACACTAAAATAAAGATTCAGTAATCAATGTTTTAGTCCTCAATTTTTCAATTAATCCATCCATTTGACACTTCTTTTCTGAAGGTCTAGTATGTATACAGATACTGTTCTAAATGGGATGGAACAAGACAGACTTGTGTTGTGTTCGTTCTGCCCTTACAGTGCATATACGAGGTCTGATAATTAAGTTCATGAACTCATCCTAGAAAAAGTGCTACATACCTCATTACTGAATATCACTACGGTCACCTTCGAAGTACTAACCTTGGGAAGCTATGCACCAAAACCAGTGCCTAGTCCACCCTTCAAAGCAATTTTGGAACTCTTTTTCTGGAATGGCCATCAGAACTGTCATTGTATTACCCTCGATGTCCTGAATGTTATCAAAATGACTTCCTTTCAATATTTCCTTTATCTTCCAGTAAAGAAAGAAGTCACTGGGGGCCAGATCAGGTGAGTAGGGAGGGTGTTCCTATACAGTTACTTGTTTCCTAGCTAAAAACTCCCTCACAGACAGTGCCGTGTGAGCTGGTGCATTCTCATGATGCAAGGGCCATGAATTGTTGGAGAAAAGTTCAGGTCGTCTAACTTTTCACACAGCCTTTTCAGCACTTCTATATAATAAACTTGGTTAACTGTTTGTCCAGTTGGTACAAATTCATAATGAAGAATCCCTTTGATATCAAAAAAGTTGCAAAAAGTTCGCGAACTTAATTATCACACCTTGTATATTCTCATGGAGAGAGAAAATACACAAGCAAGCATATAAAAATTACAGCAGGCAATAGATGTTAATTCAGTAACAGTATAGTGATACATAACAGCCATGGACCTGAAAAATAAAGGGAAGGATGAGCAAAGAGACAGGGAAGCATCCTGAGTGAAAGCAGCAGGTCCGAAGCGCAGGCCACCCTCTGGGTCCGGCCTCTGCCTCCCCCACCCTCACCTCAGCCTCTCGACTTCTCATGCAGCATCTCAGCCACAGCCTGTGTGCTGTCGTTTCAGCTTTTTGGAAGTGTCTTTTGATTACTTTGATTTTGTAAAACTTATTAATCTTTTCCCCTCTTGATAGTATGTATGCATTTTGCTTAATTCCATGAAATTTCTCAGTACCTCTTACAGGCACATATAAAGCCATCATTCCAGAACATGGACCCAAACACAATCAGTTTTACAAACAAACAAGTTAATGGAAAGATATAAACAACTACCCAGCACTCCTCTCAAGCATATTCATTTTGCTGAACAAGTTAAAACATATAACTTACTAAGTTTTTAGCATAACATGAATAAGTATTGCCTGAAACAGAAAGTTAAACTTATGTTTTAGCAATCACTTTACCATTTTAGAATATTTTAAATTCTAGTAGATTAGCTAATTGCCATTTTGAATACATAAAACACACATTTTAGGGGTCAGCCCAGTGGCTCAGGCGGTTAGAGTTCCATGCTCCTAACTCCGAAGGCTGCCGGTTCGATTCCCACATGGGCCAGTGGGCTCTCAACCACAAGGTTGCCGGTTCAATTCCTCAAGTCCCACAAGTGATGGTGGGCAGCGCCCCCTGCAACTAAGATTGAACACGGCACCTTGAGCTGAGCTGCCGCTGAGCTCTCGGATGGCTCAGTTGGTTGGAGCGTGTCCTCTCAACCACAAGGTTGCCAGTTCGATTCCGACTCCCACAAGGGGTGGTGGGCTGCGCCCCTGCAACTAGCAACGGCAACTGGACCTGGAACTGAGCCCTCCACAACTAAGACTGAAAGGACAAGAACGTGAAGCTGAACGGCACCCTCCACAACTAAGATCGAAGGGACAACAACTTGACTTGGAAAAAAGTCCTGGAAGTACACACTGTTCCCCAATAAAGTCCTGTTCCCCTTCCCCAACAAAATCTTAAAAAAACACACACACATACACACACACACACACATTTTAAAAATCCTCTCATATGCAAGTAAGAAAAACATCAACTCTCATATATTTTTCTAAAATATTTTCAGCTTTCCTTTTAATATTTAGGGATTTAATTCACCTAGAGCCCATTTCAGTGTAAAGTATACCGTATGCACTCTGCTCCACCACCAACAATGACCTTGCATTCAACTGGACATTCACAAGATACACAGGCCACACCTGGCATCAGGTAAGCTTTGCAAAAGGATACAGAAGAGGAGCCCCAACGGGTCAGCAGGACACTCTTAGGCTTGCCCTCATCAGTCCTCAGCTTTCTAGTGTCAACTCAGGTGAAGGCAGAGAGACCCCAAGGGTGGGTATCTAAGTTATCCTGGCTCAGACACCTCAAGCTGCACAGGAACTAGTATCTCTCACAACAACTCAAGAACCTGACCTCTAGGGATCACAGGGAGGGGCTTCCCACATTCACCCTGTTTGTACTTTCAACAAGACAGTTATTGTCCTAGTCATAATCCTTCCAGACCAGGAATCGTTTTTTCCATAACCAATGCTGCCAGGTAACACAGCTGATAGTCCACCCTTTATCAGGATTCCAGAGAAACAGTATGCTAGAAGGCTAACACACAATCATTTTCTTATTGTGGAGAAGAAAAGGTTCTGCCGACCTGTACTCACAGGCAGTAATGCAGTTTTACTTCTCCTCTTGGAATAACCAGTTCTACCAGCACCATTAATTGAACAGACCATTCTATCTGCAATGCCACCTAGCACATAAAAAGTTCCCATACGTATATGCCTGGGGTGGTCTTCTGTCATTTCTAGCCACTTTCATTGGTCTTATTTGCCACCTTATTTGCCACCTATGTAATTTGCCACTATTACATTTCCTTAATTCCTACAGCTTTATAATAAGTGTTGATAACCAGCAGTACCAGTCACCGCTCCACCACATACACACTTTTCCTTCCTTACCTAATACTGTCTTGTCTGTTCTTGGTCTTCTGTTTTCCTAAGTTTTTGAATAAGCTGATCGAATCAATATCTCTCTCTCTCCCTCTCACACACACACACACTCACACACACACACACATACAGAAAGAGCTTTGAAATTTACATTAAATTAAGTTTAATTAATTTTGTCATTTAAATTAGAAAACTATTATCTTTGTTATATTAAGTCTTATTATCCATTAATATGATATAGCTCTCCATCAAAACATTTTATAATATTCTCAATAAAGGCAATTCACACCTTTTCTTAGATTTATTCCTATGTACTTTACATCTGGTATCATTGTAAATGTAACAATATAGAGCATACCATTATATTTCTAACCACTGCACAATGAGAAAACCACAAGTTTTCATATATAGTAATTTTGTGTTTATTCCAAATACTTTATATTTCTTTTGTGATTTCTTCTTTGACCCATGAGTTTAGAATTACATGTCTTTAAATTCCAAATGTATTTTTCATTTTTTTGTAGTTGACTTCTGATCTTCTTTATATCAGAGACCACAGTCGGTACTATAAGATTATTTGATATTTGTTGAAATATATTTTGGTTTGGTACCTGGTAAACTTTTATAAACGGTCCATGTATACTTGAAAAGAATGTGTGTCTTCTAAATTTTGGATGCAAGTTCTACCTATGTTCATTATATCTAGCTTGATAATTCAATTTTTTTGAAATTTCTATACTCTTAACTAATTGTCTAATCTATTCATAAGAGATATTTTTAAATGGTTTACCATTATAGTGAATTTATCAAGCCCTCCTTGTAATTCTGTCAAATATTAATTTATATATTCTGCAGCTGTCATTAGGTACTTAAGAATTAAAAATTTCACATCTTCCTTGTGAACTACCTCTTTCTGTATTATATAGTGACCATTTAACACCTAATGCTTTTTTGCTTTTAAGTCTCTTTTGTCTGATATTACTATAACTGCACCAGCTCTCTTTTGTTAGTGTTGCTTTGTGTACTTTAATTATTTTACTTTAAAATACTAAGGAAAAGTGTTTCTCAAGGATTCCTTCTCATTAAACTACTAATGACTAATAAATAAAATCGAATGAGTTCTAGAGTTAACCTAGTCCTGAAAACTAGTTTATCAATACTAATTGGTAAAACAAATCTCTAAAAATGAATTTCAGGATAATTCAAATAGGAATGTGGAGCTTGTGAACGCAATGGGGTGGAGGAAGTGAGGTGGTGCTGTCACCAACACTGTCCCTCCCACCTCCAGCAAGACAGGTTTAAAAAGCCATCTGAGCACAACTCATGTATTAAGAAAAAGTAACATCACCTCAGTGAGAAGTCCTAGCATAATTTAAACCTGAGACATATTTCAAGTCATGCTTCAAAATCAACTTGATTACATTTATCAAAGAAGCAAACTGTTCTGGATGACTGCAATCCCAACCATAGGCTCACTTAGGACTCTAACATGTCTCTGATGAAATGAGATGTGATTAGGCGAACAATGCCAAGAAGGCACAAGGAGAAACACACTAAATTATCAAGATGCCAGGTCTTCTCAGAGATTACACACCGAATCAAATTAATGTCAAATTAAAGAAAAAGGTGGATAAATTTCTCTGAGAAGCTTAAGTTAGCTTTTCTGCACTGCATATGTCAAGGATTTTATGAGGACCACGTAATACTAGAAGATAGGAGACTGGTTTCTAGTCTTTTCTCTGTGACTAAAGAGCTGTACGATCATAGAAAAATCATTTTCAGCTCTCTCTAGGACTTAGTTTCATCACCTCTAAAATGGGTAAAATGAATAAAAATTTCTTGATCTATCTTTCAAATCTAACCATCTACAAGTCTATGAATCTAGACCTCCTAGGGACAGCATCATAACTGAAAGGGCATCAAGTGGCTACAATATCAAATTAATTGCTTCATGAAATGTAAGAAAAGCAAATGCTGATAAAATCAGCTGATTTTCCCAGCATACTCTAAAAACCATCCAGAAATGTGCTAAGGTACTCTTTTCTAAAAGGAAACTTTAAGCATACCAAAACTTATCCTAGATAGGTCAAATCATATAATATAGGGGGAAAAACATAAAATATACTCAGTTCTAGAAGGGAGTCAAGTATGGTTATATAAGAATCTACGTAGGACATTCTACGAAGTTGTTCACTTCCAGATTGTCTCTCCTTCAATCATTCTGATCAGAGCAAAGTATCAATAGTGGGGTTGAGAGCCCCGCAATATACTAAGAGTTAGAGGCTGCCATCCCGAGATGTGCCGGTGCCCTTGATGAAGCCACCTTACATGTCACAAAGGAATCTACCAAACTTCAAAGTTGTTTTCAAATCAGCAGCATGACTGTCTGGCCTGGGTGGGGTTGGCAGCCAAATTGGAAAGTGGAGGAAGCGGTGCTTGTTCTTGTACTGATTTTCATCTTTTTTACTGCTGGAAATTACAGCAAGTGAGTATGAGGACAGAAACATGATGCAAGTGCCAAAGCTCCAGTAGGTAAAGTAAGAGGGAAAAAAAAATGTAAGGCACCCACAAGATGAAAATGTATTTCCCTTTTTGTGCTCTAATCTTGGCAGTGTCTCCACAAGGAAGGTAATATATCAAGGTAAGAGTTTGTGCCCCAGAGTTTTCACAACCCTCTACTTTTCCGTAGTTTGGAGACACTGCACCATCTGTCTCTCTCAATTTACACTTCCATTATCAATACATCTAAAGGTGCTTCAAGTTTTATGTGAAATTTATTTTGTATCTCTATTAGTAGCATAAAATGAAATAGATGTCAAAACAAGTAAAATTTCTTAAATAGCATTGAAAGGGGTTTTCTTTTAGAGTTGCAGAAAGTTCCACTCTTTCAAATTCCTGTTTGGGTCATCTTCAACATCAGAGGGACAGAGAATGGAAAAAATCATTGTGGTAAGGAGAATAAAATAGACACCTATTCCTTAGAGAGCTTAGTTAGTGATTTAGGTACTACCCACAGTCATTGAGCAGAGATTCCTCTTTTTCTAGTTTTACCTCATGAGCCACTGATCTAGGTGTCTTTCCCTGACTTGATGAAGGCAAATTCTCCCAGGAATTCAGGTCCTTCGTGTTAGAATCATCTGCCTGCTGATCTTTTCCTGAACAAAGAGAAGGAAAGAATGGATCAAATGCAAAGGCTTACACAGAAGGAAAGGATGAGTCTGAATGAGAACAGCCAAGTTGTACAAAGAGCATTTTTACCTACTTTTCCCTTTTAGAGTCATCTCATCTTTAACTTCTATGTTAATCACTTTCCTCCCTGCTTTAAAAAAACAACAGCAAACCTGATCCTTCTTCTAGGATTATCCTCAGGAAATTGATTTTTGAGTAGTCTCTTTGTTCCTACTTCCACAATATTCAACAAATTACTCTTCAGGTAAATCCTAAATATATACAACCTACAGAAACAATGCATTGGGATCTATAGAACACAATTCTTCTGTGTTTCAGAGTCTACTTCTTAGACAAAGAATAGTGTTACATAATTCTCACTTTAACTGCTTGTATTATTACTAATAAATAAATTAGCAATATGTTAATGTATACAGAAAGTTGTTTTAGGCTTTATTGAAGAATGTAATATGAGTCATCCCTATGAAATTTATTGCTAGTTTTATTACAAGATTGTTGCTAATTACTCTGTTAATTCCACTGCACAGAATCTTTCAGATAGAAGCCAAGAGAGATTTTTTCTCTGATCTTAGAATTGAGCACTCAGAGTAGTACCATTTCCTATTATCACGGTAGCCTTAAATATTACAATTTAGAAATCTTGTGTCACGGCATCAACAATAAAAAATATAGTAAACAAATATGTTGAACACTAAAAAGTGCATTCTTGAATGTGTTAAAATCAAGTAGAAATTATAATCTATTATAAGATAAATTTTATAAGTATATATTAAGAAATATCAATGAGAAGACAACATACCAAAATTAATGTGAAGTAGCTAAAGCAGTATTTAAGGAGAAATGTATAGTTTAAGGCATATTAATAAAAAAGAGAAAAAACTGACAAAAATGAGTTTTGTATTCAATTATAAAGGCCAAGGAAAACTGAGAAAACCCCAAAAAAGAATAGAAAGGGAGATACCATAAAGAAAAACAACAAATAGAAAATAAACTAAAACAATAAAATAATCAACAAAGTCAAAGAAAAAGTCTTTGAAAAGACTTAAAAATACACAAATCTCATTCACTACTCAATTAATAACATTAAAAATAAAAAAGGGCACGGCCACAGATCCAGCCATCATCTTTAGAAGTAATAAGCAAATAATATTTAGAATAAGCAAATATGAGTATTACTTTTAGAAAAAGCAAATATGAGTATTACTTTTAGACAAATTTGATAAAGTGGAAATTTTTATAAAGAATTATAAATTATCAAAAGCTACTCAATAATATGTAGAAAGCCTGAAATAGTATAATAACCACTTAACAAGTTAAACTAATAATCAAAAATCTTACTCTAGGAGGAAAAAGGCATCTGGACCCAAATAGGGATTTGAAATTCTATCAAACTTTCAATAAACAAAAACCACATGACCCAGCAATCCGTCTATAGGGTAGCTACCTAAAAAATAATGAAAACATGTATTCACAAAGATATATGTGCCCCCATGTTCACTAGAGCATTATTCATGGTGGCCAAGACATGGAAAGAACGGAAGTGTCTTTTGATAGATGATTGGATAAACAAGATGGGTCTTTGTACATACATACAATGGAATATTACTTGGCCATAAGGAAAGATGAAAGACTGCCATTTGCCACAACATGGATGGATCTTGAGATTATCATGCTAAGCAAAATAAGTCAGACAGAAAAGCAAAGAAGAATGGAAATGGCGGTAAGAACAGAAATCAATAAAATAAGGAGAAAAATAATAAAATAGAACCGACACCTGGTTTACTGAAAAGATCAATAAAATTGGTAAATATCTTTACAGATGAATCAGGAAACAAAAGAGAGAAGAAACAAACAATCTCAGGAATGAAAGGGAAGACCTCACTATATTTTCTATAGAAATTTAAAGGACATTAAACAAATACTATAAATAACATTATGTTAGTAAATTTGACAACTTATGTGAAATGAATAATTTGAAAGACACAATCTACCATATCCCACCCAAGAAGAAATACATAATCTGAGTAGCCCTATAGTAAAGAAATTTAATTTATAGTTAAAAATCATCCCACAAAGAAAACACCAGCGTCACTGACAAATTTTACAAACCATTTAAGAAAAAATACGAATTCTTCACCAACTTTCCATGAAACTGGAGAGAAGGAAACTCTTCCCAGCTTATTTTATGAGGTAAACATTACTGTATTTGTCTTCTAGGGCAGTCATAACAGAACACCTCAGACTGGGGGGCTTAAACAACAGAAATGTATTTTCTCACAGTTCTTAAGGCTGGAAGTCTAAGATCAAGGTGCTGGCAGGGTAGGTTTCTCCTGAGGCCTCTCTCCTGGCCTGTAGATGGCTCCTGCTCATTGTGTCCTCACAGGGCCATTCTCTGTGCCTGCATGTCCCTGTGTCTTTTCCTTTCAAAAGGACAGCAGTCCTATTGGATTAGGGTGCCATCCTTATATTATTTAACCTTAATAACCTCTTTAAAGACCCTATCTCCACATACAGTCACGTTGGAGATTGGGGCTTCAATGTATGAATTTGGGGAGGACACACTTCAGTTCATAACAACTATCTTGATACCAATATCAAAGATACTAGAAGAAAACTACAGATCAACATCCTCCCATGAACAGAGATGCAAAAATCCTTAACAAAATTTGGCAAATCAAATCCAGAGATATATAAAAATGACAAGCACATCATGACCAAGTGAGGTTCATCCAAGAATGTAAAGTTGGGTAACATCTAAAGAGTAATCAGTGTTATTCACTACATGAATATACTTAAAATGAAAAATATGTCTTATAATCATCTCAATAGGTACAAAAAAAAGAATTTGACAAAATTCAATTCCAATTTATTAAAAACAAACCTCAGCAAACTATGAATTAAAGGGAACCCTCTCAATCTGACAAAAAATATCTACATGAAATCTATGACTAACAACATATTTAAGAGTGACAAAGTGAATTCTTTCTGCCTAAGATCTGCAACAAGTGAAAGCTATCTGCTCTTACCACATCTTTTCATCATATTACCGGCAGTAGTATTAGCCAGTTCTGTGAGACAAGAACAAGAAGGAAAAAAGATTGCTAAAGAAGTATAAAACTCTTAATAATATTTGTGTATGTTAGTGGGAACAATCTAAACTTGAAATATAAAAAATTAGTATTAAAAACCTGAAATACTTGGAAATAAACTTAAAACATGATTAAGACCTGTACACCAAAAACTACAAAGCATTGCTGAAAGAAATGAAAGGATACCTAAATAACTGGAGACCTATACATTGTCTTTGTATCAGAAAACTCAGTACTGTTAGGATGTCAAATCTCCCCACACTGGTCTATAGGTTCAACATAGCTTCAATCCAAATTACATCAGGGTTTTTTGGTAGAAATTAATAAGCTAATTCTAAAAATTATAAGGAATGCAAAGGGCCTAAAACAGCAACAACAATTTTGAAAAATAACAACACTGGGGGACTTACACTACCTGAGTTCTAGACTTATTACAGAGCTATAATAAGATATGACACTGAAATAAGAAGAGATGTATAAATCAATGGAACAGAATAAAAACGTCCAGATATAATTCTACACATATACATTCAATTGATTGTTGACAAAGATGCCTAGGTAATTTAATGGAGAAAGCACAGATGTTTCAAAAAGTAGTGCTGGAATAACTGGATATCCACATGAAATAAAAAGATCCTCAATCCTTATATTCACACCATTAAAAACAGTAAAAACAAATCAAATCACAGATCTAAATGTAACAGCTAAAACTATAAAGCTGTAGAAATAAACAGGAGAAAAATATTTATAGTTTGGAATTATGCAAATATGTCTCAGTACACAAAAGTATGAAGGATAAAAGAAAATCTGATAAACTGAATTTCCTCAAAATTTACTGTTTAATTCTAATAATTTCTCAGAAACTTTCTCTTGGATTTTAGACATAATAATTTCCTGTGGTCATACATCACACTTTAATTTTACCTCTTTGATCCCAGTTCTGTCATTGATATGGTGCATGATGTAAGTTAAGTTCCCTAATCTCTCTACACCTCAGTTTCATCATCTATAGAATAGAAATACTAAGAGTGCCTGCGTCGTAAGGATGTTACGATTAAAGAAGGGATTACAGGTGAGTCATTCAGCTCAGCGCTTGACACAGGGTCAGCATTTAATGTGTTGGTTGTTACTGTTAGTTTCCAGAATTCATTTTCTTCACTTATTATTTTTCAAGAAATATTTATTTCATTAAAACATGTGATTACTTTTCCGTGTACTACAAAGAAATACTCATTAGAAAGCACAAATTGGTAACTACAATATTGCCACGGGGATATGAAGACAGTTTGGGGAATATAATCAATAATGTTCTAAAGATTTCATAGGGTGTCAGATGGAAACATGTCTTATTGAGACCACTTCATGGACGGTGCAGATGCCTGACCACTGTGTTGTACACCTGAAGCTGAAGCTGAATAATATTGTCTGTCAACTATAATTTAATATATATATAGTCACAGGATATGGAGTACAGCATAGGGAATAGAGTCAATGGAATTGTAATAGATTTATACGATGTCAGAGGGGCAATAGATTGGGGGCGGGGAGTTATCACTTTGTGAGGGGTGAAATGTCTATTACATGTTTTATACATCTGAAATTAATTTTTAAAAAAAGGAGTAAAAAAGAAAGAAAGAAAGAAATACTCAAAGCCTGGAAACAATGATATTAGAGTAGCAACCAGATTTTGGTTTCTAAATACTATTTTTCAATAAAAGGAAACAAAGCTTTTTGGAGAAATGGCTGAATCTAGGAGCAGAGGGAAATGCAAGATAAGCCTGGAGGATCTTGTAATGCAGTGAAGTAATGAAGTGCTCAAAAAGCAAAAGGTGGGGCTGTCTCAAAGGGACACAGGAGTCAGCCTGAAAAGAACTCCCAAGGGCCAGGGCTAGAATTTGAACAATAAAGTAAACAACACAACAACTAGATTATAATACAAAGCATAAGAGTTCATTCTGATATAAACAAATGATTGAATAAGTAAATAAAGGTGAGGAAACAAGTCTTTAGAGATTAATCCCAAATAATGTATACATTAACTCCCTCTTCCACGAAGCAGAGCTTAATTCTTGCTCCCTTTCCCACATATGAGATTGGGCTATACTTAGTGACTCACTTGCAAAGAGTAAGGAAAAGGAAACAAAGTAAGTTTACAGCAGAGAAAACACCACCTTAACCAAATGATGAAGGTTAACATTATCACAGATGTCATGTGCCCCTTGATATTATGTGGTAAGAAGGGCACTTCTCTTCTGTGGCATTCTTCCCCAAAACCCATGACTCCAGTCTAATCACAAGAAACACATCAGAAAACCTAGATTAGGGACGATTCTATAGGGATATCTGGCTACTTCTCCACAGCCTGTCAAGGTCATGAAAGAGATTGAGCAAGATTGAGCAACTGTCACGGACCAGAAGAGACTGGGGAGACTAAGTGTAATGGAATATCCTGGACTGGATCCTGGTACAGACAGAGAACACTAACAGGAAACACATGGTGAAATTCTACTAAAATCTGGAATTTAGTTAGTACTACTATGCGAAGCTTAGTTTCTTAAAGGTCCATTTTGAAAGTGTGCCGTGGTAATAGAAGACGCTAACAATATGGGAAACCGGTGAGGGTACTATAGATGCTCTGTACTATCTTTATAACTTGTCTGTAAACCTAATACTGTTCTCAAATAAACATTTTTTAAACAAAAGTACAAAATTTCCTTCATACGTTTTCCTTGCCATCTTCTAAATTATAATTTGTGTAATTATTTGTCTTTGGCTTATTAGTTTGCTAGATTTTTCCCCCTATTCTTTCAGAGAACCAGCTATTGGCCAATTTCTCTGGTTTTGTCTTCATATTCATTTATGTGGTATTAATTCCTTCAGATTCTTCATTGATTTTCTAACATCTTGAGGTGAATAATTAGTTCATTTATTTTCTCTCTTATTTATTAGTAAAAGCATTTAAGGATACAGATTCACCTCTGAGTATAGTTTAAACTATATCACATACGTGGGATTCTTACTTTCATTATTTTCAAAATTGTCTGGTAGGGTACTTTACCTATCTATAATTGTTATATGGATGAATTTTATTTTTATTTATTTATTTTTATTTCCAAGTGGTCAGTTTTTGTCTCTTAAGTTTGAGGTTTTTCATTTGTTTTAAAACCCAAAACAAGTTCAGTTCATTACCTTTACTTCTTTTCTTTACCCACCTGACCAAACCTCAACATTGAATGAATTCATCAACCTAATTTCCCTGTACCTTGTACCCAAAGCAAAATGTCACAGGAGAGATTGAATTAATTAAAAAGTAATAATCACCAATTTAAAAAAAGTAACAATCACTTTGGCAGACACTAGTTATCCCAATATATCATTCTCTCTAGAGTTTAATTTTAGCTGTGCACACGGCCACCTAGAATAGAGAACATATTCTAAGGCTTCCTTGCACTTAAGAATGGCCATGTGACTAATCTCTCTCTGACTAATGGAACAGAGGTAGAAATACCCTGTATCAGCTTCCAGGAAAGTTCCTTAAAAGAACCTTTTATGTTCATTACCTCCTTTTGTCTTCTGCTTCCATCATGTTCCTTAAAATTATAAATGTCATGGCTATAGCCTCATTTGGACCATGAGGATGTGGACAACACCCTAAGCCTTGTTATGTGGAAAGCTGGAAGCAGTGTGAGTCCTAAAACTTCTTGGGGAAATAAGACAGATGTTATTAAGGGTACAAACTTCCAAAGAGTAGTAAATAAGCCATAGAGATCTCATGCACAGTATAATAAATATAGACAACAATATTGAACTATAATCATCAAACTTGATAAGAGACTAGAACTTAATTATTCCAACCACCAAAAACAAAGGATAATTATGTAATGTGATAGAGGTGCTAAATATCACTACAATGGTAATCATATTACAATGTATGAATATATCAAATTAGTGTGTTATACACCTTAAATTTATGCAACGTTATGTGTCAAATAAATTCAATAAGAAACAAAACAAAAAATAAAAAGCTTCTTAGAGCAGAGCCAACATTCTAGGCCTGGACTGCCTACCTCAGACTTTTATATGGGGGATAAATAAACTCACAGCTTTTTAAATCCATTGATGTTTTACTTTTTTGCTATTCACAACTATACCTAATCCTGACCAATACACATCAATTTCTAATGGGCTTTCAATATGGTCTAGTACATAGATTTGGGGGATTAAGTTATTCTCCTACTCCTCCCAAAGTTTATTTCAACTGTCTCCTATTCTCCTAAGCTTCTAACATTCTAACATTTCCTTATCTCCCCCTCACTCTCAGCAGATGACCAGCTTGCACTTCACAGAAAAAATAAAGCCAGTAGGTGGAATTCTCTGGTGTTCTTGGTACCTAACAGACCAACCAATCCACCACCTCTGAACACCTGTTTCTTTTCCTAGTGTGATGACACAGGAGCAGTTCCTTCCATTAAAGCTTTAGATCCCTATCCTTACCCTGCCCTTCCTTTTTCTCACCTACTCAATTTCTCCCTCTTAACATAGATCTCACTCAAGCTTTAGAAAATATTTCTTCATCCTCACAACTTCCTCCACATACCAGTCTATTACTCTCTCTCTTCACAGAAGAATTTATTGAAAGAGCTGTCTCAACCATTCGCTGTCTTCATGTCATCACCTCCCACTTACTTTTCATCCCACTCCAATCTTTCCATTCCAATCCACTCTAAATCCAACTTTTAAAAAAATGTCTTATTTTGTTTATATATGTCTCAGAATCATATCAGGTTGTTGACAATCCTCTTCCTATTAAAACAGTCTCATCTTGCTTTTCTTGGGACACCACACTGGTTTTTCTCCTATTATCCCATAGCTCATTTTCTATCACCTTTGCCAGATCTTCTTCTCTACCTAGATATTAAATGTTGCAATTCTAAGAACTATTCTCTCCTCAACATGTACAATATCTCCCTGGGTGATCTCATCCATACCCATGTCTTCAACTATATTTATACACAAATAAATCACAAATGTTTATCTCTGGCACAGATATGTCAACTATTTCCTGCAGAGAAAAGTTCTTACTACATAGTTCCACTTGGATGTCTCACAATCATCACAACTTTATTATACAAATGTGAATTCATAATTTCCTTGATATCCCCAAACAATAATCAACACCAACACCAACTGAACTTTTCCACTGTTCTTTCCTTAATGAAAGGTACTGACACTAATATGCAGTTACACAATTTGAGAACTCACCTATTATCATTTACATATATCTCTCATTTTTCCTAATGTTTGGTTCATCAGCAACCTTGTTGTTTTGACTCTTTGAATCATTTTCATTTTCTAATGCCACTACCACTGTGCACACTACCACTTTTTGTATTGATTACTGCCTCAGTCTCTTAACAAGCCTATCTATCTCCACTCTTAACTATCAATCCAATATATTCTGAACACTAAAGCCAGAGAAATAACAGATAATAGAAAAATACAGATAGGAGTTCCAGATACTGGCATTAACAAATAGATTTTAAAAGTTCTATGGTTAAGGCATAAAAAGCAAATTGAAATTTTTAGAATTCAGACTTCTATAGTTGAAAAGGAACCCAATAGAAAGAATAATACTAAAAAAAAAATAGTTGAAACTAAGACATTAATGGTGAGTTTAACAGCAGATTGAATATAGCTAGACAAAAAAAAATTAGGAAAAAAAGAAGAAACATGGAGTGATAAAAAAATGTGAAAAACAGAAGAGGGGAAGAAACAGGGGATTCAGAAAGAAGGCCTAATAAAGGTAAAACTGCAATCTAAAGAGGAGATGAGAAAGACAAGACAGAAATAACACGTGATTAGATAAAGACTAAGATTTTTCCCCAGTAAAAGAAGACAAATGACCTTTAAAGAGGCAATAAGATTGAAGCTGACTTTTCATTAACAATAATGAAGCCAGTAGACACTGTTGAAATAACTGCCAAACTAGAAGTCTATGCCCACAGAAAATATCCTACAAGTACCAAGTGTGTGTGTGTGTGTGTGTGTGTGTGTGTGTATCTCAAAACTGAGACTTCATAAGCAGCAGGCCTGCACTAAAGGAAATAGTGAAGGGTACTTTCAAGCAGAATGAAGAAAAACAAATCTCACGTGAAAGGTCAAAGATGTCAAAAGACATATAGAAAAACAAAACTGGTAAATATGGAGGTAAAGCTAATTAAATATTGACCATTTAAAACAATGATAATAACAACATATACATGGAATTAAAACAGTCTATATATATGGCATGAAAATTGGAGGAATTTGGTGAAGAAAATGGAGTTAAAAGGTTCTAAGGTTTGCATTGCCTGGGAGGAAGGTAAAAGAGGAGACATCACTACAGATCGTATGGACATTAAATGGATGATAAGGAAATATTATTAAAAACTTTATGTTAACAAAAGTAACAGTTTAAGGAAATAAATTTCTTCAAAGACACATTTTTTTGTTTTGGACATAGGCGTTTTAATAGAATATAGTCCTTCTGTGCCATTGTTTTTTTGTTTTTTTAATAAAATGCTCCTTATTTTAATTTTATCTGTGGTCTCCTTGCAGTTAAATTCAGGTTATTCATTCTCAACTGGAATACTGCATAGGTGATGTTCCTTTCTTGGTGTTTCACATCTGAAAGCTAACACTGTCCATCTCTCCTTCTTGGTGATGTTAATTCTTACCACTTATTAATGAATGGTGTAGTCCAATTTTTCTCCTATATAATTACTCTTTTATTTTATGCTCTCTTGCAATTAATAAGCAGTCTGTTGGGAGACACTTTGCTACCATACACACATCCTGCTCATCATCAAAATTTCCACCTAGGAATTACACCAATTCTACACAAATTATTTCAGAAAATAAAGGAAGAGAAAATACTTCTCAAAATATTTTCTTACACCAGAATTACCCTATTAAAAACAAATGAAAATATTAAAGAAAATAATATTAATATCCATCATGAACATATAAAAAATTAGTCTTTCCATACTTCATGCCGGTTCACTTGTATATCCATACTCACAACTCAATTCCAAAAGGATCATAGATCTAAACTTGAAAAGTTAAATTATAAAACTTTTAGAAGAAACATAAGAGAATATCTTCATGACCTTGGAAGAAGCATTTCTTAAATAAACACTAGCCATAAAAGAAAATATTGAAAAACTGGACTCCCTTAAAATCAAGAATTTTTATTCATGAAAAGATACCATTCAGAAAGTAAAAAGGGAAACTGCAGAGTAGGAAACGATATTTGTAATTCCTATATCCTATAATGGACTTATATGGAGGATATATATAGAACTTCTACAATGAAAATCAGACTACTCAACAGAAAAATAGGAAAATTATTTGAAAAGATAAAAAAAAAAAACAGATAAAAGAACAGATGAGGGAGGACAGCCAACTAGCCAATATTCATATGAAAAAGTGCTCAACTTCACTAGTTAACAGGGAAATAGAAATTAAAGCCACAATGTAATACCATTGCACAGCCACTAGATTGACTAAAATGAAAAATATAAACAATACAAAGTTTTTATGAGGATGGGGAGCAACTGAAAACTTCAAACACTGTTAGTGGGTTAACCACTTTGGTAAATTAATATACAACATCTACTAAAGCTTAAGAGATGCATCTTTATGACCCAGCAATTTCACTCTTATGTTGATCCCCACATAAATAAGGACATAAATTCACCAAAAGACATTTAAAGGAATGTTCACAGCAGTACCATTGTAATAGCCAAAGACTAGTAACATTCTGTGTCCATCTAAAATAGAATGGATAAATAAACTGGAGTATAATCATTGAATAGAATATTACTCAGCAATAACAATGAATAAATCACAGCTATATACAGCAACATGCTTGAATCTTACAAGCATAATATTAAATAAAAGAAGTTAGACTCAAAAGAGTACATAAAATATGATCCCATGTATATAAAGGCCAAAAGAATGCAAAAATTAAACTATGGTACTACAAGTAAGGATAGTAGTAGTCCTTTGAAAAATGGAAATGATTGAAGGGGACACAGAGGTACACTTGGATGCTGGTAATGTCTTGCTTCTCGATCTGGGTGCTGGTTTCACAAGGTACAGTCACTTTGTGAAAATTCATTGAGTTTGTACATTTACGAGCACTTTATTACATGTATGTAAAATAAACCACATTGGACCATATTTTATTGTGCTTCAATAAAAACACAAAAGACAAGCTAGAGCCTAGGAGAAGATCTTTGACTTATGTATTTAAGATAAGATTTTTAGCTATAATACCTACAAATTTTTTTAAAAAGCAAACAACCGAATAGAAAAAAAGCAGAAGAAATGAACAGAAAATTCAGATGAAATGGAAATGGCCAATAAACAAAAAAGATGACAAGCTTGTTAACATTCAGGACAATGTACATTAAAACACTGTGATAACACTTTAACTCATCAGTTGGGAAAAACTATTAAAATGGATAAAATTCGCTGTTGATGAGGGTTTACGGAAATAGGTTAAAGGAAGTGTAAACTAATATAGTATCAGTCCCCTTTAAATGTGCATAAACTTTAACCAAACATTCTTCTTCTTGATATGGCTCATACAGAAATACTCAAATGTAAAAAACTGAGCAAAGAACAAAAATATTTATTGCAGTATTGTTTGGGACAATAAAAATCAAAATGTCCTTCAATTATGTAACAGTTAATAAATTAGGGCACATCCATAAAACGGAATTCTAAGCAGCCTCCCCTAAATTCTCCTCTTGTTCAAAGTAATTAATCTCTACCTGTATTCACCAGTGAATCCTGTCCTGGATTTTCAGATTATCCTAAATTCCCCTAATTTGTATCCTACTGCCCTTTGAAAGGCTTTCAAACTTGATTAAGCTCTACTGAGAATAGTTTGTGAGGTACAGCATAATTAGTTACAAATAAAATTAAAGAACTAAAGTTGTGGGTCATATATTTGTAAAGTATATCAGAAGTAGTTATTTAATAATATCATTTTGTTAAAATGTCTATCTGACAGAAAAAGTTACTGTTTCCATGACCTGTAGAACATTAATCAGTTTTATTTCTAATTCAGCAAACGTATTTCAAGATGCCCTTCCTAATGGATGACGCAGACTGTTCCTCAAAATGCTTTCAGCCAGCTTTACCCTCTTACTATTCTGATTATTTAATGAGTTAAATAAATTATTTGAGACAGGTTCTATATTTGTGTGAGCTTTTCTCTAATATAATGTAGCTAAATGAATGGACACTTAAATGCAGAATAATTTTTCAGGCATATATGATTTTAACTTTTAGAAAAAAAGGATTGTGTCTACATGTCTACACTGCTTTTGAGAATTTTGTCAAACCTTAAGCTTTCAAAATTTGATATGAGTAAATGAAGAATCCTCAAGTTTACTAGACCTTGTACTTTTTAAGTAATCTACCTTCTTTTAAAGGAATAGTGGGCTCTGTTAAAAATACTTTTTTAACTAAAACAAAAACCTGCTAGACTTATTGACCTTTTTTTTTTTGCCCTATGCCAGACAGCTTCCTCTCTAATATTTTAAAGATTAAATGGTATTTATTGTCATAATGCCATCTTGTCATATAGATTTTACATTAGTCCAGCAGTCCCTCAAGAGATTCCCTTATATAATTCAAAGTTGTACAGGTTTGTATTTTCATCAATGAATAGCACAGACCATTAACAAATTAAGCCCGAGTCTCAATCTGTACTCCTTGATCCCACTTCTGCAGAATGGGTCCTTCCGTGACAGCTCTTGGCACATCTGCACACTGGTGTAAACTCTACTGTAAGGCTCTCTTCTCCAGGGTAGACATCCCTAGTTCACTGTTCCACTCCCTTAGCTCCTTACTTGATCAACATTGAAAATAAATGTGATGACACTTACTTCATATCCGAGAAACCCTTTATTCTAGCTTCCAGTGGAAAAAATTCATAAACTGATAAGCCAGTGCTAGTCTGATTCTAGAGCATATTCCTTTATATGTGATCTGTTCTATTCTCCCTCACTGGAAACTTTTAGGACCTTTTCCCTGTGTTTCGATATTTCACAATAATGTGCCTTGGTGTGGTGTCTTTTTCCTTTCATTTCGCTGGGTACTTGAACTTACTTTCAATCTAGACACTCATGTCCTTCAGTCTGGAAATTTTTAATAATTAGCTCCTCAATCTTCATTTTTCCCCTAAATTCCTACTAGTTGAATCCAACCTGTCTTGTATTCGTTCTCTAATCTTTTTTCTATTTTCTATTTTTTTATCTTTTTATTCTATTTTCTGAACGATATCTCCAACTTTACCTTCAACTCTGAATTCTTTTATTTCTGCTAATACTTGCTACACTTTGCTAAGAGCTCTTTTTTTGTTTATTGAATGGTTCTTGTTTTAAACATCCTGTCCATGTTTCTTGATGGGGTACATCTCTTAGGTTTCTAATGTTAATTACAACATTTATTTATTCGTTTGATTTTTACCTGCATTGCCTCTGAATTTGTTTGTTTGTTTTTTCCGATTTATTTGGTTCACTCACAGGCTTTCCTTAGATATCTGGTGACTTTTGGCCATATATTCATGCATAACACTGAGATATTAAGAAGTTGAATAGGAGCTGTGTGTATGGGGCTCGTTGGCTAGTATTCATCCTTACTATATGCTAATTGAGACACACACATGCATTGTTCTTTAATTGGGAACTTCAAAAGTCCAAGATCTTCTCTCTTGGGCAAGCCAACTCCCAGGGAGAATTCCTGTCTGGGAGTATAAATCTGGCTGCTAGCATTCTAAGAGCTGAGTGGAGGAAAAAGGACTGTTGAGGGGAAGGAGGGAGGAGGAGTCTTAACATTGTGTTAAGTGAGACTTTCAACTACTTCCCCCTTTTTCAGTCCAGCATCCCACTCCCACTCTCCGCTCAGCCAGCCTCCAACCCAAAAGAATTCGGCTACCTTCTCCTCTCCAGAGAGCAAGCCTACCCCCTTCTGTTAAGGTAAAGGAAGAATAATCTTGCTGCACAGGCTGACAGAAGGGATCTAAGAGTCTAAAAAATTCTAATAAAGACTTTAAAACAAATATTCTATTTTTAGCTCCACTTCCCCTTAATTACTAAATATTTCATAGTTCAGTAAAATGGGAAAATCTGATAGTTTCTTATTGGCTGCTTCACCTCCCCTTCCCTTTCTGGCAACTGGGGTTCTTCTCCTCTCCTCTGCTGACATCACTGCCCATCTGCTTTCCATATTCCAAAATGGTAAGCCTTGTTCATCTGCTGTTGTCTCCTCTTCTCAGATGTTGTGGGTTTACACCTTTTCATCCCTTCACTACTCTTCAGTAGGATTTCTAAAGGGAACATACCCTAAAGCATGTGCTCAGCCCGCCACGTCTTAGTTCAAGAATCTCTCAGGTCCTTGTCTTCTCAATATACTTTAAGCACAGTTTACCCTGGTCATGCCCTTCAACAGCTCAAGTTTTAACATAACTTTAACATAAAGTTTTTATAACATAAACAAATCTTTAATTTTTATTCCTACTATTTTTCACCTTGTTTAATTCTCTTTCCAGATCTGCTAAGATTACTATCCTATAGCAATTTCCCCATATGGTTATCATAGGGTTACTGTTTTTATTACTATTTACCTGCATACAGACTCCCAGAGTACATTGCAGTCTCCTTGAAGAGACTACGCTTTATCTACATCTCTATTTCCAACCCAGAATACAGTGCCCAGGTCAGAACATTCACTAGATAAATGTCTACGGAATAATGAATTTTGTTATCAATTGTCATTGTGTGGTCCATTTTATTATACATTTCTCTAGCAACAGAGTACTTTTTCCAAGTTTGGACAAATGAAAGTGCTGGGCAAAGGGGAATGGTTTTTTGTCATAGTGGCAGTGTGTGCCCCTCTATCATGAATTCTAGAGTGGTAGATTAGAATGAATAATTATTTTTTTCAAAATAGTTATAATCACTTGACTAGAAGAAGGGTCCAAAACAGAATCAAAGAAGGAATGTAATAGGTCAAAGCTGGAAAAGAGGCACTAAGCATCAGTTTGAGGAATGAAACATGAAGTGGAAAAAAACTAGAAGGTCAGGAGTAAGGCATACAAGGCCATAAATTAATGAAGTTCATGAAAAATTAAATGACATTAGAGACCCATTTTATGTGTCCTCTTGTGCGACTTAGGGGAAGATATGAAAGTTTAAAAGCACCTGGCTGGGGAGAACACCTGATTCTCCCATTCTACTCATCCCTGGATTCCCTCGCCTTGGGATAAGCAAAGATGTCCCTTTCTCACCCATCCTGAGATCCAGTCCATAAGAAAGTCTATTTGAGCTCCTCTGGTATCCAGCCCTTCTCCTTGGCTCAGGCACTGGAGCAGGCCATTTGTAGAGGCTGTTTATGGAACATAACCTGAAAATCCTGGCTACATGGCAATGCCCCATGGACTGGGTATTGTGACAAGAGGATGGTAAGGAACAGTGAAACACAAAGAAAATGTGAATGGATGAAGTAATGGTAGTAGAAAGGTGGCAACCTTTATAACTTCAGTGACTCAGGAAGAACCAGAATTCAGCCTTCAAGTTTCTTGAAGTGTCAGGTGATAGAGATTTCATGGGAGGTGAGTGAGTCTAGGTTGCCTATTGGATGCTTTCTACTAGTGAGCATGGTATATCAGTTGAGGCCTAGGAGCAGCCCCTTGTATAATATCCTATTGAGACTCCTTGACCAATGGCCAGAGTCAGGATGGCTCTAGATAAAGTATAGAACTAGGAGTGAAGGACATAATTACTATGAAAGATGTGTGGACTGATTTAACTACCTGTTGTACATTAAGACAGCATTTGGGCACTATGCCACATGACATTTTACCCACACATGGCACAGTACCAAAAGTACTTCCCAGTGACTCCTTTCAATATCCCACCTGACTTATTAAGAGGTGGGCATGAACTTAAAGGGCCTGAAGAAGTACAAATACAAATGTGGCCCTATCTCAGACACATGCATGGGAAGGTCAAAAAGAAATATATCTTAAGAAAAAGTGGGGGTGCCTGGGTGAGAAAGGTGAGGGATTAAGAAGTACAAATTGGTAGTTACAAAATAATCATGGGGATGTCAAGTAAAGCATAAGGAAGATAGTTAATAATGTGGTAATGACTATGTATAGTGCCAGGTGGGTACTAGACTAGTCAGGGGGTCACTTCCTAAATTATAGAAATGTCTAACCACTATGCTCTACACCTGAAACTAATACAAAATAATACTGAATGTCAACTGTAATTGAAAAAGGAAAAGTGGGTTGATGGGAGGAACTAAAGATGACCCAGCACAAAGAACCAGAAAGTAGTAGTCTGTCTGGGCAAGGACACTTACTGCAATGAGAATTGGGTTCTCTCCCAGGATACTCAGGAAGTGACAGAGTAGCATAAACCCTGGGCTCCCTAGCTCAGGTCCTAGATGGCTCTGTATAATTCAGAACATTGACTTGATGCAATAAGATCACCAGAAAATTCAAGTCATCATGATTAAGTTTTATAAGAGACTGAAACATGAAGAAGGCCGAGAATCTTCACACAGACTTTACCACTAGGACATTTACGTAAGTGACTAGTGAACTAGTTCAACTTAGAAAATGAATCTCCTGTGTATTCTACCATTTTCAGAACAATAAGAGGATAATTTCTGATTTTAGCCAGCATCGTTCAAGCATCTCCAAGCATCTCCAAGGGAGGCTTTAGGGCCACAAGTTACTCCAAGCACATAATTCTCTGGGCTTGGATGGTTCGGGTGACCCTAATCTTGGTGTGGCCAGGAAGGAGAGTGCCTACCCACCAGGATGAAGAAAACTTCCTCTTGATCCAGGGTTGCTCTGCACTACTCTAGTTACAGGTTTGTTTAACCTCTCGTGCTGAGTGAAACTCAGTCAGTTCTTAAAGATCACTTCATTTTTCACTAAGGGCTCAAAAGCATCTGGTTTGGTAATAGAAATTGGTCATAAGTCAAAATTGCTAATCTGTCATTTATTAAAGGACAATATATTGTAGAAACTACAGAGTAGTAGTACCTCTTCTGCTCTCTGCTTTTTTCCACCACTAAGAGCAGCTCTGAGAAAATGTTCAACTCAACAAGCATTTATTACACATCTACAATATGCAAAGTACTCAGCTTGCTTAAGCAAAGAGGAAAAAGACAACCTTTATCCTCAAGGAGTTTGCACTTTGATAGGGAAATATAAAAATAACAATAATATGAAGCAATAAACAAACACTCTAATATAGATGTAAATAAAGCCTGATGGGAGTCCAGAAATGAGAATACAACTCCAGCTGGAATTCCATGAAAACTATGACTGCTTTTAATAAGTGATTTTGGGACTGTATCTATAGCTAAAGATTTTTACTTCAAAGTAATTTGGTTTTCTCTCTCACTTTTTCTTTCTGTCTCTGTCTCCATCTCTCTTATTTTGGACTTTAAATTAATCTACTTAACTTTTCAATTTTACAAACCATTCTCTTTTCTTCAGAAAAGAGACCATTCACTAGGTGGCAATAAAGAACAAAACTATAAATTACCATAACATAACGTACTACTTTTTGAACATAGATAAATATATTTAGAATCTAAAACGATCTGCCACTAAAATATGAGAATTGCTATGTTCATTGTAACTTCTATTAAGGAAATCCACTCAGTCTGGCCACTTGCCTATTAATTTGCAAATGTGTTAAGTAAATGGGTGCCTCAACTATCTTTTTGTGTGTTGCTTTTTATCCTTTTCATGAAAGCTAAAATAAAGGAATAGCGTATTTAGGATGCAAACTGGAAAAAAAGTTGAGTCATAATTGCATTTAAAAAGATGCCAGTAAAATTTATAATTTCATAAGACTCTTGAGTAGATGGTCAGAAGATTGAACTGTTAGTGTGCAGTTAGCTCAAAAAGGGAAAAAAATCAGATTTTTTTTAAAAGTCAGGTTACAGAAAAGGAAAAACTAATTCTGGACAGTAATCAAAGAAATGTAAATTAAGGAAGCTCAGGGTATCATTTCATAACAACTAAATTAGCAATATTTCTTGCTGTGATTAACACCAAACGTAGTGAGGTTACAGTATAACTAGTAAACTGCTGGTAACGTGCTTAGCCTCTTCTGGAAAATAATATGGCAACAAATGGTAAAGGTAATACAAAACTCAGACCCATTAGCTCAAGGATCCCAATCCTGAGAATTTTTCCTAAAGAAAGAAGTCAACCAAAGAATAAAATCTATAGATTTAACATCTGGTCTATAGTAATGCCTGTAATAGAAGGGATAAAACCTGGAAAAACATCCGTGCTCCAGATGAGTAACATCACAATTGGAAAGGAAGCTGCCTCCTGGTCTTTCAGAGTGTAAACGGCACCAGAGGAGCTCTGGGCGGAGCTCTAGCTCAAACCTGCAGGGAGCACACTGTACAAGGAGGGCAGGGTACAAGATGGAACGGGAGCTGAACATAGAAAGAATAAGGCAAAGCATAAAAGGAACGTTGAAAAATGAAAGCAAGCTACTAATGTTTGAGGCAAGACAATGACAATATGGGTCAGCTGGGAGACAGCTGGTAGCGAATTAAAACACTGCATTAGTATTATGTACCCAAAGCTTTCTTCTTTATGTTTCTGTGCTTTTTTGTACTTTGCAAATTTTCCACAATATGTTATATTTATAATCAGAAAAAGAATGTTATCTGAAAAGAGAATACAAAACACAAGAGTCTAATCCTTGCTACTCTAAGTGTGATGACTTGTTAGAAATGCAGAGGCGTGGCACCCACCACCGATCCAGTGAATCAAAATCTACAAGTTAACAAACCCACACGGGGGTTCCATGCATATTTACAGCCTGAGGAGAACCGCTCTGGCTCCTTCTGCTCCCTTAATCCCCCCAGAGTGTGTGACATGTGAGAACCTACCAGGTTCTGTTCCAGCCTTTCTGGGTGAAGACATGTCCCCATGCCCGGATGAGAGGGGGTAAAAGGCTCTTGCAGGTACTGAGACTTGTGTCCTGAGAGTCAGGCAGCAGGTCTAATCAGTATCCTGGGGCCAGCACACAATTGTCGTTCACCTGGTCAAACACACCATGCAAAGGTTTCCATTAGACAACTGGCGTTTTCATAGCTTTCAAATGTTATTATTGCTCATTTACCCAGTCCCCTCACGCAGTGACTTAGTTCTTTTAATGTCACACGAGTACGCATGCTAAAGTAGGTGCTAGGAATACAATATTGAATGGTTAAGAATTAACTAGAGTCTGTCTTCAAGGAGTTCATGTTCAATCTATAAAAAGTCCTCACATAAGCACTTATTTTCTTCTCTAATCTTTTTCATATAGGCCTATAAAATCATGTTACATTGCTCCCATTGGTTAAAACTTAGAGTTTTCTTGTCTCATGACCTTTCAATTAGCTACCTGCAAATGAAACGGGATTACTATAATCTGAATCTAAAAGTTAATGTTTTGAAACATATATATTCAAAAAATTTTAGATATAGGATATTAAGAAAGATTATTTAAAACAAGAAAGTAAAGCAAAAGGTAGGTGGTATGCCCTTTCAATGTTATATGAGGATGATATTTAACAGGACCTCCCAAGGATTATTTAATTATGTAGATAATATATAATTACTTAATTATGTAGATAATGCATAATTATGTAATCATGTACTGTACTTTGTTCAAATCATTGTTTACTGCAGACTGAAAGTTCTAGACTTAGTAAATCACATGTTAACCTATGTATTTTTGTACAAATAATTTCTATATAATAGAAAAGATAATACCAAAGGTTATAATTTGTTGTCTTGTGAGACATGAACCAGATTTTTACAATGTAACCTAACATTCTTACTCTATTATTGGTTCAAAATGCCTACGAAAACCTAGATCCTCAAAATGTTCTCTGGTTCCTTCATTAATTAATAAATTAAATAAAATTTTAAGATGGATTCATTTCAAATTGTAATGAGTCATGTTTTTAATTTATTGAAAATTCTACTTTGATGGAGGAAAGAAAACATTGTTTTAAAAGAAGGGCAGCTGTGGTAAAGGATTGCTGTAAAGGTTTCCCTCCAACTCCTGGGGAAGGTGTGACTGGTACTAAGGGAATAGATTTAAATGATAAGCCCCCTTGGAAGTAGATCTGAGAAGTTAAAAACCTCATTGTTCACTAAAAATGACACCCTCCACTTCCCACATACATGATTTAAAATATTTAAAATGGTATAATCTTAATTAAAGACAATTAAAATTAATTTCCTTTGGAAATATTCTCAGATAATTTTAAGATGCTCCTTGATAACTGGAGATACTCTTACTCATTAAATACCAGGGCTTAACTATGCTGTATGCTGCATTCCACCAAATAAACCTGTGAATGGCCTTGAACCCCAACAACTTATCCTCTTTATATAAACACATACACAGGCACGCACACACGTGCGCGCGCGCGCACACACAGACACACACACACACACACATATTAGTAAGATCTCTGTGGCACACAGATGAATAGACTGAAATCCATATTAACCTATACCAACAGTCACCAGTTTCAAATTTTCCATACAGGTCAGCAGAGCTTCCAAAGCAAACCACTTTGATCAGAAATGCATACCCACACTTCTGGCATTTGTCAGTGCAGTGAGTTTGAGATAACCCTATAGAAACACAAGAATCAAACTGGATGAATTTTTCTTCTCTTACATGTTATCCAGTACATCTTAAAACAAATATACAAAAGAGTATAATATTAACCTGATTAACATTTAATTCAATTTTTGAGTTGCAGTTATTGTAGTAAATCAGTAACAGTGTAAGATTATACAATTCACTATTAGCAAATGTGTACTGAAAATTAGACAGCCTATAAAGTCTGCAAAAATAAATGACACACAAGAAACAGAAACTTCATTTATTATAAAGCAAAAGTAAAATTTCAGGAAATATAGTAAAAGCCTCTGCCATATAACCTCCCTCACCTGGTGCTGGGCTAAGTGAGCCTCCACCACTGCTCCCCCTATAATTTGTTTTTTATAATGATTTCTGGATTCTGTCCCCAACTTGGACCATAAGCATCTTGACGGCAGGTACTATAATTTTTGTATCTTCAGTGACCAGCACATTCTAGACACTAAAGAAATGTCTTATATGTTAACAAATTAGTTACAGGCTTACCTCAGAGATATTGTAGGTTCAGTTCCAGGCTACCACAACAAGTATCTCAATAAAGTGAGTCACATTAATTTGCTGGTTTCCCAGCGTATATAAAGGTTATGTTTATTCTATACTGTAGAGTATTCAGTGTGCATTATGTTTAAATAAAACAATACACATACCTTAATTTAAAAAATACTGTATTGCTAAAAAATGCTAATCATCATCTGAGCCTGATGGAAAAATGACATTGATAGACTTATTTGATGCAAGGTTGCCACAAACCTTCAGTTTGTAAAAAACTCAGTTATCGGTGAAGTGCAATAAATTAAAGTGCAATAAATTGAGATATGCCTATAATTCTATGAACAATGTATATACATCACCAAGCAATCTGCATAACCATGTCAAGAATTCTGGGAAGACATGAAGGTCAGTTCCCTAAATTAAAGGTTTCTCTCCAACTCCTGAGGAAGCTGTAGAAAATCGGGGAATTAACCCTGAAAAGAGGGAAACTAAAAAAAAAAAAATTACTTGTTTTGGGATATAGAAAAGAGGATAGAGAAAGAAAGTTCCAATATGGTGTAAAGTGGTCTCATCTGATCATAAGAGGAAGAAAGAAGAAAGCACAAGTATTTAGTTTGCCCAGTCAACACAAGCAGGGCATTTTTCTTCAGGAGTTAGATGGACAAAGAGCCAACAGATACTGTATATCCTTTCATAGTCTCAGCTAGGGTTCTATTTTCAGTCTATCTCAAACTCACTCAAAATTAAAACAGATGCTAACAAAGACCATTTCATCATGTTGGACTTTGTTGGATACAAGATACTAAAATATAGAATTTTAACTTGAGGCCACTTCCAATTCTTTTCAAAATTCTATTGTGCCCCTCTCTCTGAAACCTAGACTGGCCTGGAGAGAGGGAAATGAAAGACACTTCAAATGTCCCATACTGAGAAATCTTGCTACCCTAACTGAAGTTACATCAGAGATAAGAGTTCTGTAAAATCTATATTTCCTGTGACCAAATTTCCAATACAAGCTTCTTGGACTATTATAATTTAGCATGTTTTATACCTTTTTAGAATTGTTTTTAGTTTAGTTTTTTTTTTTTTTTTTAAGGAATAGGGTTGTTGCTTTTTCTAATTATAAAGACAACCAATAATTATGTAGAAAGTAAAGTTACCATTAAGAAATTTCATTTTTGATCATTAGTTTGTTAATCATTCTCTGTAGTGTGTGAGAGTGTGTGTGTGTGTGTGTGTGTGTGTGTGTGTGTGTGTGTGTGTGTTGTGGGGTGTAAAGCAGGGAGAAAAGAAGTGCCGAAGTGCTACTTCAAGAGCCACTGACGGTTCTGGCTAGCACAATCAGGAAAGAAAAAGAAATAAAGGTATTCAGGTTGGGAAGGAAAAAATAAAACTGTCTTCATTCACAAGATTAAGGTTTTTGTATATGATTATACCTCAATAAAGCTGAGTTTTAAAAAGCCATAAAAAGATAATCTACTTTAATAAGAGTAAAATAAAAATACATAGAGATAATTATGTAAAAGCAATTTTAAAAATCAAGTAATTAATGCAAGTTTAAACATTAAAAAAAATGGTCGTAACTCTCCAATCATAGAAACAAGAGAGAACTGTCACCCCTCATCCAGCTTGTATTGAAAACATTGGAACCCAATGTCAACAATACTTAGTCATTAGCAACCAAGGGACTGACACAGTTGCCACGAGCCACTATTGAGCAAATACTTTTTCATTATTTGTATGACATTAGTAAAAATAACTGTTCACTAAGAACATCATTTAAAAATGATTCCATGACTTCTGGTCAAGATGACAGAGTAGGCAAACACTGCGCTCACCTCCTCCCATGACCACATCAAAATTACAACAAAGTTATAGAACCACCATCACTGCACCACCTGAAGACTAGCTGAACAGAATTCCTATAACTAAGCATATAAAGAAGTCACAATGAAATTGGTGGGAGGGGATGAGACAGACATGGAATGGGCAGGTCCCACACCTATAGTTTGGTGATTAAAAGTTGGGAGAAATATCTCAGTTGCAGAGTTCCTATCAAGGAGCAAGGGGTCCCACACCAGTACTGTGTAGAGGAGTCCCCATAACATCTGGCTGTGAAATCTGCAGAGATGTGTTGAAGAAAGAAAGACAAGGGGCTGCTGGAGACCTAGGCACTCCAGGTCTTAAAGGGCCTGACAAAGATTAGCTCACTCACAAACTCACTTGCTCTGCGCTCCAGCTCAGGGGAAGCAGCTCGAAAACCTCCAGGGACATATGGGGAGGAGTTGAATTAACTACCTTCAGGATGAGGGCTAGAGGAGCAGGGGTTAAGAGCAGCTCTCTCCAGGATGAAAATGCTAGCAGAAGCCATTTTTCTTTTGTTGAATCCTCTCCCTATCCAGCTGGCAGGCACAGGCAACCATCAAATCTCAATTCTTCACTAACCTGGCTAACACTGTTCATCCCGTCCTGGTGACTCCATGAGACCCCACCCCACCCAACTCATGCACCTTGTCCAAACCTCTTTCAGCAGCTTTTCCACACAAGCAGCCTTCCTTGGCTCACGCTACAGAATTTCCTATTATCTTTCTAAGGCCCACAAACCCCAAACAAGCAGCAACTGGCCTCAGCCTGCCCTGTACCTCTTGTTAAGTGGCCTCAAGCCCAGCAATAGTGGCAGCTGGCCTCAGTTTGCAGTATAGCCTCTTCCAGGTAACTCTAAGCCCCGCCCAAGTGGCAAACAACTACAGATCACTTTGTAGCTCCTACCAGGTGGCCTTGGGCCAGGCACAAGCAGTGGCTCACCTTGGCCTTCACCCTGCTGACCTCCCAAGAGTCCTCAGAACCAACACCTGGTGGGGCGCTTCTGATGACACCAGAGTACCACCCAACAAGCTCCACAAATAAAAAACCCAAAAGGCAGACTTGGCAGCTACCAGAGCCTGGCTAAAGTGAATCCCACTCAGTGGGGTCTGCCCCTGACAAACAGCTCACGCACTGCAGTCACAGCCAGCCCTCACATCCAGTCAGTCAGAGGGTCAATCCCTCCCACTGATGGGTAAACAACAACCAAGGTTCAACAACAGGAAGGCACACACAACTCACACAAGGGACACTCCTGGGCACCTAACTCAGGTAACCAAGGAGACTGCACCACTGGGCCCCACAGAACACCTACTACAAAAGGCCATCCCATCAAGACTGGGATATACAGCAGATCTATCTAATGCATAGAAACAAACACAAGGAGTCATCAACATGAGGACACAAAGAAACATGTCCCAAATGAAAGAACAGGAGAAAACGTCAGAAAAGGAATTAAACAAATGGAGACAAGCGATCTGCCAGATACAGAGTTCAAAACCCGGTTATAAGAATGCTCAATGAACTTAGGGGAAGAATAGATGAATTCAGTGAGAACTTTAACAAAGAGATAGAAATTATAAAAGAAGAACAAGTCAGAAATGAAAACTACAATAACTGAAATGAAGAATACATTAGAGGGAATGAAGAGCAGTTTAGATGAAGCAGAAGATCAAATCAGTGAGCTGGAAGACAAGGTAGCAAAAAACACCAAATCTGAACAGTAATTTTTTTTTTTTTAAATGAGGATAGTTTAAGGGACCTCTGGGACATCAAACACGCCAACGTTTGCATCATAAGGGTACCAAAAGGAGAACAGAGAGAGCAAGGATTTGAAAACCTATTTGAAGAAATTATGACCGAAAATTTCTGTAACCTGCAAATAAAATAGACATACAAATCCAGAAAGCGTGGAGGGTCCCAAACAAGATGAACCCAAATTGGCTGACACCAAGACATATCACAATTAAAATTTCAAAGGTTAAAGACAAAGAATCTTAAAAGCAACAAAAGAAAAGCAGTTAGTTACCTACAAGGGAGCTCCCATAATACTAGCAGCTAATTTCTCAATAGAAGCTTTGCAGGCCAGAAGAGATTGGCAAGATATATTCAAAGCTAAGTACTACAACCAATATTGCTCAGCAAGGCCATCATTAAGAATCAAAGGAGTGATAAACAATTTCCCAGCCAAAAAATGTGACAGGGGTTCATCACCACTAAACCAGTATTACAAGAAATGTTAAAGGACTGTCTTTAAGAAGAATAGAAAAGAGCAAAAATATGAATAAGAAAATAAATGAAAGAAAAAATTCTCACTAAAGCAAACATTTAATAAAAGCAGTAAATCAACCAACTATAAAGCTAAGTGAAAAGGTTAAAAGGCAAAAGTAGGAAGATCATGTGTAATTACAATAAATTTAGGGATACACAGAAACACACACACACATGCAAAAGAAGTAAAAAATGACAAAAACATAAACATGGAGGTGATGAGTAAAACTCATTGTGACCTTAGAGTGTGCTCAAACTTAAGCGACCATCAATTTAAAAGACACAGCTATAAACATAGCTTGGTATATATGGAGCACACGGTAACCAAGAACCAAAACTCTACAAATGCTATACAATAAATAAAGAAATCCAAACACAATGCTAAGAAAGTCATCAATATACTTTCATCAATATACAATATAAAGAATATACAATATAAAAATATATAATATAAAGAATATACAATAGAAAGTCATCAATATACAGTATAAAGAGAATAAGAAAGGAACCAAGAACAAAAAAAAAATCAGAAAACAGTTCATAAAACAGCAATAACTACATACCTATTGCTAATTACTTTAAATGTAAATGAATTACATGCTCCAACCAAAAGACAAAGGGTGGCTGAATGGATTTAAAAAAAAAAAAAAAAAAAAAAAAAACAAGATCCATATATATGCTGCCTACAAGCAACCCATTTCAGATTGAAAGACACAATAGATGAAAGGTAAAGGGATGTCAAAAGATTTCATGCAAATAGAAGTGAAAAAAAAAAGGCCGAAATATCAATACTTAGACAAAACAGACATCAACACAAAGGCTATAAGAAACAAAGAAGGACATTTCCTAATGATAATCAGTCTAATGAGAGAATATAACTCTTATAAACATTTATGCATCCAACACAGGAGTACCTAAATATATAAAGCAAATACTGATGGACATAAAGGGAGAGATTAACATTACATAGTAATAGTAGGGGGCTTTAACACTCCATTGACATCAATGCATAAATCATACAGACAGAAAATCAACAAGGAAACAGGGCCCTTAAATGACACATTAAACCAGATGGATTTAATTGATATTTTTAGAACATTTCAACCAAAGGTAGCAGAATATACATTCTTTTCAAGTGCACATGGAACATTTTCCAAGATAGACCACATGCTAGGCCACAAAACAAGTCTCAAAAAATTTAAGAATATTGAAATCATACCAAGCGTCTCCTCTGACCACAGTGCTATGAAACTACAACTACAAGAAGAAAACTTGAAAACACACAAACACACGGAGGCTAAATAACATGCTACTACAAAATGGATGGGTTAACAATGAGATCAAGGAAGAAATTAAAAGATTCTTTGAGACAAATGAAAATGAAACACAACAACCTAAAATTTATGAGACATAGAGAAAGCGCTCCTAAGAAGGAAATTCATAGCAAAATGGGCCTACATCAAGAAACAAGAAAAGTCTCAAATAAACACTCTAACCTCACATTTAAAGGAACTAGAAAAAGAATAGCAAACAACACCCAAAGTGAGTAGAAGGAAAAAAATAATTAATATGGGAGCAGAAATAAAAGAAATAGAGTCTAAAAAGCAATACAAAAGACCAATGAAACAAACAGCTGGTTCTTTGAGAAGATAAATAAAATCAATAAACCTTTAACCAGACTCATCAAGAAAAAAAGAGAGAGGACCCAGAATAAAATAAAATCAGAAATGAAAGAGAAGTGACAACTGACACCACAGAAATACAAAGGATCATAAGAAAATATTACCAACAATTATATACCAGCAAATTTTAAAATCTATAAGAAAAGGATAAATACCTAGAAACATAAAATCTTCCAGAACTGAGTCAAGAAAAAAAAAAACAGAAAATCTGAACAGAGCAATTACTACAAATGAAATCAAATCACTAATCAAAAACCTCCCAATAAACCAAAGTCCTGGACCAGATGGCTTCACAGGTGAATTTCACCAAACATTTAAAGAAGAATTAATAGCTATACTTCTCAAAATATTTCAAAAAATTCAAAGAAAGGAAAGGCTCCCAAGCTCATTTTACGAGGCCAGCATTATCGTGATTCCAAAACCAGAAAAGACATCACACAAAAAAAGAACATTATAGGCTGATATCCCTGATGATCATAGATGCAAAAATACTCAACAAAATATTAGCAAACCAAATTCATCAATATATTAAAAAGATCATACACCATGGTTAAGTGGGATTTATTCCTGAGGTGCAAGTTTGGTTCAGTATCTGCAAATCAATTAACATGATACACCACATAAAGAAAATGAAAGGTAAAAATCATAATGATAATGTCAATAGATGCAAAAAAAGCATCTGACAAAATCCAGCATCTATTTATGATAAAAATTCTCATTAAAGTGGGGATCGAGGGAACATACCTCAACACACTAAAGCCCATATATGACAAACCCACAGCTAACATCATACTCAATGAAAGCTGAAAGCATTTTCTTTAAGATGAGGAACAAGACAAGGTTGCCCACCTTCACCACATATTGGAACTCCTAGCTACAGCAATCAGACAAGAAATAAAAGACATCCAAATCGGAAAGAAAGAAGTAAATCTGTCCTTATTTGCAGACGACATGATACTACAAAGGTGCGATCAAAGAATATGGTGAATGCTGCTGCCGAGTGTCATCCAGGTGAGGCTAATTGTTTTTTAAGCTTGATGGAATTGTGTGAGCTGAGTTTGCACCCAGAACACTATGAACTCTGAATATTATAAGGGCTTTTTAGAGCATTTAAGAAACGATGTGCATAGAAAACGGCCTGAGAAATGGGCAAATGATTTCATTCTCCATCATGTCAACGCTCCGTGTCACACATCGCTTCTGATACAGCAATCTCTGTCAAATAAAAACATTACGGTGTGTCCTCGTCCACCTTATTCACCGAATCTGTCACCGTGCAACTTCTGGTTCTTCCCCAAAGTCAAAATGACCATGTAAGGTAAACGTTTTGAATCGATTCAGGACATCAAGGCAGCCACGACAGTGCAACTTGACACTCATGAAAGAGGACTTCCAGAGCTGCTTCCAGAAAGTAGCAAGAACAATGGGATGAGTGTGTTCAAAGCAAGGGGGAGTATCTTGAAGGGGATTAATGGCAACGTGTCTTTTACTGTAATATTTTTTTTATGTAAACATTCACCATATTGTTTGATCACACCTCGTATATATAGAAAACCCAAAATATTCCACCAAAAAAAAACTATTATAACTGATAAATGAATTCAGTAAAGTAGTGGATATAAAATTGTATTATTCAGAAATCAGTTGCATTTTTATACACCAATAATGAACTATCAGAGAAATAAAGAAAATTATCTCACAATTGCATCAAAAAAATACCTAGGAATAAATTTAACCAAAGAGGTAAAAGACTTGTACTCAGAAAATTATTAGACACTGAAGAAAAAAATTAAAGAAGATACAAATAAATGGAAATATATGTATTATGATCACAGATAGGAAGAATTAACATCGTTAAAATGTCCATACTACCCAAAGCAATCTATAAATTGAATGCAATCTCTTATCAAAATACCAATGGCATTTTTCACAGAAGTAAAATAATCTTAAAATTTACATGGAACCACAAAAAGACCCCAAATAGCCACAGCAATCTTGAGAAAAAAGAAAAAAGTTGGAGGCATCACACTACCTGATATCAAACTATACTACAAGGCTATAGTAATCAAAACAGCATGGATCAAAACAGCATGAATCAAAACTGGCATAAAAACAGACACACAGATCAATGGAACAGAATAGAGAACCCAAAAACAAACCCACACCTATATGGTTATTTAATCTATGACAAAGGAGGCAAGAATATACAATGGGGTAAAGACAGTCTATTCAATAAATGGTGTTGGGAAAACTGGACAGATACACAAAAACAAATCAAACTGGACCACTTTCTTACACCATATACAAGAATAAACTCAAAATGGATTAACGACTTATATGTAAAACCCGAAACCATAAAACTCCTAGAAGAAAACATAAGCAGTAAACTCTGTCATTGCTCCTAGTAATACTTTTTCTGATGTATCTCCTTGGGCAAGGGAAACAAAAGAAAAAATAAACAAAAGGGACTACATCAAACTAAAAGATTTTTGCACAGCAAATGAAACCACCAACAAAATGGAAAAAACAGCCTGCTGAATGGGAGAAGATATTTGCCATTGATGCATCTGATAAGAGGTTAATAAAATTTATAAAGAACTCATATTACTCAACAGCAAAAAACAAACAAACAAGCAACGAACAATCCAATTAAAAAATGGGCAGAGGACCTGAACAGACATTTCTCCATAGAAGACATACAGATGGCCAATAGGCACATGAAAAGATGCTCAATGTCACTAATCATTAGAGGAATGAAATTTAAAACCACAGTGTGATATCACCTCACACCTGTCAGAATGGCTATTGTCAATGTATCAACAAACAACAGGTGTTGGTGAGGATGCGGAGAAGAGAACCCTTGTACACTGTTGGTGGGATTGCAGATTGGTGCAGCCACTATGGAAAATGTTTGGGAGGGGCCAAAAAAAATTAAAAATAGAACTACTTTATGACCCAGCAATTACACTTCTGGGTATTTATCTGAAGTGTAACACTAACATTTCAAAACACTAATTTGAAAATGTATATGCACCCCTATGTTCACTGCAGCATTTACAATGGCCAAGATATGGAAGCAACCTAGGTGCCCATCAATAGATGACTGGATAAAGAATATATGGTACATTTATACAATGGAATGTTACTCAGCCTTAATAAAGCATGAAATCTTACTATTTGCAACAACATGGATGGACCTAGAGGGTATTGTGCTGAACGAAAAAAGTCAGACTGAGAAAGACAAATGCCACATGATTTCACTTATACATGGAATCTAAAGAACAAAATAAATAAACAAATAAAACAGAAACAGACTCATAGATACAGAGAATAAACTGATAGCAGCCAGAAGGAAGTGGGGTTGGGGTTTGGGTGAAAAAGGTGAAAAGACTAAGAAATATAAATTGGTAGTTACAAAATAGTCATGGGGACATAAGTAAAGCATAGGGAATATAGTCAGTAATACTGTAATAACTGTGTATAGTGCCAGGTGGGTACTAGACTAATCAGGGGGATCACTGCATAACTTATGTAAATGTCTAACCACTAAGCTGTTCACCTAAAACTAATACAAAATAATATGAATGTCAAATGAGGGTGAAAAAAATAAATAAATATTTTTTAAAAATGTAAAACTTCTGGAGGATAACTATATTGGTGCCCAAGGACTATTCTAACAAACTTTCACAAACTGGATGGCTTAAAATTAAAAAAAACAAAAACAAAAACAAAAACTTAAGCCTAACGGTAAGAAAACAACCAATTTAAAAATGACAGAAAAAGTCTAGATTGCCTTGAAAAGACTGCTGGTAGAAATATGATGTTAAAGGTGATTCTGATGAGGGGTCATAAAGAAAAGAGGGGAAATGTATATAGTGAATACATCCATAGTCAAGAACAGAATGTTACTGGATAGATGAACTTTAAAGGTTTTTTTGGTGAGGCCTTAAAAGGATAGGACACTGAGAGAAAAGTGATCTTTGTTACAAAGTGGCAGAAACTCGGCTGAATTGAGTTCTACTGTTGGGTGGAAGGTAAATAATGAACTTGGGTATTTAGCTGAAGCAATTTCTAAGCAAAGTGTGGGAGATGGTAGCCATGGCTTCTCCTTGCTGCTTAGAATAAAATGCAAGATGAAAGAGAAACATTGAAGAAAGAGTTGTTAAGCAAACAGGAACCAGCACTTGATGATTGGGAAGATTCTCAACCTATTGTGGACATAAGAAATGTCCAAACCTGTAAAGAATTTTTATAAAATTTTATTGGAGCCAAATTGACAACTCTGCTGGGGAGGAAGATCTCAAATGCTCCGGAGAATGACAGTTTTGCAGTTTCTTTTAGCATATGGAATTCAGGAGGAAAGGTAAAGAAGATTACATGAAAGCAACGCCAGGATTAGATACAGGAGTGCTAACCATCTTATGTGCTGTCTTCAGGGGGTCTGAGAAAGAGGCATTTCAAAGGTGTGTTAACTGAGATGCACAAGAATAATGAACAGGGCAAGTTAAGGCAAAGAAAAAGCCTTTTATTAAAGAAGTTACAAGCCTGCGGTGTAACTACCCACCAGGACCTGCGCAGTTAGGAATTCATGATCAGATCACCCTGTGAGGTGACTTTCAGTTAGATTTATTACAGCAGCCCTTTTTCGGCCACACTATCCAACATGTCATGCTGTGGAACCAGGACTAAAGGTGAGGCTGGAAACTTTCCCAAAGAGCTAAGATGTGTGACTCATGGATGCAGTCAGCCCTCTCATCAGAAGCTCTGCCAGCTTGGATTGAAAGAAACAGAACCAGAATGCAATGAAGGCTGTCAGACCTTTGCTGTTTTACAAACAGCAAACAGGCTGCCCAAAGGGGGCTTCTGCCTCTGTGGTCTGAGGTCAGGGTCCCCTCCACTGAGGGCAGTGCACAGGCCAGCAGGGCCTCCCAGGGCCCCGAGGCCAGGCTGACCCAGACAACTCTTTTCAGGCCTTGAAACCTAACAGCATTTGCCCTGGTGTGTTTTGGACTTTCTTGGGACCTGTGACCCCTTTTTTCTTCCAAATTCTCCCTTTTGGAATGAGAATGTCTATCCTATACGTGTTACACCATTGTATCATGGATGAAGATAAACTGTTCTCAAGATTTCAAGATGAACAAATGGAAAAGAATTTTGCCTTAAGTTAGACCATAACCTAGGCCTCACATTTATCTGATTTAGAAGATGATATTTGGGATATTTTGATGAGATTTTGGATGTTGGAAGGGGTAAAGACTCTTGGAGATGTTAAGATGAAGTGAAGGCATTTTGTCAATGGTTAAGGATATGGCTTTGGGAGGCTGGAGGCCAGATTGTTTTGGTTTGAACTGTGTCAACCAATTGAATTATGCTGCCAAGGAGTGCCAGCAACCAGCAAAGGATAGGAGGAGACAAGGAATGATCTTCCCTTACAACCTTCAGAGAGCGCGGCCCTGCTGACACCTTGATTTCAGAGTTCAAGCTTCCACAACCATGAGAGAACACATATCTTAAGACACTAAAAGCACAAACCACAAAAGAAAAAAATTGGTAAGACAGCACTAGGAAAATACAAAGACAAGCCACAGTATCTGAAAATGGACTTGTATCCCAAACATAAGACACCTATAACTCAAAAAGAAGATAAGCAACCCAATATTTTATTTTATTTTATTTTTTAAATTTATTGGGGTGACAATTGTTAGTAAAATTACATAGATTTCAGGTGTGCAATTCTGTATCACATCATCCATAAATCACACTGTGTGTTCACCACCCAGAGTCAGCTCCCCTTCCATCACCATACATTTGATCCCCCTCACCCTCATCCCCCTTACCCTCTGGTAACCACCAAATTACGTTCCCCAGATTAATTTTCAAACCCGTGGCCATCCTGTGGTCTCCGACTGCCCTCCAATCCCCTCACCCTTCCCCTCACCCCCCACCCCTCCCGCCCATCTAGCAACCCTCAGTTTTTCCTCTTTGTCTACAAAACTGTTTCTGATTAGTTCATTCACTTATTCTTTTCTTTAGATTCCGCAAATAAGTGAGATCATATGGTACTTATCTTTCTCTGTCTGACTTATTTCACTTAACATAATGTTCTCTAGGTCCATCCATGTTGTTGCAAATGGTAAGATTTCTTTCTTCTTTATAGCTGCGTAATACTCCATTGTATAAATGTACCACAGTTTCTTAATCCAGTCATCTACCGATGGGCATTTTGGTTGATTCCATGTCTTAGCTATTGTGTATAGTGCTGCAATAAACATAGGAGTGCATAAAGATTTTTGAATTGAAGCTTTGGATTTCTCCGGATAGATACCTAGGAGTGGAATTACTGGATCATAGGGTAGTTCCATTTTCAGATTTTTGAGATACCTCCATACTGTTTTCCATAGTGGCTGCACCAATCTGCAATCCCACCAACAGTGCACAAGCGTTCCCTTTTCTCCACATCCGCACCAGCACTTGTTTGTTGATTTATTGATGATAGCCATTTTGACTGGGGTGAGGTGGTATCTCATTGTGGTTTTTATTTGCATTTCTCTGATGGTTAGTGAGGTTGAGCATTTCTTCATATGTCTGTTTGCCATCTGTATGTCCTTTTTAGAAAAATGTCTCCAAGTCCTCTGCCCATTTTTTAATTGGATCGTTTGTTTTTTTGGAGTTGAGTTGAGTGAGTTTTTCATAGATTTGTGATATTAATCCCCTATCAGACATATCATTGGCAAATATCTTTTCCCATTCAGTAGGATCCCTTCTTGTTTTATTGATGGTTTCCTTTCCTGTGAAAAAACTTTTTAGTTTGGTATAACCCCACATGTTTATTTTTTCTCTTACTTCCCTCGAGCGAGGGTATATATCAGTAAAAATCTTACTCCGGGTAATGTCTGAGAAGTTTCTTCCTATGTTTTCTTCTAGGTATTTTATGGTTTCAGATCTTACATTTAAGTCTTTAAGCCATTTTGAATTTATTTTTGTATATGGTGTAAGGACGTGGTCCAGCTTCATTTTTTTGCATGTGTCTGTCCAGGTTTCCCAGCACCATTTATTGAATAGACTGTCTTTACTCCATCGTACATATTTGCTTCCATTGCCGTAGATTAAATGGCCATATAGGCGTGGATTTATTTCTGGACTCTCTATTCTGTTCCATTGATCTATGTGTCTGTTTTTATGCCAGTACCATGCTGTTTTGATTACTGTAGCCTTGTAGTATAATTTGAAGTCAGGTATTGTTATACCTCCCACTTTGTTCTTATTTCTCAAGATTGCCTTTGCTATTCGGGGTCTTTTATGGTCCCATATAAATTTTAGGATTATATGTTCTATTTCTGTGAAAAACGACGTTGGCAGTTTGATAGGAATTGCATTGAATATGTATATTGCCTTAGGCAGTATGGACATTTTAACTAGATTAATTCTTCCTATCCATGAACATGATATGTGTTTCCATCTATTTATATCTTCCTTCATTCCTTTCTTCAGTGTCTTATAATTTTCTGAGTACAGATCTTTTACTTCTTTGGTTAAATTTATTCCCAGGTATTTTATAGTCTTTGGAGCGATTGTAAATGGGATTGTTTTTTTAATTTCTCCTTCTGATGTTTTATTATTGGTATATACAAATGCAACTGATTTCTGAATATTAATTTTGTATCCTGCTACTTTACTAAATTCATCTATCAGCTCTAATAGCTTCTTGGTGGAGTCTTTAGGGTTCTCTATATATAGTATCATATCATCTGCATACAATGATAATTTTACTTCCTCCTTACCAATTTGGATGCCTTTTATTTCTTTTTCTTGTGTGATTGCTGTGGCAAGAACTTCCAGCACTATGTTGAATAGAAGCGGAGATAGTGGGCAACCTTGCCTTGTTCCTGATCTTAGGGGGAATGGTTTTAGCTTTTCCCCATTGAGTATGATGTTAGCTGTGGGTTTGTCATATATGGCCTTTATTATGTTGAGATATGATCCCTCTATTCCCACTTTCTTAAGGGTTTTTATCATAAATGGCTGTTGGATTTTATCAAATGCTTTTTCTGCATCTATTGATATGATCATGTGATTTTTATTTTTCATTTTATTAATGTGGTGTATCACATTAATTGATTTGCGGATGTTGAACCACCCTTGCATACCAGGGATGAATCCCACTTGATCATGGTGAATGATCTTTTTAATGTATTGCTGAATTCTGTTCGCTAATATTTTGTTGAGGATTTTTGCATCTATGTTCATTAGAGATATCAGCCTGTAGTTTTCTTTTTTTGTGGTGTCTTTGTCTGATTTTGGGATCAGGGTGATAGTGGCTTCGTTAAAAGTGTTTGGGAGTCTTCCTTCCTTCTGGATTTTTTGGAAGAGCTTGAGGAGAATAGGTGATAATTCTTTTTTGAACGTTTTGTAAAGTTCACCTGTAAAGCCATCAGGTCCAGGGCTTTTGTTTGTTGGGAGACTGTTGATTACTGATTCAATTTCCGTGGTGGCAATCAATCTATTCAGGTTTTCTGTTTCTTCTTGAGTTAGCCTTGGAAGGTTGTACGCCTCTAGAAAATTGTCCATTTCTTCCAAATTGTCAAATTTGTTGGCATATAGTTGCTCATAGTAACTTCTTAAAACTTTTTGTATTTCTGCAGTGTCCATTGTCACTTCTCCTCTTTCATTTCTGATTTTATTAATTTGGGTCCTCTCTTTTTTTTAATGAGTCTGGCTAAAGGTTTGTCGATTTTGTTTATCTTCTCTAAGAACCAACTCTTGGATTCATTGATCTTTTGTATTGTTTTTCTGGTTTCTATTTCATTTATTTCTGCTCTGATCTTTATTATCTCCTTCCTTGTGCTCCTTTTGGGCTTATTTTGCTGTTCTTTTTCCAAATCCCTTAAATGTGAAGATAAACTGTTGATTAGTGATGTTTCTTGTTTCTTTAGGTAGGCCTGCAAAGCTATGAATTTCCCTCTCAGGACTGCTTTCGCGCATCCCATAGATTTTGGGTCGTAGTGTTTTCATTTTCGTTTGCCTCGAGGTATCTTTTGATTTCTTCCTTGATCTCCTGCTTGACCCATTCATTATTTAGTAATAAGTTATTCAGCCTCCATGAATTGGTGTGTCTTCCAGTTTTTTTCCTGTAGTTCATTTCTAATTTCATAGCATTGTGATCAGAGAAGACAATTGGTATGATTTCAATATTCTTAAATTTATCAAGACTTGTTTTGTGGCCTAACATATGGTCTATCTTGGAAAATGTTCCATGTGCGCTTGAGAAAAACGTGTATTTTGCAGCATTGGGGTGAAATGTTCTGAAAATATCGATTAAATCCAAGTGGTCCAATGTATCATTTAAGGCTGTTGTTTCCATATTGATTTTCTGTCTGGAAGACCTGTCCCTTGTTGTCAGAGGTGTGTTGAAGTCCCCAACTATAATAGTGTTACTGTTGATCTCTGCCTTTATGTCAGTCAGTACCTGTTTTATATATTTAGGTGCTCCTATGTTGGGTGCATAGATGTTTACTAGGGTTATGTCCTCTTGTCGGATCGATCCCTTTATTATTATATAGTGCCCATCTTTATCTTTTAGTATGTTCTTCATTTTAAAGTCTATTTTGTCAGATATAAGTATTGCAACTCCAGCTTTTTTCTCGTTTCCATTTGCATGAAATATCTTACTCCAACCCTTCACTTTCAGCCTGTATGTGTCTTTTGTTCTGAGGTGAGTCTCTTGTATACAGTATATACAAGGGTCTTGCTTTCTTATCCAGTCAGCCACCCTATGTCTATTGATTGGAGCATTTAATCCATTTACATTTAAAGTGATTATTGATAGGTACATAGTTATTGCCATTTTTAAATTTGTAGTTAGGTTGTTTTGATCTTTCTTCTTTTTACAGAAGTCCTTTTAGTATTTCTTGCAATGCTGGCTTGGTGGTAATAAATTCCTTTAGCTTATTTTTTTCTGGAAAGCTCTTTATCTCTCCATCAACTTTAAATGATAGCCTTGCTGGATAAAGCAATCTAGGTTGTAGGCCTTTGTTTTCCATCATTTTGAGTATCTCCTGCCACTCCCTCCTGGCCTTCAAAGTTTCTGTAGAAAAATCATTTGATAGTTTTATGGGAGTTCCCTTGTATGTAACCCTCTGTCTTTCTCTTGCTGCTTTTAGGATTCTCTCTTTGTCTTTAAGCTTTGCCATTTTAACTATAATGTGTCTTGGTGGGGACCTGTTTGGGTTTATCCTGGTTGGAACTCTCTGCACTTCCTGGGCTTGTATGTTGGTTTCCTTCATCAGGTTGGGGAAGTTTTCAGACATTATTACTTCAAATATATTCTCAATCCCTTGCTTAGTCTCTTCACCTTCTGGTATTCCTATGATGCGCATGTTGTTGCGCTTGATGTTATCCCAGAGGTCTCTTAAGCCATCCTCATTGGTTTTTATTCTTTTTTCTTTCTGTTGTTCCGTTTGGGTGATCTTTGCTACCTTGTCTTCTAAGTCGCTGATTCGATCCTCTGCTTCATCTAGCCTGCTGGTAATTCCTTCAAGTGAGTTCTTAATTTCAGTAATTGTGTTCTTTAGTTCTAACTGGTTGTTCGTTATGATTTCTACATCCTTCTTTATGTTTTCTCTAAGCTTGTTCGTTATGATTTCTACATCCTTCTTTATGTCTTCTCTAAGCTCCTTAAACATTCTTATCACCAGTGTTCTGAACTCTGTGTCTGAAAGGTTGGTTACGTCTGCTTCATTTGGTTCCAGTTGTGGAGGCTTCTTCTGTTCTTTTATTTGGGACGTGTATCTTTGTTTCCCCATTCTGGCTGACTGTGTTTATTTTGATACATTAGGTAGATCCCCTAGAGTTCTTAGTTCTTGCTAGGTTATCTTATGTAGTACGTGTCCTTTATATTTGACTCGCACCACGTTGTCCTCCTCTGCGTGTGCTCCAAAGGTGACTCTTGTGTTGTGTACACTGTCCCGTTCAAGAAGATCTTTAATTGCTTTTTGCTTGTGAGTAGGTGGGGTTAACTCCTGGGCTGACCCGTTGTGAGACTTGGCTCTGCCCCCCACAGGGCGCTCTGCTGCATGAGGGTTGACCACCCAAATGTGGTTTGGCCTCTATGGGCTCCAGTGCCTGCAGAGAACCCCCTCTGGGTGTGTGACCTGCAGGTCAAACCCGGCAGCACTCCGGTTTGGTCTGGAGTTGGCCCCTGGATATGCTGAATTCCGTGCCTCTCAAGCTGGGCCCCGGCAGGGCAGTTTCAGAACAAAGCAAATCACCAAGCACAACAGCAACGACAACAGCAAAGAAAAAAATCAAGTACATTCACATGCAAAAAATAGCCGATAACCCCCACTCGACACAGGCAAAGATATCAAAGATATAAAGACAAAGCAAAACAAAACAAAGCAAAGCAAAACAAAAAGCAGCGACAGTCTCGGCCTGAGCCCACCAAGCAATGTCCAGGTTGTCCTCTGCTGTACCAAAGAGCCCCCTGCTTATTGCGCAGGCAGAGCCGGTCACCTGGTGCCCAGAGTGACTTTGGGACTGCAGACTTAAATGCGTGGGCCTGAGGAGTCTGGATGAAAGTTTTTACAAATTCAGTACAGTTTCTGCCCTTGCCTGCACATATGCACAGTGAGAGTAGCACCCCCAGCCCCGTGTCCAGTAGTCCTGAGTCTTAGGGCACTTCAGTGTGCGTGTGTATGGGGGGGTGCGGGCGGGAGATTTCTGATCTGCTGACCGTGCCTCACAAGCTGGGCCCCGGCAGGGCAGTTTCAGAACAAAGCATATCACCAAGCACAACAGCAACAACAACAACAAAGAAAAAAATCAAATACATTCACATGCAAAAACACCTGATAACCCCCACTCGACACAGGCAAAGATATCAAAGATATAAAGACAAAGCAAAACAAAACAAAACAAAGCAAAACAAAAAGCAGCGACAGTCTAGGCCTAAGCCCACCAAGCAATGTCCAGGTTGTCCTCTGCTGTACCAAAGAGCCCCCTGCTTATTGCGCAGGCAGAGCCGGTCACCTGGTGCCCAGAGAGACTTTGGGACTGCAGACTTAAGTGCGTGAGCCTGAGGGGTCTGGATGATAGTTTTTACAAAGTCAGTGCAGTTTCTGCCCTTGCCTGCACATATACACACTGAGAGTGGCACCACCAGTCCCGTGTCCAGTACTCTTGAGTCTTAAGGCACTTCTTCAGTGTGTGTGTGTATGGGTGCGGGTGGGAGATTTCTGATCTGCTGAAAGCCCAGAGCTGCGCCTGCCTCACTGCTGATCTCCGGGTGTGTCTCTGCAGCTGCACCCGCCCCACCCTAGGCAGGCCAGGAAGGGTGGTGGCTGGGGGTGGAGGAGTCTCTTCTCTCGTAGCGCAGCCAAAATCACACACACTTCCCAGTCTCCCTGGGTCAGGGCTGTCCGTCAGGCTTCCCAGAGCCTGAGCACTACGGCTCCTCTGTAATCTGACACCACTCCTCAATTCAGGGGCCGGTTTAAGTCTCTGGAAGGGCGGGGTAGGATTGGAAGAGCAGGGCGGGGGAGGGGCCCAGGTATGGAGACTGTGTTCTTTGTCTGCCCTAGGGCCCTCTGGCTGCCCTCCCGGCGGGAGAAATCAGCCATGGGACACAGGGAAAGAGCCCCCCTCCTGGTCTCTGTGCTCTCCGCTCCGCCCTGGGATCCCGTGCATGCCCGGAACTGCGGGTACCACCACGGTTTTCGGTTTTCGCCCCCGCCAGCTGAGGCTCCGTTGCGGGCTGGGATCTCCCGCCGCTGCCGGCCGGGCGTTTTCACTCCGCTCCTCTTTTTCCTTCCCCTGCTCGCCCAATTAGCGCACCTTCAAGTACTCCTTAGCTTCAAGTAATCCACGAATCTCCCCACTGTTCTGTGTGATGAGCAAAAAGTTCTTTGATGGGTTATAGGTCCCGTTTGCAACAAGATCCGGAGGAGAACTCAGAAAGTGCGCCCTGCTGCCGCCATTCCTATGACGTCACTCCAATATTTTTAAGTGGGCAAAAGATTTGAATACACACTACACCAAAGAAGAAACACAGATGGTAAATAAGCATATGAGATGTTCAACACCACTGGTCAACAGAAAAATGCAAAAGAAAACAATTATGAGATACCATTAGGTAACTCTTAGAATGGCTCAACTGAAGCACACACACAAAACAATACAAAGTAGTTCTGTGGGGATGAGGAACAACTGGAACTCACACACTGCTGTTAGGACCACTCGGCTCATTATCCTGCTTGATCTTGCTTAGAAGCATTTTTCATTACCTTAAAGTTTACTCATGTATGTAAGTCGGAATGTCTCTGCTCACTGCTTACTGTCTACCTCTCACAATGTAAATATCATGAGGCTGGTGACTTGGTCTCTTGTCATCACTGTGTCACCTCAGTACAGAGAAGAATGGCACAAAGTGGGCAGTCAATACATATTTATTAAAAGGCAGGAAGGAGAGAAAGGACACTGAAATAAGTAAAGGGATGGGGGCGAGGAACCCAAGCACAGCAGTCTACAGAGGGACCAGCTACTGGTGTGAAGAAAATGAATTTAGACCACCAAGAGGCTGCACACGAGAGCTTTGCAAAATCCCAATTTCAGGCCACCCCAAACCAATGAAATCAGAATCTCTAAATTTTACAGATCTTTTCAGAACACTTTCATGTGCAGCCCACTGACCCACAACATTTATCATATGTTGTGCCCAGCTATGTAGTCCATTGGCCTTTCTAATCAAATCTGTCCAACAGGCTGCCAATTGGGGAAAGGCAAATGGAATCCCATTACTCCCCAAGTCTTATTTCCCTTTAAGACGCTTGCAAAGCCAAGACTAATAAAATGAACCTCATTGGTCAGATATGTCTGAATAAAGTCTGAGTTGTTTTCTGCACTTAGAAGCAAACTGTTATTTTTGCTTTCCTCAGAAATTTAATAAAATCAAAGGAAACAGGTGATGGCTAAGTTAGGAGCATTAGCAAAATGCTCTGCAATTTTTAAACTCTACCTAGACCCAGTAACAGGACCCTTAGAGAATGATTCTAAGAAAGTCAATCAGCACACATACCACCATGGGTGCACAACCAGGCAGATGACAATAGATTTAAACAACCAGGCACTATTTTAGGCTTATAAAATATATTAACTCATGTAATCCTCACAATAACCCTATCGGACAGGGTTATCGGACAGACTATTATTATTCCCATTACATGGATAAAGAAACAAAGGCACATAGAGGTTAAATGATTTGCTCAAAGTCACATAGCTAGTAAGTGGCGATTTCTGAACCCAGGCAATCTGCTTCAGTCCGTCACCTTTATTCCACTAAATTGTAGATAAGTGATGGCCAAGCAGTCTTTTAAAAAGTTAGTCTGCAGCAGAAATTGGAAATCAGACTATGTGTACCTTGGGCAAGTCATTTAACTTCTCCGAGCCTGTTTTTACATCTGAAAAATAGAGATAATAACAGTACTTGCTTCATAGAGTCCAGGTGGGGATTCAACAAGATTATGCATGGGATGTGCTTCGAACAACAGTGCTTGGCAGTTTTAAGAGCTGTCGAAGTCAGCCATTATTATTTGTATCATAATACAGCCCAAGTGGCCAGGGAGAAATAACAACATATTAGACTGAAAATTTCCCCGGTGATCTTAGAGCTGTAGATTCTATGGATTCCCTGTACATCAGATCCAATATGAAATACAGCGATAAAAAATTTTCACAAAAACTCATGAACTGCCACTGGGACAAACCCACAGCCCATCCAGTCCAAGACTATGAATTAGTCTGACAATGGAGAGCTCTATTTGCTACAGTTTGTTGCTTTTTAGCAAACATCCACAATTTTCAAGCTGTATAAATGCAACTACACCTCAGTAGCCAGACTCCAAGTAGCTGCAAACTGCAGTGGATTCTGGTTTGACTGGAGAACATGTGATAGGAGACGATCCTGTCAGGTGGTAAATGTCAGCCCTCCTCAGTCACATTTATATAAACAAAAGAAAAGCGAAATGAGAACTCAAACAAAAATAAGTAACATTCATTATGTACTTCTCACTGTACTAAACGTTACCCATGCAGGACCTCATCTAATCTTCACAACACCCTCCCAAGGTTGACCGTTCCCAGAGAAAACCCCACTGGTTAACCTCGCTTTAAATCCATCTCAAACAGGTACTCAACACTGCCTGGCAACCCAGTTTCCTTTCCCTAGTTGGTTCACTTCCCCTCTCCTGACGGGCTATGTCACATGTCTGTCCTCACGTGCTGACATCTCGCCTCTGCTGCCCTTGCTCTCAACCAATGACCACCTTCACAGACAGACGGCGCCTCTACCACTGCCTGACCTGCACCGATTGTCTCAGTGTTCCTCCAGTTATTTCCAAGCCAACCACCCACCTGCTCTAGGGTTTCTCAGGTATTCGAGGACTTCCCCCTGCAACATCCCCTCCCTCGCCTGCATGTCTCTCTTTCTACGAGTTCAATCCCAATGGCATATAAACATATTCTGTTTTCTTCTCTTAAAAAAAAAAAAATCCTCTTCAACCTTAAGGCCCTCTACTCCAACAAGTTGTTCTTGTTAAAATGATTAAAATCCTCCCGCCAAATCCATCTTACACAGTAGCATTCACCACAGTTGACCCCCCACCTTCCACTTTGGCTTCCCCTCTTGTTTTCGTATACTCTCTACCTAAATGGTTTCATCCAGTCCACTAGTTTAAACACCATCTCTATGATGATGATTGCAAAGATCAACTCTAGCCCTGATATTCCTCAGGACTTTAGACTCAAATTTCCAATGGCCTATTTGACATCTCCACTTAAATATTTACTAGGTTATTTATGTTATGTATATTTTACCACAATAAAAATAAATAAATCTACCAGATGATTGATAGATTGATAGGCTGGAGCAATAAATAGATATGTAAATGTTAACGGTAGGATCTAGGTGGTGGGTGTACAGAGTTCACTGGAAAATTCCTTCCAACTATACTGTTTGTATGTTGTATGTTGGAAAAAACCTGCTAGGCATCTCAAACCTAACATATTCAAAACTTAATTCTTTATTCCACACCTTCCAAAAAGGCAAGGATCTTGCCTATCTTGTTCATTGATATTCTCAACTTCTAGAACAGTACGTGGCACACAGTTGTTCAACAATAGCTGGTGTATTAACTTATGAATTCATATTTCTCTCTTAAGACCCTCAACCCTCACTGCCCTGGAGTGAAAATAAAGCTCTTGGCCTCCAAAAGTCCCTGGAGCAGGCCAGGGCACCCCATGACTTAGTACCTGATTATGGATTCTTACCAATCATATCAGCGCCATGCTCTTCAACGAGACTTCGAGACCTTCCTTTATCACAGAGCCAAAGTGTTTCCAGTCCCAAACCTGTCACACACGGGCACCACAACCGATGTCACAGTGTACCCTGGCATCACACTGCCTAGGCTGATGTCCCCCTAAGCTTCGGAGGACTCTGGCCTCTCTGGCCAGAGCCCGCCACAATCCAGCCCAAGCAGTCCTCCAGATGTCCGCGGCCCCTGGGCCCCAACGGCAGCTTCCTCTGCAGACCACTGTGTGGGCCCGACTCCGCCCTCTCCCGCCCGCGCAGCAGCCTCCCTCTGCTCTCCCCTGGCCCGCCCGGCCCCCAGCCGACTCTCCTCACCTGACCCTGCAGGGCGAGGCCTCCTCCAACTGCCCAGGCCGCTTTGCCCGTTGGGTTCTCGCGGGAGCCCGCTGGCTCCACGTGACCCGTGCGGTCCAATCCTGGCGGCGCCCGCGAGGCTGCGCACAGGAGCCTCCCGGTGCTGCCGTCTGCTTGCCCGGCGCCTGCTGCTCCTCCCAGGCCCTGACGCGTGCACCAGCCATGGACGTGCTATTGGTGCACTGCCCGTACATGTCCCGCTCCTAAGCGAAGCTCTTAATGCCAGCCACTGTCTGAGCCATGCCTACCTCCTGAACCACTGAAGACTGTGTTCTCTAGGGGTTGTCGCCTGGCTCATACCTGCCCCGAGCCCCGTACTGAGTCACACAAGAGCCAGGTTTAGGTGTGGGTTAACGGTGACAGAGCAGGGCAGATACAAAGAGCGTTTGGGCACTTTGAACAGGATAGACTATTGCAGAAGGAGTCGTTAACCTGTGCCAGATCGTGAGGTCAGTTGGCTATTAGCCGATTGAAAGTTTCAGCTAGGATGTTTAGCGTAGGAGGAATTCGCGGTGTAGACATTTGTCAATACGTGAAGCCAGAATCTTTTTATATTGGTTAGCACACCTCTCTCCATTTGGGCCCGCTCCATTTCCCTTAAAGGCATATAAGGCCTGCATTACTTAGCCCACAGCCTTCAGTGTTGGTCCAAGGAGAGAGGCATGTCCTGGAGCTGAACTGGGAGGGAGCGAAAACAGTCACGCTCTGTGCAGGCCTGAGGGATCAGCTTCCTGCTCTTGAGTCACTGAGGACAGATGCTTTCTCTCCATCAGAGGCTTCACTTTCCCTCGGCAGCCAAGGCACCTTCCAGGTGAGTGGTACAAGTGCCAGGTTAGGATTCCTCTTAAAGACAGAGCCCATATCTGATATGTGTCTTTTGTTTCTCATAGTGTCTAAAATCAGAACTGCCTGTGGTCATCATGTCTCAAACATGAGCAGCATGAATGAGTCCAAATGTTGTATATGTTATTGTATCCTTACGTAAATGGCTGTCATGGAGACACACAGAGGGGAAAATTCCCACCCGCAGCACCAGGGAATCCCTGAATAGGGATTAAATGAACACTTGGCAGGAGTGGACCCTGAAGCCTTAGCCTATCCAACTTCCTGCTAAAGCACACTATACTCCCAGCAGCCACTGACCCATAAGGTTGTTTCTCTTTTTATTAGTGAAAAATTCAAAGAACTATAAAGTTTAGTGTTTTCTAAAGGTTTCTACCAATCTTTGGAGGTCATTTCAAATCCTTGTGTCTCACCAGGGACCAGTAGAGCAAGAGTCTTGCAGACCTGGACTTAAGTCCTGCCCTGCTGCTGAATAGCTGGTGACCTTGAGCAAGCTACTTTTCAACTTCTGCCTCAGTTTCTCTTTTTTTAGAAAGGAGACATAGGGTAATGAGTGTTTAATGAGGCAAAGGATGAAAGCATCCAGCACCATGCCTGGCAGTAAAATGCTGCTTTCCTTTCCCAGGAAGTGAGATCCACACATTTCCCTAGGGCTGTGTGGCTCTCCCAGAGTTTCTGTGCTCACTGTTTCCCTCTCTCACTGTCTTTCGCTGAGCAGAGGACCTGCCACAGTCTTGGTCTCTGTCCTGTTGTGGGTAAGGCTGGACACCCTTCACAAATGAGGCCAGACATATTCATGCACAGTCATTCTAAACGCAGAATCCAGAAGACCAGATTGCTAATGTCCCCCTTCCTCTTGGCCCCAGGACTCAGTCTCGTAGGACTTTCTACCGCAAAACCCCAGGCCCTTTGTCCTCAGTCAGGCCTGGTCCCACTCTAGTCCTCCAGCCCAGGTTTCAGCTCTGCCTCTCTTAGTCCATCTCTCCAGGTCCCCTTTCTAGCCTGGAGGAGGAGTCTCTCGGTTTTCCCCTTCCTGCTGCCCCCACCCTCCCAGACACGACCTCCTCATGTTCTGCTTGGCCCTATGCTCACTGAAGATCCCTGGAGAAGCTCAAATGGGGGAGCAGCAGTGGCCAGCATAGAGACGTAATTCTGATTCTGCATCTCTGCCCCTGATCTAGGTATCCAGACTTCCTCTGGGATGGACCCTGAGGGCCAGGCAAATGTCTGCTCTCTACAGAGGTGGGGCCCATCTGCCCCTTTCAAGTATAAGCATTTACAGCCAAAATGGCCCCTCATCCCAAGCCATGGGTCTCCAGACAAAATCAGAGAGAACTCATCAGGACCTCCCAGACCCCCGTGGGCAGCTCACACTCCAGACCTTAGGACCCAAAGTCATTTCTTCACCATGCTCAAGTTCAGGCTTTTCTAAACCTGGCTTGGGGCCACACATGGGCAGATAAGAATAAGAAACAGTGGCAGAAAAAAAAAAGAATCATTTCAGTGACGCTACACTTTCACAGGACCTGCCGTGGTACAGGCCTCGGCTTCGCAGCCTAGTTTAATTTTAGATGGTGTTCTTCACACATAACCCCACCAAGTGTGAGCTGATGAGGACCGTGAGCTTGGAGGAAGCTGTGGGGGCCTTTTCTGTATGTTTCTTTTTCTCTGCTCAGCTTTGAGAGACTTCACATGAAAGACTATAAAAATAAATTGGGGAAAGTACAATGCCAATAAAAATCTCCATGGAGGCTGAAAACTACTTTATTTAAAGTGCACAAGGACATGTACCTCCTTCACTGTGAATTCCCAGCTGTCTAGTCCCTGAGCCTGGCACATGGTGGATGCCCAATACAGATTAATGGATTGATCCATTAGTTGCTTAACCGTTTGCAGAGCGTCACCCAGCCCATCACTCTGCATGCACATTCCACAAGGAGAGAGAATCCTTAGGCTTTGATGGGAGAGCTGGTAAATTGGCAGGCGAGCCTGCCACAAACTCTTGTAATAAATGTCCTGGCTTTCACTTGGAGCTGTACTTATTAATAGTAAAATAATGGTGTGGCAGAAAGTGAACTGCAAACCCCGCCAAATTTTAAGAGAAGAGCTGGATGTGTGACTTCCGGTGTTTATGTATTACCAGTTAGTCTGCGCCAAGCTCTGTGCTTTACAGCAAGAATACAGACATCGCCTTTTATTGCGTCTTATTATCTGGACAGAATACGGTGCATGCAGAAGACAACTTCTTTGTTTCTTTCCAATGCTATTACAACTCAATGCCCAGATGCATTTTTTTCGTAGGCCCCTGAATATAAAAGCTTGGCCAGGCCCATACATTTAAGCACCAAAAAAATCCCGTTTCAGTGCAAGTCTCCCTCAGACTTCTTATCTAAGTGTTATGCTACCTCGGCTTTGAGGCCAGGACTGCTTTGGGCTGGAAAACAGAGATGAGAAATGAGCATATCTGTTTCTCTTTTCTCACTGTCTTCACGCCCACATCCTACTCTCCAGACTCAGTGTGTGATCCCTCTGCAGCGGAATCCAGCTCCGAGCCCTCCAGGCTCAGCAGAGGTTTTGAGCCGGCAGGTGTCCTGAGAGAGAATCTGTGGTTCCCTAAGAATTCACCTGCTACATATGTCCAAGTGCAACTCTGCTACCTGGGTGAGGTTGCCTCTGGCCTGCTGTTTACAACACCCTCCCTTGGCTCCTGCCTTCCACGGGCTCGTTCCAGGGCCCCCAGGTGTTACGCAGTTTGCTGTGAATAACAGTGCGAGACAAATAGGTAAGTAGAGGTCAAAATGCAGACTTGGTTTGTGTCCCAATGAAAGGTTTCTCAGGGAGGAAGGGCCACCTTCATGTAATTCATCAGCCACGGGAGGTGCCCTTTTGTGAATCTCGCCAGTGCACCCTCTGTGTGAGCTGAGACTCTGGCTGTCTCTCCATTTGGGTCCACATCACCCTCCCTTGTTTTACGGTGACTCCAGGCTATGCCCCACTTGTAGGTCCACTTGGCTGTAACAAGAGCTTGCACGTCCTTACCCTACCAAGGGTGTTGTTGGCAGCTCAGTCCTGGGCCAGTCGTCTTTCTCTTTCTCTTTGCTCTCCCCCCAGGCATGTTGTTCAGCCATCCCCTCTGACCTTTACATTGCTCAGGCACAGGTCAGACACCAAGCCCTCGTGTCCCTCCCAATTATAGGAGACACATATCAAGCCTTATAAATTATTCTCTTCAAGTCCTTCTCACGTGGGCAAGGATGAAAGAGAAGCACCACCTCCCTCTCTCCTTTCCTCCCCAAGGAGGAAAAACGGGTGTGGAAGGGGAAATTTCCATAGTGTTCCAACAACTTTTTTCAGAGGAATTTTCCATTCCTTGCCTCCTAACCCTCTAAACCTTCATAGGCTATGGGTGGGTGATCACCAGTGCTGCTGGCTGCCAGAGGAGGTGACTCTTAAAGTGTGAGTGGGTGTTAATTGAATGAAAGAGGGAGAGTGTGCCAAATGGGTGTGTTGGGCACAGAGCATAGCATATTCTAGGAGCTCCATATGACTGCCTAAGAAAGAGAGAGTTTGAGGGATGGTCAAAAAGATGGAACTGGAATTGGAGAACTAAGTTGTACCAGATCCTAAAGGGTTTTGCATACTATGCTAAGAAATTTGAATGCTATCTTATAGGATTAGCCATCAAAGGATATTTTTAAAAAGAGAGTACATGGTTTTTATTTTCCTCTTTGGCTGCAATGTGGAAAGTTATGGTGAAAGTGGAGACTTCTTTGGTGTGAGCTAAGAACATTAATAAGCAATGTTCAGAGAATCTTCCAATCAGAGTAAAAGAATTTCTCACTTTTTTCTTATTTCTCAAAGTCTTTATAATACAGTCTTGAAAGCCACTCGTTCTCCTTGGTTTGCCAAGTTCTTAGGTAGGCATTATAATTAAGAGAGAAGGGCATGGGTTTTATTTCACCTCCACTATTTACTTGTGAACCTCTCTGGGTCTCAGTTTCCTCACATATAACAATGACCCTAATAATTTATGAGTCAGAATATACCAAATTATGCTGCTATAATAAACAAGCCCCAATTCTAGTCACTCGTAGCAGTAAAGGTTTGATTGTTGCTCTCAACGCATATCCATGTGGGTCAGCAGACAGTTCAGCTCCATCTCCCTGACTCCGGCCCACAGACTGATGGAGCACTCACCATCTCACACCCTGTGATCACTATGGCTGATGGAAAGAAAGCTCTGGAGGGTCCCGCAACTACAGCTAAATGTCCCCCTGAATGTGGCATGCATTACTTCTACTTCCAACTTTTTGGTCAGAACAAGTCACATGGCCCCATTCTACCACAAAGAGACCCCTGTGTGATATAACATATAGCTCCCCCACAAGGCTATGGTGGGAGTTAAATATGGTTGCAAACATGAGGAGCTCAGCACAGAGCTTGAAACTAACCAAGTTTACCTGAAGAGACATTTCTCCAAAGAGGACATACAAATGGCCAAGAGACATATGAAAAAATGTTCAACATCACGAATCATCAGAGAAATGCAGATAAAGACCACAATGAGATATCACCTCACCCCAGTCAGAATGGCTATCACCAACAAGACAAATAGTAACAAGGATTGGAGAGGTTTTGGAGAAAAAGGAACCCTCATACACTGTTGGTGGCAATGGAGACTGGTGCAGCCGCTATGGAAGGCAGTGTGGAGGTTCCTCAAAAAATTACGAATAGAATTACCATATGACCCAGCAATCCCTCTCATGGGTATCTACCCAAAAAATCTGAAAACATTTATCCATAAAGACAAGTGTGCTCCAATGTTCATTGCAACTTTATTTACGATGGCCAAGACATGGAAACAACCAAAATGTCCTTCGATAGACGAATGGATAAAGAATGGATAGATGAATGGAATTGTGTATATATACCACAACATCTTTATCCATTCGGCAGTAAAAAAAGATGAAATAGGACCATTTGTGACAACATGGATGGATCTTGAGTGTTTCGACGCAGCAGCCTACCTGTCTGTCTCCTTGTACCTGCCCCTAAAGAAAGGAGAGTCTGTGAGACGGATCCTTTCAGGGACTTGGCTTCACCTTTGTGCTTGCACCTTATGTCTGCCTGTTTGGCCCCAGAAAGATGGCTGGCTAGTCAAAGACGGGTACGACTTCTGTGGGGTGGGGGGACCGAAAGGGGGAGGAGGGGCAACCCAAGCCAGACACAGCCTTGTGGGGACCATCTGGGGAACTCACGGTGTCGATAGAGGTGGGCACAGCCCCCCACCTTCCCCTGGCTAAGGAGAGCCTCTGCCTACTGTGGCTGCATTCCTTCCCACAACCTGCAGGGGAAGAGATTCAATGATGTGCTCCCCATCCATTCATATGCATAAAGGTTTTGTCCCTTGGGGAAGTACATACATCCTGAGACTTACAGTTCAGCTGCCTGCAGGCAAGGGTGACTGGTTTGATTCAGCTTCCTATTATAATGTATGGAATTCACAGATCTTGAGATTGACAAGCTTTATTCTCCTTTACTTCCTCACCTAACTAATAAAACTTATGCGTTGGCCTGATTTGGGGTTCAGTCCTTGAGGCTGGAGTCCCTTGGCCCTGCTTGCACTCTATTCTTGGCTGCTGTCTTTCTTAACCCTGCACCGCCCTCCTCGCTCCCACAACTCTTGTCGCATGGGACATGACACTTGAGATTATAATGCTAAGTGAAATAAGTCAGACAGAAAAAGCAGAGAACCATATGATTTCACTGATATGTGGTATATAAACTGAAAACAACAAAAGAACAAGACAAACAAATGAGAAACAAAAATTCATAGACACAGACAATAGTTTAGTGGATACTAGTGGGTAAGGGGGTCGGGGGGTGGTACATGAGGGTAAAGGGGATCAAATACTTGGTGATGGAAGAACTGACTCTGGGTGGTGAACATACAATGGGATTTATAGATGATGTATTACAGAATTGTATACCTGAAATCTATGTAACTTTACTAACAATTGTCACCCCCAATAAACTTTAATTTAAAAAAAAAAGAAAAGAAAAGAAAAAGAAACCAAGCAGGTTCAGACAAAGCTCTTCTACGAAGAGCAGCCTTATCCATAGCTGTAGTTAAGTCTCCCAGCTTCTCACTAAGTACTTTGGGGAAAGGATTGTATCCTCAATTACCCATTTAGACATTGGGCCTTCCATTTCAAAATGATAAAAGGAAATTTGAAAATTTCAGAAGGAAAGCCTAGTTGAGAAATCAATCAATCAATCAATCAATAAATAAATAAATAGGAATTGGCAAATGTCTCTGTCTTTAAGTCATAGACATAAAGGGCCCTCAAGGACAGAATTTGGGCAATGGCAGTTGAGTATCCCTCCTGTAAGTTGGAAGGCTCTTGGCTGCAAGTCAAACTGGCTTAAGCATGAGTAGATTTATTGGCATGAGAACTCCAAGTCTCACTGCAAGACAGAGGTCCAGGATGGTTGATTCAGCAGCTCAATTATGTTAACAAGAACCAAACATCTTTCCATCTTTTTGCTCTGGCATCCACAGTGTTGATTTCATCTTAAGACTGGTACCTTTTAAGGTCATGGAAAGCCTGTAAGAAGCTATCCACTGGGGTAGATATAATAAACAATTGCTTTCTAGAAATCTTCCCTAAAAATGCACAGGGAGCTTCTCTAAAAGTTCCTGCAAAATATCTGCTTATATTTCATTGGCTTTGTCACTAGCAAAAGGAGTTGCCCTTAAACCATTGAGTTTTACCCTAGCAGGAAGGAGGAAAAGGATGCTGAGAGACAACTAATAGTCTACTCTGTACCCCTGAAAATAAGCAGGTTTGGTTCTAACAACTATTTCAGAGATAGGATTCAACAGCCGTTCTTTAGCAGTGTCTTATCAAAGAAATGGGATTACTTGGTAGGGTGTGCCTGTCAGCCAATGAGAAGTCCATTAATTGAGAAACACAGAGGAGACCCTGCATCCCTCCCTCTTCTCTTCCCATCCACCCACAGTCATGAGATGCATCCGTTCACATTCACCATTAAACTCTCCTTCAGTTGTTCCCTTTCTGTACTAGAGCTTCATAGCACAGCTATCTTTAAGGTTCATTGTACGGAATCTCTTATAGCTAAAGCCACATCACAGCATTGCTTTGGGGCCTCAATAACTGTACCCCTTGCAGTGGAATTCAGGATAATTCCACCTTAGTGAAAATATCTGGGTTGGCCCCGTGGCTCAGGTGGTTGGAACGCCCGTGCTCCTAACGCTGAGGTCGCCGCTTCTATTCCCACATGGGCAGTGAGCTGTGCCCTCTACAGCTAAGACTGAGAACAACAGCTCTTTCTGGAGCTGTACTGCCAAGAGTGCGATGACCAGCGTGAGCCGCCTGCAGCTGGTGAAAGCTGCCATGAGCGGCTGTGAGCGGCCAACCAAGCGGGGAACACAAGACTCATACTACCAGCATGGGCCAGGGAGCTGTGTCCTACACGACTAGACTGAGAAACAATGGCTTGAACTGGAGTGGCAGGGGGCGGGGAGGGAGGTGGAAGAAGGCGGAAAAATGTATATATAGATAGATAGATAGATGTAGATGTAGAGATAGATAGATGTAGATGTAGATATAGATAGAAAGATAGATAGATAGATAGATAGATAGATAGATAGATAGATAGATAGATAGATAGATCCCTTTAGAGTACTGCATACCCAGAGATATCTCAAATTCAAAATGTATAAAATCAAACCGATTACCAAACGTGATACTCCTTGACAGTCCCTGTCTCAGTTGATGGGTCCATGATGGGTCCAACTGTTCCTTCTGCTGCTGCTCTGAATTCAGCAGTGGTCTCCCAAGTGATCTGACGACTTCTTGTCTCTCCCAAAAACCAGACTAATCTTTCTAATTAGAGTTCTGATTATAGCAGATACCTGCTTGTGGGGACAGAGCCCCAAAAAGCAGTTTCCAGGCTCTCGGCCTCACATAGAAAGGTGCTGGCTCAGGTAGTATATGGCCGTCGACTGTGATCAAATGGCCAGCAGCTGTGGCTAGTTGGCCGTCAGCTGTAACCAGTGAGCCATTGGGCACTAATATAACTGCCGTGGCTAGGCTAGCAGAAAGGGGGGAGCTAGCAGGGAGATGGTGGCTGAGTCTGCAAGCGGCGCAGTGAGGGTTGAAAATTGTGTTGCTCCTGGTTCCTGTGTCTCCAACCCAGCCGCCAGCGAGAGTATAGTGGTGTGACTCCCCTACCTATGGCTCCGTGAGTGTTCCTTTTTGGCCTCACCATGTCCTGCGTTTTTGTGTGGGGAGTGGGACCGGAGACCCCGCCTGACACCCCGCACGACACTGCTGAAAGGCCAAGCTTAGTTTATCATCTGTCCCCACCCCATCTCTTGGCCCTTTCCTGCCTCTCAGTGCCCTGCTCTGTCTGTGCGTCTTGGTACCCCTCCCATGCCCATCACTGCTTAAACTGCCCCTCTCAAAGGAATGCCTTGCTACCCCAGCCCAGACCCTCCCCTCAGGCAGGATTCATTTCCTTCTGGGAAAAATACCTGTTTTCTACATCATCATTATAGCATTCTTCCCATCGATTATAGTAACGTGTTTGTATTTTACCTCCTTCTTAGGACACAAGCTCCATCCATGTTCATCTCTATCCTCTGAGCCTTGCCCAGAGCCTGCTATACAGTAAGTGTTCAATGAGTGTTCAACTGAAAATGGGACAGAGACAGATAGAGCTGTTCCAGTGGTCTTCCTCTTTACTTTCTCCAGGATTGACTCTGAAGCTGAGTCTTATTCTGTAGCAGAGATTTGTGTAGCTAAAGGATGGAATTGTAATTTATTAAAAAAAAAATGCCACAAGAGCCACAGTAATGGCACTGACCATGTAGACGGGCAGTTGGGGAATCGTGTGCAATTCAGACACAGTGAGCAGTGGAAATTGAGCGTGCAGTGGAAATTGAGCACGCTCACTCTTGGCCAATGGATCTGTAACTTTCTGTAGAACCCACCCTTCCAATATGGGGAGCAGCCATGGGATGGTTAAAGCAGAGCTGGGAAGACCATTTTTAAAATTAAACTTTTTATTTTTAGATAATCATAGATTCACATACAGTTATAAGAAGTAATACAGATTTCACCATTTTGCCCAGTGGTAACATCTTACAAAACTATAGTACAATATCACAACCAGGATATTGACACTGAGAAAACCCATCCCTCTTTTTCAGACTTCTTTTGTTTTACATGTACTCGTGTGTGTGGTGTGTTAAGTTCTACACAATTTTATCACATAGTTAGGCACATGTACCCACCACCACAGTGGAGACACAAAACAGTTCCATCACCATCAGGACCCCTCCTGGTGCCCTTTTATAACCACACCTACTTCCCTCCTACCTGCCTCCTGCTCCCCTGCTCCCTCCTTTGCCTATAGTAACCATGAATCTGTTCTCCATTTCTATAGCTTTGTCATTTTAAGAGTGTCATATAAATGGAACTATACTGTGCAAACTTTTGGGATTGACTTTTTCTCAGCATAATTCTCTAGAGATCCATCCGACTGTGTATCAGTTCACTTCTCCAGGTGTGGATGCACCAGAGTTTGTTTAACCATTCACCAGGTGGAAGGACATCTGCAGTGTGTCCAGTTTGGAGCTATTACAACGAAAGCTGTGTTGAACATTCACGTACAGGTATTTTTGTGAACATGTTTCCCCTTTCTCTGAAGTAAATGCCTAATATGCAATTTCTGGGTCTTATGGTAATTGTTTACTTTTTAATAAGAAAGTGCCAAACTGTTTTCCAGAGTGCCTATACCATTCCACATTCCCACCAGCAGGGCATGAGTGACCCCACTTCATCCTTGCCCGTATTTGGTGTAGTCACTATTTTTATTTTACCATTCTGATACATACGTAGAGATATTATTGAGGTTTGAGTTTGCAGTTCCCTAATGGCTGATGATGACATTGGACATCTTTTCATGTGCTTATTTGCCATCTGCTTATCATCCAAAGTGAAATATCTTTTGCTTATTTTCTAATTGGATTTTTTTGGAGGTATTTTACGTTTTAGATTTGAGAGTTCTTTATATATTCAAGATACTGTTCCTTTGTTAAGTATGAGGGAAAGACCAGTTTATCAATATTTCCTTTTATGGATCATACCTTTGTTGTCAAGCCTGAGAATTCTTTGCCTAGCCCAAGATTCCAAATATTTTCTGTTTTTTTCCCCTAAAAGTCTTAGTTTTACACTTACATTTTTTATATATCTACGATCTATTTTGAGTTCCTTTTTGTACAACGTGTAAAGTTTAAATCAATGTTCATTTTTTTGTCTATGAATATCCGGTTCTTCTAGCACCATTTTTTGAAAGGCTATTTTTTCTCCATTAAATTCCTTCGGCACCTTTGTCAAAGATCAGTAGGGGATATTCGTGTAGGTGTTTTTCTGGGTTCTTTATTCCATTGATCTATATGTCTATCCCTCTGCCTATATTATTATGTCTCGATTACAGTAGCTATAGAGACAGCCTTAATACTGGGTACAGTGATTCCTCCCACCTCTTCTACTTTTTCAAGATATTTTAGTATTCTAGGGCTGGTACCTTTCCCTATAAATTTCAGAATATATTGTTTTATTTCTGTAATGTAAATTATATTAAAAATATAAAATATATAAATTTAATTTTTTCTTTCCTGGGAATTTTGTTTGTTCTATACATAGCCAGAAAAGAATGTTGTTTGAATGTCGGTATACTCTAAACTTTCTCCAAACTCAAAAAAACATAATTTTGTTTGCTTTTAATATACTTAATTTGTGGCTTTTATTACTGAAATTAGAGTTTGCTTTTATACTATTAATAAGTTTATTAAATTTGTATTTAGTCATTTCTTTTATCCCTTCCCAGGCTACTCAAAAAGTGTTTCTCTTTTGTTACTCTATTTAGTAGTTATGTTAGAGTTACAACATTTGGTTTAAACTTGAACTAAGAACCTTGACTTGTAATTCACATTTTCCTTTTTTTTGGTTCAATGAAGGAAAATTTCAATTATTGAGATGCCATTTCAGCATCATGTTGAAACAGAAAATTTTTCTTGATTGTTCACTGTAATTATTAAGCCTGATAATGTCTTTACAAAAGGATCCTCTGCCTAAATCACTGTTACTGATGTATTATGTTGGTGCAAAAATAATTGTGGTTTAAAAGGTTAAGTAATTGCAAAAACCGCAGTTACTTTTGCACTAACCTAATAAATCACATAAAGTACACTCCAGTGTCTGCACTGGAGGACTGAACAAGAGTACATATGCCTTTAATTTATATGAAAAAAAATTAATGACTAATGTACTTGTCTACACCTAGAAACAGACTCACCAGCCTATAGTACCCATCCTGGAGGAGGTCAGTTGGATATCTCTTAAACAAAATTCTAAAATATAACTGTTTTGTCCCCCCAGATGAAATGATCTCCTTTCTTTGACAAAAATAAAGTGAAAGTTCCTCTGCAAGACTTACAACATGAATTTTAGAATAAGCTTGTCTATGTCTATAAAATACTTTACTGGGAATTTGGTAGGAATTGCATTTAGACCTTTAAAGTAATTTAGGGAGAATTGACATCTTTACTGTGTTGAGTTGAAAATCTCACTTCTGCTTTACAATTTAGTGGTAAATGTGTGTATGTTTGAGCAACTTCATACAGATGCTGTGCTGGCACATAATAAGAGCTTAGTAAATATTGATGGCAGAGAGGGAGGATGGCAGGGCCAAAGTCTTGGAGAAAGTGGATCATTGGTTCCCAAATCTGGCCATACCCACGACTTCTGCTGAGCTTTGTAAAAGGACAGATTTCTGGGTTTCACCTCAACCCTGCTGCTTCAGAGTCTCCAGGGGTGGTGCAAGTGAAAATGACTTCTTTTTTTCTTTTTTTCAATTAATTTTTATAATTGAGGTAAAATTGGTTAATAACATTATACAAATTTCAGGTGTACACAATTATAATTCTATTCCTGTATACTCTATTGCATGCTCACCACCAAAAGTCTAGTTTCTAAATGTTCCCAGACATTTGACCTTCTTTTCCCATTATATTAACACCTTCTAGAATTGATGTGCAGGTACAGCCAGATTTGAGAAATGTACAATGGAGAAGCCAGACAGAAGCAGTTTGTAGGCAATGAGCTGACTCCCAGAGGAGTGAACTGTTCTTTCTGATATTTGCCCTGAAACAAAGCAAGTGGCAGCTGCAATTAAATCTGCCTAAGGCAAATTAGCAAGTTCTTCACGGAGACAGGATTCAAAATAAGTAAACAGACCTGAGGGAAGGGGAGACTAGATTAATTTTGAACCTGTAGCCACCCGTTTCTTTTCCAAAGAGTACATAAGCAGCCAGAGTTCAGCAGAGTGCAAGTAGTTCCAGATTGTAAAAACTGTTATTTATTCACTTCATTACACACTTAATCAATTCCCTAACCATGAGGTCTACAAAACTGTAATAGTGCACCAAGGGAGCTGGCTGCAGCCTAAGAGCATCTGAAACAAGACTGTTCAGATGCCTGGAAATTTCTTTTTCATTAACAGAGGAACAAGCCAAATGACCTATAAGACTTTCCTATCATAAAAGGAACAGGAAATTAGAAATAAAAGCACACGGAGAAGAGTGCATAAATTAGGTTTTAGAGCACAGGCTTTTTTCAACCTTAGTCTTGGTTTTTGTTTGTTGCTTTCAGTCTCTATTTTCAATGTAAACTTCACTATATAAGTAATAAATATATAAAAGTAAAGGAATTTTTAACAAGATATGTTCTCCTAAGCCCATCTTCCAAACACTGGATGCTTTCTCTTCCGTTGCTGAACATTCCCTCTGTGCACTGAACTTCCCTTTGCGTATACATGCTCTTCTATCACTGTGATCAGCAGTGAGCGTACGATTTTGAGGTACTGTATCAAACACTTCTCTAAGTTGTGACTTTTTAAAATTTGTTTTCTTGGCTGTATAATATTTCATTGTGCTACTGTACTATACTTGTCTTTTTTTATCATACTGTACTTAATATTACTGTATTTTATTCTATTGCCATTTCTAGTCTATTAATTTTTCACCATTGACATAATTTCTCTTTAATATTACCATATTCTAAGGCATTTTGCTGTTTTTAATTTTTTGCTTTTACCAAGAGCACTCCAATGAATATCTTAAAATATACAGATTTTTTTTTTCCTGAATCTGAATTATTTTTTTGAGATAAACTCTCAGGAATGGCATTGTTAGGTCATTGGACATAAGCAATTTTAAGGCTTTTAATATCTCTGAGTATGTCCTGTTGCCACGCAGCAGCCTACCCGTCTGTCTCCTTGTACCTGCCCCTAAAGCAAGGAGAGTCTGTGAGACGGATCCTTTCAGGGACATTGCTTCACCTTTGTGCTTGCACCTTATGTCTCCGTTTGGCCCCAGGAAGATGGCTGGTCAGCCAATGACGAGTAAGATTCCCCAGGGGGCGGAGGGGGGGGACAACTCAAGCCAGGCGCAGTCAAGTGGGGGCCAACAGGAGAATCCACGGGGTTCATAGAGGTGAACCATCCCCCAGCTAAGGAGAGCCTCTGCCTCTGTGGCTGCATTCCTTCCCACAACCTGCAGGGGAAGTGATTCAGTGAGGTGCTCTCCATCTATTCATATGCATATAGGTTTTGTCCCTTGGGGAAGTACAAACATCCTGAGACTTACGGTTCAGCTGCCTGCAGGCAAGGGTGACTGACTTGAATCAGTTTCATATTATGATGTAGGAAATTCACAGATCTTGAGACTGACAAGCTTTATCTCCTTTACTTCCCCTCCTAATAAAAGCTACCGTAGGCCCGATTTGGCGCCCAGTCCTTGAGGCTGCAGCCCCTTGGCCCCGCGTCACTCTATTCATGGCTACTGTCTTTTCTTAACCCTGCGCATCGCGCGGGACGCGACAATGTCCAGCTTCACCAAAATTTTGCCAATATTGGATAGTATTTTTTTTAATTTTGCAAATACGATGAATGTAAATGAGTAACATTGACATTATTTTGATTAGAATTGTGTTTGTCCACCATTTGCTCTTTTATTGTATAATTATCTATTGAAATTTTCCATTAATCTATTATAAATTTTAATGGGCTTTATAAATATTAATCTCGATTTACAATTATGTAAATGGCTTCCCAATCTATTGCTCCTTTTTACATGAATTTTGTCATTGTTATTTCAGTATCATCAGCCTTGTAGTTCTTTGTTATGCTTTTTATCTATTACTGTAAGCTAGAGTTAAGTTTACTATTCCTCTGTAGATCTGACACAATTGGAGTCTGTCTTCTGTTTTCTACCAGCTTTTTTCCTGATGTGGGGTTTTTTTTGGTTTGGGGTTTTTTTTTGCATTTAATCACCTATATGTAATTTTAGTAGAAGAAGTAGCTTTGAATCCAAATCATCTTTTTAAGTTATTCTCATTCTCTCTGTACAGTTGCCCTCCTGCCCCCACACTGAGCTGCTGACTGCCTTGTGTTTCCCAGTATGTAGTGCCGAGTGTGTTCCTTGGCTCACACTGTGGTCCATCCGGTCTATTTCTTTTGTGCATTAGCTAATCCCACATGGTTTTAGTGTTTTGTTATGATGTTGGCTATATGTCTAATACTTGGTAATGCTGGATTTACCACTTCACTCTTCCTTTTGTAATTAAATGTTCCTGTCTTATTTTTCCTGCATATAATCTTCAGAATCAGGTTGTTGACTCCAAAAAGAAACTTCTTTCAGCAGAATGTATACCCATATGGAGTTGCATGTGAAGAACACAGAAAGATGTCAAAGTACAGTACACTCATGTCCTTTGAGCCAAGACCCATAGCAGATTGAAAACTCCTTGCACTGATGGAGAACTAAAAGGTGGAAACTGGAACAGTGCATCTGTCCCAGAGAGTGTGTACCAGTGCCGCAGCAAGATCTTACCTGGTCCTCGTTTATCTTGATGTAGGAGGTTTGTTCTCAACTTCTTTCACAGGAAAGTCACGAGTGTAAGGACACACACACACACACACACACACACACACTTAAATACCAAAACTGAAGAGTGGTCACAGCCACTAGCCAAAACATACTGCTGTGACAGACATGATCTTTTCAAAGTTAGTTCTTAAAAATTGGGCCAGACCCTCCATCCAGGTCAGCTTTTTGGGCACCTTCTCTTTCCTGGTGGCAGAGCCTGTGGGCACAGTCTCTGGACCAAGAACACCCGAGGGCTTTTCCATCTGATCACAGTCCAAAGGACTCCATGCAGAAACTCTCTGCCTCAGCAGACTGCGTTCACCTAAAACAATAAGGAGCTGTTACAGGGTGGCCTCACCACTGGGCCAGCAGCCTTCTCTAAACAGAACAGTTGCATTGCCTTTAATCTCGCTGGACAGCAGGACTTGATTTAGCCTCCTTATAGAGAAATATCCTGTGAGGGGAAAAGTAGGACTCATAGCACATGATGGAAAGACATGTGTGTTACACAAGCTCACATGGAAAGACACATTCTCGGGGAAATGTAAAAATGCACCGAAAGTAGAATCCGTGTGAATCCGCTCCTCCTAGCTGTGTGATCTTTGAAAAATTACAATAAACCTTCTAAGGCCCATTTATAAAAGAGGAATAAGAGCACCATTCAAAGTAGATGTGAGGATTAAATGAAATCATTATAGAAACTACCTACGCACTATTACTGTCTTAATGTCTAAAAGGACAAAATAAAATAATTTGTTACACAGGTTTAAAGGATGTACATCTCTATCCATAAGCAAAGTCCTCTTTATATCCTCCAAGACTTCTCCCCATTTCCAGGATGAGAGAGAGAATATATACAACAAAGGTCCTTTACCTTTTTGGGGTTGCAGATCTCTTAGAGAATTTAAAGAATGTTAAGAGCTGCTTTTCCCAAAAGAAGCACACAGGTCAGCCTTCTCGGTGTGGTGGCGTCCGTGGATGCCCTAAGCACATCTGTGGGCTGCCCCATGGTGTCCAGGCTAAGAACTCATACCTTGAGCTCTCCTGCCAGCATGTCCGCCTTCCGTCAGCAGGAAAGGATACGTGACTGCATCTGGACTCAGCCTACCTACATTCTTAGCCACTGTCCATAGCTGAGGGTTTTTCAGTCCACCCCAGACCCTAATAGCCTTGCAATAACCAGTACTTCTCCCCATTCCACCCCATACTTCATGTGAGGGCACAGCTCTGACTGCCTAGTTCTTTTGTCCACATGAAAAAAAAGAACAGGATTGGGTGCATTCATAAGGTTGCATGATCTCACTGAAGTCATTTCCTCCTTTATGACTGATAATAAAAATAGCTAACACCTTCAAGTCTTTACTATGTGCCAGGCAGCGTGTTAAACACTGGACACTCATTGTCCTCTAACTCTTACAGTAACAGCATGACGGGGGTTTTGTTATCTCCATCTGGCAGTCAGTTAGCTGAGTCGTAGACAGTTTAAAAGCTGTTTGCTGCAGGTCACCCAGCTAGTGAGTGGTGACCTGAGCCCCGCAAACACAAAGCCCGGCTGTCACTGCTCTGCTCTCCGCAGCCTCCATCAGGGCACTGCAGATCTCATGGGACATTTCATAAGTACTGACACTCACGGTCCTCAGTTGCTTCCCTGTCAGTCCCCCAAGCAATTGCTGACTCTATGGGCTCTCAGCTCCCCAGCCTGAGGAGCCTTCTCCGGAAGACTGCCACCCCCTCCATGTAAGCCATTCCCTGAATGCTCCACACTTCTGTGAATCCATAATGGCTCATTCCCAAAGTTGTCAGGGTGTCCAGTTTCCCCACAAATGGCATGCATGGTCTTCAAAGCCTCCATGTCATCCCCTCTATTAACTTGTTGCTTCCTGTTTCAGATAAGAACCAGCTCTTTTGTCATATTTGAATTTTAAATATCCACCCACCTTATCAGCTTGCTTGCCCTGTCCTCTAAGAATCCAGTTCAGTCATTTGTGGTGCAAATGTAGTTGGGACACAATGGAATGAAAGTGAACAGGTGTGTTTCAATGATAGCTGAATCTTCATGAGCCAATGCCTCAGTAAGAGTCAGTGCACCTTGAAAATGTGTTTATATGACAGTTTCTTGAACATTCAGCATTTTTTAACTACTAGAACTACATACGTTGTAGGCTTTTCACAGAATACTGGGTGGTTTAGCAACCTGTCAACAGTTTAGCCCGCTTTACTCTGAGTCTGACAGTTTTTGTTACACTTACTCCTCCCATGTCATCATCAGTATATGACCCTGGCCTAGTGACCTAGTCCCAACTCTGCCAGCATCTTTTGTTAATAGTTTGCCTTTCTTGATCAGGAAAGAGTTCGCTGTGCTGAACCGCAGTGGCTCAACAAGAAGGGCCATGTTACATGATACCAAGACTCTCCTCTGAAATACACTGAGCCAGGGGTAGGCAGCAGCAGACAGAACAGAAATGTGCACTTCACCAGCAGCCACCAAAAAACAGAGGCCTGGGGAGAGACGGTGCACCCAGCTAGTGCTGGAGGTGGCAGAGCACAGCACTGAACACGTGGTCCAGGGAGAGGGAGACCTGGGGTTACATTCTGACTCTGTCACTTATTCACTGCATGACCCTGGGAAAGTCCCAAATGTGTCATCTGTAAAATGGGAATGGTAACAACCTTATAGGGTCGTTGTAATGATATGGACCATGGAAAGTGCTCAGTGCAAACACATGCCATGATTATGTGTCACCCGCCCCCCAGAGGGGATGCGAGGAGAATGCAGTGATGTCCTCAGACCATCAGCCAGCAAAGTGGACTGAAAACACTGAGCCCTACTGAAAGAACTCAGCGCTGCCCCAGTCCACCCACGCAAAGGGATACCCACCTGAGGGCACCGTCATCCGTGTCCTCCAGGTCTTCCCATTCGCTTTCACTATCATGGGAGACTTTAGGAGGCAAAGACTGTGAGAGAGCACCCCAAGAACAGAACTGTGGCAAGGGAATGGTCCCTGAATCTGCTTCCAAACATTCTCCACAGAGTAGCTGGTCTTCCGAAGTATGGCTGATGGTAAGATACACTTGATCCTTTATGGTACGAGAAGGGGCTTCAGGTGGATGGCAGATGTCACCTTCTTCTTCATCACTGTACAATTCAGGACAAGAAAAACAGAAACCCATGCATCTTCCAGCATTGATCAGAAATTCCTCTCTCCAGCTCCCCTTGCCTTTCAGGATGCTCATCACGACACATCACAGGAGAGCCAGCCAGAGTTCAAACAGTTCTTGCTAGAGACTGCTCTAGAACCAGGGGATGAACAGTGCATAAGGCATGACCCCTGTCATTGAGGAGCCCCCAAATTAATGGAAAGAGTGAGCAGTAACAATCCAGGTCATTAAGTACTATGGAAGAAGCAGCACAAAGCATTACGGGAGCAGAGGAATCTCCTTACCGAGCCCAGGATACCATGGGGAGTTAACAAAGGGCACCGCATTGAAAGCAAATCTATGACCCAGTTCTAGGACTGACTCTTCACACGGGGAGTCAGTCAGACCTAGGGCAAGTTTATTAACTCCTCTGGAACTTCAGTTTTCTCATCTGAAAAGTGGGAAGATAAAGAAATTTGCAGGATGTTGGGATGCTTAAATTAAAAAATTCTGAGACAGCCATCCAACCTTACCCTGCTCCTGGTACAGGGTAAGGTCTCAGGAAGTCGAAGGTGCCATTATTCCTCCTCTGATTATGATCATTATTTCAAGAGAGGAATTAGATGGAAGGGGCTAAAGCAGGAGGCTAGGAGCAGCTCAAGCAGGTGACCTTCAAAGCACTGCTGTGCAAATATCAGGTCCTTTTCTGAGCGATGAAAAAGTGCCCATTTGGAGGCAGTCAGCTGGAATGACATTTACTCGCCATGTGACACAAGAGGCAGATGAACGGTGAGGTTCACTGTCTGCAATGAAGCAGAGACACAACGACAGGAGAGCACCCAGCGGCTGCCCAAAGTCGCCACGCACGCTTTTTGATTAGAAAGAGCAATCCCTGCAGACGGAAGAAGAGCATTTTGCACAATTTCAAACATGCAGAGAAGGCGCTCAGAAAATAGCTGTCGAAAGTCTGGTTAGAGATGATGAGTGGGAAAATCTAAAAAAAATGCACACAAATTTAGCTTTTTACCAAATACATGAATTTTGTTTATCAGCCTCCTTCCCCACCCCCAAATCAATGGGTTGGCTTTGCTCCTTGTCCCCTGACCACCCTTTCCCCTTGCGGTAATAACTCTTTCCCTTAAAATCAGCTCTGGCACCTCCCAATAGCTACAAGCCCCCAAATATCCATAGAGCCCGTCCTCCTCCCCAATAAAGCCAGAGTGTCTGTCCCAACCTGGTTTGCTATCAATGAGACATTATTTCTGCACACGAGAGCTACAGGCTATATGTAAAAGTACATTTCATGTGAATATACACATATTCTTATGTATATAAGGAGACTGTATGCTACAAGGGCTAAAGAAGAACATTCATTTTAAGAAACCAATATTTCAAAATGGTTAAGCACTTCAAGGGAAAATTTGTTTAAAGCCTTAAAGTATGAGGTGTGATCAAAAGATATGGTGAATGTTTAAATTTTTTTTTAAAAAATGTTATTACAGTAAAAGACACATTGCCATTAATCCTCCACAAAATACTTCCCCTCACTTCGAACACACTTATCCTGTCATTCTTGCCACTTTCTGAAGCAGTTCTGGAAAGTCCTGTTTTGTGAGTGTTGTTACTTCATCCTCTATTATGACAATATTGCATGTCATACATCGTTTCTGGTACGGCAATTTCTATCAAATGAAAACATTACAGTGTGTCCTCATCCATTTTATTCACTGGATCTGGCACCACCCAGCTTCCAGCTCTTCCCCAAAGGTAAACGTCTTGAATCAATTCTGGACATTGAGGCAACCACGACAGCACAACTAAAGACACTCACAAAAGAGGACTCCCAGAACTGCTTCAGAAAGTGGCAAGAACAATGGGATAAGTGTGTTCGAAGCGATGGGGAGTCTTTTGAGGGGGATTAATGGCAATGTGTCTTTTACTGTAATAATTTTTTTAATTTAAACATTCACAGTATTTTTTTTATTACACCTTGTACTTGACCAAATTGTGTAGAAAATATGATTTCTTATAAATGTACTGAGGGAATACCATGGAAGTTTTGTTAAAGAATGGGAAATCCAACCTGTTACCCAGGCGCACCGCCCCCGCCCCAAGCAGTAGCCCTGCCCTCCCTCCTTGCCCAGGAGAAGCAGGTGACAACACGTGCCCATCGGCCACTGCAGTGCCTGACTGTCCACAACTCAACTCCCACCAACATACTCCTCCAACATTTCTAATAAGCTCCTTGCTCTCCAGGTTTGATTTGGGTCTCTAGCTATTGGCCTCACCTGGATAGGGACCAGGGAGCCGTCAGCCTGAGACACAAGGTGGACAAAATGTCTGGAGGGGGATTGGTGGCCCCCAGGGTGAAATCCTGGTCCTCCTTCCACCACAAGTCAGGAAGGAAGAATGATTCCCTTTCCACCATCCTTCCATGCATGCCACGAGACTGCCCTTGAGATCTGACCTAGAGTTGATTGGGGGCATGGAGAAAGGTGAGCAAGGAAAGAAGAGGCACAAGAAGGCCTGTGAGAGCCCCAAGCACAGCCTATTTCATGGAAGGGGACAGACTTGGCGATTTGGGGAATTTAAGTAGGACAGTGGCATTGCTTTAGAGCAAGACTAGATGCTTTGGCAAGTGGCCATGCTAAGTAAAGAGGCAGATCCTTCACCCTGGGCTCAGAGCCAGCTCAGGGTCTCCCATCTAGAGGCTGAGAGGACCACAGTGCTTGGAGCTCTCTGCTGACCCCCAGACATATTTAATGACCTCATTCCCTTCCTACCAAGCCATATGACAAAGGGAGCCTTTTATAGACAGGTGATGCCTAAAAGAGAATGTGGAGACTCCTTGGGCTCCCTGCCCAGCCACCTGCCCTGCACAGCTGGCAGGGCCCCAGAACCAGTCCCCCTACACACCTCCAAATCCTACAACAATTCTTCAACAACTGCTTTTAAGGAAAAGAATCCCAGTTCAGCTCTGAGGTCAGTGAAATCATCGTGAAGCCTCTGCTTGTTATAGGGTATTTACTGAGTGGAAGACACAGGCCCTACTTCCCTGGACAGCTGTCCTTTAGAGATTTGGGCCACCGAAATCACGTCCACTTTCCAGGAAGACAAGTCTTCAGGCTTGAAATACTATGGTGTTGTAATTGCGCTATATACTGTGGTTGAATTTGCAGCAAAGCTCAGGGTTTCTGTCTTCATGTGAGGCTCAGCCTTCTCCAGTTCTCCAGCACCAGGCCCCACCAGATGTCCCCGTTAGCCCTCTTTAGTGCAGCTGGGAGCTCAGGGCCACTGCTCCTGCCAGCCCCAATTTGAGCATTTAACAGGTGACATTTGCAGTGTCTCTAAGACATCAAGTGGAAAAGTTCACACTCCGACTCCAGAGCAGACCTTCACAGGGTGCCCCTGTGCTCTCCCATCTGGCCGGCAGCTCTCGCCTGGTAGCCTCATTCATCCCTTGGCCAGCTGCTCTGATATGACACCTGGCATGGCAGCTGCAGTTGAGTTAGACCTTTGGCTCCTACTTGTTGTTTGCTATTCCAGGAAGAGTACGTGTCCTCCTTTCCCAGAAGGTATAAAGTAACTTTGGTTCATTTCAAGGACTCTGGCTTCATTTTGCATTCTAACATGACTGTGAAGACTTCTATCATCTCTTTCACTAACTGATTGTTGCTGAAACTTCATGCATTTTAATTACAGGAATTTAACTGAATGTGCCAGAGGTGGGAGGAGAGGGAGATAGAGAGACAGACAGAGAGAAGGGAGAAGAAAAATAACCTTGATCATTCTGCAATGAGCAACTTTCCACTCAACGAGTGTAAGCCCTGAAGTGAACATGACTGGGGAACCTGCCATCCTTTCATTCCTCTAAGACCAGCATTTAAATATAAGCATTTTGCAGACAGCCCACAAACGCAAGCCACCAAACTTCATCTGAGATCAACCAAAGAAGAAGTTTGCTCCCACACCAGGTGGGGGGTGGGGCGACATCACATCTTCCAAAGTGATGTTCAGGGTAATGTGGCTTCATGTGATTTTCACCTTATTCTCTAACTTTGGAAACTAACTTGTATAACTCCAGCCAAGTACCAAGCCGTCCCTCTGGCAGGCACACTACTCCAATGCTTCTCCATGAGCATGCCGTTTTACATCATGCTTTATAAAAACCTGCTACTACAGGGTATAGGGTCTCCAGATATATGATGCAGTAAAAGAGAACAGGGAAAGAAAAGCAAAACCTCATCTTCTCCACAACACTCTGGGGTGCTGGGGTGCTGGCAGCCATCGGGCTATAGGAAGTAGCCACCTAGCAGATGGTAAGTTCTGGCAATTTGCTGGGAATTTCAATTGACGGACCTGTTCTTTAGTTGGAAATAGCTCAGGAAAGGGAAAGAACACTGACTTCCGTTGGTTCCTCTGTGCACCAGGCGCTGTGATAGCGCTCTTCACGTGTTACTCCTTCTGACCTTCACAGCACCCTGCAGAATTAGGAGGTCTTCGTCTACACTGGAGAAGTGTCCAGCTCAGGAAAGTCAACTCTCCAGGCGCGTAAGTGGGAAGCTGAAGCAAGGCCACATGATCCAGAAGTCCTTGTTCTTTTTGTTCTAAACTGCAGAAAGAGTGTGACTCACAGACGCCGGAAACAAAGAGGCAGTTGCCTGGGATTCCCACATCAGAACCGAGCTACAGACAACCCAAGGGGGTGGGCGGCAAGAGCCACAAGCCCACTTCCGAATCCCAATTCAGACCTCTCCCTGGAGCTGGGGGCACTGTTCGGTGACTGCTGGGCACGTGCCATGCTTTGCATCCTTAGGGGACACTCACAACGTGTGTAGTAAGTGCAAGCTAATGTCCTGTTGGAGGAGAAGCTAACGTAGTTTGAGTCCTTCCTTCAGAGAGAAGAAAGGTTCCTGACTGGGAGAGAGAAACCCCCATAAAGGTGAAGCCAGGAAATGTGGGGAGGCAAGTCTTGGAGGCATCACCAAGACCACAGGAGGCAAGTGTAAGGGGGAAGAGGTTGCCATGGAGGGACCCAGTGTAGAGAAGAGTAAGGCTGCCCTGTAGCTCCTTGGACCACATGGGCCTGGGCAATGAGCATGGGACAGTAACCATGATGGACTGAAGACCAGGGACTCCCTGCAATGTTCTGGACAAGCCCTCAAGACTAGCATAACTGTGGGAAGGAGCAACTCTCTCCAAAGACGGCAGGTTTTGGACATCTGGTGTACTCTTGCAAGAAGGGACACTACGCCACATTTAATTTGATTCAGAAAAATAAAATAATGTGAGGCTTCTTGCAAAAAAAAAAAAGAAAGAAAGAATGACAAAATGATAGGAGGAAACAGGTATCAGGACTTATAAGTAGATGACAGAGAAAGGCAAATTTCACCTTAAGGTAAGGAAACACTTTCACTTTCTGATCAACAGCTACATGATGATAAAATGGGCCACTTCAAGAGGAAGCAAATTCTGCATCCTTGGAGATATTCAAGCAAAAGCAGACCCCCTACTTCAAGGATGTCACAGAGCAGACTCCAGCATGAGCTGTGAGGTTGGATTAGGTCACTGAGTCAATGAATGAAACAGTGACTACCCGTACAATAATTAGTAAAAATATATACTATTGCTAATAACTGATAACCGTATTATACTGAAGGCACACGGCAAGTTCACTCCAGGCTTATACTTTATAATCCAGTTCTCAGGCTCTCTGTCCATCACCCCAAACTATGGCAGTAAAACCTTTAAAAATCCAACAGTGGCCCCACGACGACAGGGAAGTACATCACCTTTTATGTTTTCTACAAGAGCATGCAAGTAGTTATCCCCGAATAAACCTCTGTAGATTATTCCCTTTATCACATAACCGAGCCTACCAATTACTGCCTAGAACACACCTGTTTTTGTGCATTTTCAGAATGAAATGAATACCACTGACGAATGTACTCGCCCGCTTTGTTCTGCTTTGCAGAATAGTTGGTTTTTGTTTGGATGGCACAGTAGTCTTTAAAAATAAATGTGTCTGAATATTTTTAGGGAACATAGTCTGTCTCTAGTTAGTCATAGATGTCACCCTGCCTGAGTGCGTTACGTGGGCTGCTTCACACTTCATGTCACCTACCTGTCCCTGGAGATCTGCCCTTGTTGGTCCTCTAAGATGATTAACAAAAAAGAGCTGTTTAATCTCAGTGGGTTTACACAGTGTGAAACATACCATTGTTCCTCGTCATTTGCCTGCTCCGTGCCTGTGCATCTGGCTACACCCCCACGAGCTGCATCTTACCCTTTCGCAGTAGTTGTACGCCTCTCTCTGCTCTTAACAGGTCTCCATGCACCTTGGGTATCTGTAATAAATTCTGTCAAACTGAATCAAACAGCACGTTTTCCATCAGGACAAGACTGAGAACTGGAAATACTTAGGGGTGGATGGGCACAAAAATGCAGACCTAAGTTAAAAATGGCTATTAAAATGAATGTTCCAATCTGGTTTTGAAAATGTAGGTTTTTTTAAAGCTAGTGTTGATTGTAAAGCGTTATGTTAGCAATAGAAATGATGATGCATACAGGAACTTCTTTCTTACCACAATGTTTCAAGAGGCCAGGAGGGATACAGGACAAAGGTTTGTGTGCTGCAAAGAAAACCCACGGCCTGCCATCTGTAGTCTCCTACTGCAAGACCATTGGGCGGGGTTTGCTTTCCCCAAAACTCAAAAGCTGTGGTTATAAGCTGATCCAGACCTTATGCTTCCTTTATGTCCACCTCCCCTCCAAATACCTAAAACACTACTGGGCCCAGTAAGCATCTGAGCACAGTTATTGATTGCTCGATTGCAATTCCTAGCAATGAAATTTACAAAAAATGTCTGCAAATGTGGTGAGTCTTACCTTTCAAGTCTCCGGATATCACAAACCGAATAGCAGTTTTGTATCAAATCCTTTTCCAAAGAGGTAGCCGATGCTGCAGCATCCACTTCCTGGTGCAGTCTGCATAAATGAGGGTGGGAATCCCCAGGACACATGAGCGAAGTGGCCCAGGGTCGTTCTATGTCTTGGTCCCATTGTCTCTCTCTGGTGGCCTGTTGGATGTCCCCTGTGTCTGGGGAGGCACTGTATCTCTGGCTGTCCCCTTGACCCAGGCTGGGGCTCTGTTCTGAGTCAGTGCATGTTGCCTTGGTAAATTCTTTGTCTGCTGAGAGCACGGGTGTCTATGAAAAGAAGTGCTAAGGATTAGGAGATTCACGGTGCACAATGAGCGGAATATAAAAATTGCTTCTTTAAAAAACAATGTGGTTTTTTTTTTTATGTGATTATAGAACAAAGCAGTTATGAGATGGGCTATGATGTCAGCCTCTCTGTCAGGACCCCAGCTCCCACTGGCCTTGGGCAACACACTTAACCATCTCCAAGCTACTTAGCTTGGGACCATTGGAAGCTCTTGATAAATGTGTTATTTTTAAAATTTAAAATTGTTTTGAAAACTTAGAAAATATGAAAACAGAAGGAACAATGACACTTTATTCCACTTTTCAATAGGATACAATTTTTTAAAGTTTCTTTTTCTTCATCTGTCCTCATCCAAGATGGCCCATTTTCACAGCCTCATCTTCCCTCCCATCCCGAGGCCCTTTCCTGGGTCTCCTTCTCACTTCTCCAAACATTACTTGATTCTCCTCAACTGCTGACATTCTCATTGGGCCTTTTAGGTTCGGATTTTGATGGCTCGCTAATGGTGTGCTAACACCACTCAACTTTCTATAGGAAAAAACCACATCTGTACTTCAGTAGAAAACTATGTATTATCTAGGGTACAACCTGTGGGTTACCTGATTCTGGCTGTATCCATTGCTCTGAGCTATTTCATAACTCTGTGTAAATAAAGATGTTGTTCTTTGAAATCTCTTTTGCATAGTTTTAATATCTGCCTGGTTCCCTCATTGAATGAGTTAGAGAACATCATTAACGTGTGTTCATTTTTACATCTACGTGAGAGTTGTGATTTTACCTTTTCCTAAAAATTCTTTAAGCACTTCCATCCCACGACCCATCCCTAACGGAATGCAGCACATGGATGTTCGAGCCAGACAGGGCTGAGCTCCCGGCCCTGCCCTCACCTATAACAGAGGAACCTTTACTCTGCCACCCAGCCTAGTGGTCTCTGCACCTGTCTGATTGTCCATACCCCACAATGGGAGGGAGCCCCAAATATGTACTGTTATTTAATCATAAACACTTACGACTCGACTGATATACAATGTACACTATAAAGGGTATACCAAAAATCAAAATTTGAAATGGATAAGATAAAAAAAATAGGAAAAACAGTTATGTTTTCTCTCATATTCCTTGGGAGACCCCCAAAATCTCCTTTTTAACCACTCCTCTCCTTCCCGCTCATCATCCCCGTACTCACTCCCCAGCAATCCTTCAACCTCTTCCAGGCTTCCAGTGGATGGAGTTTCTGCTTTTTCACCATCACTCTCCCTCCCAGCCACCAGTGTCCTCACTTACCTTTTATTCTGCTTAGATTACATGATCTGCCCCATAAACACTCCCTTAAAACAGAAAATCCTGAGCTCCCATCCTCTTACCCCTCTCTGCCTCCATCCCATGTTACTCACAGGTGCTGCATTTTAATTCCAAGTCTTAATGACACTATGTATATGTGACTTCACGCCTGCTTCTCAGACACTGACTGATGCCAGATGCATGAACGCAGAGGTCAAAGGGCACGCAAGACTTCCAGATAATCTTTCTCTACTTACTTCGTAAATTCAGCTTCCTGTCCTCTCTACTCTGTGCATTATTTCTCATCTTCTCTCTCCTCAAATCTTTACAACCAACCCCACTTGCCTCTTACTTCATGGTGAGAATGAACACATTCAGATAAGAATCCTTCATCCCCTGTAGTAAACTCTACTCCAGCATCCACCTACCAGCCACCACATTTCCCTGCTCTTCGAACCAGGCTTTTGTCCCCATCATTCAGTCCCCAGCTGAAATTGCTCTAATCAGAATCTCTAATGACCTATCTCTTCCTAAGGCCACAGAACAATTCTCCGTCCTCGTCTCAGTCTGCCCTTCAGCACAATCCGACATAACCAGTCCCTCAGCCTTTTGTTTGAGAGCATCCTTTACTCGTTCACTCTACTTAGACATGAAGTTTACTCACAACTCTGTTCTTACCTTCTTTTCCTACCACATCCCAGGCCACTTTGTCTCATTTGTGTCTCATTTCTATGAACCAAACTTCTCAACGTTGGGGTGTCCCATGGCTTACCTCTCAGTCCTCTTCTTGATTTTTTCTGTACTTTTTCCCAAGATGCTATCCATTTCATGGCTTTAAATGGTGTTATTTGCTGACAATTCCCAAATCCACTTTTTCCAGGACTGACCTCATGCCACTTCTTCACAAATAACTGCCTACTAGACATCTCCAATGGCTGCCAAGAACAATCACTTCTTCTCCATGTACTGCAAACTGCCATACCAACCCCTATCTTGGTAACCGGTACCACCATTCATCCAGCTGCTCAGGCCAAACTTTGTTTTCTTTCCTCACGCCCATATCTAATCCAAAAGTAATCCTAGGGGTTCTACCTCCCATATGTATCCGAAATCTGATTACTTCTTACCAATTATTTAGCTACAACCTGAGTCCAAGCCACAATAACATCTACCTGAATTGCTGCTGGCTTACCTGCTCCAGTCCATCTCCACCAGCAATATGACTGATCTTTCTAAAGTGTAGATCAGATAAGGCTATGTTCCTTCTTGACCCTTCACCCTCCCAGTGCCCCCACCCCCTCCAGTGGCTTCCTGTTGCAGCCAGGAGAGAATCAGCACATTACCAACACCTACAAGGTCCTACATGATGTGGCCCCAACTGCCTCTACAATTTCTTCTCCTTCCACTCTCCCCTTCAGTAACTACAGTCCAGGCACCAACTGTTATCTTTTTGCCCATCAAACATCCAGGCCATTCCTGTCTCGGAGACTTTGCACCTGCTACTCCTTCTGGCTGGAATGACTTTCCTCCACATGTTTGTACTGCTGTCTCTTTTTCATACGTACTTTATTCTACTTATGAACTAAATGCTCCCTTCCTTGGTCTTCAATCTGACTTCTGGAGCCATATGAATGAAAATTCCTCTCCACTGAGCCCCAGGTAGGAGGATTAAGAAAGTACGCCCACTATACCTTACCCATAGCCCTCCCACCAAGCTCTTCTGGGCTCTCATGGGTGAAGCTACTCTCCAGGACATAAGGACAACCTTTCTCCTGGCATTTCCTAGATATCTCAACAAAAATACATGGTAGAAAGCCCCTCAGCCTGATCTTTGTGTGTGCGAACTTGACCCTCTCTCACGCCGTTCAGTTGCTTAACTCAACTGCTGTCATCTAAGCTTGTTTCCAAACTGGCAACTTTCTGATTTTCTTCCCATAGCTCTTTTCTCACCAAAGTTGGTATCAAATGACCTCTTGGAGTCCCAACATCAAGACAATCTGGGTCACCAAGTCCTCTGTGCTCTTTCTAGTGCCTGTCACCCTCGGTGATGATAAGCGATGGTTTTTAGCCAGGTCTTATAGATGAAGAATCATGATGCCTAGAGAAGTGAGGCAATTGCCCACGGCCCATGCAACAAGCAAATGGCAGAGCAGGGGCAGGTGATGCTGGGGTGCCCACACAGATCCCCCTCCAGGACCTAGGCCCTATCCCCCAGGTTCTGGGAGTGCCTGCCACTGAGGCCTGTCAGCTAGCCCCTGTCCAGGAACTGGTCTCAGCTCAAAGGAGTTGCCAAAGGTAGGCCCCCTCCTTTGGGGCAGCCCACGTCCCAAGGCTGGTTGATGCTGGGTGCTAAGGCACAGGCTCTTTGTCCCACTTAAGGACAGCTCAGAGAGGCCATCCCAGCTCCAGAATTCCCTGTGGGTCAGCTGAGGCCCCTGTTGCAGCTGCACCACAGTTTTTCCACTTCTACCCAGCCCTGCTTCCCTCACCCTTCCAAGGGTGTTCCCAAGAACCAGCCCCATAAACCTTTTGCATTCAAATCTCTGCTGCAGAGTCTGTGTCCTGGGGACCCACCAGGTGGCATTGTGATGGTTAATTTTCAATGCTAACCACAGTACCCCAATATTGGTCAAACACTAGTGTAGATGTTTCTATGAAGGCATTATTTAGGTGAGCTAATGTTTAAATCAGCAGACTTTAAGTAAAGTAGATTATACTCTATAATGTGGGTAAGCCTCATCCAATCAACGGAAGCTTTTAAGAGAAAAAGAATGAATACTGCCTCCAGACTGCTTTAGGACACATGCTGTAACATCAACTCTTCCCTGGGTTTCCAGTGTGTAGCCTGCCCTGCAGAGTAAGACTGGCCAGCCCCCACAATCACACAAGCCAATTCCTTCCAACTTCTCTTTCCCTCTCCTTCCCTCTCTCCCTCTCCTTCCCCTTCTCTCTTTGTCTCTTACACACACTTGATCCTGGCACACATAAACACATACACACACACATATACATCTTATTGGTTCTGTTTCTCTGGAGAACCTAATACAGGTATCGGGTAAAAACCCAATTTTCTGATTCCCATGCCTCTTTTCTTTGCACTAGCCTATACATACCTAATTCATGCTTTAGGAGGGTGGATATACGTCCTGCTCTCCATTTCATTCCTCAGAATGAAAATTCTTACCTTTCCTTACTCTGATTTTGTATCTACTTCCTTTGTTCCAGTTTCCCCTCTCTGATGCTTGGGCTATCAGACAGCCTGGCTGTAGAGCTCTCAGGGCCAAGATCTAAACATGTAACCATCTATGGGAAGATGCAACTGTCAAGAGAGAGAAGGAGGGAGTGATAGGAAAAGGCAGAGATAGGACCTCATGATCTTGGTACTGACTAATTGAGGTTAGGGAACCAGCTATTTTCCTGCCCCAGAGAGAGAAGACGGTGTTGAACCCTACCTACAGTGGAGCTGGGCCTCTCAGAAGCCGCCAGACAAGAAAAGGGATGCCTGAGGCATGTGGAGAGAGCAAGGGCACCATATCTTACCTGCCATCCGTGGTCCATCTCAGGCAGCACACCTGGAGGGGGTCGGCACAGCAGGAGCGTGACTTCCCGTGAGGCCCCTCGCAGTAAATTGAGTACCTCCTAAAAGAAACCAAATTCCACAGTGAGCTGTGGGGCTGGCATGGCTGTGGGGTCTCCTCTTCTGTGCTGCCCACTCTCTCCCTGGTGCTGGCTCTTCCACCCCATAGAGAACTTTGGAGAACACCGCTATGGGCCTGACTCCCCAAAGTGTGAGGAGTCAAGAGCACTAGCTTTAGTTCTAACAAAGATGATGCACTGATGCTGGCCTGGAAATGGCCAGGGTCTGCCCAGGGCCTTTCGGTGGCAGCATCTGTCAATACTGATGACTTTTCTTCAAAGAGACAGTAACTCAAACAAATGGCTGTTCCTCTGTCAAACTCCCATCCCTCCTAACCCCTCATCTCAGGACCACCAGTCATGTAGGCACCACCACCCCAATCTAAACAGCCTGACCCTCGGCCCTGAGCTTCCTGCCGTTGCTCAGCTCAGGCCTTTGAAACCTCTTACCTGTGATATTGCCATGGTTCTCAGAGAATGGTTCCTGTATCTGAAGTTAAATAGATGAAGGCATCCCACCCAAACATACACGGTTCTGTGGATTCTGTACCCCTCCCCACCTCACCTCACCCCAGAGCCTATCTCCTCTTTTGTCCAGTTTGTGCTGTGCTCTTGAGGTGGGCCTTTGCAGGCTTCAGGGAGGCTTCCTGTTGGGCTCAGCCAATGGCAGCATAGGCAGGGATCAGAGAGGGAGAGGTGAGGGAGGTCGGTGTTTGTGTTCCTGCCTTCCTCCCCGTGAGGTATGTCACAGGATGACTGCACTCCTCAGCTAATGTCACAGCTCATGACAGTGAGTCCACGGAACCCAGCTGCCCCAGTTCCTGGGGTTGTGTAATTGCTCCTTCCTATATCCCTTTGGATTTGGCGGGGGGGGGGGGTGAATAACTGCACCTCCTGATCCCAGGGCTCCACACTCTCCCTTGTCAACACCTTTCTTAAACTCTCCTCAAATGACTCAACTTTCAGCCAGGACCCTAACTGATATGTATAAGATATCACGGAGCATTTGTTCTATAAACATTGAGACGTGCCTACGTTCACTATTTTTTATTACATTTTTTATGATACACAAAACAACTAATGTAATGCTATGCATCAAAAACTGTAAATTTAGTAGAAAATGGGGAAGAAGGGCAGACAGGAATCTATCATAGTCCCTTCAGCCCTCACACCCACCTCCCAGAATACATGTTAGGAGGCCTTTACCCAGCACAGAAGACAGTTTTATCTTCAGTTTCGTTAGGAACCTAATCAGAAGCAAGGCTTACTCAACGTCAGATATTTAAGAACTAAGATGGGAGAGAATGTCTAAGATGGCAGATTAGGTAAACGCTATGTGTGCTGTCTCCCAGATCACATTAAAATTACAACTAAATTTTAGAACAATCAACCTCAAAAATCATCTGAAGACTAGCTGAACAGAACCCTATAACTAAGGATATAAAGAAGAAGCCACACTGAGACTGATAGGAGGGGCAAAGGAAGGTTGACCCCAAACCCCCAGTTAGTGGTTGAACACTGAGAGGGACACCTCAATGGTGGAGGTACCCCTGAACAGGGAGGGGTCCCAGCCCCACACTGGGCTCCCCAGTCCAGGTGTCCAGTGCCGGAAGGGGTCCCAGCCCCACACTAGGCTCCCCAGTCCAGGTGACCTGTGCCAGGAAGAGGAGTCCCCACAACATCTAGCAGTGAAAATCAGTGAGGACTCTGTCCATCCATCCTGGTGAGATGGAAGGTGGCTGGAAACCCAGATGTCCTAGTAAAAGGCCCACACATTGACTTGCTTCCAAAGACTCACCTGGGCTCCAGTGCAGGGACAGCAACTCAAGAGGTGCCAGAGACATACAGGGATAGAATGAGTTGTGTGGCTCTAAGGCAAGGGATGGAGGGACAGTCACCATTGTCCCTGTGTGGAGGCTGCCTCACATGTAGCCTAGAAGAGAGCGCCATCTTTCCTATGTTGAACCCTTCCCAGAGGGCAAAATCAGAAACTGCATTGGTCTGGTAAAAATCTGTGCATGCGCACCACCTTGGTGACACCTTGGGTCCCACCGCACCCAACTAGTACTACATTGCCAGGGGTACCCTCAGCTCGTGGGTGGCCAGCCCTGCCCCACAAGCTGTGGAAGCCTTTTACAGAAGCAGAAGGCCCGAGGCAGTCTGGGGAAATTTTGATGGTGGGCACTCAACCACAACTTGTGCTGCAGTGCCTCTTGGGCAATTCTCAGGGATCTGTGGACGTGAGGGTGAATGGTGGCTGGTTGTGGTGTTTTCAGGGCACTTTGTAAAGTGTTCACAGGCCAGGCACAAGAATTGAATAATCTGCATTAACTTTGTAAAAACCACCAGCTTTGACTCGTGACTCCCTGGGACATAACCCTGCCCAGTTAGGGCTGCATCACTGGCAACTCTCAATACCGAGTCAACCAGCCAGGCTCATGCACCTAAGATGGCTCTTTCAGTGGCTGAGCCTTATGGGCATCCAGCCGGTGGAAACAGGCCTGGGGAGCCCTGGGCCTTTTGCTAAGTTGTTCCAGGCCCAATACTACTGGCAGCCAGTCTCGGTTCACAGTAAGGCCACCCCCACATGTCTCCAGGTCCAGCACTGGCAGTAGCCAACAACATATAGTTTTGTAGCTCCTGCTAGATAGGCGTAGGCCAGTAGCAAACAAGGCTGAAATCAGCCTGCACAGAAGCCCCTCCCAAGAGACACCAGAAACAATACACCCAGAGGCTAGCTTCGGACCACAGCAGAGCGCTACCCAATTAGTCCCACAAGCAGCACACCCAAAGGGTGATCTCAACAGGCACAAGAGCCTGCTGGGGCACATCTCCTTCTGAGGGGTAAGACCCCACAAAGCAGCTCATACACTGTGGGCATAGCCATTCCTCACAGCCCATCAGCCCAAAACTTAATTCTACCCACTGACATGCCAAAAGAAATCAAGGCTCAACTACAACAGGAGAATACACACAGCACACACAAGGGTCACTCCTGGAGCACACTCCTGGATCACAGGTGATCATTGGACCACACAGGACACATACTACATAAAGCCACCAGGCAAAGACTAAGAGACACAGGAGATCTACCTAATACATAGAAGCAAATGCAGAGAGTCAGCCAGAATGAGGAAACAAAGAAACTTATCCCAAATAAAAAAACAGGAGACCCTTCCAGAAAAAGAACTAAATGAAATGGAGGCAACCAACATACCAGAGACAGGGTTTAAAACACTGGTTATAAGAATGCTTAAGGAGCTTAGTGAAAACTTCAACAAACAGACAGTGAGCATAAAGCAGGACATAGAAACCACAAAAACAACCAGTCAGAAATAAATAATATAATAACTGAAATGAAGAATACACTAGAAGGAATCAACAGCAAATTAGATGAAGCAGAGAATCAAATCAGCAATTTAGAAAACAAGGTAGCAGAAAACACCCAATTGGAACAAACAATAAAAGAGGATAAAAACAAACAAAAATAGTTTAAGGGAACTTTGAGACAAAATCAAGTGTAACAACATTTGCATCATAGGAGTACCAGAAGGAGAAGAGAGGGAGCAAGGGATCGAGAACTTACCTAAAGAAATAATGAGTGAAAACTTCCCTAACCTGGTGAAGGAATAGACATACAAACCCAGGAAGTACAGAGAGTCCCAAACTAAATGAACCCAAACAGGCCCATACTAAAATACATTATAATTAA